>NW_022170403.1:12146682-12233151 GCF_008802855.1 Photinus pyralis | reverse complement strand
ATTCTGCCGGCTACTCCGAATTAGGTTTTCCTGCAGTTTTCCTAATTCGTAAGGTAAATAACGGAGTAGTTTAAGAACAACTTAAGACCTTCTACAGGGGCACCTCTAAAAAGCATTATGCGGGTCACTCTGTAATTGGACGCAAGCCTGTTGAGGTGAGAGCCCAGAACAAGAGAGGGATAATAAATAAATAAATCCTGTAACACAATAATCGCTATTTCATGGCGAATACTATGATAAAGGGTTGCCTCCGAAAAATTTGACCGGAACGACAGATGGCAGAGCTTTAAAAAGCGAAATTTCGTACGTTAAAAGCGGGCCTGCTTGCTATGTAACTGTATTTAAGAAATGAGGATAACGATTGCATAGTAAATACCGAGCAACAGGTATTAATAGATTTTAGGAAAATAATTCATCGTTAAAATCAACCACAAAGGCGCCAGATTCGCCCAAAAACACTTTTCAACATTTTTATCGCGATGTGACAATAGATAACGATACGTGGTAGCACGAAAAAATACCCCGTTCTGTAAAGACGATTTTTAATTCGTGTCAAAGTTTAACACAAGAAGAATCGCATTTGACGGCTAGTCGAATTTTTTCCATAGAATTAGAATACGACCCTGACCATTAAAAAAGAAAGACGAGAGTCGGGAAATGACGATACCGTTACAGTTACCGTACGCCGGCGTAATGAAATGCGTCGTCCTAAACCGTCAGATTCAGATCAATGAACTTCGCGTTTATTTTATTACAAAGTGTCGTAAAATTGTCTCCAGTTTTCCTAAAATTGACTTAACACGGTCGTAATAATAAATTAATCGCCGATTTGTGAACTTGATTGATTAAAATCGTAACGGATCTGAACAATTTGGCGTGGATGCGCACGCGAACCTCGGCCATATTTGTGGAGGGAATTTCAAATGACAATGGACGAATTTCGATTAGAAGACACCCCTAATTCAATAATACACAAACAATTAATTAATATACCTTTGGGAATAAACCTGAATGACGAGTTTGAGACTTATGAGGAATTCGATCAGTTACTAAAGGAATCGGCCCATCGGCATTACTTACAGTTTTGGAAAAGAGACTGCCGAACAGTAGAAGGAGCAAAAAAGAAAACCGACAGATACATTAATCCGAACATTAAGTATTATCAACTGAAATATTCTTGCGTTCAAGGCGGACGAGTCTTTAGAAGAAAGAATAAGTCTTTGTAATGTCCCACTAAATTAAAAGCGCACAGTTAATAAATTTACTTACAGGGAAGAATGCGAAGCCAACTTTTATTTAACAGCAACTCCGGATGGAGAGAAGCTTTTTGTTAAATCGCTAAACAACTTCCACAATCATGAGGTGTCTGAGGTAAGTAGTATCTGATAGTTCTGCCATTACTTTACGAATCTTTTTTTAGGAGTCGTACATTAAATATTTTAATGGCGATAGATACAAAAGAGTTAGGAAAAAAGAGAAAATTGAACCAGGACTTGAATATCCAGCAACATGTACGCATTTAATAAGAATTAACTCGCAGATAATAATAAATCATTTTAGATTCTGCACAATCGGAAAGTGAAGATACGAATACCAATTCCGACAATACAATGATAACCAACCCTTTTCTTATGGATAACAATCCGTCACTTGTAGAACAGCTGGATCATTACACAAATACAAATCAATTTAGGGAGTCCGACGGAATAGACGAATTTTTAAAATACATCTCTTCGGAAATCAGACAAATACAAAGTCCTAAAGTTATAAAGTGTCTCAAACGAAAATTTATAGCTTTAGTACAAGAAGCGCAAGATGAAGACGAATCGGTTTAAAAATACTTTGTACAAAATAAAACTTTTATAAAAACATACCAGCCACGATTTGTGATCAGTTGCACCGCAATTATTGCACCTTAAACCTTCATTTTCGCGCAATGTTCCATTCAATTGTGCCAACTCTCGTAACTGCATACGACGTAAGTCGTTCTGGCTCTCGGGTACTTCAACGCCTTGACGAATGACTTCCTTAATCTACAAATCGATTTTAGTACAATTCGAAGAATAAAAATGAATGTTACCTTTTCTACAGCTTTCTTCACGTTCTCTGGATTGGTAGCTGTGATGTAGGCATGCAATGGTTCGTCTTCTCCCGGTAATGGTTGTCCGTCCTTGCGGCCCACTTTCCCCTCCTTGACACTACCTTTACCACGTATGATGATCTTCGCACCAGTTTCTTTTTCCATTGCTAAAAGATGTCGATATTAAAGTTTGTAGATGAATAGATGACCCTCACTTTTTAAAGTATTTCCTCTTGGTCCAATTAACAATCCGACAAAGTTGATTTCGGGATGCTCTTCTTGGGGAATCATAACTTTATCACTCACCCTGATTACAGGCGGCCGACTAGAAGCAAGAATAACCACAATAAACCTTTTTACACTAAAAGTTCATATACAACAAAGTACCCCAGTATCAAATA
The DNA here is from genome assembly GCF_008802855.1 of Photinus pyralis. Taxonomy (NCBI): domain Eukaryota; kingdom Metazoa; phylum Arthropoda; class Insecta; order Coleoptera; family Lampyridae; genus Photinus; species Photinus pyralis. The sequence continues at coordinate 12,230,670 of NW_022170403.1, read as the reverse complement.
GCCATAAATCTTTTAAGAGACACAATTATATAAGAAATCCAGTTCGAAGAGTTGAAGCCTGTCTGACTTTTGGAGCTTATCTATCCACTCATTCGTGCCAGCAACAAAATGAAATGAAAACATCTGTGCGTTTCCAACTTAGCACATTAAAAGGAACAAGTAGGCAAATATCCAGGCCGAGTACACTCTGATAATGACCAAGTTTTTCCATCTTTGGGCTTTTGCTGGCCAATGGTGAAGTTTTGAAACGGGGATATGTTTTTTTTATTGCAATTGTAACAAATCTTGCGATAGGAATGAGAAATGCTGCAGTGGTTGCAGTTAATTTTTGCATTCCTCTTTCTCTATACAGTAGACTCTCAGTAATCCGGCAGACATCGGACCGGATTACTGGAAGTTGATGAACATTTAAAACGCACAAAACAAGTGTTTCATTGTACCAAAACAACTAATCAAAGGTATTTTAGAATAAAAAATGACACATTAAAAAATTATCTCTAAGAAATAATATTTCTATAGTGTAGTACCAAATTAAAAAAATGAAAAATAAACCCAGTTTTAATAAATAATAACGTGTCTAAATTTGAAACCCACACCACGCCCGTCAAAGTGCGCCGGACTATTAGAGAGACTACTGTATTAATAAACTGTAATGAGATTTAAAGACAGTATGATCCTGTACATTTTGGTGTCGTTTCTGATATTACAAAAAATTATCATGTCACAATATAATTTTTAGTATGAGAAACGATACAACGCATAACTTAAATCTCTTTTGTCATATAAATAAACTAAGGGGCCAGTTTTTTTTGTTTCAGTCAATTTATCAAATAGATAACCTCTTATGTGAATACATTAATTACTTTATCGAAATTCGAGCTTAAAGGCAAGTGTTAAAAATTCCATATAATTTAATACATCCTCAATAAAAAATTACCAGCATAAGAAGTGAAATAAAGCTAAATAAAACTACAAACATGGCCATGCTTATAACTTCGTGAAATTTTTCTGTCTATGGAACCAAATCGTTATCATACCCCCTCCCCCCCAAACATCCACTGTTGTGGCCAGAAAACGTATATCTTCACTGCATCTTTGTTGTAAAAAAACGCGGTAATTGGTTTTTTAAAAAATTATTTCGTAAACTATTTCGAGTATAAAAATGAAACAAACCTATCTCAGGTGACAGCGAAACTAATATTCAGACTCATTTTAAAACGCATTTTAAAACGGCTTCAAATAAAATCAGGTGCCAAATTATTGACAGAACAGCTTACTAACTCAAACCAGATATTTAAAAAAAAACGTCTTTGACAGTCTTACATCCTATATGCCTAATGCACAGTAAGAGCTGATTATGTTTGGAGTTTTTAAATACTTTTCTTAATATTGTATTTGAAAGCGCAAATACTTTTAGAAGTATTTAGTATTGAAATACTTTTGGAATGTATTTAAATGCTTCTGGAGTATTTAAATGTTATTTGAAGAATGTAAACAAAAATTGGGTCATCAGAGCCGAAAGGTATTTTTTTTAATCTGAAGTCATTTTAAGTCCGAATGGTAATTTCTTTTCATTCAGTATAATTAAAACCTGGCCAGAAAACTATAAAGTTACATTTTCTATTAAATTGACCTTGGTGACTTGATTATATCTCGAGGAAAAAAACAATTTTTTTGAAAAAACGTTTTCAGACTGTTTTTCGCAAATAACTCTAAAAGTAAGTATTGTATCGAAAAAAGTATTCTTAGCAAAAATATAGCTCATAAAAAAACAAACAAAATGGTTTATATATGAAGTCTGTAGACTCAGTAGAAGCAAAGTTGTAGCTCATGAAAAGTAGGTTCTCATTCGTCAAATTCCAAATCGAGTACTTCAACGTGAAATAACCAAAAAATGAAGCACTTACAAGAAATTTACAAGAATAAAAAATGTAGCTTTTGCTTTTCTGAACACTTTTTTTGTTTTTCTGTAAAACAAAAATTGGTTAAGATATGGCTGTTCAAAGTTTGCATACACTTAATTTGAATAATCTTATAGCTTTTAAAAAAACCTACAAAATGGTTTTTTAAAGCACTTCGTAGCTTAAAAATTACCTAACCGATTTATGAGTAAAAAACCAATCACATAGATACATCAAAACGCGTGTAGTTAGCATTGTAAGATACACACAATATGCTATTAAGGCACAGACATACTTTCATTTCTTCGCAAGGGTTGTTTTTTATAAGGGTAGAAATTTTATGTGGTAAAAAATAAAAATAGCAAAGAAATCTAAATTTAATGTTACTGTATAATTAAGTAAGATGATTTGAATCAATTATCCGCTTTAATTTACAATTATACGATTTTTTTCTAATAGGGGGTAGTTTTTTCCCCTAAAAAATAAAAAGCAACCTTGGGCTCAAGTTCAACTTTGAAGTGGAGGGTAAGTAGAACCTAAGTCCAAATTTTCATGGGATTCGGTGGAAACTCGGAAAATTACACAGTATCGCCGTATTCCAGGTTCATTTACTGTCAAGTCAAAAAAGTAATCGTAAACGATTTACAAAAAGCGCATTTTCCCTTGCATTCATTTCCCACTTGTAAAGATGCATATCTGCAATCCATTTTTGACGTGGTACTCAATTTCAGTTTATAAGAAGAATCCTACCCACGACTTATAAATTAAGATGGACTGCTGATCAAACAGTTGCATAGGGGTAGAAAAATGGCCCTAGCATGGGCGCCGCCATGATGTGCACATTTTAGTTATTTCCTAGGGGAATTTTCCTAGTGCTCCAGTTTTGAGACTATTGCAGCCTTGGAAAATGACATGTGTCACAATAATGTATTTAGAAAACGTGAGGTTAATGTTGGGTTAATGCTTGTTTATTAGTTGATTTGAATTTCGCGCCAAGTGAGTGCACATCATGGCGGCCTCCATGTAGGTGTCATTTGTTAATTCAGCATTAGAAGTCTATCTTAATTTATAAGTTCGTGATCCTACCCTACATACAAAATTTCATTTAAATATCTTAACAAATAAGAAAATTGGATTGCGCAAATACAAAAGTTCATCATGCATAACTGGACCCGGACAGACAGACGGCGATACAACATTATAAACGATCTCGAGGATAAATGGCAAAGGTGTAAAATTATGGTATACGAAAAAAATAGATTTTTTCTTAAGCGAAACAGAAAAAATTCCTTTCTTGATGCAAGCCTTGACATCATAACGAACCAAATCGCGGAAAAAGTAGAACAATAGCTCTTAAGATAAAGAACTAGTAGCGACAGGACGGGCAAATTGGCCACAATAGCACATTTTTTTAATTTTTGTGGAAATGCGCTAAAAATGATGACCAAAAAAATGAAGACCTGTCAATTTTTCTTCGTTTGTTGGGTTGCATCATGCAAAAAAGGTATAGTTACAAATTTTGATCGCGCCATCCCCAAAATGCCACCAAACAGTCAAACACAAAATGTCCACCCAGCAAATATATATATAGCATATACATACTTATAATCAACAGGTGGTTTAAATTCTGGATTAATTGTCTGCATTCGTAAAACCAAATTGTGACGCTCCTCTTCAAGTCGCCGTCTTGTTCGAAACTCTCTTGTATTCAAACGTTTCCCATCGCTACTGTATATAGGCTCTGGAGAAGGTGATCTGCACAAACAGAAGGAACACACTAATAACAATTGAACAACATTTCCTATGCTTCACCACTACACTTATCAAAATGAACGCTATGTAGTTAATAAATTTGATTAACTGTGATGTAGCATTAGGAATTTCTAAAAAATCAAAAATTAATTTTGTACAACTAGCAACTAATTTCTAAATATGGTTTTCAATTTTTTTGAGAAATCCTCCTGAAAGGATTATTTCTTAAAATGATCAATTTTTTAACCGCAAGCTATAGAAGAAAATTAATTATGTAGTTATGAGCTGTAATAAAAAGTTGATTGATTATTATTTTTTTATGCTGAAATGAAATAGTTTGTAATTTGATATTGACACTTATACTAAAAACCAATTTCTAAAATCGTAAATTTATGAAGATACCTGAAAACGTATCAACAAACATTTTTTTGAAACCTTTAGAAATTGTTTTGTGTAGTAAAATTAAGTAACAAAAGCAAATGGGTCTTTTTAAATTAATTAACAGGTTGCGTTACATTTGTTACAACATAGGTAAATTTTAGACACACACGTCAAATTTATTCAACTTAAGAATACTAACGCCCTGTTAATCAGATTAAAGGCAAATAATCATTGCACAACTGTAGCGTTCTTAATAAAAATGACTTGTACCCCGTGGAGACTTCATACAAAGGAATAAGTAACCCTAACTCACTCTCCGAGTATGAAGAGTTAAAGTACGTAGGTACTTATATAGTTCTTTTTATAATGTAGCTAGATGGCATTGGCAAACGTGATAAAGAAGAATATACAAAGATTACATAAAAGAAAATGACAGTGTTGCCCGTGCACACTTTTAGATTGTCTTGCTATTAATTTAGAAAACAGGACTGACATTCCTTATATGATGATAAATTTCAAACGGACTAAACCGCCAACAACTCTTCTGAACAGAGGGTTCACATTTTGATCATTGTTGAAATGACCAGATTGTAAATTTTAAGCAAACCAAATGAATTAATATGGTCATCACACGAGTGATGCCTAGGTATCCAAAATGTCTATGCTTGTGAGTTATGACGCAACATCACTTCTGGCGACGATATTAAAATGTGAGAGCCTTCTTTAATGCAGAATCAAGTGATATCATGATTATTTGCCCAATTTTTAAACAGTCTTATTACTAAATCTTATGTTTAATAATAATTAAAATGCTTGTGACTGTTTTATAGATGCCAAACCACTGGTGATGTTCAGCTGTCTGGCAAGCAAGCAAAGGAACTGCACCTTTCTTCAGGATTCGGTGAGATCCCTAGGTCGCCTGAACGAAGTTTTCGGCTGACTTCCTCTATCTGGAGTTGAACTGTAATGAAACGGGTTAGGATAGGGCAAACGCCCATATGTTAGAAATCGCATATTCAAAATATTTCACAATTAATTATATCATACAATACCAATAAATTGAAAAAAATCGAATTTCTATTCTTCCGTAAAAGTGAAGAAGTTACTTTTGCCGTGGCTAACATGTCATGCAATAAAAATGCAAAATTCACATACTAAAGCACTGTTAAACACATTACTTTTTGTTGTTTGTTATACATGATAATCAGAATATTCTATTTAATCATAGAATAATCTACCATACCGTCCATTAGCATGTGTATGTTACTCCTCGATTTGGAGTACACTGTACAAAGGGAACTCGAGAAAACTAAAATCAAAAAGATGAAAAAACCTACTCATAAACAAGACACTTTAAAGATTAAGTTTCCCCATTAGAGTGAAGGATTTGCTCGTTGCAATTTGTTTTGGATAAACTATTGACGAAATTCTTGTAGTCCAGCAACTATAATGACAATTTAAAAATGATGACTATTAACAGAGAGCGAAATGAGTGTACCAACATGGATAACTGTTATTTTGTAGCATGCAATAATCGCTGATGCAGTTTGACCAATTAGGTTGATAATATAATTTATTTTCCTGGCTAATTATTTATAATTAATAGGAATTTTGTTAATTAAGCCCAAAAAAAAAAAAAACCATAATCAAACCGTAAAGTGATATACATAATTGAATTCAACATAAAAAGGTCTTCAACTTTGGCTACAAAGATTCTGAGTTCGAATCCCAGATAAAGCATGGCTGTTTGTAATTGTAAATAAATAAAGGCAATAAATAAAAAAACAATATGCCATCGGAATACCATGGCAGTACTTAAAAAAGTAAAAAAGGTTTCCGCCCTAAGGGGAGTAACTTTAGGGCATTTTCCATGCAATGATCAGTACTTTCCAAAATACCATAGCTAAACCTCTCGCCAGGAAAGATTACCAGTCACAGAACACTTGATCCCGGTCTACAATGTACGTTTTTTTTAAAGATGTGAGCAACTTCCGGGATAGTATCGTGTCAATGTTGAACAAAAAGATTTTTCGTTTAACATTGGCACAATCCTATTCTGGAAGTCGTTCGCATCTTAAGAAAAACTTAGATTGTAGATCGACACAAGGTGTGCTGTGACCGGCAATCTTTCCTGGCGAGAGTTATATATATTTTTCTTTACTAATGCGCTAAAATGAAATTGATGATGAGTCCGCCATTTTTCTCAGCGCAAATAATTTCCCCTTGAATTGTCAGCGGAAGAGCAAACGCGCGCATGTATCATGGCCTGCCAATATTGGTTTTTGTTTATACTTCATCACCTAAAACTAATTTAATTTTACACGATAATGGGAAAAAGTAAACAAAAAAGTTAAGTTTGGAACGGGTGTACGAAAAATGTGTTCAGTCGCGCGAAATTTGGCGGTGGAAACAGCTGATTCACCAGAAAAATTTCAAAAACCAAAAAATTTTCCAGGTTTGTAAACGTTATCTTCTTAGCCTTTGATTGCGCAACTTTTCTGCCATTGAACCAAATTTGTATACCATTTCTCGCTAGTCCCTAGAATGCCCTATATTGGACACTTATATTATTTCATTTTTAGATGCTACGTAAAATTCTATATAATGTATAATGTCCTATACCTAAATTTAGCCGGTTTTTGCCATATTTTAATTGTTATATCCAAAGTGACGTTTGCAACTTTTTTATATGAGGCTGATATTAATTATTTGGGGTTAGACAACGAGCGACAAACACAGACGGATGGACACAAAGTCCGAATGACCAAAATTTAGTTAGTCCCTTGACCATTATTTACCTTGAACAGAAATGGAAAATTCGAAACCGTTCGCGAGTTATCATGGAGACCTGTAGACGGACGGGTGCACAGGCAGAAAGCACAAAATCATGAATGAGCTGGGTCGCTCGTTAATGCATGCACATTAAAATTGAATTGAAAAAATAACTAGAACTAAACTTTTTGAATAGACATCCCCTATTTTTATAACGATGTCTTATTAATCACAAAAAATTATCATTTTGTACAAAGTAGTCTATTTCAAAATTTTCAGGTGTTCAAAATAATGTCAATTTATATAATAGTAAAAATACTATTATCTACGATTTGAAGTGGTAAGAAAAAGGGATATTTCTTTAGTGGTCAGTGTTTTTTAGCGTTTTCCAACAAAGTTGGGTGCGCTATTGCAACCACTTTCTCTGTTTGTTCGTCTGTCCGAGGCCTTAACTACTCCTACAATTTTCAAGATATTAAGTTCGTTCCTTTTGCATTCGGTAGCGTATAGCTCTAACGCCTGAGCCAAGAAAAATCTTGACAATTAAACTGCGCATGCGCAGACTGCAGAATGTCAACTTCCTTATTTATTAATATAGGTACTTCTGTTAAAGGCAAACATAACTGATATTGCAAAATTAGATGTGCGCATGCGCAGTCAGTGCCAACTTCTTTAATTATCAAGATATTTTTTTGAGATTTTAACCATAGATGCTTCTAGTAAAGAAAAACATATCACATGTAGTAAAAATCGAAAACTACAAATGTCATTAGGAAAAGTAAACATATCGCACACAGTAAAAAATTAAATCCACGCATGCGCGGACTGCAAAATGCCAACTTTTTTACCTAATTCGCGCGTATTTGCAGTTTGTTCTTTTCCCAATGGCACTTCATTAGAAATTAGATACATCTAGGGAAGAAAGAATTAGGATAAGGGAACGCAAGCGATTAGTAGAATCACTTCTTCAGGATCCAAATGACGTAACCACTCTATGAACACCTGAATTTTCAACACCAGAGCTATGTGTTCAAGAAGTAAAGTGTACTTGTACACGGACAAGCAAGACATTAGAGCTAAAGCGCCAGAATGAACATCTGGGGTCATACAGAAAGACATGAAAAAAAAAATCAAAAGCCGTTCAGCCGTTTAGAAGGAGTTCAGTCAGACACATCCTTACAGAATAATTTTATATATCAAGATAATTATGCATATAATACTAAATTATAAAATGGCTTCAAACATTATGATAGAAACAGTATCCATTATACAGACTCGCAACAATGCTGAGAAATGCATCCAAGATTGAAATATCCTGTATAGCGGATATTCCAAGTCAATATACTTCCATAATAAAAAGGTGTTATGTGTTATATGACAGGCATATTTAAAGAAATAAAATAATACAATTTTCAGTTGTAGCTGTTCGAGATTGAACTTTAAAAATTCATCTCCATTTCAATTCAAATTATGAAGGAATCATAATTTTTAGGGGTTTTGGAATGTATAAAAGATACAAAATAGGTTAAATCGGGGCAGACTTGCAGTTTTATGTGACTTACTCATAGCGTTTTCGATTGGCAAAACTCGTGTCGTGCAATTTTTACGTTCTATTGGTGATTTTAGGGCAATTTTCTGTGTTCCATTGGCAAATGTGATGCAACAATTACACACTCAGTGCAAATTTCGACGTACGAGGTCCGGGAGCTCGTGGAGCTGCTAGTTAACAAATTTTCAAAACAAACGTGCGACAATTTGAATTTGTTTCTTGCGTTGGGAGAGTTTTTTGTCGTCATCTAGCGATAGCGAAGATGATGAACTAGCCATAACTTCTATTTTACAAAAAGTTACACTTACTCATTAAACTGAACGCCAAAAATTGGTCCTTTACAGGAATTTCAAATTTATATTCCTCATCGTTTATCATAAACAATACTGAAATCGTTTGTCATTTTTTAGAATAGAGATTTGTCGATTACCTAAATCTAAAATGAGGTTATGGACAAATGACAACAAATATTTATGACTATTGCCCTCAGAAAATTTCAACCAATCATATTAATGCATATTACAGAAATCACCTAGCAACAGACAAATATCCTCGAGTATTCATGCACTTGTGCAACACCCGCGGGTATTGCTTATGTGTAAATACCTAAAATGAAACTTACATAAATAATTACAATTTGTAAAATGGCAATTTGTAACTGAACCCATGCTTATTTTCGGTTTCATGATGCTTTTTGAAAAACCATGTCTTTGAAAGGATCGAAACAAACATTATATTCTTCTTATCTTGCACAATTTTTGTCAGGCAATAGTCATCCCGTATATCCCTAGTGCACGCCAAATACCAGATCTGAGTATTTCGCTCGTGCACGTATTCAGGTATTTGGCGTGCACTTGGGATATAATACTTGCATATTTATGTTCCATTGAGAGCAATTTTCACATGGATTTCTTCAGTGTCTCGTGCAACACTCGTGCAGTACGAGTGTTGCCAATCGAAAACGCTATCAGAACACCTTTGATTCTCTAAAAATAGTCATGGTTTAAAACAAGTGATGTTTCGACTTTACTTCCCTAGCTGTAGCTCAGTTATTAATGCTACATAAAAAATAGAGATACATACTTACAAGATTGAAATTAATTTAACTCGCACTGATATGACTGTTTTGAGGTAATATTTATAATCTGTCAGTTATGAAATGAAACTTAAATTTTTTCAAAGGCAACCATTGTTGGAGAACTTTTGAAAATAAAAATATCTAGCAAACCAAGCATATTTTTAGAATAAAACAAAAGAGTGGTGTCCTGAGTAATGCACTAAAACTGCAAATCTTTCCGCATTTAACCTAACTTGTATTTTGTATACTTTCTGAAATCTCCATACTAATTCATGAAATAAACTCACCCAGTTATTTTTGAAATTGATGTGTGACTAACCAACGAAACCATATATTGTTTCTATTATTCCTAAATGATCTAACGATAGTGAACTAATAATAATGATTGTATAAACCCACCATACACGTATTCAAGTTTACAATGATCAGTTTTTGATAATAAATTGTCACAACCTACCTTTCATAAACAATATTTTTCAAAGAATACAATTTGGCAGTAACTTTATTCATTATCTTTCTCAAAATATAAACATGTAAATTATCATTAAAATAAATAATTTGCTTGGAAATCTGCTATCTTCGATCTCCTCAATCTTTCATTATGTTTCTTAGGTCTCCATACCTACCAAAAAATCATTACGACATACTTTGTAATTCATTTCGATGCATCCTCATAGCACCATTACCTACTGTGCACATAAACTTATATTTTTTTGTGAAATCCTCACTAATAACAGTGTTACCCATGTTGGTGGATGCGGCAGCTTGAAACACTCTGTACTTTGAATGACCAGTTCAACAAGAAAATGAGACCAAAATCACACATATTCAGTCATGAAAATTTGCTGCCAGGAACAATAATACGTGTTATCATTATCCGATTAACACGCTTGTAGATATTGGAATAAAATTAAAAGAAGCACCAAATGCCGACAGTCAAAGCACAGAAAGGGCAATGATGCATGTACATAAATACGCTTGTCCTGCATCGTGTGAACCACAGACAGTAGCCTTAATACGATGTCCGGTAAATAGAAGTTTTACTTATTTACACATCTTAACCGTAACCTAGAAGAAATTGTAATTGGTGATATGATAGATTACACAAAGATATCTCATCATTCGAGCACAAAAAAGAAGTGATATGGGACCTAGAACGTTACAATTTCAGCATCCGATTGTTCCTGTAACTGTTATAATTTAAATGAGATTGTAATCACAAAATACTTACAAAGACTAATTTATTATCCAAGGTGAATGTTTATTTGGTAAACAACCTTGAGATCTATAAAGATTCATTAAACATGAAGAAATCATCGATACTCACCACAACCTATGAAAAACATGCAAGTCTACCAATTATCCCTATTACTCTTAACTGACTTTCCCTAACAGTAAGTATTTAAATAAACATCTCTCAACTTACGTAAATATGCTTCCTCCTGCTCCTTACTGAGATTGCATGGCAAGATAGTTGGCATCCCGGGGATAAAAATCTTTTCGTGTTCGCCTCCTGCCCAACGAGACCTTCGTTTGCGTCGTCTCTCGTCCTCCAAGTTTGATTCTAACCAATTGGATTAAGCAACAAGGTTTAAAAATCACACTCCTTACCTTCCCCTTGGGAATTCGAATTCTCGTTAGCCAACTCGCCATTACGTTGTGCTACAAGTGCGGCATAATTTCTTGTAGCTGCAATCGTGGCCAATGTTTCCGCAAGTAGTTTGTTTCCATCAGGAATTGCAGTTTTTTCTGGGGTACGCTCGCGATGCCTACTTCTACTTCTTCGTTCTCTATCTCGACGTTCACGATCACGGTGACGATCTCTGTCTCGACTACGTCGTTTACGATCCCTTCTGTCACGGTCCCTATCGCGACCCCTTTCATGGTCACGATCACGGTCTCTTTCTCTATCCCGACTTCGGTCTCTATGTCGAGATGATCCCATAACTACTTAACTGATAGCGATAACACAAATACAAGAAGAAATTTTACACAGCAACGTTCCGGTAATGAAATGATTACAATCGCCACCATATGCTTTACGCTTACGAAAACGACACGACTTTTAACGAACAGGGAAAAACGAAGAGAATTGAAAGGTTGCCAACCAAAACATTCACTAATTATACACAGTATGATTAAGAAATTCTTTCAACCAACATTTTTGCAATAAATAGCGAAATAACGTGGAAATAACGTCAATATTTTGTTTAAGAATAATATAATACTTCATCAGCTATAAGCTTTCCGAAAGTGAGGTAAGGCGTTAGCGATGCACCTTGCACCAAGTTGAAAGGTTCTTTCGTTGGCAATGCACTCTACACCGGCACATTCGCACTTTTAATAAATTTTTGAGGTTAGTCTGACTGAAACGGAAATAAGTAAAAAAAAAATGAAATTGTATAGGTACCTACTTCTGTGTACATATACCGTATAACTATAAAACTAGACGTGGCAAGGTTTAAAAAAATGGCAAGACAAAGAATAGCGAGTAGGTATGAGTAATAAGCAATATGCACGAGGCATTTGTTCAATGACTCCCAAAATCTGTTTCGGGATTATTCACCTATATATTATTCAGTGTCATCAAAATTTTGTACAATCGGCTTTGGAATACAAAATAAATTAAGTAAATTAAATACAACAGGTATTGAGTCATTGTTTACATATTATAATTGTAGTGAATATTTCCCTCATATGTCATAAATGCCATATGAGGTATGCAATTATCGCTCAATTACAGCGATAATTACACTGTAGAAAGCGAAAGAGCCCTGCGATATTTCCCTATCCATGGCAACTGGCAACTCCTTTGGACAATTTCCCACTACACCGACAATTTAAGCAGGATTTATAGTTCCGTAGCCGTAAAGACGTAAAATCTTACGTTAACGAAAATAATACGATTTATAGTTCCGTAGTGGCAAGTGATGCGCTTGCGCATTAGCACGTAACGAATTCTGTCAGTAAGAGTAACGCGCATTTCAAAATTCAAATTGTCTTTCTTTTAATTTTGCTTGAAATGGACGGACTACTTCTTTGCGCTTCAACAATTCTTGTATGTTATGCCCTAAAAAAAAGAGCGAAGCGTAAGCCCAGACTGCTCAGGAGGTTCAAAACAAAACGTATAAATCGCATCTAGGAAAATTCATGTGTTCTAGCTTATTTTGTAAAAATGAATGTTGAGGACCTGAGGTTAATATAATGAATTCGCAATTGTACGCCAAGCGTTGCCTTCTTTGGAGGGATCTTTATAATCGGCTTTTGATTTGTCGTATAAAAAGGAATAGTGTTGAATCACATTAATTAATAATTGTTCAATCATGATAATTGAAAACGCGCGTAATTTGAAAAATAAATAACCAACAAAATGTCAATAATTAAATAAACAAAACGAACGTCAGGCTAAACTCAGTTTGAATTACCCGAGTACTGCCGAAGACAAACGCGTTAGCACGATTTACCGTAAGAAATAAGATTTGAGCATTTCCTACGTACCGTAACCGTTCTAACGCAACGTTAACGCAAATTATAAATGTTCACACGCAACAAGTAGGGTTTCATTCCAAACGTTACGGTACGGCGTTGCGGGTACGGGAACATATAAATTCAGCTTTATAAGTAGGTAACGTCAGTTTGACAAGTAATGCTTGTTCGGGAAATATTCCCCTAAATTACACTCGTACATCAAAATAAACCTGATAATTTTTTATTCAAGCACGTTTTCAGTAAAAAACTGCATCCGGTCATTTTCATATTTTGTTAAAAGAGCCCTCCACCTTCGGTGTCGGGCTCTTTCGCCAAAATATGAAAATAAACTCATGCAGTTTTTAGACAACATGCTTTCAAAAAAATTATCGGTAATTTTGATGCACTTGTGCAATTACCTACGATAATCGTGCTCTTTGTTTTCAAAACAGTTAAGCATCATGCTGATTTGGAAGAGTTAATTTTTAAACAGTGTTGTTTCGAGATGCTAGCTAATTGGTTAAGGTTTCGATCCACTTTCGGCAAAGCTAGATTTAGTTGAGATGGAGAAGGAGATATGCAGCTGCGTATCGTCAGCATATAAATAATATTGGAAGAATATAAGCGAAAAAATTACTGCGGTGTATATTGCGTTTAGTATAGGACTATAGGTTCCAGTATTGACCCTTCACTTGACTTCACCACCACACACGGACCTCTTAAAAAAATGGACTGCCAATATAATATTCCACATTTGTCTAATAGCATTGTTTAAAGTATTTAAACAATGCTAATAGCATCACGGATCTCTTAAAAAAAATTGATGTACAATTAAGCAATAATTAAAGTTCACTCACATTTGTTGTTTCATTTTCCTACTTTTTAAGTTGTCACTCTGACTTATTTGAATATTTTTAAACATTTTATCGTAAGCATACCTTTAGTTCAGTATACAGACCTTTAGGTAATAATTCCGTGCGACTTCGTGCTGTATCGGTATCGAATCGTATGTTTAGAGCTGCACTCGATTTTTTGTTCAACGCCTTCTTATCCTGACTCCGCAATTTGTTATTTGTTCTTTTATCGTTTTGTCAGTAACAAACATCAATACCTAGTATTTTTTATAAGAAAATTGTCGGCTTGTCTTACCGTACGTAATCGATTGATTTAAGAAACGTTTCTCAATTTGTTTATCTGATCCAGCACACAGTAATGTCCGGGGCAGGTGATCAAGATGATGATTGTGTGGTCAAGCTACGAGGTTTACCTTGGTCCGCAACGCAAGACGACATCGTCAAGTTCTTCAAAGAATGCGCCATAATGGGCGGTAAATCCGGAGTTCACATGACCACATCTAGAGAGGGTAGGCCAAGTGGAGAAGCATTTGTAGAGCTCGAAAGTACGGAGGATGTACGTCGTGCCATTCAAAGAGACCACGATCACATGGGGAATCGTTATATTGAAGGTAAATGATGAATATAGCACTTTACCAGTTGTACGATGGAAGGAGCGAATTCATGTGGTATGCTTTTTTAGTTTTTAAGGTTAATAGAGCCGAGATGGATTGGGTCATCAAAAGATGCGCACCGATGAATGGTTCCGATGAAGATGGTTGTGTGCGTTTAAGGGGTTTACCTTTTGGGTGTTCTAAGGAAGAAATCGCTCAGTTCTTCACTGGTATGTAGTACTAAAATTTTGTATGGTGTTGATTATTTAATGTTTTTTCGCATTTTTTATATTCTTAAGAATAATTGGGATAGACATATACAAATTGAAATTGGTATCGTAAACAACTTTAGCTGTCAATCTGGCAATGTAATTGCAAAACATCAACATTGACTAATAACAAGTTATAGATCCTTGACATTAATCTTTTAACAGTTTAAGGTAGTAGTATTTTTTTATTCATTACTCCCGCCAGGAAAGATTGCCGGTCACAGCACACCCTATGTCGATCTACAATCTATGTTTTTCTAAGGACGCGAGTGACTTCCGGAATAGGAACGTGCCAATGTTGAACGAAAAGTCTTTTTGTTCAACATTGACATGGTACTATCCCGGAAGTCGCTCATATCTTTAGAAAAACATAGATTGTAGATCGGGATCAAGTGTTCTGTGACCGGCAATCTTTCCTGGCGAGAGGTTTATGTATGATACTCTTTATTTCCATGGACACATGACTAGCGTTGGGCAAAAAAATCGATTAATCGATTATAATCAAACGATAATCGATAATCGGGTTTGATTATTCTATTAAATTAATCGATTATTTGATTAATCGATTATTTGATTCATCGATTATTTGATTAATCGGTTATTTGATTAATCGATTGTTTGATTAATCGATTATTTGATTAATCGGTTATTTGATTAATCGATTGTTTGATGAATCAATTATTAAGTAAATTTTAATTGATTATTATTAGCTGGATCATCAGTTTACGCAAAAAGGAGCACTCACAGCTCACAAGTATTATTTTATTTTATGGCGGATGTTAAAACGTCACTTTAAGCAGCTAAAATGAATTAAGATCAAAACTAAAGCACACCTCATCGGAGAGTAAGCTGCCTAATCATTTATTTTTATTTATTTATTTTTATTTTTGACCTTCATTTTCAAATGGGCTGGGTTTCAGCCAAGGCTGTTCTACCAACCAACCCACTATGCATTTGCAAATATCCATGCCCGAACCCGGATTCGAACCAGGGACACTTTGTTGATTATTGATTAATCGATCTCCCTAGTAATGAACGATTTGATGAAAAGAGTAATGGAATTATTTTTTATTTTTATTATTAAATAATTAACGTATTAATTCATACAAACAGATATTTATCATGTATGTGACAATCGACTTTTGATTAAACGATTAGGTGATTAATCGATTATTTGATTAATCGATGATTTGATTAATCGATTAATTGATTAATCGATTATTTGATTAATCGATTAATCAGTGTAATCGATTATTTTTCATAATCGATTATCGATTATTCAAACCCGTAATCGCCCAGCCCTACACATGACAATAGAAAAACATTGTGTCTAACGGAAAATTGTAGATTGAAAACTCTTTCATCGATAATTAGGACCAAACCGCAAAAGTGTGCTTACTTGATTTGCAAAGTTTATATACAGGGTAATTTAAAAATATATGTTCAGGTACCATCTCGCAAGGGACGCCACTTCCTACATACCTAGAAAAGAAGTGCTGGATTTAAAATTGAGGCAGAAATCAGATACCACCTAAATGTTGGTCTAAATAGCGAGAAGTGACACGGTTTGAAGAACCTACAGAGGGAACATAAAACCATGTCATATTAAAATTCATACTTCTATACTGCACCTGAATCTTTAAACTGCCACTACATCGCCTACAGTGTAACGATCTACTACACAAACATTCTTAAATATCACGAGTACTCGAATTCTCTCGCAATACAGTTCTAATGGCCGGGGAGTAGTCCCGTATCATATGTAACACTACTATTGTCTAAAATTGTTACAATCAAGAACTAAGTCAAAATTGGTAAAAAAAAGTTAAAATTTTGTAATTTCACAACCTTCACACCCAAACTTCCAGTGCTGGGATTTCGGTTGACTTGCTGTTCAGTCGCCTTCTATGACACGCAGTGCTCTCTGCACTAGAGTTATTCTTTTCCGCCCTACACGGGTAAATGTCAGAAGAATATACCACGAAATATCAACAAAATCGAATTTAAAAAATCCTTTAACAGGCACCCTTTACAAATTCCATGATCCAAATTTGCTAATATTTTATACTCTTGTAAAAAGACAGATGACTCCATCAACTAAATTCCTAAAAAGATCAAGAAAATTATTCAGTTATACAAACAGGAATGATCATGCATGAGAGATGACACATTTGGAAAACAATTCATAATTAAAACTAAACCATGTCTTCAAACAAACTTTATTGATTAATTAAAACTACTGATAGTAGTTGATGAAGATGAACTAATGATCTGTTGGTAATACTTTCCCCCCATTAGTTTTTGATTTTCATGAAAATCTAACTAAGCACTCTTGGATATCCATATTTGTATTTAATTAGTTATCAAACAGCTCCAAATTCCTTTTAATAAGAACATGGGAGCAATGGAATATGAACTAAATGATTCACTTTAGTTTTAAATGAAGTAAAATGCCAAAGGATCAACGTGAAAAATTTGCATATTAACACCACACCACACAGTTTGTTTATAAGGACTAAAAGGCGTAACGTTATATTTTAGGGATATTTTATTTTTTTGCACTTATTTCTTGCAAAGCATGTAATTTAATTTTTATAAATTGTAGTGTGACTGTTTTTAGAGGAAGATTTGTATTTTTTTCCCTGTGTAATAATAATAATAATAATTTTGTTTCCTAAATTGTCAGTGAATTAAATTTTGCATTCTTATTGAAGATGCGTTTATTCTTAAGAATATAATGAATGTTTTATGTCAATGTTATCCTAGTTCATTATAATATACTGTTTTTGAGTTAAAGGGCTGATTGGGTTGTTTGGGTAGGGTTGGAGATAGTGCCCAACGGAATAACCCTTCTGACTGACGGCTCGGGGAGAAGTTCTGGGGAGGCTTACGTTCAATTTGTTAGCAAAGAAGTGGCAGAGAAAGCTCTGCTGAAACACCGGGAAAAAATAGGACACAGGTGGGGTTTGGGAGGGTGGGTCACCTCCTTATTATTTTGTTCCCTTCTATAGTATATTAAATAATCATTATGATTCTCCGTATAGTTTTTATTTTTCATATTAATATATCATAATGATTGTTTGTGGTGGTAAGTGCAGGTTAAGATGAAACGAGGGGAACTTTTTGTATGCAAATTTTATTTTATTCTAATTTATGATGTGGATTTAACAACATGGAGGAATTATTTTATTTGGGCAATAATCCCCTCAATAGTGAATGAGTCAGGGTACCGTTCATCATTTTGATAGTGTGCTTGCGGAACAGATTTTCTTATGCTAGTGAAACAGTCATTTTTGCAAATCATTTTGCGGAAATCGCATTGCTTAAATAACAGTTTATCAACATTGTTGTGTGCTTATCTGTTCACTAAATGTCTTCTTTTCACAAGAGGATGTATGTTGGATTATTAACTAATTACTCATTCTCCACACTGTTGTGCAATTGAAAATTTCAGTGTCACTACCTATTCATGTTAATAACTTTTCAAGATGTTCAAGTAACTTTGTTAACAATAAGTAAGTCTTCATTTGGTTGCTAACTAAACTTTTTGTTTAAATAAAACAATGCTTAAATTTAAAATTTCGAAGCTAAATGAATTTTTATATGTTTGCTTTAAAATCGTCATTTTGAGTTTGAACAAAATGATCATTCTTTAGACTTGTTCCGCATCTACTAGAGAACTTCTAGTATACTCGGAATTTTACAGTCGTGTAATGACGTCATTTTCGTGGGAAAAAACGTATGTCCTATTAAATTTATTTGTTGCTAAGTAACTGACTACTGGTGTCTAATTACCTGCATGACTTTTACTATACAGTGGTGTACATAATATTTTAGCATTTTTTGATAATAATTAAGTCAATTTCCACAAGAAATCTATAGGTCTTAATAAAAGAAGAAGTCCTAATTAACTGACTGACTGACTGACTGAGATATCAACGCACAGCCTAAACGACTGAAGATATCGAAAATAAATTTTTAACATGTTAAAAAATGCGAATAGTTCATATTTTTTGCGAGCGAAACCGCGATGGATAAAATGTTAGTATTTCAAAAAGGTCATTTACTCACTAATTATTTTAATAACTTGCTGAACTAACATATAAGTAATATTAACATATTTTTGTTTTTAAATAAATAAAGATTAACAAAACGAAAATCACAGAATATTATTTAGGAATCAATACTCCCGAAAAGACCCAAAAAATAATTAGCAGAGGGGTACATAAAAATTCAAAGAACCACTATCGAAACCACATCTACACAAGAAAAAATTGCACTACCTTGATGAATAGTTGGAAAATCAAAATCGTAAAACAAAAATATACCAATGCCAATTTATTGCGATTGTAATGGTCACAGTATTAGAAGAAAATTAGTCGCCCTCGTCCGTATCGTCAGAGTCAAAATCAAAGTATTCGTCGTCAGTAAGGTCGCCATCTGCGTCTGTAGTGATAACAAGAGGTGGGATGTCAGAAGCATCACAAACTTGTACTGCTCCCCAAGCCTCTTGTATTACTTTGTCCGTATGGTTTACGTATTTCTCCCAATTACCCCTAGAAATCTCCCCGATAACCCTTTCCCATGTTGCCAAAACCTCTTGTGGTGATCCCTTAAAATTTGCAATGTACTGATCGTATTTTCGTTTACACTGGGACCACACCATTTCAATCGCATTAAATTGGCAGTGGTATGGCGGTAACCGTAAAATTTTATGTCCTAAAGGCTTAACATATTCATCAAGGTAGTACTTTTTCTCTTTGGGGCAGTTTGAGCTGACAATGCTCCATATTTGATCCTTCATTGCCTTTTCTGGATAGCCGATATTTTTTTCCCCTAACCATTCTATCATTCTTTGTTTTGTCCATGATTTGGTGGGAATTTTCCCTAAAAGGCCAGAATGGTAGCTTGCGTTGTCCATAATAATTAAAGATTTTTCAGGAAGATTTGGCACCAGTTGAGTCTTGAACCAATTTTCAAAATTACCCCTGTTCATATTATCATGATAGTCCCCTGTTTTTTTTTCCACTTTTAAAAATCAAACTTGCCCCACCAATAAAGCCATCGTTCGTCCCAGCGTGGACAATAATGTATCGATGACCTAAAGAATATCTCTTTTAATGATATTGAAAAGGTATTATAATATCTTATTTTACCTTCATTGGGTTTAATTGATTCCGTGTGCTTAGTATCATCTTGCCAGCTGTTTCGAAATGATCCCTTACTAAATAATTATCCAGGTTTCATCCATAAAAACCGGAGTATAACCCTCATGTCCCAAATTTTTGTTTTCAATGTACTCCCTTAAGAATTTTATTCGTTTGTGGACAATATCCGGTAAATCCATAAGATATTTTCTGTTATTGGACTTCTTCCATTTAAAACCCATACTTTTGATCCACTTTCTCAATGAATCAATGGAAAATTGAAAATATTCGTTTTGCTCCAGAAATTTTTGTCTAATAGTTGCCAGTGTAACATATTCCTTTTGGGAGTACATATAATAGATTGTATCCCGAATTTTATTCTTCAAATATTCTGTGATTTTCGTCTTGTTAATCTTTTGCTTGGTAGAGACATTAGATGCGTAATCTTTGTCGGATTTTACACCATTTTTTCTCAAATTGAAATGGTTGTTGGGCTGACTTTCGTTGCTTGTGCAGTTCGCTGTATAACATTGTTGATGTCTAGTGGTATGCCATTCCGAACTTGTTCCTGTTCAATTTGAAAGAAAGCCAACACATTTAGAATTATTAACTGTGTTTGTCCGTTAAATCGATGAGGGTTTTTTGGCGGCATGTTTTGACGCTTTGGCGTTTTCAAAACTTCAAAACTGACAATCACTTGACAAGCATTTCAGGTAAAATTTAGCCACGACAACAACATTTCACAACAACATTTCGGCAAAATTTTTTGTCATTGTCATTTTACATTAGTTAAACAAGGATAGACAAAAATGACGTCATTACAAGACTGTAAAATTCCGAGTTTATGTCATTTTCTCATATTGCAAATTGTACTGTAGTCTCATTTAGAATAATTTATAACTGCCCTCCACAAAGTAGTATGCTTGTTCAATATCATACAAAGCCAACGTTCATTTTAATCTAAATTCTTCTCTTATTGTTTATAAACATTTTATCAAAACATATTAAGCAAATACTGCAGTGTATAGACATTAGCTCTGCATGTCATTGTTCACAAGATATAGATTCTGGGAATATATTGAAGTCATCCACATGATGGTTAAGGTCGCCATGTATTTTTCACGATTTGCAATTGGACATATATAGTAGGTACAGTGGATGTCAGTTCCTGTATCATTTTTAAAACAATTGTGCTGCAATGTTCTGGTGGATGACTGACAGTTTTGTAAGAGATTTTACAATTTCAATAACAATGTTTTGATAAAGTGATACTTTTAAATGCTGTCGTCAATTTGTAGTTGAATGTTATAACTGATTGTAACTATATTAACAGGTATATAGAAATATTCCGAAGCAGTTTGTCAGAAGTACAAAGTGTTGTTGGAATAAATAACAGACGTATGGGAGGTGGGGGCGGTGGTCCAGGAATGGGCTACAATTCTCGCCCTGGCCCTTACGACCGTGGCGATCGATATGGAAACATGAACCGATTTCAATCTCGTGGCTCTCGTAGCTTCAAAGGCTCTTTGTTTAGTAACAACGTTTCAGGTATGTGTAGATTAGTTTTTTTTTCTTTTGATTGAATTGTATTTTATTGCAGATAGAAAATATAGCGATTACGACGATTTCGGTGAACTACCGTCTCCTTGGCTAAATAATTCGAACCATAACGGAGATATGGGTAGCGACAATAGCCCATATGGAGGACACAGCTGGGAAAGTCCAGAGGAATGTGGCGGGGGAGGTGTTCATTGTGTGCATATGCGTGGATTGCCTTTTAAAGCGAATCAAATGGATATTGCTGATGTAATCGTTGTTTAATATAGCATAAGTGAAATAATTACGGCTAGTGTAGTTTTTCAGGCCCATTATTCCAGTTTCAATACGCCTTCTTCAGGATAACTCTGGTCGTGCATCTGGAGAAGCCGATGTAGAATTTGCCTCTCACGAGGATGCAGTCCGTGCCATGAATAAGGATAAGGGTCACATGCAGCATCGTTACATTGAGTTATTCTTGAATTCCTCATCTTCTGGCGGAGGAGGTGGCGGAATGGGTGGTGGTGGTGGTGGAAACGGTGGCGGATATCTGAGTTATGGCGGTTATGGTGGCAGAAGAAGATTTTAAACATCTTGACACAAAAATTTATTCCAGTTAAGATTACAGCATATTTTTTAATTAAGTGTGATTTCAAGCTTGTAATTTTGATGTTTCAGTACTTGTGTTCTATTCAGTTGACTTAATTAGAATTTATTTCTTTATTTTGATCCATCCTCATGTACTTTTTATTTAATAGGTTTCGTAATTTTGTTTTAATAAATAAATGCTCCATTGCTGTTTCGGAGTGTATGTAGTGAACTAAGTCTATTTTACTAATACTTACATTGCAAACAATATATTCCTAGTAGAACTTTCTACTGATCAAGAAATATAAAATGGTAATGTTATTGTTATTTTTTGTAATTAAAAAAGTTAATGTATAATCTCTCATAGTACATAATTGTAACTATTTTATTATTTTGATTTAGAGCATTATCGAGTGCATCTTTAGTTCTATATATACTAAAGATGATTTCTACAAGTGTGCACATTGCCCTTTAGAATGCGAAAAAAACTAGCTTTGCCTCTGTTTTTTCTTCACGCCATTAAATGAAACAAATATTGCCAGATTTCATTAATTTAATGCTTTGTTGCACTGAAATTGGTGGCATACACCTAGAGTGTACTCTAAGAGATTGTACTTTTCCTATTCTTAGTGATAAGTGAATTGGTCCTATTTTAGTGCAAAGTATACACCAGAACTTCTATTTTTATGCATCATTTTCAGAGTGAGGAACTCTAGTCCTCGCTTTTACATACACAATTTAAACTGTTATTTTCATTCTTTCGGGTTTAAAAATGTAATCACTGTAGTGGGATAGATGTGGTAGTTGGAATAAACGTATTTTGCAACTTTCTTTTAATGATCTGATGTGACTTTGTTTCAATACTCACTTTGTGACGTTATATGCAATAGCAGCTCCAACAAATCGAAAGCAAATGGATCGCAGATTCAGTTTTTTGCTTTTCCAAAAGGTAATTCCTGTATTACAAAAAGAATGGGTTAAGGCCGCTTGACATGGAGCAATACAACGCGAAAGAAATTGCAAAGTCAAATCCTTATGCATGCAATATGCATTGCATGGTATTTGACATGGTGCATCTATTTCAATTGCCACGTGTCTGCCAACAGAAGAAAAATATGGACTTGTCAACAAAGTTGCTAACCTTAAATAAAAATTAAATTTTGATTGCTTGAAGAAACATGAAAATTACAAGAATAAATAAGATTAATAAAAACTAGTAATGAGTGCGTCTGGTTGGTGACACAAAAACGACTAGATTTATCCCTAGAATTGCGCGATTCATGCAAGAAAAATAGCACCGGTCCTATAAAAATTGCATGCAAGTCTCTTGCAGCAATTGATCAGTTGACTTTAAAGTGCGCATGCCTTTCGCAATTTTTCTTGCAACTTGCATGCAATAATTGCAATTTTTATTGGTCCATGTCATGCCGCATGCGGGCGTATGAAGTGCAATAGAAAGGGGAACCTGAACCCCGTATGCAATAGACTGTGCAGTCTGCATTCCGGGCCGAAGACTATGAAGATGAAATGTAAGCTGTTTTGAATAAAGTGCGCTCGGTGCATCCCATCCCGGCACCGTTTTCCCGGACGCCATTACTATCCCGGCGACGACCTATCTCGGTGACTATTGCTTTCCCGGTATCCCTTATCCCGGCAATGCACACGTTCCTAACGCCGCCGTCTGTCCAACCTCATTTCTCTTTTGTTTTTTTTGTGCATAAATATGATATACCTACCTATTCTTTAGAAGCGGATGTCAAATTTGGTACCGAGAGAGGCTGTTATTGTGCCTGGACGCATTGTAATTAATGCTTAGAAATAGGTATAGGAGATCGAAATATGCAAGGAAGCTCAAATAAGTTGTGTTGTTTACACAATTACCATCGGAGTAAAAAGACCCATTTTTAAAAAAATTGCGTTTTTACCATGTACCTACGCAGATAGATACCAGAAAACTTTACCTACCTTTAAATGGCATAATTTCACTTTGATACTATAATCCCTATTCAGATTGTATTATATCTAAAAAGGAAAAATCACGCTCTATAAAATAGCAAATCAGAAAATTTAATTCCGGTGATATGATGATATGATAAACATGAATTTGCTTCATATGTTTACCGCGTCTGAAATATTTTCCATCCCTCGGATCACAGAGTTCAAATTGCCGCGGGAAGACCGAAGCCGGGATTACCCATCGCCGGGTTTAGAGCGCCGGGATGTAAATGGTCGCAGGGATGGCTTGTCGCTGGGACATCGGTGCCGGGATGGTCAACGCCGGGATGACCGTGGCCGCGTTTAATATTCGCTAGCATGTTTCTTTCTATGCAATGCACATCCATGTAATAAGTACCATTTCGATCCATTTCGCATTTTTTGAACTTGCTCTGTTGTTGTTGCGTTCATAATTCATTTTTACGATGTGGACAAAATGGGATTCTGGGTGACGTCATTCGCGTATTTTAATACTGAACGTTTATTGGCTGAAAGTTACGAGGCAACCTATACTTTCTCTATTAACCTTGCGATTTACCAGGCTCAAATGGGTCTGGGAAAGCGGCGATTACTAGATAG
Organism: Photinus pyralis; assembly: GCF_008802855.1. Lineage (NCBI taxonomy): Eukaryota > Metazoa > Arthropoda > Insecta > Coleoptera > Lampyridae > Photinus > Photinus pyralis. The sequence goes on along the minus strand of NW_022170403.1, from coordinate 12,206,208 downwards.
TATTAAATAATAGTTATTTATTTCATACTATCTAGTAATCACCGCTTTCCCAGACTGATTTGAGTCTGGTAAATCGTATTTTACCAGACTGAAAATTTTTACCAGACTGGAAATTTTGCCTAGCAACCGCAACTGACATCCATCTAAACGTATGCATTGATATTTGTCCAACTACTGTCAGATCAAACAAATCAAGTGATCGACTTTTGCTTTTATTTTAATGTGTACCTACTACAACATTCAAAGTGTGGTGCATTCATTGAGTTAGAAAACTAATGGAGGGAATCAAATGCATGACCAGACGTAGACCACGGGAACCAAAAGTGGCCTCTAGCTGTGATTAAAGTACCACACCACTTCCGCTATCATTAGCGTCTCACTTCAGTGGCGTAGATATAATTTTCTTTCCACTAATAGGAATAACAAAAAAAACGTATAGAAGGAGTAAAATACATGCTCGTGGTAAAGTAAACAAAATAGCCAAGAATGGGAAAGTATGCAGATTTAATAAAATCATTGATTACAAATCTAAATATACATCGATGTGTTCCAGTAGTATAATTAAGGCCAGTTTACTATAGCCACTACAACTTGACAACTCCCTTTAAATTCACTGTGTTGATAAATAGCTACAATTGATTGGTTGGTCTCAGGTTCATTACAATACAACGGCAGAGAGATTCAATAATAATTTATTGTTTATTGGTCTCAAAATGTATCCGCCTTCGTAAAAAAACTTTCTTTCTTTCGGTGATCCAAACGTGTTTGGATTGTCAAATCACGTTCTTTCGAAATGTGATCTTATAATCATGATTGCTAAAATCGTGAACAAACTGAACATAAAAGTTTTATGATTACGAATTCCTAACCTATAAATGCAAGGATATTTATGCTCAAATGGTAGGTTAGTCACTATTTGTAACTGAAGAGGAGCATAATCGTGCAAGTACTTCCACTTATATTTAAATTATTTTCATTAACCAAACAAAAAATACGTAATTCGAATCTAAATGTGTACTCCGTAAACTGATTTAAATTCGCGCGTTCTTTCGTAAAACGTGATCCTACGAATCGCAATCTCGAAATCATGATTGCGAAGTAGCCGAAAGAAAGCTGATATCCATATTATAAACTCACACGTTTAGCTGCAAAAACAAGTTTTGATAGTACCTACTGCATATTTGATAAATTTTTTTCCAGTGCAACCTTTGGTCGAAATCACAGTCAATGAAGCGTTGTGAGCACAAAATCAAATTTTGAGAGCTGTTCTTGAGATATATTTACAAATGTTAGGTAACCATTTTGCTCGAAGTACTGGTTCGTTTGGAAAACTAAGAAACATAAACTAGGTACCTACAACCTCGCCTACAACATGATAAATGGCATGTCGGGTACGTTACGCTAACAAGCTCCCCAGGTATGATCATGAAATTGATAGAAATGGATAGAGGACACTTTAATAACACGTTTAGAATAAAAAAATTTGCGGAAGAGGGCCTAAATTTTCCACAATCTTAATTAAAAGTTCACCTCATTTTCTGGAAATCTGGTGTTATTTTACGTATATTTTGTAATTCTTAAGTTGGCGAAACTGAAAAATTTTATGTGACAACTCTTTTTCCACTAATAAACACAGGTGACAGTAAATTTGTGTAGGGGGTTATGTTAACTTCTTCGTCTACTAAAATGAAATGTGCTGGATTTAACGTGTATATTAATAGAATGTAATAAAAGTAGTACAACAGGTATAATATACAATACAATTTTAGGTTTTGTTCGACTTAAACACCAAATAAGCGACACTTCCATGTGACTGACATTTTAATAACACCACTTTTTGAAACTTATACAATCTAAACTTGAATGCATCAGGGAAGAAGGATGTCGTAGAGAAGGTTGCATGTGGCAAAAATCGATTTCTTGGTATCGCTCACCGAGAGGGGAAACCCGGGCACTTCCTGCATGTTTCATATGAATCGCTGCTTAGCATCCACCGCCTAATACGTTCGAGAGGGGAAGGAACATCTCTCGCATTTCCCATGGATCGCAGCTACGTTAGCGATCGCCGCTTAACTTGGAACGCCTTTTTCGTATCCATCGCCGCTTAACTTGGAACGCCTTTTTCGTATCGATCGCCGCTTAGCATCCACCGCCTAATACGGTCGAGAGGGGAAGGAACATCTCTCGCATTTTCCATGGATCGCAGCTATGTTAGCGATCGCCGCTTAACTTGGAACGCCTTTTTCGTATCGATCGCCGCTTAACTTGGAACGCCTTTTTCGTATCGATCGCCGCTTAGCATCCACCGCCTAATACGGTCGAGAGGGGAAGGAACATCTCTCGCATTTCCCATGGATCGCAGCTACGTTAGCGATCGCCGCTTAACTTGGAACGCCTTTTTCGTATCCATCGCCGCTTAACTTGGAACGCCTTTTTCGTATCGATCGCCGCTTAGCATCCACCGCCTAATACGGTCGAGAGGGGAAGGAACATCTCTCGCATTTTCCATGGATCGCAGCTATGTTAGCGATCGCCGCTTAACTTGGAACGCCTTTTTCTTATCGATCGCCGCTTAACTTGGAACGCCTTTTCCGTATCGATCGCCGCTTAACTTGGAACGCCTTTTTCGTATCGATCGCCGCTTAACTTGGAACGCCTTTTTCGTATCGATCGCCGCTTAACTTGGAACGCCTTTTTCGTATCGATCGCCGCTTAGCATCCACCGCCTAATACGGTCGAGGGGGGAAGGAACATCTCTCGCATTTCCCATGGATCGCAGCTACGTTAGCGATCGCCGCTTAACTTGGAACGCCTTTTTCGTATCCATCGCCGCTTAGCATCCATCGCCTAATACGGTCGAGAGGGGAAGGAACAAAACATGTAGGGAACTGCTTACTACTATTATGATATAATTAAAAACACATGTAGAATACTTGTACATCATTATTTAATGTTTATTATATCGTGAAAAAATAACATAACCTCTTAAGAAATTAAAGTTGGCACCGAGGAATTTTAAGAACACTATAACCAACTTAAAATCAACAATGTAATTTGAATAATATAACCTCACTTACGACGAAATGAAGTGAACTTTGAATGAAGATTGTGGAAAATGTAAGGCTTCTTCCGCAAATTTTTTAACTGATAACGTGTAATTAAGGTGTCCTCTATCCATTTCTATCAATTTCATGATCATACCTGGGGAGCTTGTTAGCGCAACGTAACCGGCATGTCTTACCGATGAAAGGAAATGCCCTGTTTCTTCCCTTTATGAGAAATGTTGCATGATACGCAGCTAATTATTCTCAATTCACAAAATTGCGTGTGATAGAAACACTATGTGGCAGTTAGTTACTTATATAAACCAGAGCACAAACCGATCCGAAATTATTAGGTACTTTAAAAGGGCAAATTTAATAAAATTTGAATTTGGTGGAAAACTGACAGTGACAGGACCCTCGTTTTCATATGTCAAATAATGTCGGCCAAAATGTACCTTCACGGGAACCTATCCACGCGAGTGGCCTCTATCTGTGGCAACTTCCGTCTACAAAAATTCTTACCCCCTCTACCATTATATTCCCTCCATTAGTTTTCTAACTCAATATCAAAATGGTATTTTAATAGAAATAGAGCAGTATGAAATAATAGTATATTATTATACGAGCATATAAAGTGTGCGATTATGACACGAGGGGAAGTTTGCAACACGAGCCGAAGGCGAGTGTTGTAATTTTTCCGAGTGTCATAATCGCCTTTATATGCAAGTAAAATACGCTATTTTATCTACGACTATTTAATTAAATAGAAAATGCGGCATCTGAATCAGTTTGAAACGTAGCAACTTCATAGCGGTAGCGCAATGTACGCCTATGGTTTGGTTTGCGTTCGTTCATTCGTTGACGGTATTTAACCTCAAATCTAATTCAATGTATCGCAATGTACCTAAGTGGCGAACTAAATATGCAATTTATCTTAAGTTCCCAGAAGTCATTTAATTCAACACGTAATTACCTACACGTAAGATTATTGCTAATATAAATGGTTGTCATTCATTTTTCATTGTTTTAGATTGTGACATAACCTATGGAAGTAAGGTGGATATTTATGTGATGTAACTATGTACAACTATTCTCTAAATCGATCCCGATGTATCAATTATGCCTGCAGAAATTGTTACACAGCTGCCAAATGGAATACAATATTTTGTTTCGCATACATAATCTAATTTTTCAAAGACTTCGTTAAGCTTCTCCGACCTGCATCCAAGAAGTTTCTTCCTCTTTTAGAAACGAAGTTTAAGCAATGAAAGCATAGTTTTATTGCAAATTTAAGGGCAAGAGGTGTTTTTTATTAGTTAACGTACATATTGTAGCCATCTATTTAAGTCATTTGGTCAATGCCTAGTATGTAAGACCTGTTACGAATTATCAATTCTTAAAATAAATCATGCAAAACTGTGGTTAAGTGCTACGACAATTTGTATCCTTTATTAGGTACATTGCGATACATTGAATTAGATTTGAGGTTAAATACCGTCAACGAATGAACGAACGCAAACCAAACCATAGGCGTACATTGCGCTACCGCTATGAAGTTGCTACGTTTCAAACTGATTCAGATGCCGCATTTTCTATTTAATTAAATAGTCGTAGATAAAATAGCGTATTTTACTTGCATATAAAGGCGATTATGACACTCGGAAAAATTACAACACTCGCCTTCGGCTCGTGTTGCAAACTTCACCTCGTGTCATAATCGCACACTTTATATGCTCGTATAATAATATACTATTATTTGTTACTCAGTTGTAAACGTTGATTAACAAGACAAAACGCAAACGGGTAAACGTCATGTTTAAACGCTACTGACTTGTAAAACTGACAGCAGACCTGTAAAACTGACAGCAGACCTGTAAAAATTTTACAAGTTAGTAATCTAGTAATTTCATTGGCCAGAATTAATACGAAGTCTCTGTTACATGGATAACATGATATTTTAGACATTTCTGCCTAACGGCTCGCTAGTCAACTTCTCCTATCGCCAGTAAAAACTCACTTACCTGGCTAATAATGTAAAATACTATTACATGTATGTCAAATCAGTTTACGTTACTCGTTTCGAAATTCCACGCTTCGGCAGTAAACATCTCACTCGTTAACGTAAACCTTGGTTTACCATACTCATATGTAAATAACTATTACATAATAAGTTATGAAAGTTGTCGTTTACATGACGCGGAGGCATATTGAAAAGTACGAGGACGCGCAGCGTCCGAGTATTTCTTTAATGCCTCCAAGTCAGGTGGACTCACTTTCATGACGTACCTATTATGTATAAAATTTTACCTGAACCCGCAACATGTATAGATAACTTTTCCAAATTAAATTATTCATATGTGTGAAATTTTGATACCTAATCACGCATGCTAAAATCACTTTATTTAATTGTTTCCATAGAGCGATTTCAAAATAATTAAAACAATCAGTGTCATTTTTAATGCAGTTTGCAGTTTATGCTTTGTACTTTTCAACTATACAGTCTTTATAACTAGGTACAAAAGCAGGTATCAGTGAAAAAGAGTAACTATGCGAGACGTTGTTATAATGTAGCCGAAGCTGCGGCCGCCGTAGTGCAATATTCGCTCCCCACAAAGTCAAGAAAGAGGTACGAAAAGGCATACAAACCTTTTAAGACTGGCGCAAAACTAAAGGAATAATTATTACTTCCACACATATTCCATTAATTGTTAGTAATTAAAAAATCATTATCCCTTTATTTAAAAATATCCACATAGTCTGCATGATAATTATCCAATCGTTGATTGAATAACTGAACGATCTATTTGTTAATTTGCATGTACTAGGACTGTAATGGGAGTCAGGCAAAAATATTACAGTACTAGTCAGGTAAAGATCAACTTTTTAATGTCAAAATAGCCCTGAAATTTAGATTTTCTTGACATATCTCCTTCATGCTCTCTATTAGCCGTTGCACATCAGTCGTCTATTTAATTTATATTGTGTAGTTGTGCCAAAGTTTTGAATTTGAAGGTATTTTAAGCAACGCATTCACAAGAAGTACCTTTTACCTTTGCTGTCAGTCCCCATAATGCACAAACTTTACCTAGAGAACTGTCATGCTGAAGAAATGAATGAGCGATTCATGGTAAAAGAATGTACTTATCGCTTTTACATTACAACGAATTTAATTTGTCCTTTGGGTACCCCAAAAGCGACACATGCAGTACATGTGATATAATAATATAATAATAATATTTTATTGTGCTCATGTGATGCTTCACTTACACTTAGTCATACCTACACTACACTGAATAGATAATACAAATAAAAAATACAAAATAAGCGTTCATCAAATGAAAAACACAGTGAAAACTAGAAGGCCGCTTTTGAGGCTCAGAAATATGATAGAGAGCAGACCAGAAACTCGAACAATATTGTATATGTTGGGCGCAAAGCCCGAAAACGGCCAATGGTCGTTTTTTTTTGCTCAATCTTAGGATTGAGCTATTTAAAACGACCAAAGCCTGAATGTCCTTTCAATTTCGAGCTTCGATCGTCTCCAAACAGTCAAACCCAGGATTGTGCAAATATGAAACGACCAAAGTTTAATAAATTCGGTTCCATTGTCAGTGTGAAGTAGGTATGGCATTTTAACCATTGATGGGGACGTAGAAACGTAGACCAATTTTGAGCAACAACATGAACCCAAGAGGGCAGGTGGATCTTAATAGCTATGCAAACAAACAGAACCAGAGGGAATTTATTTTTCAGGACCATCTAACAAAATTAGTGTTTTTAAAACCTTTGAAATTTAAAAGAGTTACAGAGGTACCCGTACCTTACAATCTTTTAGACATTTTTTGTACCTATAATAGGTGCTACTTACATCCTCCAATGTGACAATGGAACAGAGATAACCGCAGCGCAGTCATAAATGAACTTGCTGATATGTTCGAATCTAAAATAAACAATTTTTGTACATAAAAAAGAGGGGATGGTTTTTAAAGTGTTAATGTAGCTTTAGGAGGGAGGTTGGCAAAACTGTTACATAGAGGGAAGGGGTGGGGATCAAAATTTACTCAATTTTAGGTTTGGCTGCTTCAGGACGGCCAAAGCCCGAAATTGAATTAGAATTGGAGCTTTGGTAATTTTAAATAGTCCAATCCTAAGTTTGAGCAAAAAAAAAACGACCATTGGCCGTTTTCGGCCTTTGCGTCCAACATATACATTACACTAGATTTGCAACAAACAATGCCTTTGCCTCGGTTGAGTACTTCAAAGGCATTTTATTTACGCCAAATGTGGTTTTATAACCTGGGTATCCATATTGTAGCGAAAAATATTGACCAAACAGTTTTCTGCACTTGAACAGAAGATCAAGCTTCCAGAGGAAGCAGTGAGATTTTCAGTTGTCTCCTTAGAGTTTCAGAAGTTGAAGCTTCACTCAAAGAGAAAGACCATTTAATCATTTGGACAGAATAAAAATTTTCTAATGATTTGTCTGTATCAATATCTTGTCCAAAGAGATCATTTTAAAACAGTTGACCATAAATTCCCAGAGGTAGGCCATTCTTATTTAGATTCCGACCATGCGTTTGGGCGAATAGAGAAGAGATTATGGAAACATCCAACTATCTGTACCCCTGAAGAGTATCGGAAAGTCATAGCTTCACTGGGCAAGAAAAATTTGGTCATTAACATGGAAAACCGCTTTAGAAACAGATTTGCCACAAAAAATGAAACTTTTAAACAGAAAAAAAATCTCATGAAAGAGAAAACCATTTCAGAGGTGGCATCAAATGGATTCATGTGGACGAATTTGGATTTTACCTCTACAAAGAGAGTTACGATTTATGTGCCCCCTTCTTAAAAGTTAACATTCGCAAAAGTGTAGCATCCATTGATACTCTATACCTCGAGACTTTCATGTCTCACGGCATTTAAAGAAGACCGGATCTTTATCTAACGAAAAGATCGAGAACCTGAAAGAACAACTGTGCTTTGTCCCAGATCAACATAAGTGGTTTTTTGAGCAGATTTTATTCGAGCGGAGAGAAAGTGGCAATGATGACTAAAGCAGTTAATAAGTTTTTTTTAGTATGCAACTAAAATATTTCAACGTTTCAACATAAAAGCATAAGTGTAGGTACATAACTCCTTTTGTACAACAATATAAAATATTGTACAAAATTGGAAGAAGGAGGTAGGTATGTACAAAAAATATTTTTTCTACAACTGTCAAAAAAACCTGTCATTTTCTGACGGATTTCGAAACGCGAAGTACTAGATTTTTAATCGGTTAATTAATAAGTAAGGTTGCTCTTGACAACGTGCGCGAAATCGCCAACAGTGAAAAAAAGTATTTCGCGCACGGGAAAAAGTTGAACTTAAACAGCAATTTAATTAACAATCGGTTCAGTTGTACAAAAAATATTGTATACAACGCTAGCGCGAAGTTATTTCGCGCATTTCATTGATATTTTAACTCGGCTTCGCCTCGTCAAAATACCTTCAGTCTCAATGCGCGAAATTGAACTTCGCGCTCTTGTTATATAAATAACTATTGTGTATTTAAAAAAAAGGTATTTTTACTTTTCGAAAAAAATTTGCCCACTATAAACAACACTTCTACTTATTTTGAACTTACACCAGATATTTAAGGCTCCTCTGTAGTCAATTTGTATTTCAGTGTTATTGCAATTGGTTAGACCACCAACAATACACACTGCTACATGATCTCCTTGAGTGAAACCAACGATGTATCTATATCCTTCAGTTTTGCATATTCTCTTCATTTATTGTTAAACACAATAGACCATGTACCTATAATGATCAAGGACTAATTATGTAAACAAGTTTATAGAAAAGCTGTACAATATTTGACTGGAGATGCACAAATACCTATTTCTGTTACCGTTGAATAAATTACTTATTCAATGCATTTACTGAATTTTTCTATAATGACACCTTCTGTAAATTACCTGTTTTTCAGGTAATTAGTGGACTAGATTAGCATTGTTTGTTATAACAATTTTTAATAGCCCCTTTATTTCTTGTGATTTGTTCTAATCATTTTTACTGATTTATAGATTTTTATAGTTATTAGGTACATGTGCATGAATGAATTCACTTAGGTATGGTAGATCCTAAAAAAACCGGCACTTCGAACACCTAAAATAAATCTTTCTTTACTTATATACAAGGGTGCACAACAACATAAAAATGGTAACTTAAACTAACATTTAAAATTTTGTTACAATGATTAAAAGTAGGTATAACATTTATACTGATTCTAAATAAAACCTTATCTTTTCAAAAACTAATAACAATTGTACATTTAGCGTATTACTTATTTGGGTCCAAATAACATGTATTTGAAGAGTACGCACAAATTTTTTCCCGGCCCAACTTTTGGCAGCCAAAAAACCTCAAAATTTTTGGCATTTTTTTAGTTTTTCGCTTAAAACTCGAAAACGGTCCATATTTTATGAATAACACTTCTTTAGCAAATTAAAGAAAACAAAATTATGCGTCGATAAAAAAAAAATAAACAAATTCGGTCCAATAGAAAAATTTTTACAAGCGATCAAAAAACGCCCATTTTTTCCAACGAATTTCAAAAATTTGGCCAATTTTAAATTGTTGGGACTTTTTAAACTCTCTGATTGATGTTCTACTATCTTTAGGGAGGGGGGGGGGTAGTGGATTTTATCGTTCCTTTAGGAGCCACAACGCATTAAAAAAAGGTTAACTCGGTTCTTTTGAAAAATTGAGTGTTTTTGGATCGCTTGTAAAAATTTTTCTATTGGATCGATTTTGTTTGTTTTTTTGATCGACGCTGTTTTCTTAAATTTACTAATAAAGAAGTGTTATTCATAAAATATGGACCGTTTTCGAGAAAAATTGAAAAAAGTCCGAACGTTTTGAGGTTTTTTAGCTGCCAAGAGTTGTGCCGGGAAAAAATTGGTGTGCATTCTTCAAATACATGTTATTGGACCATTTAAAACGTTAAAATCGTTTACACCACATTTTGCAGGAATCGGTCCTTCTGACTGCTCCGCATACTGGATTATCTGAGGAAACTGATAATTTTAGATGAGACATATACACAAACGTGTAATTTAGTCATATTTGATTTGATCTAACTACGCTTCTGGTAGTTTGAAAGCATTATTATAAAACAGAGTTCATATTCAGCACTACTTATGATATAATATGTGAAGTACCTAGTAGGTTTTTTTTTATTTCTTGAAGCATCCTGATGGGATGCAAAAGGTTTTAGAAATAAAAAATTATTTTTTTTATACCTGAATCACAATCTCCGTTTTAAACACTCAAATGCGTGCGAAAAAGGGCCTTTAAAACACACGTGCTTTAAAGTTGCTAAGTAACGATACTTCAAGTATGACTTTTGAAACTGTCATCTGGATGAAATAAAAAATCCTCTTAGGTCGCTTTCTGTAAGTGCAGAACAGTTCTTTGGCTTTTGTACCTATCCTTTGGTTGAAGCTTTCACAAACGCGCGTAATTTAGGGTTTTCTTCCAAATCTGTTCCACTTTTTAATCGCAGCATTGCTTTAAAGTTTTGAATGAATGCACCAAAATATAGAAGATTTAAATACCTTTGACATTTCCTTCATATATGCCAGCATTATGGATGCATTTAAGACTTTATTCGTAAGACGTAACTTCCTATTCCATCCATGGAAAAAACTTTTCATATTCTTTATAATTGGCTTTACTGGATTTGGATTTTACACCTACCAGATGTTTAGATTTTACAACAATCGATTTAATTGACGGTGTATTATCTTTTTCAACGGAAATCGTTTAATTCACAAAGACGATGATTTTTATAAGCAAACGTCAAGTGACATTTCCATGGCAATCGTGAAATTACGAACACCCAGCCCACTTAATTAGACATGTATTCGAGTATAACGTCAATATAGTATTTCCTATTTTTAAATTATACTGCAGGTATAATAAAAAATACTATAAGATACACGTGTATAATTGGTCTTTAAAGCACTTGCAACGTTAAAGGCACTCCGCTTTGCGTCGTGCCCTTAAGGCGCCTCTGAAGTAAATTTGTTGTGCTAAACGGAGTGTGTAAAGTTGTCTAACCTCTTCAAAAGAGCATGTTACAAGTAGAAAGAGATGATTGAATTTGTCCCATTCTATTTGGTGTCTCTTTATTTATAACCTTTCAATGGATTTAATTATAAATGCAAGGAGCCTAATAACACTTGCCTAATGAGCTTTTCTATTGATATTAATAAATTCATCTTGTTTATTTATTGCATGGTAATTAAAATACTATTAGTTTACGTATTTTCCTGTTTAGTGTTTATTCAAAGGATTTTGCGTTTTTCAAGTATGGATATTTTTCTCTAAAGCAATATTTTGCATATGGTGCACTATTATTACCGGCGATTGTAAATTAGGCCGATGGTTAGGTACCTCATTATTATAAAGTATATGAAAATGTCGAGGAAAATGTGGTCGGTGTCCAATTTAGATTGAGACACCATAAACCGAATCAATCTAGTTACGTTTGTTGATATACAGGAGGAAAGCGAAACGTTTTAGGTTTTGTGATGTTATCATAGGTATCTTGCTACCCATGCAAAATAGAAGAAAGGTAATAACTGTCAGTTTTAGATATTTTTACGTAGAATCTAGTGGACTAGTAAAAAAAGCTTTGGACCACTCTGAGATTTGATCCGAAGTTGGTGTTTTTTAAACACCGTATGTTTCATAAAATCAGTTGTTTGCTTTCTTTGTCCTAATTACACTGATGTATCACAACCTATATAAATTTTTCAATTTTACCCATGAAAATGAATAAAAACGTAAGTTTTTACTGTTTGAAATACAAATAGCAGATTAAATAGAGATTATGGTTTTTTTTATTATATCCATGGTAACTAAGGCAAACTATACCAGTCAATAATGCTGATACATAATTGTAATCAGGATAAAGAATGAAAAAAAAAATATGGCAAAGCAAATGTGAGATGTGGAAGTTGGAACGGAGAAAGCGTATAGCTGCTTCCACATTTGGAAAAATATGCAAGATGAAAAAAAGTACTTCGACAGCGAAAACGGTTACGGCACTTCTTTACAGCACATTTATGGGAACACATGCCACAGAATTTGGACTAATCCATGAGGTCAATGCTATCGCATTATTTGAGCAGCAGTATGGAAAACGTGTTCAAAGAAGTGGTCTAAGCATTGATAAAGATATTCCATTTCTTGCCTGTTCACCGGATGGGTTGGTGGAGGATGATGGTGTCGTTTAGGTGAAGAGCTCCGAAAAGAGCGGGGACCTGTCACCGATAGAAGCCTTCCAATGCGGAAAAATCGACTTTTTCCATAAACCAGGTGACACATGGTGTTTGAAAAAAACCCATAGCTATTACTATCAAGTACAAGGGCAACTGCGCATAACAAATAGAAATATTTGTTACTTCGTATACACCAGAGGCGGCATACATGTGGAACAAATCGAAAGGTAATAATTCGCATTTTTTCTGTGAAAAGTAGAGGACAAGACCTGAGAACAATTTACATGAGTTGAGGGGGAGGTGCAACACTATGCATTAATTATTTAATAAAGTATTTTTTCTTATTGTAAATATTTGTATATTGTATATAAAAGTATAACATTTCTTTGTCTATTGTTTAAAATCATCTTTTCCTGATACTTATGAGTCCCTTCACTGTTGTTGTGAGACGTATCCCTGCATGTTTTATATTCAATAAAGATTTATCCCAATAAATTCGTTGCTGGGTATTTATTATGATCATTATTGACCAAATTACCTATTTGTTATTTACGTGCCTAAAATGAATTTAATTTTCATAGAAAGTCTAAAAAGTGTTAAAGCGGAACCGCTATTGATAAAAGGAACTGCGAAAGTGATTAAATCACCCAAATCTTTTTTCAAAGTTGGACCTTTTATAAAAGATGAAAAAATAGCTATCCGTACGAATAGTGGACTTTGTTAGCAGATTATACTGCGTTCCATTCGGTCAAAATTACGTTTCGGTCATTTTGCCGTACATATGTGCCTTGCGAACGAAGGGTCAGTAGGATTAAAAAACAGCGGAAAAAATAAAAAGTTATAGATACCCGCAATGAAAGTATAAGCCACAAGAAACTCGACAAGATGGTAAAAAGGTGTATATTTAAAGGAATTTCCCCTTTATTTGTGTCATAATGCAACAGTCAATTTCGCCGGAAAAATGAGGTGCAATCTAAGCTGCCTAACTTCGATTTAAATCACTGAAAAATTCGTGACATCACACAAATCTTTTTACCAATTTGGCGCTTTTCTATAAAAGATGAAAAAAATTGCTATCCGTAGGATTAAAGTGCTTTATTAGCAGATTATAAATCGCCAAAAACCATGTTCATCGCGAAAATAGAACTCCAGTTATCCTTTAAATTCGTTTTATCAACGACTCTAATTATTTCAAAAAATATGATAAATATCGAAAATAAAAATCCGTAGGATTAATGTGTACTATATTTCCTACAATATCCAACATCGACCTAATTTCCAAAGCAACTGTAAAACCGTATCCTTTATAAACTATTTTGTCCTTTTATAGGTCATTTCAGATTCAGTTCATAGGCGCCTTAATCTCGTTGCGCGTGCTTTAAAGACTTGATTATACACTTGTATCTTAATATACTATTATTTCCAATGTACCTATAATAGGATATCCATTTTTCGTCTTGGGAATATGTGACATTATGATTTACAAATCAACAGCATTGAAATAAATAAATAATAAATAGTAATTTATCTGATCCATATCATTAGGAACGGCGTAACAATGTGTAGGGTAATGCCAGGTAGTTTCTTTTGTTTTCCCTTTCAAATAATGACTTGTCGCCTCAGGCGTTATAAGTGCAATTTGGGTTGCCTATCCTTACGTTAGCGTTTTGATTTTTTTCTGAAGATCGCGAAACATATTTTTTAAAATATATGCCTTATCATAATAGATGGAAATAATATCTTTAAGTACCGCCGTAAGAAATACTGTCGGATTTCCAAATTGGTGCTGTAGGTTTTCCTACTCCCATTACAACGGCTGTTATTTACGAAAAACGATTTTTCTATTCATCGATCTTCCTAAAAAACTAAGACCGATATTTCAACTTTTTTTAAGTACCGCCGTTCTTTTCATCATTGCAAAGAATATCCACTACTGAGAATTTGTTAAGACTTCAACTACAAAAGCAGTATTTCATAAGAAAGTTTAGCTATTTTTCCAATATGGCAGATTGACTACAGAGGAGCCTTAATATAAAAGTTCCAGCAATAACACTTTAAAGTCAGTTATGTCAAAATGAACCTTTGGCTACATAACTCCTTCATCCACTCACCCCTTCAATTATAAGCTATCCATTCAGAATTTTATTTTTTAGTATCTGAACTCCATTTTTACTCGTTATAAATATGGAGAACCATTCTGGATCTGACCTCAAAAAACTCCATTCTGTATCTAATTATGTATTAGTAAACTCATACACGTCTAAAATAAATCAATTATCATATTATAAAAAAACTTGATGTTTAAAATAAAGACATTATAAATAGATGGAAAAAAATTCGTCTTAACGACGATCTCTTGAATCTGAACGGCTTCTTCGGCTGCGACTACGAGAACGAGATCTTGGAGAACGGGACCGCCTTGGAGAACGAGACCTATAATACACATAATCAAGTTACATTAATTTTGTACACCTTTAACTTTCTTTTCAAGTTTTATGGATAACAGAACAAAAGCTATATCTTCCCCTTGAGAATATCCACTCCCATGTCTATAATTTGTAAACTCGCAATGTCCAACATTTTACTAAGGATATCGTATATTTTAACTACTATGAACAAGGGGAGAATTTCTCAAGTAATATCCTACCTCCCACATAGACTGCATAGCAAATCCTAATGTACCACCTGCTTTGCTTGTGAATAATGACAATTTCCTATATCAGTTACCATAATTTTTTTAATTTAAAACTGTAACCTAAACACAGCATCTAATTAATAATGTTTAGTGGCCCTTTTCCTGAACTCTCACCAAAAAGGTTAATTTTGGGCCAACATTTTACAGGCAGCTTGACTGTTACCGGTTGGTAAAAAACATACTTGTTAAATTTTTAAGTGAAAAGTTCAAATAGTATACACACAAGGTTTTAATTCAATTCCAATTTGATTACTTTACCTTAGCATTAATTAGAAAGTATTCAGGTTTTAAGAGAGCTAATTGGGCCATTAAATTAATCACTGTGATTAGGATACTAATAGAAAGTCGGAAGATTGTCATTTGTAACATGCAAACCTTAAGCAATTTATGTATTTCATTGAATAAATTAATGAGATAAACCTTTGGCAATTCTTTAAACGTGTATCTTATATAATCAGCCTACTTTTGAAAAGTTGTTAAATGAGCTTTTAGCGTAGAAAGTTTTGACTCCACGAACATTAAAATAATATACTTTTTTTAAGAAGACGATGTGGGTTGATTGATGGTTGAAAATGCTGCTGGTGTAGAAGGCTCATTTAAAAAAAGTTGAGAAAGGCAGCTGTCGAGTTGAGTCAAAATGGACGGTCGCGCACCACTGATGGTGGATGTAGTAGCTGTAGTAGTTTGGTGTATCGTTGTAAGATGAGATGTTTATACCAAGGAAAGGTTGGGCTCAGTCAGGAGGAGAAGTAAACAACAGCAGTAGCGCTGCCCTGCAATGTGCGCCAAAACAGTTTAACTGCTGCCGTCTTTAGTACCACTGCTAACTCATAATTCAACGTAGATCACTCGTAATTATGAATTAGCAAATCGAGGTATATTGTATTGCTAAAATTTACATCAAAAATGCTAAAGAGAAAATCATAGAAAACCTTACCTCGAGTATCTTGGTGGAGGTCTGCGTCCACCTCCCCTGCGAGACCTGCCATTTGACATTTCCACACGGATTCGGGTCCCACAGCAACGTCTAAACAGAGGCCCATTAAAATCAGAAGAACACAACTTAAAAGACAACATACGTTCCGTCTAACCCACGGACTGCATCTTCGGCATCACGTGGATCTTCAAATTCGACAAAAGCGAAGCCGGGTGGGTTACGAGCGACCCAAACATTCCGAAGTGGGCCATATTTACTAAAAGCACTTTCAATTTCGTGTTTACTTGCTGACGACCCTAAGTTTCCGACGTAGACCTTGCAGGATAAATCCCATTCACGATAGCGAGACATCTTCCAAGCTTATTGATTAATTGACCTTCATTAATGTATATTTTAAGAACATTCGGAGAAAGTACATACCTGGTTTGAGATAAAAACACAACACTAAACGAATACAATGGTTTAGCTTTACCAAAAGGTAAAATATAAAATGCTTACAAATAAGTACAATTACAAAGAAATGTGGAAAATAAGATGGCGATTGTTACGTTCCCACTCTTGCAAGTTTGGTTTGGGCATTGGGTTTGGGTAGCGTCGCTTCGGTTAATAAACTTATGCAAACATGCGCGTTGAGCTTGAGGTCATCATGGGAAATAAGCGCGAAGTTTTTATTTGTCAACCATTTATAAATAATATTTAAATCAAAATTGAACATTTTCATCATTTTTCGAAAGCAGCCGAGCTTTTTCTACTATGAAAATGATGTATTTAAAATCTGGATTAAAAAACGGCATATCTCTTTTGTATAGTCTAAAGGCGGGACTTCACCAAACTGGGCTAGGCCCGTGCCGCCGGCTTTTTCCGAAGAAAAGTTAAGCCCATCACACAATGAAAAAAATAAGGAATAAGAAATAGAATAAATTGCTGATAAAGGTACAAGTGAATAAACACCTCGTACTTGTTTTATTTTAGGTTAACAAGGTAAAATAATGAATATTGAATACGCGCCTCTTCTAATGTCATTGGTTCGCAATATGAAATAAGGAATAAAAATTCGACTGAACCAAATTATTATTTCTTATTTGCTAGGCTTATTTCATATTTCAGTATTGTATGCAAATCCATAAAGGTCAATAGATTGAAATAGTTATTTACCTAACAAGTTCAGTAAGTTAATTTTTCCGCATGAGCACTTTGTTTGCAGCACGACCGTAGGGAGTGCTGCATTTAGTGCGAATGCGGGAAAATTCTTTCCGAAAGAGTTAGGTACAATATTTTTTGTAACGAATTGCGTAAAAAATGTCAAAATTAATAGTTTTGTAAATTAGTTTTTTTTAAATCATGAGTTGGTAACACAATAATATGTTTGGTTGGTAACATAGTTTTGTAACTACCCACTTTTCATCGCACTGGTCACATTTAAAACTTTCAGATCTTTGGTTAATACATATTTTGCCTTTGCAATGAGTGCTACTACTGGTCACGGAATTGCATCGTTTGCACTGCATATCCTTGGAAGTCTTCAGTGTTAACAAATATGCTTTGAAAAGAGTGCTTTTATTGATCGCGTAAGTGTACTGATCGTATTTAATATTCCTAGAAGACGTGTGAACAAATGTGATCTCAAATTTGATTTATCTTGAGTTGCGTAAATACACTCGTTACATTTATAATCCTTGGAAGCTTTGTGTGTGTTAATATGTGCTTTCTTAAGCTGCATATGCCAATAGTTGCGGAATATCACTGGTCACATTTTAAGACGTTTTAACAATAATTTACTTTTTCTTGAGTTCCACTTCTGAAAAATAATTTGATTGCGTTATAAGTTCTTGTTTATATATTTACGTAAAACTTAGTGTACCTACGTCTGTTTCCGATTAATCGCACTAAATACCCTCAACGAAGGGTTTAATTGATTTTACAGCAGATGACAGTTAACCATGACATGACGTTCGTTGACTTCAATAAGTACTACCAACCGAAGAACGCGCATAACCCCTTCTCTCCAGCGGAAACTAAAAAACCCCGCGATGCGGGAAAGTCGTTTTCCCGTGCATCGAGGATGCTTGGAAACATTATCTTTCCATTCAATGAGTACAAAAATTGTTATTCCGTATTTCTTATTCCTTATTTTTTTCATTGTGTGATGGGCTTTAGAAATAACATCCTTTCGAGGCCGCTAGCATCGGCCCGGCCGCCGGCATAATTTTGCTAGCGGGCAAATGTCGGTAAATGTGAAAGGATAAGGGCAGGCTCTGTCTGAACTAGAGCTCTAAAAAGTTAGGTATGCTCGACGGCCATTTTGGACTCAACCTATGGAGCGAGTAACGCTGTCAGCTGCTTATGTATTCAAATAAGTTCATACAAGTGTCGACTTGCTACCCAAGGAAAATGGCGCAAAAACAAAAATTAATACAGTTCTTTGCTTTTATATTTCAGCCCAATTTTTAAATTAAGTGTTTTTATTTTAATGAGTGAAAAGAGGTAAAAAGGTTTATATGAAAAACATTCAAAATTTACATACATTTAGAAATAGGTACAAAGTTCGGAACTAATTACAATTTACAATCTGGTTTCTTTTTCTGTCGAAGAACCATATACTCTCACTTTTCGCATTATAAATTACGAAATCTAGTATTTTAAAGGGCGAACCTTTTAAAATTAAATAGCTATTTGTGTATTAAGAGCGCAAAATGATATATTGTCGATTGAAAGAAACAGTTGACGCGCGACGAAGGAGCGCGGCAATCTCTTGAAATCGACAATCAATTTGCGCTCGAATTACACACAAGATTTTTTCTACAATCGAGCAGTTCACATATTTCCAGAAATTTAAATTTTTCACTCAAATCATTTTAATCTTATGTCCAAATGAAAGATGTCATTTACTCGTTGTCATTGGATACTCTGAGCAATGCATATTTGATTTATAGTTAATAATTGGGAGAGCGAGCGTTTTTGCTATTTTGTCGCTTATAAGCGACAAAGTGACATTCCTCGAAAAAGATGACGTTTGCATTGTCAAATACGAGCGCAAATGCCTACTTTGGATATCGATTGTAGAAAAAAATATTTAAATGTCAGTTGCCGCCAAGTTTATATTACCTACCTTTCTAAATCTTACTTTCTGTGGATAGGTACTGAACAAGATATATTCTATATATCTTGGTACTGAATATTATAAATTCCTTTAATTTAATTGAATGTACCTAGACTCGTTTCCTTGTATACAATGATTTCCTAGGTAAAGGAGTAATCCTTGGGGGAGGATTTGGCACATCGAATAATGTGGGCACTGCATTGGGTTTCAGTTTCTTCAATTTGTCCTTTCGGCAGGTCTCAAACTGATCCTCTTCAAAATTTACCTACGAAAGAAGAAAGAAACAAATAATAAACTAATCATAATTTAAAATTTGTGGTAATATTCTAAGATATCTACCTCACAAATACGTGAACCTGTAGTTGGTTGCCATTTATCGGGTCCTCGATCTCGTCTCATGTTTTGCACCCACTTCGACCGCCGAGGCTCATCTGCTGGGATTCGGTATAGACTGTACCGTTTCTCAGATCGGTTACTGCAATTTGGAGCTGCACAGCAGGGCATTTTTAAAATGCTTTCTTGATAATCTGCCATAATAATATACGTGATAATGTAGGTATATGATTTGAATTGATGAATTTGATAAACATGCATGTAAGAAGTTAACCTAATTTTACAAGAAATTTTTGAGTTGGCAAACTTTATCATCAGAAACACATTTAGGGGCAAAGGCAACACATTCCTTGAACAAAAAGAATAACGATCAAGATCAAGTAATGTAAATAGTTTACCTTATTAAATTAATGTAACAGAATTGAAGTAAATACTTATTAATTCGTCTTCCTACCGCACGTTGATATATAACTACACCAATTCGGCACTACACAAGCAATATTTATACTCCGAAAGAACGAAAATGGCAATACAACCATGAAAATTTATAAAAACAGAGCAACGTTTAGTAAACATTCACCAGCTGACAAGGCAACTCCCTCCATTGGCTGGGTCCAATATGGCGACCGAGCTTACTCACATTTAGAGAGCCTTATCTGAACAAGTGCAAACGTGTGTTTTCAGTCAGTTTTGCGTATTTGTGTCAAACGGTACGTTCACGTTGTTTACGTGGTATATTTGTCTTTTGTTTGCTTTTCTCTGAAATTTGAGTTTGTATTTTGTTTTTCACAACGAAGATTTTTGTTTAAACTAGGCCCGAGGCCGTACCTAAAACATGTGCTTCCTCTTATTTGTTGCTTGATAACAATTTTTAGGACCTTAACAAAAAAATTTCGTCGTAGTCAAACAATCTCGGATGAAGAATAAGTACTTTCTGCAAGCTGATACATCTGCCCAGTGTGGTGGAGTTGAATTTAAGTCCGCGTCAAATTCGCAGCAAGCCGCGGCATGTTGTGTTGGCGGCAAGGGCGGAGAAGCCGCCGGCTTAGCCCAGTTGGGTGGAGACCCGCCTTAAGGTATATACCCAGTGTGTTCTTTATTCATTGGTTCCTTCATCTTGCACATTTTGCACTTGTTAAACCACATACAGAGTATGTATAAGTGTACCTATGTAAAGTCATGAGGTTGGAAATTTCCTTAAAGGCAATAGTAAAGGATTCGTCCCATGCTGCCCGCACAGAACGCTTGCCTTTACTGCAAAAAAATGATACTTTTACTACCGCGTTACCGCCTTTAATGTGATTTTCAACCCCCAAGCTGAAATTAATCCTACAGTATACGCGAACGCGGAAAAATTCACAGTAAAACTGTATGGTGTCCGCACAGAATCAGAGCAAAGATAATTTTTCACGAAAACAAGAAATCTTCAGAAGATAAGCGATCTTGCTTCAATTCCCCCAACTCGTGCTGCATTGGACACAAAGAGAACGGCGTATGTCGCTGATGGTCACACTGGGACTGTGCAAACCAGATAAAGGGAAACTCCACAAGTCCTGAAGGATGGAGATTGACGCTTGAAGTCAGACACTGGATGATTCTGTGGTCCAAGCTGCCACAGGTATGAAAAGCAGTCGGTGCTCTGGACAGGTGTGGCTGCGAGACCCTTCGGTCCAGTTGCCGGAGACATAGACTGTCATGTTCCCCTGCGGCCCTGCATGCCAAAAATGTATTAGGGATCCCACAAAGGGTAAGGGTATTGTATACTTTCGACATACCTATATAATTTACTACACCGAACCTTTAATACCTATTCATATGTGAAATATCTCTTCAGTGGGGATAACGATAACGCAATCACAGAGGACGTCAGTGAGTACTTGGCGATCTTTCATTTTGTATAATTACACTACATGTAATTTGAATTGTTTTTGATTTGTTAGTGTGTTTTTTTATTAAATAAAATAGGTAGTAGGTAGTTTATATATTAAAACTGTGGAATATCTTGGTGGGAGCCTCTCATGCACTCTTGATGCCTGTAGGTTATTTTTGTTACCATAAATGAATTCCATGATACCAAAAACATAGACTAGATACCTTTACACGCCTCGGCGTGCCTATGCCTCAGCCACACTATGCTCCTCGCACTGCCCATCGCCCTGCTCTACGTGCTGCCGCGATGTTTCGCTCTTTGTCCACACACTCCTTTACTCGTGCAATTAATCGCCTCACTCCGCATTTGGCATTTGCCTTTGCAACCTTAGATCATATGATCTAAGTTTGCAACACGTTACACGATGGATGTCGAAACTGTTGGCTATGCATTTTTGGTATAGCTAATTACATCAATTTCCTGAAAAGAGATACGTCCTCGTCGTCTTCACTAACGCAGATGTTGGATGACATCTATTCGTCATTAAAAAAAATAAGGATGATGCTTTCTGCCAGCGCTTCGCGCGATTATGTCATATGTGGCCAGTCCCTCGCGCTCGTATTGCCGACGATCCTTTGACTCGCGCCCAAAAAACCGACAAAACATGGAGCGGTTGGCAGAACGAGGAGCATGACGAGCGGCATTGCGAGTGATGTGGCCACACTACGTCTCTGCCTCCTCGTCACGCTACTTCCCATGCTACTCGACGAGTGTGTGGCTGGGGTTGACGCGACGCGTCAATCGCGCGAATGCAACGCGCACGCGACTTAACGCGGTTCACTCGCGCACCAGCTGGGAGCCATGTGGAGAGACGCACCCTCCACAAGTTAAATCAGTTGTTAGTGTTACATACATGTCGAACGAGGAGAAAGCTGGAGCATGTTTAATAGGCGGTGGTGCGATGCTTCTTGCATCCCATTTGTTACCAAGAAAACAAAAACGTAGATGGTGGCTGTAGTACCTATATCTATTAAATATCAAAAGTTGGCAAACCGGGATCTGCTGCTTAGTTACTTGTTTATATAAAAAAAATTAGAATTGTCTGTCACGTTATATTAAAGTTCATAGTCCGGGAGCTAGCTGCCATTTTTCATGACCAATAATAAGAAAGCTGAAATTTTGTAGTATGGTTCATTTAGTATTGCTAATAAGCGTAGTAATCGTCAGCTGGCCCAGTAGCGGTGGGTGTAGTCGCGGCAGTCATCCGAAGATGTATAATTATGATGAACAAAAACCAATATTAAGAAAGCTGAGATTTGGTTTGTAGGTTGATTACTATCTAAATAAACGGAAAAAAGTAGTCAGCTGACTGTTTGGTGGTGGGTTGTACATCAGCTTCACGTCTTAACATGCGAAAAATGTTTAGGTATTTTATTTTATTTTCTAAATTTGCCTTTTCCTCTAAAGGTAAGCATCAGAGTGAAAAATGTTAATTACAAAAAATATGTGTCTTGATGAGATCTACAAAAAAACTCTCCTAAACGTTTTGCGTCGGGTTCAAAATAAAGGCGCTAGAGGGCATTTTCTAAATGTTATACTGGTATTTATATATCTATGGTTATACTATGAGTTATGACGCGTGTATAATGAATGCTATGACCAAAGATAATTGCAATGACTCTCTTAAAAGTAGACGGAAAGTCAAGTCAGGAGTTTACCTGCCAACTAGTTTTCAAGGTAATTTGTTAATTTCTCTTCAGGAAAAAAAGAAGAAAATAAACAAAATTATGTCGTTCCGCACCAGAGACTTGTTATAACACTTGTTCCGCACTAAATGTTGAAGGCAAATTGTTGCAAGGCAGCGCAACATCATTTTTTTGATTCGCAAAGTTCGAAAAAAACCGATGCTACTCCCCTACTTTTTGAACTTTGAGTGTCTTGCACAGCGGCTGCTCCGAATTTGCTACTGACGCGGGACACCAAGCCATTGTGTCCGTTATGCTTGAGAAGAGTATACGTATATCGTATAATCACGACAATGTTTAAGGCATAAGTACCTCCGTGGTTTAAGGCTTAACGTTAGACTTGAAACGTGTCGGATGCAACATTTTGCTTCGCAACATCTTGCAACGTTGCGAGCGACGCGTTCCTAAATTGAAATGTAACTAACGAGTACCGGCCGCAACACGGACTTGAAACTTTGCGAATCAAAAAAATGATGTTGGGCTGCCTTGCAACAATTTGCCTTCAACATTTAGTGCGGAACGACATAATTTTGTTTATTTTCTTCTTTTTTTCCTGAAGAGAAATTAACAAATTACCTTGAAAACTAGTTGGCAGGTAAACTCCTGACTTGACTTTCCGTCTACTTTTAAGAGAGTCATTGCAATTATCTTTGGTCATAGCATTCATTATACACGCGTCATAACTCATAGTATAACCATAGATATATAAATACCAGTATAACATTTAGAAAATGCCCTCTAGCGCCTTTATTTTGAACCCGACGCAAAACGTTTAGGAGAGTTTTTTGTAGATTTCATCAAGACACATATTTTTTGTAATTAACATTTTTCACTCTGATGCTTACCTTTAGAGAAAAATGCAAATTTAGAAAATAAAATAAAATACCTAAACATTTTTCGCATGTTAACACGTGAAGCTGATGTACAACCCACCACCAAACAGTCAGCTGACTACTTTTTTCCGTTTATGTAGATAGTAATCAACCTACAAACCAAATCTCAGCTTTCTTAATATTGGTTTTTGTTCATCATAATTATACATCTTCGGATGACTGCCGCGACTACACCCACCGCTACTGGGCCAGCTGACGTTCACTACGTTTATTAGCAATGTTCTACAAAATTTCAGGTTTCTTATTATTGGTCATGAAAAATGGCAGCCGGGTCTCGGACTATCACATGTACAATTTGTTCACAATATACTTTTTAAAAGCAATTGGAATCGCTTATTTAATACACAACAATTGGCGACGAGTAAACAGAGGAATGCAAACCACATAAAAAGAAAAATCGTTAAAAATGGATGAAGCACAGTTTCAACAATTTATGAAATTGTTTAACGAAACCCAGACAAGATTAATCGATTCGTATAAAGTACATCAGGCAACACAAAACATAGCGCAACAACCCATGGGAACAATAGTCCCTTCTGAAAGTTTTGACCCATCAAAAGAAAAATTCAACTGTTATATTGAACGTTTCGAAAATTATACAGCCGTAAAAAAATCTGCAAAACGAGCAGAAAAAAGCTCAACTTCTATGTGCTTCGATCGGGCTTAATCATTATAATAGTTTAGCGGCATTCATGGGACCCGATAACCCTATAAAAGAGATTGGATATGAAGATCTAATGAAGAAATTTAGGGAGATGTTGGCGCCGCAAAGGAAACCTGTAGTGAGCCAACATTATTTTCTCGGCATAGCCCAAAAAGAACATCAATCTATAGCACAATTTGTAGCCACCCTGCGTCAATCTCTCTCTGAATGTGAATTTTACACTACATGTGAGTGTGCAAAGAAAATCTCCATGTGGCGGTGTGAAATGTATAGAAAACGGGTTTGGATTTATATACCTCGATCAGCTGCAGTTAAATGGATAGCGGCGAGCCTCGGATAGGCCGCGCTATAGCCGCTCGCGCTCCCCGACCACACTTAGCAATTTTGGAGCGTCGTGTGTGTGTCGCGTGCGCGTCGCGTCAGGTCTGTGCGCACGCGGCTTTACGACACCCTAATCGTAACTTGTCAATTAATGTGGCCCGGTTCCTAAAAAAAAATTCAAGATGAAATACAATTTATGGGACTGTTGGTGATATAATTTTCAAATAAAACAGTTTGGTCTCCCGCTTATTTAGTCAAAATGATTGGTTTGACTTTATTTCCACCCCACACACTTTTTACTGTAATCCGTTCCCCCTTTTATTTGCCCACCCGGTATAGTGAAAAATGTCATCTTAAACTGTCAAGGTTAAGTTTTATTTAACATTGATTAACCTCAAATTGTTTGTGCAATTTCGTAGTTTTGTTTTTTTATAACATTTTCGTAATTTGGATTGAACAAAAAGAAATATCAACAGCAAATGAGTTGTGGCTGGTGAATTTTCCTAATTAAAAAATGGCAGTAATAGGATCGGCGACAGATACACTTAACACCGCTCTTAAATCTAACATTGTACCCGATCAAGAATATTTACTTCAAGGTTCGGTGTTAGACCAGTATGTTGAGGTCTTACTTCATAGACTGAGGGGATTATGTGATAACGTAGATAGTGGACCGGAATCTTTTCACGATCATGAGTTATGCTTTACACTGCGTGCAACCTCAGGTCCGGGATCTGCAATGGTATTACCGTTAAGAGTTCGAAGAGCTTTGGATGTACCAGAGGCTCCGTGGCAGCTACGTTACGTAGGGCAACACGAACTGGGAGATAAAAACAGGCCTACAGTTGTTCGATCAAGTATCGATATGGCATGCAGTTCTACAATTGTAGAATTTCTTACCGAATTGGGTTGCAGAATGGATTTTGAATACATATCTAGGGGCTATATGTTTAGGAAGGGACGTATGAAAATAACCGTGTCGAAAGTATTTAAAATGGGTGGTTTGACTAATAAACCAGGTGAAAGTGTTGAACCTATTTCACAGAGTTATTTAGTTGAGTTATCAGTTCTAGCTCCGTCGGGTCAAGATGCAATTGCAGAAGACATGCGGGTGTTTGCAGAACAATTAAAGCCTTTAGTCCACTTGGAAAAGATCGATTATAAACGACTGGCTCATTTACAATAAATTTATAACTTTTTTCTTTAATTTATTATATTTGCTAGTTGCTACTGTATACTCTAATTTCTTACATAATCTCTTTCAATCTAATACTAAATGATCAGGTTCGCTTTTAGTCATTTCTTTGATGTTAACGTCCGAATATGTTGGATACATTTGGGCATTTTTAACATGTATAAAGAGCGAAAAGAGTACATGTAATGATTCAATCTTATTCTTATAAATTGGTATATCAAAAATTGCGCAAAGTATGTTAATGTATTCAGATAAGCTGCCACCAAATTTGGGATTAGGTATACTGTACTGTTTTAATGACGTTTCAAATTGTTCAGGCCATTCTTGAAGCAGGTCATCTACATCCGGCATTGGTCTGCAATTTACTCAATGATAGCTTATAAGAGATT
The DNA here is from genome assembly GCF_008802855.1 of Photinus pyralis. Taxonomy (NCBI): domain Eukaryota; kingdom Metazoa; phylum Arthropoda; class Insecta; order Coleoptera; family Lampyridae; genus Photinus; species Photinus pyralis. The sequence goes on along the minus strand of NW_022170403.1, from coordinate 12,179,747 downwards.
ATTTTAATGGGTTTACTCACTCCGAGTATTTCACAATTGTTGTAGATTTATTTCGATGCAATTCAGATACATCTTTTATCCATTTATCTATGATTTTTGAGTTTTTCTCAACATCGTCAATTTTCTTTACAACCTGTAATTGAACCACATAAGCTATATGGTGAGTGCACAGCTTCTTTTACCATCGACTCATTAGTGTGACTGACTGTGATAGAAGCGGCTCGTAGTTTTAAATACAGTAGAGCAGGATCACTTTGATTGGCTACAGGTTCGTCAAGTACGGTAAGTCCCAAGTGTGATTCAACAGCTTTAAAATCGTTGCCTGATAAAGTTTTTTGTGGAGGTACTATCTTCAAGAAAGCATCTATGTCACCAACAGCAGGTATAAATTCAGGAACAAATGGTTTAAATTTGTAATCCAAGGCAAGCTGTTGTGGGACGTACCTGTAAATGTGCCAATTGAATTGGTGTAAAATACATAAATCGTAACTTTACTTGGTAATATACTGAAACACTTCTTTTATATCATTTGAGACCTCCAAGTCATCATACGATCCAGGGTTATATTCACCAGGAATTGCAACTCGTTTCTTTTTAGTATTTCCAAGCTCATCGCTTTCATCTGAATCGCTGTAGCTTCCTTTCATACCAAGCTGTGTTTCTTGAAGATTTGGAGATTCAGATCTTGGTAATGACTGCTGACTACTCGATGGTCCGGCACTCTCAACTTGTGCAGATTGTGGCTGAAATATAAAGTACTTAACATTCAGTTGATATCATAATTTATGCCACCTACTTCTATTGAGATGAACCGATCGGTGTCTACCCGATCATCATCCGAGTGATCTGTTAGTGCTTGAGAAGGTCGACGTGAAAAAGGGAAGTGTTTGCTTGCAGGGTGATTCAACATAGAATGAGGCTTATCACTATAATTTGTTTCCATATTGTCTTCCGAGTCTACACTTTCGAGCTAAATGTACAGATAATTGAGTATATAGGTACCCCTCTGTAGTGGCCAACCTCTTACGTCTGATAAATTCAGAGGATTATTTTCGTCCTCCGATTTCTCCTGCATAATTGATAATAATTATCGATTAAGTTTAAATTATTGCAAATGTATAAAGCAGCAATTTGAAATGTGTGCGACTTGTCTATCTTATGTTGCTTAGCAACGAAAACTGGAAGCATTCCACAAAATACTAGTCGCATACCAACTTCTAGATTTTATGACAGTGGCGACAACTTATCATAATCTGCCAAATTGGGGATAAAAAACTAATAAGTAGCGGCCTGATCGTTAATAATAACAAAGGAAATTGCTAGATCATTTAATACAGACACAAACGTTAGAAAATAGGTAGCCAAAAACATAAGTATGATAGCTCGTGTCTGACCTTCACCAGAGAGTCGGTGACGGAAACGCCTAATAGGTCGTTGATTAGGAGTGCAACGTAACGCTGGTTGCCAATACATCACAAAAACATAATACCATTAGGCGCTTCACGTTCTTTCGAAGTGTGACCTTATGATCATGATTGCTAAACTCGTGAACAAACTGAACATAAAAGTTTTATGATCACGAATTCCTTACCTATAAATGCAAAGGTATTTTTGCTCAAATGTAAGGTTAGTCAATATTTGTAACTGAAGAAGAGCATAATCGTGCAAGTACTTCCACTTGTATTTAAATTATTTTCATAATCTAAACAAAAAATACGTAATTCAAATGCAAATGTGTAAACTTAACCATACTTTGATTTAAATTCGAAACGACCGTTGGCCTACTTGTAATTACCTATACTACCTTGTCGTGGCCCCAGAACAGTTTGTTGTTCTATGGTCATGCTATATCGTTTAAAACTGTGCAAAAGAAGGAAAGAAGCATTGAATTGAATTTATAACTATCAGAAGCGCAGGTTAAATGGCAGGATATGTGACTGTTTTCAATAGTTTAAATTACAAGACGTAGATGTCTCTACCATCGAGAAAGATGAATAATAATGTCAGTTTTTTACCTTTGTTAATTATTATACAGGAATCTGTAATGAACCCACTATCTCGATTTGTAATTGTTGTATACAGAATTCTAGATACCCAAGAAACGTACTTATAAGGCATTTATGTGGCACACAGGATGTTGAATGACGTAAGATAAACATTCTTCCTTTCATGAATCGTGACCTTACTTAACATTCCTTAAGGAAGATTGAATTACATTTGAACAGGAAAGCAAAAAATACGCAGGCATCCTTGATCACTGTAACAGAAATTAAATGTACCTACCTATCTATTCTTAATTTTTGTGTGTGTCGGTTAAACCGTTGCCACCGGTTAAACTACCTAGGACAGGGGTCGGCAACCTATTGAAACGGAAGAGCTAAAAATTACAATTTACAAAATTTCCCAATTCTTAAAGAGCCACAAATAATTTTTGATTCAATATTATAGTTTTTGGCTATATACAGGGTCCTGCAACAGTCCGTCGGTTTTTCCTACATAGCTGATAGATACCTGGTAAAAATATTGGTGGTTGCGGATCTACAGAAATTATTTTTGAATGTACAGGGTGTTCCATTTTTACGATGTCAATTAATAACTGATCTTTTTAAATAGAACATCCTGAATATTTGGTTGTTTCAATGCCGTTTGTTCAAAGTGCTATAACTATTCTTTTTCAAATGGAACTACCACTATTTTATTTCGCTATTCGCTTTTGTCTTCTCTTAAATGTTTATAAGGGGTGCCCTGTGCTTAAACTCCGCAGTGTTTAGGTTATTCAATATTTTTCACAAAAGTACCTACTCATTAATTAATTACGTGTTTATACATCGGAGTAGGCTGGCTATAATAAAAAAAACAAAAGAATACCAGAAAGTAAACAAGTGTCAAAAATTAGATAATTATTTGCTGCAAGTATACTTTTGATACAAAATAAGATTAATTAAAAAGGCGAATTTCGAACAAATGAACTAATTTCTTTAGATAAATACGGAGAGCCGCAACTTTATAGGTATCAAAAGAGCCGCAGGTTGCCGACCCCTGATCTAGGATCACACGTCACACCGGGCAATTTTGATACAAAATAAAAAGGTCGTTAACCTCTTTTCTTTTAAATTCTGACGTTTGAAATTTGTTCTCAATGGTTAATCGATAACTTATCGATAATTATCGATTAATAGATAGTCAATCGATAAATTTAAAAAAAATGGTCGACCGGTCAACAAAAAAAGAATTTTTTGCGCATGGGATTTACACAATATATATTCTGACTATAATAAGCAAAAATAAATAAAAAGTGCGATTAAGACATCGAAAATATTTGCTTTTACAAAAGTTACAGCGATTTGATTGAAAGCTTTCAGGGGCGAAAATTAAAGCTGGAATCTTTGTTTTCCCTAAAAAAAAAAAGAAAAATGGAGGGTGATATTTTTCCGCGGTTACTTAGCAAAGAGGAAAAAAAATCCTGGAACAGTTTTAAGGCAATAGTCCATGGTTTCCCGTTCAGTGTTTCCTGGGAAACCATAGAGCTGAAAATTATGACGAGCTGACAGGATTTGGTTTTGTATCATGGGGTATAGAATGTCTCTAAAGAATAAAGATGCACAGGTTACATTCTCATTTAGATCAATTTAAGGATAATATGGGAGCTTATTCGGAATAAGGACAACACTTTCTCGAGACAATGGAACTTAGGCACCTTCCCAAGGCCAGGAAGTTGGAAGCATGATGGAAGATCAGATTCAGTTGAACATGACAAAAACAGCAAAACTGTTCCATTTTTAAACATTTAGACTCTAAGATAAACAAATTATAAATGTAGAAACGCTACCATTTAATAAATCATGCCTATGTAAGTAGGATTCTATAGGTATTCTTATTTTTTGGTTTTTTGCATTTTTTTCACACAAAAACAAATACATAACCATTTTTTGTTCTAATTCTTATTTGTGGCTATAGAAGCAATAAAAATAAGGTATGTATGTCCCATGCGCAAAAATGCTGTAGACCGGTGTAATTTATCGAAAATGTTAAAGGATTGGTCGATAAACCTATAATTTCCGATAATCTATCGATTAATCTCACAACTAAACTATTAAGATAGATAATTATCGAGAGAATTTTTATACGACATAAACTTTTCAATGTTTAGGTATACCAGTTTACTTCCAACAAAAGCGATGTAAGAGCATTGTTGAGTTGCCATATGATCACAATTCACAACCTACTGCTGTACTCATTTTTGAGGATTATCGTCCACTTGATCACAGTGACGGATTAAGGGTCTATGAGGACTGGGGCGGTTTTCAGAGTGGGGCCCCACCTGCCCTACTTTTCTAACCCATGAATCACAACAAACGAATAGAAAAATGCTATGAATGTGAATAAGGTTTTATTGATACATAACAAATGACGAAATCTTAAAATTTATGTTTCCGCGCTTTTATTCTGCTGAATACCGACCCGACGCCGTCGCCCACCGCCGCTCGCCTCCCCACCGGCCACCCCAGCCAATACTAGGTCTTTTTTTTCTCTCTTTGCAGTTGCAACGCATCGGGGGCCTACTCTAGTGACGGGGCTCGGGGCGGACCGCCCCTGCCGCCCCCCCCCTTAGTCCGCCACTGCTTGATCACCTTTGATTTCAGACAACTTGAGCATCAAAAGATCCTGTTTTATTTAAATTATCTCTCGCAATATCAATACCAAAAAAACAAAAATGTTAGCGAGTGTACGCATGGATGATGTAATATATCGATTGAGAATATATATCGATGAGATTTATGAAAAAGTATCGATAGTTTTCTCTTGATAATTTCCGCTACTTATTTATTAATCGATAAATATCAGAGATAGACAATTTTCGTGGCAATAATAATCGATTATTATCAGCAGCTAACAATCATTATTAATTATTTTCAAAAGTTATCGATAATTATAAAAAGTTATCGATAATTATAAAAAGTTATCGATAATTATCAAACGTTATCGATCATTATCGAAAATTAGCCTTACGATTTATCGATAATTGTCGATTATTATCGAAAGTTAACGATAAGTGATTAAAGTTATCGATAATTATCGATAGTTATCAATTATCGGTAGTTATTAATGATTAATCGATAATTATCAGACTGAACAGACTTATCGATAAATCGATAACAATTTCATTTATCGCTCAGCTCTAGTAGGTATAGGAATTCACGTAAACTGGGACCGATTTATTTGTGCACAATGCTGCATGGTTATAAAAAAAGCTGATTCGCGAAATTTAGTTATCAAATGTGAATGTGGAAATGATGTAGCTGCCTGCTTGCAACGGACAATATTTTGCCTTAAAATTTTTTTTGATCGTTTTTTAATAACAAAATCTCCCGCTTTCAGTAAAAATGTGGAACCTGCCTATTTTACTGCCTGTGAATAGAATGTATGAAATTGCATTCCTTCAAGGACAAGGACTGCAAGCTTCGTTCGTCTAAATGTATTATTATTTACATTACAAATTTACGCAATGCTTTTTAAGGGATCTATTTTTAGAACATTCCAATCCTATTTATAAAACCATTCCAATGATAACACAAAAAACATCCGGAGTTCCTGACATCTGACGATTAAAAAGGAAAATATTCGAAAGGTCAAAATAAATGGTTTGTAATGCTGCCATCTAATGTCAATGTAACGCTCCACTTTCGATCGCCCACGGACTTTCAAACGCTCGAACTGCTCCTAGCGGCGGCCAGTTGGCACATGGTCACAAACTGTTATATGGGATCCGCGCTTCTGATAGTTATAAATTCAATGCTTATACCAATAAGAAGGTATCTACAATTCGGTAAATTCGCCTTTTTATGCTGATGAAAGCAATGTTGCCAGTGTGCGATATTGCTAATGTGCTTTAAAATCAACTAAAAACGACCTCAAAAGCTGTTGATGTTATGGATACAATATCCGACTTGATTGAAAAACAATATTTTATGGGCCATAACAACTTTTTTAGCACCGTCAGAAAGTTGAGAAAAATGTACCAAGCTTTTGTTAAAATTATTTTTTGATATCTTTTGAAAATAAATGGACGCCAACGTATTCTCGAAAATGACATTTTTCGTTTTTTTGGCCATAACTTCGCTATTTGTAAACCTACAAGGCTTTTTGGAAGGGAAAATTAATCACCATACAATTTTGCATAAATTTGCCCCAAACGGCTTTGTATGTCTTACGGTTTCCGAGTCCCCATAATGAAAAAAACTCACCCTGTAATTTTTTAATAAATACTTTTGTATTAACAGCACTTTTTATTTTTTAATCGGGTTGGGGGGGGTGAGTAATTTTAGTTTTATGAAGGGGGGCGCCATGCAAATAACTTTGAAAACCATTGGTCTATAGTAGAAATATAGGCAATTTTAATAATATTTGTTATCGGTTTTGAAAAATATCTGGATATCACAAAAGTTTACCATGGACAGTAGCAAAGGAGAGCTACCTTCGAATCGTAGATGTTCTAACGATGGTATGTTGAATCTATTAAGGAGTACTTTTTGTGGATATTCTTTTGGAAGGTATACTTTGTTAGAAATTTAGGTTGAATTCCTTCGATGATATTTGCATGGTTTTTTTACAGTGTGTCCAAGATAAGAATCAACAGTATGGGGAATTCGGAAACCATAAGAGATACACAGTTGGATAAATTAGAAAAGAGTTGCGTATTTTAGGGCTTATTAAATGATGTTTAAAAATTCGAAAATTCCGAAGATATTCGAAAAAACCGAAACTAACCATATTCGTTTTTATTGTAGGCCGCGTTTGAAAAATAACATTTCCACATAGGCACTTTTTAAGCTCTACAATATGGTGCCCACACATTTTCACTGCGATGTTTCGTCTTTGAGAACCCATCATCAACTTCATATTTTTATATGGCACGTAAAAAAAAGTACAGAGTGGTCCAAATCGAACACTTTCCTATAAAAAGGCCCTTGATTTTGAGAAATCGGAAAAAATGGATCTAGGTGCCTGGAGCTCAATTTTAAAGAGAAAGTCACTGGCGCAAGCAGAATTCAGCTTTCTCTAATCCTTTGGCCGCTATGGGGCGTTTCTCGAATTTAGTCGATTTCTTTAATGTCTTATTTACTTTCTTATTAAAAATGGTTGATTTTGGCAAAATCGTTCTTACAGCATTTTTTTATGTAGAATCCATCACGATACACAGTTTTTGTACAGGGTGTTTGGTTTTTCTTATGCGACCCTAAACTACATTTTTCATATGGACTACCCTATATATTTTGGAGTTTTTGAAAAGAGCATAAAATTTCCTAAATTTTGATGTACCATTATTTGCAATATTGCATTTTATCCATTAAAATATTTTTATTGCAGACATCTAGGTGAGCATCTAGGTTTCCCCGGCGAACTAAAGATGGCAGCATTGTTTAAAACTACAATTTCATGGTTACCTACATTATTTATTAATATATTATATGACTTATTGTTCTTGGTTTTATTCACATGAGGTTTCGCACCCTTTGTTTTTGTGTGTTATTTGAAATTAAAAATATTAGGAACTAGTAAACAAATAACCAAGAAACACTCCTGCCAGGTTTTTTTTATTGACAATTTATTTGGATGTACATCAACCTTCGTTTTTAGCAGCTTAAAACTACATTATTATTTGAATTATTTACAGTTTATTAATCGGGTTGGTCGCTTTAAGGTACTGGACTGTGGCAGTAAGTGTAGCGGAGTCATTTGAATTTAGGGTTTCCTGGAGGTTGTTGTAGACTCCAAATGACCGACGAGGAGCACGTAGGTGGGACACTCCAACATAATGTGGCCCACGGTGAGGTCAACTGCACATTGGGAACATAGCGGTGCTGCCAGGTTTTGTTCGCCATGGAAACCTAGATGTCGGCAGTAAAAATATTTTAATGTAAATAATATTTATTATAAATATAGCAAGTGATACATCAAAATTTAGGAAATTTTACGTTCTTTTCAAAAACTATACCTATAGGGTGGTCCATATTAAAAAAATGTAGTTTAGGGTCGTATAAGAAAAACCAAACATCCTGTATAAAAACTTTGGGTCGCGATGGATTCTACATAAAAAAATGCTCTAAAAAATGTTTTGGCAAATTCAATAATCTTTAATAATAAGAAAGTTATGGCGCATTAAAGAAATGCGTCCTTACCGGCTAAACGATTAGAGATCGCTGAAATCGTATATGTGCCAGTGATTTTCTCTTTAAAATTAAACTAATGACACTTAGGTTCATTATTTTCTATTTCCAAAAAATAGGGTGCTTCCATAAGTGTCCATTTTGAACCACCTGTACATAGTACGTTGAGTAACATTTTTGTATTACAAATACAATTATGTATGGGTACACTATGATTCTTTATGAGGTATGTCATTTACATCAAGAACTATAAAAATGACCTATTGTCAAATGTATCGTCTCCGTTCACAAAATAGAGAAATATAGATAGGTGCTATTTATACATTGCGGCATATATTATTGTGGAATATATAACTTAATCAAGTTGCGCTGTTTTCATAACAATTTACTGTTTAGTTTATTCAATCTTACTTCATCCTATGATTGACGCAAGATTTGCACCACCCGTAGTGACCAATTATCACTTTCTATTACCACTGCACAATTGTGACAGTTAAATGGGTAAAATTAAAAAGAGAATGAAAACGAGACTAGTGCAGCGGAGAGGCTGCGCTAACTCGCTTATTTCCCAAATTCGTGTAGCAGATGAAAAGTGCGCACTTTGAACTCTCATAACTTTTTATTTCACGATATCGATTTCCAATATTCATAACTCATTCGATGCTCCAAAGCATTGTGATTATTTTATTTTCTATAACATTACCCTGAATTTTTCATAATAAAAAAGTTACGGTCATTTAAGTAAAAACCTAACGACCTCGCCGAGTCTGGAGTCGCGAGTGAGAAGGAGAGGGAAGGATATTCAGCAGCGTTCGCGCAACAAGGAGCGATGCGTAAGAGGTTCTACTTTACTAAGAAATTTCTCTCCGAATACCAAAACTAGCTATTTAGGCCGTTTACAAATGCATTCCGCCGAGTTGCATTGTAAAATCTCAAACAATTCATTAACTCCATGTATTCGTTTAGGAGCCACCCTCAAAAAAGTGGTAAAGTTTCCATTTCTCCTTTAATTTTTTTCTCAGCAACAGTTACAGAGACTGGTGGTAAGTCTTTGAATAGGTTTTGCTGTATGCCCTTTCCGGTTTTGCAAATAATTTTTCAAAATTCCTACCACAAAAGGGCACACCCCTCATTATGGGTGGGAAAAAATGTTGATTTCGACGAAATTTGGTATCTGGTGGTTTTTGAATATAAAAATCGCGAATCTGAAATTAGTTTTTGAAAATTCGAAAAAAATAATTCCACTGCAATCCTTGGCCGGACAACGAAAATTGACAAAATTCCACGAAGTTTGTTGTGTAGGTACATACGGAACAAAATTGTTGAACAGTTTTTCTTAAGGTCATTTTTCAAACAAAAGTTACACTCATTTGCAAATTGGCCTTTCGGGTCAGAAAATGTTCTCCGACAGTGGCATAACAAGTACAGTAAACGTCAATATTACATGTTCTGCTAAGGGTGTCTACCTACATTTCACAAAAATTTGTCACTTATAATTGCACAAGAGGTTTGTATTTACCGAGTAAATTTGGGTTGTTTAGGTAATGAAAATCTGTTGCCTAGCAATTGGACGAGAAAAAGGTTGACAGTTTTTCGAGTCCAATTGCTGAAAGGAAACAGATTTGAATTGCCACAACCCAAATTTACTCGGTTTAAATACAAACCTCGAGTGTAATTCGGCAGGACAATTTAACAAGAAATTCACCAAACTAAGTAGTCAATTATTGACAGACGTCAAGCTAATCATATGGGAAAGGATAATGCGATAATGGTTCCAAAATGAATAAGTGAAAAAACCACTAGTGCATTTGTCGCTGGAAAAGTTGCGGGTAACTTTTGCCGCTGTCAAAGTGACAATTACACTGCGGCTTATGCGATTTTTTATACACGAGTTGAATTGTCAAATAAAAAATGATAATTTTATCACAGTGAGAATTAATAACTTCGACATCAATGAGGAAACAGTCACAGAATAAGAATAAGTGGGCCATATTCTGTGGAAACAGACGAAAAAAATTCAACGCACAGTCCTTTTTCAAAAGCGAAATACATCGGCAGAAGAAATCCAAATTCCTCGTTTACCTATCACTAGATAACGACCAGATAAGATTAATTGTAGTTGTGCTCTAAGTATATCTCAAAGGGACCACATCAAATATCTTGGTGTTACCATTGACAAACACCTAAGATGGGACCATCATATTACACAACTTGTGATTAAACTAAGGAGATATGTCTATCTGTTTAGAAAGTTAAAACGGTTCTGCAATGAAAATTCATTAAAAATTGTTTATTACGGCTTTGTGCAATCTGTGCTGGGATATGGTTTGTTAGCGTGGGGTGGGGCAGCTCACAAATACTTAAATAAGTTAGAGGTGGCACAGAAGCTAATAATCAAAATTATGGCTAAAAAGCATGCACGTTACCCTTCTCAATTGTTATTCAAGGACACCAACCTTTTTACAATAAATCATCATATCTTCTCTCGGTATCTCGATTTATATATAAAAATATTAATAGGCTTAAGTTAAATTTTCCCCAACACAATTACGATACAAGGACAAAAATAAAGAATTTGGCGTATAATTTAAAAATACGGAAAAAAGTTGGTCAATCTTACTTCTTGTATTATACACAAAAGCTATATAATTACCTATTAATCTACACAAATTTGTCTTTCCCTTTAACAATTTCATATCATGCGTTTATCAAATTTATTAAAGAACTTCTCCACAATAATTTCTCCCATCTTGAATGACAGATTTATTTATTTTAACGGATACTCTACCCTAACTCTTTGTTTTTTATCACTCTCAACTTGTGATCGGTTCAAAAAGCGTTTTCTACGTACACCTTGGGGTGTAGTGACAACAAGTTTTTAACTTAGTCGTTACACCTAAGGACGCTACAAATGATATTTTATAGTTATTTTCATTTTGGACATTTTTTTACATTTACATTTATACATAGGTTATAGGTTTCTGTTACAACAAGAATGTAAATAAATGGTTATTATTATTATTATTATTTATAACGGACTTTAACAGCCTAAGTACATGCTGATAATCCTAAGTAAGTTCCGGTATCTACCATTCAATATATAGTTTTGGTATTCGGAGAGAAATTTCTTAGTAAAGTAGAACCTCTTACGCATCGCTCCTTGTTTAGCGAACGCTGCTGACTATCCTTCCCTCTCCGTCTCACTCGCGACTCCCGACTCGGTGAGGTCGGTAGGTTTTTACTTAAATGACCGTAACTTTTTTATTATGAAAAATTCACGGTAATGTTATAGAAAATAAAATAATCACAATGCTTTGGAGCATCGAATGAGCTATGAATATTGGAAATCGATACCGTGAAATAAAAAGTTATGAGAGTTCAAAGTGCGCACTTTTCATCTGCTACACGAACTTGGGAAGTTGACGGTCATTTTTCGAAAAACTGTGCATAACAATGTAGGTAAATATGAATGCTTTAGATTCTGCTATAAATGTACTTTCATTTTACAAAAGGAATTATTGATGTATATCGCTTAGTTGCTGAGAAAATAAATACTTTCGGTGGTCTAGTCGCGCGCGCAAAAATGAGTAAAGTTCAACTTTAGCGGCCTGTAACTTTTGTCAGGACCACGGGAAAATGTCGTAAAGCGAGATTCTGAAGGTTCAAACATTTCTGAACAAAATGGTGTGGGTCCCAATTCTTTCTACTCCGAAAAAATTTTTTGAACGATTTCGCGGCTCTCTCCGCTGCATTATACACCAATTAAATTGGTTTACCTGTCGAGCTTTTACGCTTTAGGAAATACCTAAATATTAAAAATCCCATATCAATTGTGCGTAAATATAGGTACATCAGGTTGTGTGATTAAACTTTTCGCATTTTAAACTAATCTCAATTCATCTTTGGTGACCCAGTGAGTGTCTAGGCCCTCAAATTTAGTGGAATTTCTTTGTCTATTGGGTTCCTTTGCTTCTGTTCTAATTTTGTTCTTATGACTCGTGTTGAGGTTTTATACAAATTTAAGGGAGAGCTTTGTATTTCTCAATGTACTTGATAGATACCCTTTTTATTCAAAATGACTAGTTGATACGGAAAACATCAAGTTCAAGGAATCAATTATACCTTGTCACTCCCGCTCTTGAAAGATCAGTTCAAGTACTAGATTATCAAAAAACTGTCAAAACAGAATCATAAAGTATGGTATGTGATGGTTACTGTAATACGAAACACTGTTACCTTTTTGAAGTTGAAAGTGATACTTTCCTCAAAATTAACAATCGCTTTCTTTGCTTAAATAAATAATACAAATTTATAAAGTGAAATCCCAAAATTTTCGCCTGCTCTTCCTCATTAAGAATCGATAAATTAAGATTTTAATTTAAATGTCAAAGTAATGGTATAGTACCTAATTTTTAGTAGTTTAACGAAATATAGTGTTTCCCTAATCCGCTTCAAAATTATTAGACAATTAACTTCCAAAGAGGTGACCGACCTATAGTTTTCAAAAATGAAAGTAAAGGAAATTGCAAACCATTTAAGTTCTAATGAACCTAAAACGTATTCTTTGATAAATTTACGTACCGTAATAAAATTAACTGTCTCAATAAATCCAATGTATTTGCTTTTACTATGAACAGGGCTTGGATGCTACACTGCAGTGTTATTGCAGTTTTGAGTATATCCATGTTATGCTGACCGTAATGGGCGAAGTTTACGGGAGCTTTGTTTGCCTTTCACTTAAATATACTCCTGCACTTTGCCTTATTTTAATCTATATGCCATACTTAATTAAAAAGCACCCACACTTCTGTCTAGTCGTTACATTAAACTGTGAAACTAATACATAAAAGGAGTTAGTTAAATGCTACAAAATCGTCACATAATTAAAAAGGTATGTTGAATTCAAATATTATAAAATAAATATATATTTCTAGGTTCTTCCATTACAATTACTTCCTTAAGTCCAAAAGACCGTCTATGTGTAAGCTTCCCAGATTGAATTTGTACTTTACTATCTTCTTCTACCAAATGAAAAAGGTTTCGTTTAGAAGCAAAGTCCGAAAATTACGTTTATTTTTTAATTTTTTTATCGAGAAACATCAGATCCGTTAAGGATAAGCTATTGGACACGCCCTTTCGAATTTTGAATGATTTTTTAATTCTTACCCCAACTGTAGGAAAATAATCTGAATTCGACAAAATCTGGTATTTAGTGGTCGTTTAAGACTATAATGCGAGTTGCCGTTTTTTACAAAAATATCAGAACCCTGTGAATGAAAGGAAAATTGAATTAGTACACGTCTTTGTTGTGCCGCGCGTTTTTTTACGTTTTCGCAATTTACGCTCTAATTTCAACTACCACAGTTCCTGTATATATTCAGGGGTTATTTGACCTTTGCTAACAACTCTTGACCAGTGGACGTGCAAGATTTAAATTCGATTCCTCATAATACTCAAAAGTGCACCCTCGCCCGTTGATCAAAATTGCTAATGCTCATCGCAAGTATAATGACGTCTACGACTGCTCCCGTCCACCGCAACCACTACGCAACGAGATTCTGGAAACTTTTCCAAGTGTGCGTCTGGATTCGCAAGACGAACAACTGATGATTGCGAGACCTTTATAGATGCCTTCACATTACCGATGTTAATGCCATTAAGGAGTTGACCATGATACTGGATCTCGATTTGGGACAATGCTTTAAAATCCCTTCGCGATGCTTTTGGGTTTAGCCAACCATCACATCACGCCCTTCGCGAATTGTTTTCGAAAGAGCAAACCGAAAACCAACCAACTGAATTAGTTGTAGCTAACTGGTGTGCGCTTTTATTGCGTTCACTCGAAACGCTGGGCTTAAATTGTCCAGCGGGGGGTAACCAGACGATCCGCTACAATTACTACATAAAACAGCCATCTTTAAATTCCAAACGCACCTAACTCTCATTAAGCGAGAGGGCGTAGACCCAAATAATACGAATAAAGGTGGTGAAATGAATAATTTCTCTCAACCTTCAGATATTGTATGTCTAAAAAGAAAATGCGCCAAGATAAGGAACAAATTAACAAATGGCGGATCACTTACGTATCGATAATCTTATAAATCCCCCAAGAAAAGTGATAAGATAAGCGCTTCAGCTTGCTTCACTACCGCAATTACTGAGCACAACAACGTGAAGACCGAGACAAAACAAAAATATATGTTCAGGGTTTGTTTTGTACTTTCTTACATCTAGAAAGGTTGAAGGGAATTGTCAAATACCCAGGGAGAATTTATGTAGGGTATTTTACGTGGTTTACCTATTTTTAAGGCGCCTTTAACAGTGCGGGCAGTAAAATCGTGACGGAGACCTCTTTTGGCTGCTCTATTAAATGTTATACAGTTAACTATGCTCTAAAGTATTTATTGAGACATTACAATGCTGAAAGGAAAGTTAACAATATCTACGGCACTAAAATTATTGAGCCCTATCTTGAGAACACTCGCCTCCGCAGTCGCACAATTCGGTGCAGGTCACATCGGACTTGACAAAGCTGCATCTTTGTGTGCAACCTTTCTTACATCCACATTTTACTAAGATTACAAGAGCTTCTTGAAATGGAGGTTTTAAAGTCCAGACAGGCTCCCATTCTTGATCTTCACACGAGTTTCTCCAACTCCAATCACTTGGATCCAAAAGTTGCTGTTGCGCCACGAGACATTGTCCCCATACATGTCCTGCGAAAGTATGTAGATTAAGTTTGTTTGTTGAATATGGATTCAATTGCAAATTCAATCCATTCGCCTACTTACCGCCTTGGTACGCAGCACGGAGGTAGTGCTGTTTCAAGGCGTCTGATGTGGGTGGAATAGAGTAGGATTTTCTTGGTAAATAATGCCCTTCAGCATTCATCCACGCCCACGGCAGCACTGTTTCTATTGTAAAGAGCTACCACATACTTTTCAATCGATGGTAAGGCCTCTTCAATTTGTCCACGTTTCAGAGCAAGAAATCCTTCGGACGCCTGAGAGCACGCTTGCCATGCTTCGTATACCGATTTCTTCCCATTACCCGAAAACGAGAAGACCGTATCGCACTCAGAGAAGGCATGAAACATTAATAACGTCTCTGCAGATGCTCGACCTGAAAGAAATGTTAAAAACATTGACAAGAACTTGATCTCATCAGTTGCTAGTGGGAAAACTAAATTTTCGTAACCATACTTACTCATCGTTGAAGTTGAGCTGCTATGAACTTGTGATGTTTTCCAGTAGCAAAGTTTCCTTAGGGATTCCGAAAACAAGCGTAAGCTGTTTAACTTTTTGCCAAGAGTATTGAACAGCAAATTATACCAGGAGTTACAAGTTCATAGCAGCTCATATGATCGATGGGTAAGTGTAAGTATAGTTACGAAAATGCAGCTTCCCCACTAGGCACTAGCAACTGATTAGATCAAGTTCTTGTCAATGTTTTTAACATTTCTTTCAGGTCGAGCAGCTGCTGAGACGTTACCAATGTTTCATGCCTTCTCTGGGTGCGATACGATCTCCTCGTTAACGGGTAAGGGGAAGAAATCCGCATACGAAGCATGGCAAGCGTGCTCTCAGGCTTCCGAAGGATATTTTGCTCTGAAAAGTGAACAAATTGGAGGACTTAACCATCGATTTAAAAGTATGTGGTAGCTCTTTACGATAGAACAAATACTGCCGTAGGCGTGAATGGATGTCGAAGGCCACCAAGAAAATCCGAATATATTCCACCCACATCAGACGCCTTGAAACAGCACTGCCTCCGTGCTGCGTACCAAGGCGGTAAGTAGGCGAATAGATGAATTTACATTTGAATCCATATTCAACAAACAAACTTAATCTACATGCATTCGCAGGAGATGTATGGGGACATTGCCTCCTGCCTCCATGTGATTGGGGTTGGAGAAACTCGAGTGAAGATCAAGAATGGGAGCCTGTCTGGACTTTAAAACCTCCAGTTCAAGAGTCTCTTGTAATCTTAATAAAATGTGGATGTAAGAAAGGTTGCACACAAACATGCAGCTGTGCCAAGTCCGACATGCCCTGAACCGAATTCTGCGACTGCGGAGGCGAGTGTTCTCAAGATGGGGTTCAATAATTTTAGTGCCAGAGTTATCGTTAACTTTCCTTTCAGCATTGTAATTCTCAATAAATTCTTTAGAGCATAGTTAACTATATAATATTCAATAGAGCAGCTAAAAGAGGTCTCCGTCACGATTTTACTGCCCGCACTGTTAAAAGCGCCTTAAAAATAGGTAAACCACGTAAAATACTCTACATAAATTCTCCCTGGGTATTTGACAATTCCCTTCAACCTTCCTAGATGTAAGAAAGTACAAAACAAACCCTGGACATATATTTTTGACCCATTTTATGGACGGGTATTGAAATGCTACCTTGCGCTTAAGCAACCCGCTATAGCCAGTGCCATCCGGGGTTTCGGGGGTGGCGGTATAGCTGAAATTGAACCTTAGGGTGTCTAGAACATTCTCTGAAAGTTTCATAAAGTTATCACAAAATGCAAGGTTGAAACATATAACCCTCGCACTAATCGATTCCGAGCGGGATTATCGCGCGTAACCGTGCTTGCGTATATTGATAAACCAATTATTCTATGTAGTTCATTCGAAAAACTGGCCCGTGCGGTGTTAGACAAACTACGCCCTACGATTTTTCTGATGCTTATAGACCTTTGAGTTTACTTGTGATGCTAGCTCTTACGTTTTCGAAGTTGACTATATCAGTCGACTTCTAACTCCGGCTGTACTCAACTGCTCCGTACAGAACACGAAGCACTAAGTTTGGTGTATGTCTCGACGAAATTTGGAGGATACATTGAGGGATCCTCTGTGGTGATTATGTATTTACCCTCTGCCTATTTGGCAAGATACGCCTTGATTCTACAATCGTCGTATGACGAATGCTATCGCAGATTTCTTGTCCCGACCCCCCACGTTCCTCAGATCCGCAGTGTGCTATGGATATTAATGCAATTAAATTACAGTGTTCAGAAGTCTTCGAAAAAAGATAAGGTACAAAAACAAGTATATGACTGTCTAGTCATTTACTTGCTCCTCAGGAAAATAATTGATGTACCTATTTAAAGCGGATGATCCCAATCCAATATACTCCGCTCGGGTTACTGAATCGACGGTATGTGATGTTTTTCACAAATTATTATATTTTCATTTCTATTTAGCCCATGCAAAGAAAAAAAAAGATAAGTTTTGCAGTGGGTCGCTACCTGCGACTGTTCTTATATTAAACGACGTATAGTGGCCACTATGGAGTGGAGTGGAAAAATATTTCTGCTTATTTCTACTGGCTGACAATGCATAGACGCTTCACTAACCTTGCTAAATTTTGTGGTTGACCTGTCAACATTATAATCCGTTTAATCCCAAGTCGAAAGGACTAATTCAAACCCCGGTGATAGGGCAACGATTTGAAACACTTGCTATGGACCTCTTTCGGCCGTTTTTTTGACAAATTTTCAAGCTACCATACGATGTTGCTTCCCATTTTTCTTCTCTATTCGAAAAAATCTTTGTGGTGTGTTGCCTAAAATAAATCGCTGATATCAGCCTTCTAGCATGCACGCACGGGTTTGGCGTGGACATGTCTCTTTAAATCAATGGCAAGAGACGCGGGCATTAGTAGGAGCCGAACATTTGAGTTATCGAAAAATTTGTGGCACTGATCTGTTTATTCGTTCTCCCATGCTGTCTACATATTCTCCATTTTCTCTATTTGTGTATTTGGATATTGCATCTTTTTCTTATGGAATCGTTTGCTCGATTATCTTGTTAAGTTGCATCCATCGTCGGTCTGCATCCCGATTAACTTGATCCTTTGTTTTAGTTTGTTGATTTTCGCTCTAACTTTCTCTTGCCTATGTTAGTCGGGCTTACCATAGCTTTATAGATCTCAAGCTTGGTTTCTGTTCTGGTATATTTACTTCTCCACGCCGTCTCTTTAAGCATCATGCTATTTGAGTTGCTTCTGTTTTTTGGATCTTTACTTCTCCAATGATGCCGCTGTTGCTTGATTTTGATTTTCAACATCTCTTCTACTATTGCGTCTTTAATCATGCATTTTGTTAGCTGTTATGATCAAGTGCCACACCAATCTATTATGTATACCATCTGAATGCTAGCCCCCCCCCCCCCTGCAAATATCAAACATGTTTCACGCCTACGGTTCTATTTGTGTCGCAAAAACCAAATGATTGAGGAAAAGAGGTATTTCAATTTGGGTAAAATTGTGTAACAATCGTAAATGATTAATAAATCATATTGAGACCATAATAAAGACATTACTAGAAACTTTTACGTGTGTGTGGAATGTGTGGTGGTCACTTCTACATGCTTATCTAAAAATCCTGTATAAAATACAAATAAAATGTGTCAATATGTCACTTCTCGTGTAATAAATTATTTCCAAGCGATATAGACATAGATCATCATGGGCACCAGCAGCGGAGTAGTAAGGTGAAATCATATTCTGTTATGTCATTATTAATTTAGATGCAATAGCCAAATTTTAAACTAATCAAATTACAAAAATGAAAATAATGTGGGTTTTAGGAGTTGTTATACCTTAAACGCATGAACATATTTTTACGCCATCAACGTCTTTGGCAACACGTACACATTTTTTACGTTAAAATACATACCTAAATGAAAATATTAATGTGAAACATAGAATAGTAATGAGCTAATGACATACAATTTACAAGACATGCCTTCCACGTTAGCACACTTTCTATGTGCCATGCTAATCTTTTTGGAAAAAAAAACTAAATTGCTAATAATAATGAACTAATTTACATGATCTAAACTAATGGATTAGCAACTAATTAACATATCAAAAATCTGACTACGCCTAAACAACCAATTAAATGAAAATATCTAAAGAGTAGTAAATTCGACCTCTAAGACGTTTATGTGGCCACCAAACTTTAATTAATGTTTCCAATTTGAAAATGATTTGCGAAATACTAATACTATAGCATCAATTTGTTAATTTAACGCCGATTAATATAAGTAAGTGAAACTTAACAAAAAAATGTTATTATGCCAAGTCAATAGAACTGCGAAGGTTTCAATTAAAAACCTTCTAAATGGACTTAACGTCTTTGTATTTCTATATGAAACGTATAAATACGCTCTTCCTTCCCATAATTCTTACGTTACTCCTGCGAAATAAATCCTCACACAGGCCACAGGCTGTGATAATTGTAATAACAATAACCATTCGAATTTCGACCTACACAAACCTTAGCTAATACGAACAGAAATTTTTACGGCTGGGGTTTGCTTACCTAATGGGAATTTATAATTTAATGAAATTTTCTTTAATGGCTTAATAAATTTTTGTTGTTTACTCGCTAGTTTTCAAACAGATGTTTTATGTATATAACAACAATATGTAAATATTTTTTCACTGTTTCCTAGTTTTTGTAATAGAACATTCAGCAGTAAAAAGCTCTAGTTTATACCCGTGTTATTGGAGATAATATGGAGCAATATCAATCAATGTCTTGAATCTACGAAAATCTACAAATTCGCTCAGCACAAGACGTCTGTCAAAATTTCTTTTCCATTGGTCATGTAATTAAATATCTTGAACAAGGAGCTTTCAATGCAAAATATAAACAGTCCATATTATTATGGCAGGGCAGCTTTATGAGAACGCGGAAACGACATTCAACCTTCTTCTTATGGAGTCCATACTGAATATTTGAGCATTTCCTACTTTTGGTCTTAGTCCTTTATAGTAGCTTTATAATTCATTGTGACCAGTATATTCTGTTACAGTCACGAGTTACACATTTGCAAAAGCATAAAACAAGGTAGATGATTGTTGTGGCGCATAAAGCCAAAGTAATTTAGTAGTTAAACATTATTATAAAATAAAGTGTATTTATATTGCTTCGTTATTGTTTTCCATACTATAGAAGGTGTTACGTATTGTTTAATAGTGATCATGGAGTTTAAAATTGCCGTTACTTGATTTATACATGTAAATTGTTAGTACTTAGTTAATTCCGAGGTTAATTCTATAAAACAAACCTTTTGATGATAACCGTATATCCAATGTACATTTTAGCGCCAGCCGTAATCCACAAACTGAAAGGGCAAATGTCTTACGTGGAGGTTTTCTCCAAATGAGGTGCCTCAATTTTCAAACTGTCGGAAGTGGTGGTCACACTTCATCTTATTAAGAACTCTGCGCTGACATAACATGGTTCCAACGAATGTGGTGGGATGCATCGGGTAGTAAGTAATACCTGAATCACAGATAAAAATGATCTGTGTCTAAATCCTCCAAAGATTGGTTGTAGTGCGTGCTGATGAACTAGGACCCATAATCCAGAGCAGTATCTTTTCGCAGCTCCCACCATGTCGATCTGTCGACCACATTCACTGTTAACAACAAATATGTGGAAATTAGTGAATCGCAACTCATATATCGCACATAGGTTCTAAATCGAGTAGTTTTTGCTTATTAGCAGGGTTTTACCCGTTGGACGGATAGCAATTGGCCCTTGTGCGGGAATACCTACAGTTGAGATGGCGTAACATTGTGGTTACTGTATTTCCATCCATGTGACTTGCCTTTTCGAGGGGAAATGTGTTAGTTTACTAAGAACAAGTCAGTACACACAGCTTGGTGCGTTTTTGCACATGGCTATCAAGAACGAACCTGAGGTTACTCGTGGGTATACTTTCTGGGCACTTCAAATACATGCACACATGGGTTTGGTTGAGTCACCATCTTGTACAGCATGTTACACAGACGATAGGACGGCACACCACATTCTTTGTGAATGTTCCGCTCTGGACCAACTAAGACGATCCATGTTGGGAGTATCCTGGTCGGACATGACTAGGATTGGAGCACCATCCACCCTCTTAACATAATCCAGAGTCCAGTACACACAGCAACCAATTCTATAATTTCCACATATTTAAACGAATGACTTAAAAAATATAAATTCAATTTCAGGCTAAGACCATGTAATCAAAACAACCAAATTGAACATACATTTGCAGCAAAAATGAAATTGATTTCAAACAATAAAAGTTAACTGCATTTTCATACACATGATTCCGCATTGAGGTTAAATCATGCCAATTTCAAACACAAAGATTCAAAATTATAAAGAAATATATAACGAAACAGCAAACGTCAACTTATATGACGCTTTCTATATGGCAGCTTCAAACAAGATGACTATAACGTACGCTACGTCGTCTGATACCACAAGTCATATAAGCATCATGAGTAGAATGACCCGGCGCTCCGTCATGTTGAAACCAGTTGGTTTCTTTATGTAATGTCTCAAATAACGGTACATAACATCTACTAACGCATTTACTTCAAGGCCTCCTAAGAAAATTATGCATAACAGTCACGATGTTAGAAACTCTAAAATGAAACCGAAAGCATAACAGATAGGTATAGAGAATGTAATAATTGATCAATGTAGAATTTTGTTCGAGATTTGAAAGGAAAAAAATAAAGCAGTTTTCATTTTAAAAAATCAACTTTTTAAGGTTTGAAGTTATTAAAGTTGACCATTAGTTTTAAAACACTCCGTAGGAGAGCGATCAAAATTTAAATCATTGACATGCAACATCCAGTCAGTACTGTCGATTTTGGAATACTTTTTGAAATTCAAGTCAAGTGAGTCATAAGTGCAGGGCTTAAAAGAATAGCAGTCAAACGTTAAAAATGTTCGTGTACATTTCAAAAATGCAATAAAATACAGGGTGTTTTATTTAAAATAACAAAGTTGCTATCGACATCCAGTAGAACCGGAAGTGAAACGATCATGATAATATTTTCTTTCGATAGATCCAGAACAACTACCTATGTTGGTATGCAGAGACAGAAGCTCGGTTTTGGAGGCTACGCCGACTCACCTCGCCCAAATGTCCCCCTAGGGGATAGGACATAATCTTGGCTTCGGCAACTGCGCCTCACCTTGTTGTGCAAATTTACTAAATCAGAAAACTTCGTGGGCATACATACAACCATGAGTCGTTTAGGCAGGTTAAGGGAAATACATAGATACAAATATTCATTTTTATTTATATTGTTGTGCAAACTGCAGGGGTCTTGTTTCTCTAGGTTGACATAATGCCGACGATGAGAGCGAGCCACCCTATAGTTGAAAATTTGCGTGTTATGACGTAATGTAGGTTTAGCATTGTAAGTTTCAGGCGTCCCATCCTGTAAAAGAGAAAAGAGAAAAAGCGCCATGTAGTCGTAAATAAGAAACATAAAGAAGGTGTGAAGCAGGTGTCTAGAAAACCTGGCTAAGCTTGAAGGAGACGGGAAGAGGGAAATTGAGTGTAGGTATGACTAAGTCGGGGTTGCAAAAGGGTAATAAGACTGGCAAGAAAAACTTGAAAGAGGCATGAAGGCAGATGAAGGAGGAATAACGTAAAGTGTGTAGCAGAACGAGATATAAACAACAAATGAAGGAAGCGCGAGGGATAATTGTGGATGGACGATGGGTTCCTGAATGAGATGTAAAGCAATGGTGAAGAATCTTTGAAGGATGATTTAAAGAAGACATCACGTCTTCTTTAAATCATTTCACGCTTCTTTCACATCTTCTTTGCATTTCCTTGACGAATCCTTCAAAGATTCTTCACATCAACATCACGTTGCGTAAAGGATGCTTGAAAAAGATTGTAAGAAGACGCGATGGAGGTTTGAAGCAGACCTGAAGGTAGCGTGGAAAAGGTCTCTTTATATGTTGGTGTTCACTACTCTGTAGTGGTACTTGGTAGGGAGATTCTTCAAATAAAGGAGTCATGGAAATGTATCCTAAGTGGTGACTCAAATTATTATATTCTTAACGTCAGCTTTTAGGTCGAATTGAATTCTAAGATTTGAATGCTCTTCTTGTCATTCTTTCGAATCGCCGATCGTATAAAATGTATCCCCTTAGGAAGTAGAGGATGAAGTTATGCTCTTACTAAAAAGCACCTTTTAAATACACTTGCAGAAAGCAGAAACGCTTACAGAAAATATCCATATCGTCACTTACACAAGAAAAGACATGCGACTTGTGTTTTTAGCATGTTACAATTCGAGCCTGGGTTGCCAAATTTCGATTTTCGAATTCTGAAAATAATATTCGAATTCTTTTGTGATTCCTTTTCCATTTTTCAGAATCTCTTTGTATTTTATAGTGACTCTAAATATCTTCAATAAACTATAAATACAGTGTCGCTATTAAAGATGGAACCAAAGCTCTTACGCACAAACCGTTTGAGATGTAGACCTGAAAATTAGAACGCTTCATTTGAAATTATTTCACATATTTTGAGGTTAAAAATTTTTTTTTGGATACAATTATCGCGTGCGACCGCCATCTTGAAGTTTTTAAATATGTCATATCATACGTCATTAGAAAGCTTATTTTTTAGCCCTTCTTACTACCTTAATCATACAGGACGTTAAATTAGAAAATAATGCAGAAAAATAAGGAAAACCTTGCCATACGCTTGCTTGGCTAATGTATTGCACTTTACATTTAGATACCTTCAAATTAATGGAACGAGGAAAATTACAGTAGGCGATAGAACGGAATGATATCTCGGGCGCCACCAGCAAATAATAAAAAATCTTGCTCCTGGTCAAATCCGGCGGTGTCGGAAGCCACGGGCAAGTTAGCTGGAGACAAAACGGTCTAGAGTCCAGAGTTGAAGGTGGGTCACGGGCGAAGAAGCTAAAAGAAAATTACGGCACACTGAAACGGTAGCAATTTTCAATCAAAACACAACACAATGTCGAAAAACGGAACAGAACCCCTTTAATTAACGGAAAGAAAAAATATCAAACGTTAACGTTCTACGTTGAAAAATACAAAAAAGAGAGCCTCCCTAAATATCGGCCTCGCCTTTTATAAAATTCGCAAAACGATGCGGAGGCAACAACGAATTTTGCAGCCGGCCGGGGTACCTTATTGAATTACTCGATTTGTTGTTATGATAAAACTTTGAAACCAATTTTAAGATTCATGTTATTTAAGCGCGCTTCCAACAATACCAAACACAGCCCACTTTGATGACGTTTGCTGCAACACAATTAATTAACTACGGTTAATTATACTCACTTAACTAACCGGACTGAAATTTCAAAATTCGCTAGTTCAGTTAACGCCGATCGCGATTCAGAATTTTGCGCTCAAGCGGCAGGTTACTTTATCAGGTTTATCTACGTATAAGCGGAACGACCTTCGCGGTTTCTGTTCTAGTTTTAAATTACCATTGTCAACTAAAATCGGTCAATCATTAAGTAACGGAGTTGAAATCGTATATAATACTAAATTTCCGTCCTCTTCCAATCGAAGAGAGCCTTCGGATGCTACAAAAATAATTCTAAACAAGAATTGCTAGAAACGGCAAATTAGTTAGGTACAGTATTTTGATTTCCCTATCGACGACTAAAACGGCGTTACAAATTAAAGTAATTACTTTTACCTTCGACTTCCAACTGCTAGAAAAGAAATACATAAGTCTGCAATTACAATTTCTCATAAGAAAGCGACCGTTTGAGTTCGACAAAATACCTGGTGTCCATTAAAGCCGGTATACTGCATTCATTATAAGAAGGTAGTAGATGGCGCTGTGTTTGAAGATAAACACCCACAGGAAAAATATAAAGCGGCATCAAATTATTGTAAAGGAGAAATATCGAGCACTGCGAACAGAAATAAAATGTATGACATTAACAGCTAATGACACTTCGACAGTTTTTAGTTGGCAACATAAACTACCAGCTTACAAAATTCGCTAGTGGTTTTATGCTTCAGCGTAATATGGACTCGTGTTTTAACCAATCACAGTGAAGGTCAAAGCTTCCCTATGCGTTCTACCGCTACCTTCTTAAAATGAATACAGTATAGCTTCCAAGTACGGTGCGTGCATTAATTCTCAAATAATTATTGTAGCAAAACAGGTGCTTCGTTACATTAGTCCATATATAAAAATACCAGATAATTGCTTTTTGCATATATTTCTTTATGCAGAAATGCGCTCATCTAAGAAGTGCTTAATATTTCTCCAGAAACAATTTTTGTTTGGGAAGGAGAATATTCCCAGAGCACGTTCCTTCATATGTAATACGAGAAATATAGCATTGCAAGATTAATCAAAGCAATAAAAGTTCAGTTCAGTTTGAAATACCATACCTCCAAAAAATAGCATACTATATTTATTAAGTTACTAATAGCGCAAATTACACACAAACATAAATTTGCCGACGACCTGTATGCATACCGGTGCGACTAAGATAGCATCTACCTACCAGCACTTCAAGGCAATACGTGTACGTTAGCGGTTTTCTCCTTTTATTTTGTTAAAATCAATACAGAAATATACACTACAATTAAGAGCACTAGCAAATAACCACTTGAAATTAAAAATCACATCGTACAACTCGGTAATGCTTTATATGTGACAAAATATCGCAGGAAGTGTAAATATTAACCATGCAGTTTGGTGTTGACGAAAGAAATTACGCAATATTGTCTTTCAAAAGTCAATATTGAGATATTTATTTAGAGTAGTTTCTTTACTATTAAAATAATCCTTGTAGGGATTCAAGCTCGTTCAGCTTTTCAATTAATAATACACCTTTTATGTGGGAGCCCTACAGAAAATTGCATTAGTACAGCAAACGTGCACCAATCGTATATGGCAGCAAAATAATATTTGTCAATTGTGCATAATAACGATCACATAATTGAATACAAATATTTAAAGAACTCATCCGAATACCAGGTAAAAACTAATTAACATCGACTGTAATGAGTATGTTCACTAAAAGGCGAAAGATCAAGTTAGGCACGTCCAGCTATTGTTAGTAAATCTAACCCGTAAACAAATCACATCGTTCCTTTACGACAGTATGTTGTTTGTGGGCGCTAAAATTATGGTAAAGTAATACGACGCGTTGATATATTACTATTTAATTCTATGGTTTGGCATATACATAATTTATTTACAATTTACAAAATAATTAAATATGTAAATTAATGTAAAAATGTGCTGCCAATTGTAAATTATGGTACACATTGCTACTTCATTCTTAGACAATGGTAGTTTTTTCCATCCAGTTGTATTTTCGCCCATGAAAAGGCTGTAATAAACTAGAATGAAATATTGTATGTGTTGTACAGAAGTCTTGTATTTTTAAAACTGGAGGCTAATTATACACCCTGTAACAAAGGTTATGAATTTACATTACAATGTACTTATTTCAATGGTGTATTTGGTCAGAACTGATTTATATGCCAGTGTTTTCCCATCATCCTAGTGGAGCAGGCTTTTCCTACAGGCTACAATGATAATTTATTGCTTATGAAAACTGTGAAAGACTTTAATATTCTTTGCACTATTAATTATCAGATCGTTTACAAGAATGTCCTGCTTTACGTGTTGACATTTCACAAATCATTAGGTATCTCACAAAATAACTTTGAACAATACGGTGTGAAGGAAACTAATCTTTGTCTATGGGTGTAAGAATATCTTCACACATTTGTTTTGTTTATATGTTAGCGGGTTCATGACTTTTTTCATAAAATCGCAACTTTCCATAGCTTCTGGATATTTAAAAAGCCAATTCATTGATTTATTGCATTTGCACCGCAAAATCTTTGACAGTGTTTTAGTTTTTTTAGGTTTATAGGTAGGAGGTACGCGTACATTTGTTGCAAAACGTTTTGCTACTGATCCTTTAATTAACGATCGGAAGGTGGGTGGGGAATGGATCACGTCGTTTCTGTTGCTCGTTAGGCTAATATGTTTAGGGTGTTGGCTTCGTAACCCCTTCAAACCGCCTTACCACGTCAATAACGGCTGATTTCAAAACCATTAAATTTATACATGTTGGCATTCACCGAATATTCAACATTAACAAGACACAGCACTTATACTTATCATAAGCATCTTTTTGAAGTCTGTTAATACGTTCAGGGAGGACTTGGTTCTTGCTCCACCGAGTTTGTAACGGTACCTCATAGTTTAGATTTCACTTTTTCGAGTTTTGTAGATAGTAGATTATTTAGGGGTGCGCATTGTTGCAGGTTTGTTATCAGAGAATGAACAGGGTAGTCGAAGTGTAGCTTTGGTAATTTCAAAGTAAAGCAAATTTCAAAGTACGAGTAAATTTAGACTTGTGGGAAGGCTCGTAAGTTTCCATTTTTAAGCTGGCGGTCATAATTTTGTTCGGCGTATTTCAATTGTATCGAGTATTGTTCTCTTAATAGCTTTAGGAAGTCTGTCGTTAGAATATCGGGGTACCAAGAGCTTAAAGTGATTATCGTCATTGGTTTTGTGTGCTCGAAAACGCAGCATAAAGATAAGGTTATTTTTTCAATTGCAACGTGGCATATTTAATCGTACGTGGAATTGATTTATTATGCTCATCTGATTCAATTCGTAGGGTATGAATGAAAGAAACGAATCAGTGATTAAAGATTGCTGTTTTCGTTAAAAAGGCATTAATTATTAAAAAATAATAGGTAGGTATATATATATGTATAGACCACTAAAGAGTGAATTTTGAATTAATTCGGTTTTGGATTATCAGCACGCAGCTCCAAGTATATGTTTCGAGATTGATTCGGGTACCAGTTACCATGGCAACCAGTGTGTAGTCCTAAAGTAAATTTGTTCTCTGATAGTTCTCGAACTGAATCACGGTACGGGGCAAGTTGTGATTGCGGGTGTTTTTCTGGTAACGGAATGTTAAAACGCGAATTCCATATGTTTACATTTAAATGGACCAACACCAAAAAGTGAATTAATTCTAGCGTGCAAGTTTTTATCCATGGTAAAGAAGAAGATTATTGTGTAAAAATAATACGATAAAATACTTGTGCAGTTGAGTAAGCGAATTGCAGTCGCGTAATATTATTACCGTATTCAGTCAAGGACAAATCAATTAAACATGCCGGTGCCAATAATCCAAAATCTCCGATCGTAACTGCGATATATAATAAACGTCGCACAAACGCAAAACACCCGGTGATATTTGTTCGAAACTTCACTTCTCGACTTCAATTATAACACTCCAGTCTCGATTTAGACGACACTGACATCGTATATTATTGGCCCTGTGATTGTGAACATAGTTCGTTTTAATAAAATTTAATAAAGGGTACTGCGAAACTTATTCTTAAACGTAAAACGCGCCTTCCGTTTAACTCGGCTTATAACGTTTACTTAAATAAGGA
The DNA here is from genome assembly GCF_008802855.1 of Photinus pyralis. Classification (NCBI taxonomy): domain Eukaryota; kingdom Metazoa; phylum Arthropoda; class Insecta; order Coleoptera; family Lampyridae; genus Photinus; species Photinus pyralis. The sequence continues at coordinate 12,151,305 of NW_022170403.1, read as the reverse complement.
CGTATTAGATAAATCTCTTATTGCACTGCACCTCACTTCTTCGTAAACTTCACAATTCAAAAAACCTCGACTGACTGTTTCGCAAACAAATACGCTCAAATACGGCCCGTTTCAACGTAAAAAAACTCAATAACGTCTTTCATTAAAAAAATCCACGGTTAACATTCGGTTCGTTCATTTAAACTTTTTCCCATTCTATTTACTTCCTTCCTCCTTCCCTTACAAAAATATAATACGCCATCGTAGAATGATTTGCACCTGGGTTAAACTTCGGCAATAACACGTCCCTTATCTTGAAACTAATTAGCTTACGCAGCGATAAGAAAACTTCTTATCTACGACGGGAGAAAAACATGAGATAAACTTACAAACACTACGCAAATAATTCCTCACTGAATAAATCTAGTCACGTAATTTAAATTTACAATTACCCAAACAAAATAAACATATCAATTTATTGAACTAAACATCAAATAATTAAATAATTCGGTACATCAACACTGTCCTCGAATTCAACTAATATGATGGAGATTTGCATTCAGTCTCCAATAATCAACCACATTTAACGTTCACAAAAATTAAGGTGCACATGCAGGATGTCCCCATCGCTGTTGCAGGTGCCAAATCCAAGTAAAACGTCCGCATGGAGTACCTAGTTTCCACAACAATATAACGCCTGATTTTGCCTTTTAAGGCATTTGGTAACCTTGTTTCTATTGACTATGTCTGAATGTCTAATGATACAAAAGAGGCAAGCGAAAAACATTAAGTAATCCCAATTTAGTGTAATATATTGTTATGTAAACTACGTCGGACGTTTTATTTGGTTTCAGCGCCACAGTTATGGTGGGTCAACCTGTATGCGTTTAATTTAATTTATTTTTGACGTTAAACGTTGGCTGATAATGTAGAATGTAACACAATTTCGATCGTGTTTTTGAATTTGAGGTTAATGTGCTTTGTATTAGGTTAATTTCATGTTGATTTTGTTTGAATAATCACTATTTATTTGTTTGCTTTACTGGGTAGTTGAATTACGTGTGAAAAGATTCATCTGTAAATATTTGCATTGTTATTTTAAAGTTTACCTCCTGTCTTGTAATAAGAGGTCGTTATCGACGCATGAATTTGATAAAGAAGGTGAGAGAAACAGAATGTTTTCAATGGCAGAGGAAAACGTGATTCGTGGCTTTTTTGGTGGTGAACGTTAATCGTAGCCTCTTTTTTAGTGAACGTTTTTAGTGTATAGCAGTCTGCCGTAATCGAGTTTTGAAGGCAGTCAGTGTTGTTTAATAGAAAAGTTGCAACAAACGAAAGTTACATAAAGCTTTAACAAATGTTAAGAATATGTCGCTATAAAAGTGAACGTCACCTCGGGTCGACACTTACGAAAAAGTTAAACCTGTTTGAGGAAGTTTTCCATCATCAAAGAGGTAATATTACATCAGTAATTCAAACAAAAGGAGCTTATGAACGGAAACACCTTCTAACTTGAAAAATGGTACAACGAACAAATAAAAGAAAAAAAACAAAGAGCTCAGGTAAACATAAGAATGCAAAATTTATTTATTGAAAACAAGGCGAGATATTTTAAAGAACAAGAAAAATGTGAAGTAAATAGTATTTGGTTCTCAAAGAAATGGAGTGATGCGAGTATAAAATTATAACTGACGGCAATAAGAGTGCTAGTTACTTAACCAGCGAGTGTATTTTAATTATTATATTCAAAATATCTTTGTGCAGGTTGCCGAAGTATCGTTTGATCTTTGTGCGCTTGTGCATGTGTTTAAAGAAAATCGCATTATGACCGAATTTTACGGATCATTACGACTTTAAAGTAATTAACATTACTTTTAATTAATTTGTTCAATACATCGCTTGGAACATTGAACAAGAGAAGGCGAAACCTGGTTCTTTAAATCGGCACATCAGCCAATGAGATAATAGATGTCCAAAACGGAGAAAGTGGACATCCCTCTGAAATTGTTTGGGCGTTTAAAGATCTCAATGCCCTCGCGGATTATTCTTTACTAGGAGAGGGAATGGGATAGAGACTTGGCTTCTTGAAACAGAATGTCAATGAAAAACATGTATAATAAGCATGTAACTTTTCAGAAATGTAAACTAGGTTACATAAGTAAGTTTGGCAGAATTAGAGATAGGAGTATAACAATTTTAGTGGTTGATATGACTAAACAAAAATGTATACTTAGTACTTATAGGAGAATACTGTTAGACGTATTCAATTCGGTTTTACTTACAACTAATCTTTTTCGCCGACCTGCGTAGCTCAAATGAGTTTACGTTAGTATAGCTTTAACTTCAGCCACAAGGGTCGTGGGTTACAATCCTGTTTGTGATGTGTAGCGGGTTGTGGGGTGAGAGCAGCTATTAAGGCAATCAAATAAAACAAGTTGTAAATCAGCTTATGCATGATCAAAGCGCATTTTTGGTAATACAAATCAGTATTTTATTAGCGATCTCACGAGTAATTTTGGCTGTGTTAAATAATTAATTTTATTTAATTACAATTGAGGGTACGTCTTTATTTTGTAAAACAAATCACAAAGTAAATAATTAAGTTGTTATACTGGTAGCGCGATCTAACGGTAAAATTACAGCACCTCCGAAAACCATATCGAAATTATTTTCTTAAATTATCGATCTCACATCTAACTCAAAATAGACTAGAGCCTGCACATCTACACTATAGCAGAAAGCTTTTAGTGAAAATTTGAAGTTTCGAGCAATTGGTTTCAAATTTAAAAAAAAATATTGATATAGTCGATGATAGAATTCTTTCCAAATGAAATTAATGTCAATTGATAAAACTCCGGTCATGCGGTTCGCTCTTTCGAAATATTACATAGAGAAGGTACTTTAATTTTTAGCGCATTTGCTGAGATCTCAGCCGGACAGCCGGCCGGCCGGCCATAACGAATATAATGGTGTATTTTTTTCAAAAATGCGCTAAAAATTAAAGTACCTTCTTTATGTAATATTTCGAAAGAGCGAACCGCATGACCGGAGTTTTATCAATTGACATTAATTTCATTTGGCAAGAATTCTGAGATCATCGACTATATCAATATTTTTTTTTAAATTTGAAACCAATTGCTATTGAAGAGACAAAAATTATGTATAATAAGATCTGAGGTAGGTGACATACGGATCGACTGTAATATTGCACAAATTCGAAAATGGATTAGCTTCATTAAGTTAGGCAGGATCGGCTAATATTATTGTGATACTTAAACATTAATTAAGTTCTTTCTGCTATACGAGTACAGTCGCCATGTATCGACAACTAGCGGGAAATTTGTCACTTCTGTGTTTGGTAACACCGTTTTATGAATTGATACATATAAGTCATTGTGACAGTTCATGCTTAAACTATTAATGCTATACCAGAACCCCACTTACCGATTTTCTGTGGAAATCAGAATTTATTTTATTAGATGTTTCACTTCTGATAGAATGGCCCACGATTATTTTGCCATTTTCTACAGCAGTTTCGTTTTGGGGCTAATTTTGTTTCATGAACAATTTCTTACTGTTTATAATTTATAGCTTTTAATTATCCTACCATGCATTTTCCCTCATGCTGCGAGCCTGTGTAGACTAAACGAAAATTGAATTTGAAAACGGCAAAGTTCCGCGTGGTATGGAATTCAACAAACGACACGCACTGTCATTCAATACTGGTAAAAGTTTGTAAGGTATTGTAATAATAGCGGTGGAGAATATAATGATGAAGTAGTTGATTTATCGAGATAATAAGTAACATTATACTTACATACACAATGAAACCTCAATACCTTTAACAATAGCTGGGCGTTTATGACTAGTCTACCTATTAGTAATTGAATACTCGGTAAATATTAGGTTCACATAAATACGTATATACGTATACATATAGGGACGTACAGTTATATGTGGTCGATATGTGACAGGCAGGAAACCCGAATGGATATGTTAGGTTATTATATCAGTAGAAATGTCAGAATCCAAGTCACGTTTTAACTAACTTTGAACTTCATGTGTGTTGCTGTGATTCGAATAAACAAAGCCTAACAAATCTAATGTAGCGGAAACATAATGCTGTGTATACGTATATACGTTCAAAATATTTCAAAACGTAGTACATACCTCTTTATGTAATAAACGATCCCAAAGGTTTTTTTAAAAATCAATTTGTTTATATTTAACTGCTATAGGGTGACGTCTTTTTTAATCTTAGATTTTAAGATATTGTTGTTGACTGTTTAGGGGAATTTTTGTATGTGCGTAATTTATTGGCCCGTTTATCCATCTATTTCTTTTTTAACACGTAAGCCATTCAAATTTTTCCAAAAAGTGATAAGGAAACGCACACGTTCGAAACAGCGTTAGTGTTTTCTGAAATATTAGCCTTTAAGCATTTGCGCAACATAATTCGGGAAAGATTTTCTTCATTCTGCTGATAACATGGTTTCAAAAATCTTCAACGTCTACTTTCTTGGAAGTGCTCCATGGACGATCAACTTTAGTGGGATTCAGTTCATTGTCAAACCCTGAAACAGTAGACTGTTATGTGGTTTCACGTTCATACGATACGAATATTTCTTAGTCTTAGTTTCGTTT
>NW_022170403.1:12074838-12146582 GCF_008802855.1 Photinus pyralis | reverse complement strand
TATATGCCAGCATTATCGATACATTTACGACTTTATTCGTAATTAACTTCCTATTCATCCATGGAAACAACTTTTCATATTCTTTATAATAGGCTTTACTGGATTTGGATTTTATACCTACCATCAACGTTTGTTTAGATTTTACAACAAGCGATTTAATAGACGGTGTATTGTCTTTTTCAACGGAAATAGTTTTATTCATAAAGACGATAATTTTTATAAGCAAACGTCAAGTGACATTTCCATGGCTATCGTGAAATTACGAACACCCAGCCCACCTAATTAAGACATGTATTCGAGTACAACGTCAATATGATTTCCTTGTATTTCCTATTTTTAGCGCATTTCCACAAAAATAAAAAAAATGCGCTATTGTGGCCACTTTGTCCGTCCGGACGTCCGTCCGTCCGCTCGTTCTATGAGACGCTACTAGCTATTGTTCTACTTTTTTCGGTATTTGGTTCTTTATGGTGTCGAGGCTTGCACCAAGGAAGGAATTCTTTCTGCGTTTATTGCTAAAAATGTTATTGTAAAAAAAACCAACAAACCGTTTTTTACATGTTCCATAATTTTACACTTTTGCCGTTTATTAACGATCCTAGAGAATTTTGTATTGCTGTTTGTCTGTTGGTCTGTCCGTCTGTTCCTTTGTCTGTCTGTCCCTCTATCTGTCCGTGTGAACGATAACTTTGTATAGAAATGTCCGATCGCTTTTACATCTCCGTTAGTTATTAATTAACTGAATTGCATGAAATTCAATATGGGCATAGCTTTAGCCGTATAATACGCAATGCCAAAAGTTGAGTCGAGTCGATTCAACCGAATTGCAAACTTTTTTATTTATACAAGTATTAGAATGAAATTTGATAAAGGAAAATCTTAACGCCAGTTTCAAAATTTTATTTTGCGCATGCGCAGTGCCAATTTTTTTCTATGGAACATTTAAGTGAAATTTAATACTTAGGCGCTTGGAACAAAGGAAAATCTAACATTAGTTTCAAAATTTAGGTTTGCGCATGCGCATTTCCAACTTTCTTATTTAGAAAAGCATTGAAATGAAGTTATACTGCAGATATAATAAAAAATACTATAAGATACACGTGTATAATTGGTTTTTAAAGAACTTGCAACGTTGAAGGCACTCCGCTTCGCGTCGTGCCATTAAACTCGTTGCGCGTGCTTTGAAGACTTGATTATACACTTGTATCTTCTTAATATACTATTTTTGGGTTTGTATGCTTCAAAACGTCCAGAAAACGCAATATTGGCATACCGAAAATTTAACACGATTACAATACTTTCCTTTATAGGTACATACTTCTACATACTAACATACTTCGTATGTAGTCGGAAAGTAAAAATTCAAGATGGCAGCCGCACTCAAACACCTGTATAAAAAATTCTTTTTCACCTCAAAATATGGAAATAATTTCAAATGTAAGCGTTTTCATTTTCATGTCTAGATCTCAAACGGTTTGAGCGTGAGAGCTTCCATTTTTAATAGCGAATGTGGAGAATTGAGAAATTCTATTCCTCAGTAGAAGAATGACGTGTCAACGTTGCATAGTACTCGTACTTTGTAATCTCAGTTGTACAAGTGATAATAATCGCCTCACAACAGTAGTTTTTTTAGATTTTCATTTTTGCACATTTATAAAATTACAAGGTATAGCAATCCTACAATCAAACAAAACTTTCTTTCAGAATTTCGCGGTATTATTACGGTATGAGGTTGGTTGGGATTGCTTTCGTTACTTTTGTTTTACTATTTATTATTTATTTATTAACCCTAGCCTTTGGGCTTCGAGAAAAAAGTAAACAAACGCACATTACAAACTCGCCTCAAGAATCATAAATCACCACGATGAAATACAATACGATTTATAAAATACAGTGAACCCCAAACAAAAAAAATTACAGTGATCCTCAACAGAAATAATTTATATGTGCTTACAAAAATAAAATAAGAAACTGTTTTTGTCCGATTTCATCCTTTGCGAACACATTTCCATGTTTCGCTTTTAATGCTACGTGATTAACTCCAAAATCATTGAACGTGAACCGGAATTTTAACGTAAAAACAAGATCCATTTTCCAAATAATGCTGGGGGATATATGTTATACAAAAAATATAAAATATTTTGTTTTTATAAAATAGGTATCGAAATTTGTTTAATGTCGTACGACGCAATTAAATGTTGATTTTATTTCGAATTTGTTGCTCTTTAAAATGTTTGGTTTTTTTAGCACAATATAACACTATAAATTAACAGCTAATTATCTTCTAAAATTCAATGGTAGGAATCCTAAATTAAAAGAGGCATGTAAATTTATAGTTTCAGCGGTGGTGTTACCGTTACGTAACGTTTACAAAAAATAATGGTGTGACAGTTAAGTAGGTGTTAGACCATCGCTATGCTCAATGCTGTGTATACAAAATTTCTAAGTGGTTTTACCCACTTCACGTCATACTTGGCGCTCGGTTTAAATTTTGACGCCCTATTATTATGGAGAGTTCGTAATTGACAGAGTAGGTACCGCAATAGTCGCCATTTTGAGGACGAAAAAATGCAGGAAAGGTATCTGAAAAAACAATAGTTATTTATGTATTAAGGGCATAATAGTGATGTTTATATTCTCGAGCGCGATGAGTTAAAAAGCTCGAGGGCCTATGGCCTATTTAGTCGCCCGAGAGTATAAACATCAGTTTATGCCCGTGGTACATACACAATTTTATGTTTTACAAATGGTTTTCTTCGTCAAAATTCGTTTACAAAATAATTCATTATGTTTGATCGAGTATGCGTGGTTCGAATTTGTTAATGTGATTGAAACTATAGTTACTATTGAAACCATCCAAACGTCAAACGTAATTTTAAATAATTCAATTCATCGTGAATGAGCAAGAAGTTCCAGAAACTATACGAAATAAAGGCAATCTTGTGATTTAGTAGGTATTGACAATTAATAATTGACGTTTCTAATTTTCAATGACTTGCAAATATTTGTTTGTGTTGTCATTAAGTATAAATGAGTTACTATGGTGATACTTAATGCCCTAGGGCATAAAGTGGTACTTTATGCCCGCGTATCAAAGATATAAATTGTGCTATGATAGGTTAGTAGGTAAGACATAAATAATATTACAAAACTTTAGAAATGTTGTCGGAAATCCATGACAATCAAGAACAAAATGGTCCCTCCGCCGTGTTGGGGAGAATATATTACAATACTACATCAAAGTTGGGACTCGAAGAGTTAATACAAATCACATTTGAATTTCATATCCATAACTAACTAGCGCATCTTTCTCGCTGTGTTTTATTTTATAAATTTGCATCAATATGGTGATACCTTTTTCTCAACGAAGTTTTTGATACTTATTTTACTTTCTTTTCCAGTCGTTAAAAAAAGAAGTGGACTGGGGAGGTGGTGCGACCGAAGACAAGAAGAGTTCCATAGAAAACTACTCGGAGTATTCAAGACATCCTCATGATTCGGTATGTTTCTTTTCATGTACTAGCTTTCTCTTTAGTTAGCAGTAGGTAATGGAAAGGTTGTTAATTGTATAAACTTTTTCAAATGTACTGTCAAGAAGTTGACATTCATTTTGGCTTAGGACATTTTTGTTTTCGTTTGTTGGAATACGCTGTTTGTGCAAGTATTTGTAAAATTTGATGAACAGGGGCAGCGGTATCCTCCACTCCTTCAGCCAAACAAATGAGCGTCAACTTCTTGTAGTAGTATTACAGGGTAGCCACATGTTTTGTGAATAAACGGCAAGAAGTTGATGTCAGTTTGTTTGGTTGCAGGATCTCGATCGTGGAGATGACGACTCGCCTCGACTTTATCCGTGTATGTACTGTGGAGCTTCGTTTCCACACCAAAGCAAGTTAACGAGACACATACTATCTCATAGTTTAGAAACGTTAAAGTATCGCGAACAACTGCAACATCCCACGAGTTTAAATTTACCGGAACCCTTGCACCTGATGGAATCGCACTTTAGTGGTAGGGTTCCGATCTCGCATTTAGAGGCAGCGGAAGCTACGGACCATCCGTCGACTCCAATGGACTTGGAGCTATCTGGTGACGGTGCGGGTGTTGTATTGTGTAAATTTTGTGGGAAATCTTTTCCCGATGTAAGTTCTTTAATTGCTCATTTGCCGGTGCATACAGGAGACCGACCGTTTAAATGTGAATTTTGTGGGAAAGCTTTCAAACTTAGGCATCATATGAAAGACCATTGCCGCGTGCACACAGGTGAAAGGCCGTTTCGATGTGCTCTATGCGGTAAAACTTTTTCGCGTTCGACCATACTAAAAGCGCACGAAAAAACACATTTTCCAAAATACGTTCGAAACTTCTTATCACCGAGCCCTTTGGACGCGAAAGAAGAAAGCCCACACTAGTGCCCTCAATATAGTTCCTTAGACTGATGCTTTATAGTTAAGCTTATGTACTATATTAGTTAATTATAAATAACAAACACATATTATTGTACAATATTATATTAAATTGTTCACCAAATTTTTTATAATACATTTGTCACATTAGCAATCACTTAATAACAGTAGTCGGGTAGCCCGCCAGAGTGTAGCCATTAAAAGTTAACTAAAATGAAATATTTATACCTTATTAAAGGGCAACTGTAAGAGCTGTGATAGAATTAACTTATAAGTGTTTTCGGCAAGTGCTAACTGTGATGCGAGTCAGAGGATTTTCGGGCTACCAGGCTTTAAATATTCATTTGTTAGATAGAAAACAAATTGTAAATTTGTATAATGATCTTCCATGAAATTAGATGAGCTAGCATTCCATCAGGTTAGCTTCTTTAAATTGTATTGGTATTTTTTGTAACTTAACGTCTCCTGGCAGTATTATTGTACAGGGATGGACTAGGATAGACCCTGGCAGTATTTCAATTGCTAATCTTTGTTTAGTTGGTTACCTTCAGTACACAGTGCTCACCGCGTATCATTTGTTTTGTGCACTACATGGTTAAACAAAGCTGACCACTGACCTGAGCGCAGTGCCATCCTTAAAGCAATACTGCGGCATTCTATGTTCCTTTAGAGTTATAAAGATTGTTTATTGTAGAATTATAGCAATAATAGAAATAATATATGGATATCCATACTTTTAGCCATAAGTTTTTATTAACTGCTTTTTTGTTTCCTATGTGAAGAGTATATTTATTATACCTTAATAGAGAGATATATATCGTTGTGTATAGGTGAATGTAGTGGTAGAATATTTATTTCTTCATCAAAATGTAGTTGACTAGTATCAAAATCCTGTGGCCTAAGTCGGCTAGAGGCCAGTGGTCAGCCACACACAGGGTAAAAATAGTTGGTTATCAACAAATTGGCTGTATCAGACGTAAACATAAAATCGTTCTGTTAAAGTAAATCGCAGAAGAGCGCAGTTAAATTTTTATTTAGCTTTTGCCACACATTTTTTACATACGCTGGCATTTCAAGTCGAACTAATTTTGTTTTAGAAATATGATTCCTACATTACATATTATTGTACAGTTTAAAGTATTTTAGGGTCTCAATACTGAACGGCCAATTTTAATCACCAGCTATAATTTACTTTTTCTTGGTGAAAACGTAATCATTAAATTAAGAGGGAATGATGCAACAGGAGTGCCTACCCGTATAAGACTTCGAGTCTTTTTTATCCGTTTTATTCAAACATGTAAGTTATAGATGGTGCTAAAAGTTTTAGTAGTAGTAAGAAGGCAGTGTTAGTGAGATTTTATTCAATGTTGATTTGTCTTATAAAATTGTACTTACGTTGTGATTTAGTATTTATTTCAGTTTTTACTAGTTTTCTTTGACTGGTATTCAGTGTACTAGTTCTGCGTAATGGAGAAAAATTGCATCGGCAGTTCGATTAACTGTTTTGAGAGATTGTGACTGATGTACTACACTCAGAAACAAGGCGGTTTCTAAATTTGATGATTTCAAAAATATTTTGCTCGAAGTAGAAAGGGTTGAATTAATTGCAGATATATAATCTGTGATAGTCTGTGATGAAACACATATTCATTTTTACTAATATGTTGTGTGGAATTAACTTTTTTCTATCATTTTTTTGTGTTTTTAATATAATCAAGAAATATAAATAAAATACTCCTAACATGGATGTGGAAATTATGAAATTTACAACATATACAATAGCAAATTGAATAGTTGTGATTACTTTCAATTCCTTTAATAGAATTAAAATTTTAAATAATGTAAACAAGCTAAATAATATCTCTTGCTAATATACAGCAGTGCACATATTCAGATAAATAACTGTTGTAACAGATTCAGTTGGAAATGGTTATGTAAGTTTAGTTAATAATTAGGTACCCATTTTCTGGTAGCTCAGGGCCACTCACTTCCAGTATCACTAGAATATGTAATTTACAATACAATAGATATAGATACAGTTGTTAAAGTTGACGTGTTACACATTGATTGTTGTTGTCTGTACTGAACGGTTTTGCCTTTAGCCACAATATTGAATTGATTGTATTCTTGCCAAGCAATTTTTAACTATTGGAAAATAATCGACGATTTATTGGATTGTTAAGGTTTTGCAGTTAAACGTATAGTTATATTTTTATATTACTTTTAAATAGTGTTGAATTGTGCTATCACCGATTAAAATTGTTTTTTGTGCATAGATTTATTTTTTATGTTCCAGTTCCAGGGTTTTCAATGGTGGTCAAATATAAACAAAGCTTTAAATAAGAATAATAGTAGTACTCCATACACATAATTTATCACGGATTTGTTTACACATATTCTATAAGTGTCTTATTATACAGAAAAGGAATGTGTAACATGTTAACAGATCTAGTTCCGAATTTTTATACAAATCATTTAGTACAGATTTATACCACACATAGATTTTAATACAATAGCTCCGGGAATCATTTACAAATAAATGTAACTGTATTGAGTGCCAATTAACTACCAACTTAATCATTAATTGTTAAGTTTTCATAATAATATTTCACATCAATATTAATAAAATGTTACATTGATGCTCTGTTTTTTCTTTTTTTTTTATTGTTGAACAAGAGTTTGGATATTATTAATTTAAACAGAACAAAAGATAATGTAAAGTATCAACTATGTGTATTTTATTTATGGTATTTCTCGAGCCAAATTTCAGAACTTGCATTACTAGAACACTAGCCAACATTTCAGCAAGCACAGCTTACTGATCACACTATTTGCTCTGAAAGGTTACCGCTAGAACACGTCTAAATTTTACATTAGAAAGCCTTTTTTTAACTATTATAATAAACATTAACATCAGTATTATTGTTTTTATATGTTTAAGAAAAGCTAGATGATCTATAGATTTGACGGGATTTTTTCTTAATGGCCCCATTTCGATAGTTTCCAAATCTCTTCATTTTCTGTGTTCTTACCACGTATTTGTTCCAGTAGTATTACGCAAGTTACAAAGTTGCTAGATGTTCCTGATGATCCCTATGAAAATAATGATTAACCTTACGCTATAAGTACAAATTATCACGCAACTGAAGAGTAAATAAAGTAGCATCTTTCATGGATGAATCCCAAAACATTATTTCGATTACAATTAGGCAAACAAAAAGAAACTTCTGCTACATTAAAATGATCGGCCTGTTTAATGATGCACAAAAAACGCTTTCTAATGGATAAGATTGTGGAAGCCGATTAGGCTTATTAAAAAACTTGTTCGCGACTAAATACTTAGATAATTATAAAAAGTCCGTTTTTGTAGTTTTTATTTATTCTATCGCTAATGATCACAACGCTTGTTTTATTTATTGTTCAATCAACTCATTTACTATTTCTAAACGAATTAAATCGCTTTCGCTAACTGACCTGTATATAGTAACTGTAAAGGTCAATGAACCACCGATATTTGCAAAAGCTCATTTTCCAGGTGATTGATTTTCCTTTGTACGGAGCCTTAGAAGAATGTTCCCATCATTATCATCAATTTGGCAATAACGTAGTTTATGCTGATTTACAAAATAAACAAAAATTATTTGATTTCGTATACAACCCCTTATGTGGAGCAATATGTTAAGGTACTAACGAGTAACGTTAACCAAGCAGGGCACGAAATTTATCGTTTGTTATAAGTAATTGAAATTGGTAATGAGAGAACAGTAGCCTATTTTTAAAAGGTTCATTTTATAGGTATGTTGTCATGCGTGGCATGATTATAAAAATATCTTCACACAGAAAATGCTGTAGATAGTGCAAACTACTCTTTGTCTGTAGTACTTTTTGCTTTTATTTAATATGCGAGTTTTGATAACGATTACGAATCTGTAGAAAACTATTAGTTTTGAGAAAGCTAAACATTTCGAAATACACACGATTGATATTTTTATTCTAGTACTTCGAATCTACCAAGTGCGATATCGGAAAAGTTTTTGTTCGACAAATGGTACCTATACCCAACATGTAGCATGTACTTTAAATTTTTTACTTTCATAGATATTGTACATTTATATAATGTTCAGTATCTCGCTAACAAGATAGTTAGTTTAATAAGTTCCTGCTAAGTACATGTATACATAATGTGTCTCACATGCAGTAGTTTGAAAGCAAATCACATATACTTACAGTGTCAGTAGAAAATTATTGTATAATTACTACTTTTAGATTACAATAGAATAGCAATATAATGTAGTGGGTCTTCTAGTTCGGATATTTTATTAAATGATGAATTGCTTTTTTACTTTTCAAATTTGGTTGATTTCTTTCAAAGTAATTGTGAATATTTGCCATTACGTCTACGATGCTTATTCTTAAAGAAAACAAGATGCATATCATAGTTGTAAAAACAATTTTGACAAATAAAAATTGTATAAAAGTAATTTATTTTTATTTTATATTACCTAATGATTGGGCCGTGCAGGATTAACAAATGGATGGTGAAAGAAAAAGAACCCTACCATATCTTTACATTATGAAATTTTTGGTGATAGACCTACTTTGTAAATGTTATCTTACATTTCTAATCAAATTATTAAACACGGTCCCTACTTATTAACGACCGACAAAAAGCGAGTTTATGATTTTGAACTTTCTGCCCGTCCGTCCGTCCATCTGTGTACATGATAACTCGCACGAACGGTTTCGAAATTTCCAGTTCTGTTTTGAGTATTAGGTAGACAATGGTCAAGGGACTAAATAATTAGATTTTGCTCAATACCCGTCAACCGGAAGTGACCTTGTCGCTGGTTGTGTATACACCTGCATTTAAAATTCCAAGATGTTTTCTTTGTCTGTTCTTGTTCGACGTATTATTGTGGTTACCTATATTTTGACTTCCTATCTACAAAATATTTTTTCAGGAAAAGTATTCAACTTGCGCAAACACAGTCAACAGATAAAGGCAACTGTATAGTTACAAAACCAAAACCATGTATGTACCAATGCATGTTCGTACTAATAATTATTTTTTTTCACTACTAGCGTCTGATGACATGATTATTAACCTTTTTTCCACTTGTAAAGTAGGCTTTCTCGGCATTTGTTCCAAGTGGTTAATAATTTTTTATTATTAACTAGTAGTCAATAATGAGAACTGTCACGCTGTCACTGTTAGAAAACACAACCCGAAATTTCGCTCAATGAACGTTTAGACAAGTTCTCTAAAACGAATAATTGCCACCATTCGCAATTTCCAGAGAAATTACATACCTAAAATTATCACATTTTGAAAAAATTCGAACGAAATTTCTCTTTGAAAAATCTCAATGACAGAACAAAATACGGCCTGTTTGACTTGTACTTCCACGTACTTGATTGACATGTTAAATTAAGAAACAAAAAATTCTGTCCAACCGTTAACTCTCTTATCAATATAATATGTTAATTTAGAGGATTTCAAGTGCTAGTAGTGAAAAAAATAGTATATATACCACGGTAGAGAAGTCTATTATTGCCTTCGCACCTTACCCCCCTCGGCGCAAGCGCCTCGAGATGTAATCTTGGTGCTCAGGCAATAATAGTGGACTTCTCTACCTTGGTATATAATGTACTATTTTACTTAATAATAATATTAAAAAAATTATCAATATCCTCGTGTGAGATCGAAGGGACTTCAGGACATTTTATGTGACCAGACAGATCAGTGTTTTATTAGCCAGTATAGACTCCACCATCAATAAGATCTTGTCAAGATTATAACATTCACTATGTCGGTATCCGCTTCCCACTTCCCGTGCACCCGCAATTCGCACTCCACCATCAGTAAGATCTTGTCGGGGGCTACCACATTCTCTTTGTCGGTAGACAGTTGCGACGTACCGTTCACTCGCATTTTGGTGGATTTTGCTAAAAACCCGGCACAAAATAGTAGATACTCAATTTTTGTTTACTTCTCATAGCTCGAGCTTCTATTGGCGACACGAAAAAGAGAGACCGCGATTCGAGCTCTAAGAAACTTTTTACCCCTCGAGTGAACGAGATACCCCGCTTAGTCTCCAACTTATTAAAATTGTGCGAGCTAAACCGAGTCGAAATTTGCTGAAGTCTATCTCATCGAACGGAATTGGTTTCTACAAACATCTCCGCGATCCCTTTTTTAGACCAGGGCGGCAGGGGAACGGAAGGCAGAATTGCTTTTATCTTTCAAGGTAGGTTATTCTAAATTGAAGGTCTCGACGAATGGAACTTTTTTCTACCAACATACCTCCCTTCTCCCTTACCACTTATCAAAATAGGGAGGCAGGATTGGGGGGGGGGGGAAGGAATTGTTTATTCTTCACTTCATGGTACCTCCTCTCAAAGCGCGGTAGGTACTTACACAAAGGTGAAACGAAAGTTACTTTGATAAAGTAACTAAGTTACTTTCCAAACAGTAACTTAAGTTACTTGAGTAACTAGATACGTAGAAACAAAAGTAACTTAGTTACAGTTATAGTAACTAAGTTACTTTTAAAAAAGTTCTTTTAAAAAGATACTTTCCAGTTCCTTGCTTCGAATTTCAACAAATAATAAGAAACAGCTGAATACTGAATAACCAAAAGTTTTATTTTCATATTATTTCGTTCACAAGCACAACAGTCTCACGTTTACAACTAACAAGGCAAATGGCGAGTTGCATTTTTTTAATAACATAATAAGCATCAGATCACATATACAAATATCTGCCGATGCGTCGCCGGGCGTGGTGCTGTTACCGAGTCGCGAATTCGAAAACTGTACAGATAAGAAATTTTGAGTATATAATTACAACGGCGATGGTAGGGTGCATCGACATCTTACTCATACTCCTACATTACATAATATCGTTGAGTGAATAATTACTCAATGATAATATATCAAATATCAGAGATAAAAAATTGCACTTTACTTTACGCTACTTCCTTTTATCATTTAAAACTCAGGTTACGAGCCTATCTCCTCAATATTAAATTACAAGTAGGACTATTTTTTTCTTATTGACATTATTTAAACGCATGTGAGATCTGCAAGGTATTTTGAGGAATAATTTTATAATAGATAAAAAGTAACTTTTCGGTAGGTAACTAAGTTCTTTTTAGGTAACTTAGTTACCAGAAAGTAACTTAGTTACTTTATAAGTAACTAAGTTCCTCTGAATATGGAAAAGTTATAAGTTAATTTTAGAAAGTAACTAAGTTACAAGTTACTTTTAGTATCATTTCAAAAGTAACTTAGTTACTGCAGGTAACTTAGTTACTTGAAAGTAACTTAAATTTTAGCATGCTACTTATAACCCAAGGTATTTATAGTATTTTACATTATTAGCATGGTAAGAAGGTTTTTACTGGCGATAGAAGTTGACTGGCGACCCTGTCATCTCCTAAAGCCAGTAAAATCCGTTACCGTGCGTATACTGTAATATTTTATTCGTTTATCGGGGGTAAAATACACAAGAGCTTGATTTTTAATCGGATAATTTTATTTTTACACAAAAGTTTTGTTGCAACGGAAAAAACTTATCAGAAGTGTGATACAATCGCGAGCGATTTTATTTTATGCTTTTTATCGAGAGTTTTTTTCCAGGAGGCAACAAAATTTGAGTGAAAAAAATTATTCTGATCTTGCAGAGCCGACGTTAGCTTCGATAACGACCACTTTAAAATAAAAAAATCTTATATAATCTGAACTAATCATGTCACACACCGACTCAACGGTGCCGTAAGCTTTCAAACTCATTTACTAAGTCAGGGCCTTATTTCACAACCACTCGCCCACGAAACAACCAAAAAATGTAAGAAATCCCACCAGTACTATCACCTAAATCTAAAATTTGTTGTCTAAAAAGAATAGGATATATTTCGTTAAAAACTTTTCGAACTTTTTGGATATGTTAATGAAAAAATTTGGATTTTTTGTCTAAAAAATAGTGGTTGGATATTTTATCGCTTTATTTGGATTTGAATAATTTGGCGATAAAAATTGAAAATCTTGACGAAAACAATCCAAAACGTTTGGAAAATTTGTCCCTAGCAAGTTGGAATTCGGATTTCTTGTCATATCGGTCCCGAAACTATACACTTCTTGGTCATCAGCCGCATCACATCAGGAACTGCATCAGGCAGCGGATCAGCTGGAGCTCGGTAGTTACGCTGCGGAGCGGAGCTACGATTGTATTGATGGTTTGGTTGTTCTTCTTATGATGACGTATCTGCTAGTGCTAATATAATCTTTGACTGCTCATCATACACCCGGTAGCCTTTCGTCGTCTCCGGGTATGCAACCAGAATCTTTTTCTGCGCCTTTTTGTCTCATTCGCTTGCATCATTAAGGTGCCAATAGGCAAGTTTTCCCACACAAGTTGTTGTCTGACGTCAGTAAATGCATTGTCTAGCTATAAAAACCGCCGTAAGTCAACTTGCGACAATTATCATGGAAGCAACGTGCGACAGTAAAACTTGCTGGTCGAATTAACGTATACGAGACCTCCGGGGAATCGATTCTTAATTTTCGAGCGTGAGTGAGATTGTTACTTGGCACTTTGACAGTACTATGAGACAGCAGCTTGCGTTCAAACATTTTAAAACCCGGCGTAGCACGCAGACGTTACCCAACTCGACAATTTGGGTGACATAGTACGCCATGGTGTCGCAGTCGACTAATCTTGTACAAATTAAACTTCTGAGTAAAGCCCGAGTCGTTGTACAGACTTGCGAATTTCTGCCATAAATCCCGTGCTGTTTTTGTCTCTTTGATACGGACGTAGAGCGCCGCATCAATCAAGAGAGCATGTTTCACCATGGATTTCATGTCTAGCTGCAACTCTTCCTTTCTTGGTTTTTTGGTATTTGTCTTCTAGAAGTCTATGCAATCCTGCAGCTCTTCTGATACCAAGTGGAAACGAGCAGTGAACGCCCACTACGCGTAGTTCTCGCAGCCCCTTAGCTTGGGCATGGTGATCGTGGTCGCGTGTGCGCTTGATGCACTACAACGTGTATTCGTACTTTTTACTCTCCACACTTTATCAAATTTTACTTTACCGTTTAGGGTCGCGATTTTATAACACCCGAGACCTTGACGATGCTGGATGGCCCATAACCTATTGGACGAACGCGAAAACAGAAAACACGTATTAAATACAAATTAATCTGCACAAGACTATATACTTTTATTAAACGGCAGACCAATAAGCGATGCAAGCTTCATAGGGGAGTCGATGGTGTCCGCCTGTCCGTGAACACGATAACTGTCAAACGCTTGGACCGATTTGGTTCAAACTTTCCACAGTTGACCATGCCACAAATAATAAGCCTATTGAAAATGGGTCAAATCCAATGACCCATTGGGGTCACGCCTCTCTGTTTCTGCCAAACGCTTGAACCAGACCTTGAACCTATTTAGTTCAAACTTTGCACAGTTGACCTATATGTCACATGTAATAAGCTTATTGAAAATGGGTCAAAAACAAAGACCCCGTGGGGTCACGCTTCTCTGTCCCTGCCAAACGCTTGAACCTATTCGGTTGAAATTTTGCACAGTTAACATATATACCACATGTAACAAGCCAATTGAAAATGGGTCAAATCCAATGACTCCGTAGGGTCACACCGAGGTAATCTACCACTTTTTTAAACGCTCTCTATTGGATTATTAACATTAAAAAAATGTATCTGACAGTAACTAGATCACACCTATATGACAACAATTCGACGAATAACGCAGACTTTGAAAGACTAGGGTAATATACTCGTATGTGGCACTTACCGAAAAGCATGCAGGGAACCTCAACTGTTAGTAATGTTCACATCGAACATGTAAAAATAAAGTAATTTTTAACGCAGAATTCATTCTGTTTCAGAGTGCAGTCGAGGTGGAACGTTGTTTGGCGTCTCCATGTATGGAAAGGCCGTCGAGTACACATAGTAGTAGATCATCTACTCCATTCGCTTTTCCTATACCTTCTATGGCCACTTCCCTACTTGAAGTTGGCTTAGTCCATCCTGCACTTCTGGGCGAAGAGATATTTAGGTGTACAATATGTATGGCTGCATTTCCCTCTGTATGGCTACTAGAGCAGCATACAGCCCTACAGCATTTGGGGGTCCTTGGAGCTGTTGACAAACCGTTCATTTGCGATCAATGTGGTCAAAGTTATCGGTATCGCTCTGCATATATAAAACATCGCGAACAGAACCACAGAGCCAGATTGCCGGCTGATAAATTATTCTCTTGTGATGTTTGCGGAATGCAATTTAGATACCTGAAGTCTTTCAAGAAGCATCGTTTAAACCACGCGCTTGAGCGACTTCACGGTAAGAACTCGGAAATTACTGTTAACGAAAATAAAAGTGACGCCGTAACAGATTCGCAGATGGAAAACAGTAGTGATCATGTCTCAAGTTCTAATGAAGGCATTAGTGGCAATGATGTCGAGACTATCTCCATTAAAAAAGAAAACACAAGTGATGATGTTGGCGAGGGTATGTCTTCGGACTTGGAAAAAACAGAGGTTGAACAAGATGATACTATCGATTCAGTTGTTTCTTCATTAGCCGTCCCGAGCGGTAGTGCAGTAGATGCAGTTAATAATACTCAAGACGCGTCTCTGTTAAGCCTTCTTCGTTCAGACGCCGCAGATCATCAAAGGGAACGAAGATTCGCTTGCCCTTTCTGTGGAAAGTGCGTAAGATCCAAAGAAAATTTAAAATTACACGTGCGAAAGCACACTGGAGAGAGGCCATTTGTCTGTTTATTCTGCGGTAGAGCGTTTGGTGGAAAAAGTGATCTTACACGCCATTTACGTATACATACAGGAGAACGTCCGTACCACTGCGACATGTGCGGTAAATGCTTCGCTCGAGCTGATTATCTTTCGAAACATCTTACCACTCACATTCATACCCCCCGCTGACACAGGTAAGCACCAATGTTTTCGCACGTGATTTTTGGACATACAATTTTTTAGAAGTTACCAAACTCGATCAATGTTGTAAGTTTTTTTGCTAGTCAGATTGTAGTCAATTGTTAGGCATCAAATAGGAAAAAATGAGTAAGATATATGACGTTAATTGAACGCTGACGAATTATAAAGAATGAAGTGGTGTCATTTTTTACATCGAATATTATGATAAATTTTAATACTTTCTAGTATATTGTGCCAAATGGATGTACCTCATATTTTATGATAACTTGTGTGTAAATTGTTAACTATACACATACTCAAATTTGATGTTTGATGTTGTTGCATGATCTTAAATGTTTAACATCGATCCCTGCCTCAATGTATTCAGATATTTATTTTTTATACATGTACAAAATATTCTGAGCATCTAATGCCATACTCATAATATACTGTCCGCTGTTTACAGCAAGCTCAACACAATCAAAGGTACCTACAAGCGCCACTTCTGTAACGAATTTTTCAAAAAGATGTTAAACATTTACTATTTTTATTCCCTTTGTTGTTAAAAAATTTTTAATGAAACGTATAGTATGTAGTTATCATTAACTTTAGGGCAAATTTGAGTGTAATACTCAAAGTATGTAAGATGTAAATTCAAACAGGGCATCGGGATCGCTTTAAGCATTGAAGCTAAGTTTATTTTTGAATGGTACACATCGAAAGCAAGTTTTCCTTTTTTTATGATCATGATTATTTGTGATTGTTTCCCGGTTTTGTTAGTAAGACTCTCAGTACGTAAAAATGCTCAGTAAGCTATTTTTTATGTTTGAAGAGCTGTCAGTAGATTTCTTCTCTGAGGAAAAGAAAACTGTAGACACCGGTTGGTGTAACTACAATCATTTGCATCTCATTTATGCTTTCAAGTGAAATCGAAACCCTGTATTCGCATCATACATATTAATGATTGCTTTAATTATATTTTTGTTCAGCGAAATTTTATAAATGTGCCTTTCATTCAAACTAAGTTTGTCCTAAACGTTACAAAGAGTCCTTCCGCATATATGTGCCAGGCATTAAAAAGATATTTTTGCCTCCATATAAGTAAATATTAGGGGGATAAACTGCATGTTCCTATTGAAACCGAAAAATTAAATAAAAAATTCATGATTTTGGACTAACGGTGTAATATTACACTTCGTATTTAGTTATTGTAATTATGAAAAGTGTGGAGTAGAGAGCTACCATATAAAATATATCCTTTGCGTTTTTTTTTACTTCAATTGCAATTCCCAATATCTTACACTCGTAATGCTTGCAGAATATACTTCCGTTTAATATCTCGAATATGAAAGACAAAAAGAACGACGGTCGAATATTTTCTCTATTTTTCTTATTTTTATTTAACATCCTAAATTCCAAAAAAAAAACATTCTTTGCAAAAATCTCACGCTGTCTTTAGGTATTACATTTGTTGGGTGATTTCAGTTTAGTACCCCTAAAAGGTTATATGTAATTAGATTATTGCATACTCCTATAAAAGTCGTCGTACTAAAATGTTTAACCATAACCAACATAGTCTATTAATCTGAATATTTTATTTTTAATTTTGAATTGAAATACAAAAATGCATTTAAACAAAAAAGTAGTCCTTCCTAAGTGTTTTTATTACAGACAGAAACTGAAATAGGAGTTTCCGCACAGGTTATATTCCTATATATTTTTCCACCAAATAGCTCTCCCAAAGTGCACCTGTAGTCCTTTCCCAAAAAATTACTTTAAATATCCAGCATTCAACCATAAATCAAATAGGAAATCAAACTTATTTCTGTTTTCTGCTGTAATTTTTTGTAAATAATAAGATATTCTGGCGATCTAAATATTTAAGGTAATACCTATGTAATGCGTATATACTAACCTATGAATTAAATTTTTAAAGAATAGGAGGGACATAGACTTAAATCTGAATATTTTAACTCAAATTGGTGTTAGCTGTTTTATTAATGTCCTAACTGTTATCAGTACAGCCTATAAAGTTATTGTAATCTCCTAGCAAATTACTAGTATTTTTACTTTTAAAATTTCTACATTAGTAAGATATGTACGTACCTATTGTATTGTCTGATTTAAATTTAAAAAATGTGATAATTGATCTGCAATAAAGTAGAGGAGAAAGGTTTCGATGAGACATGTATTTTACTTGTTTTCAAAATAGAAAGTTATATTGTAAATCGTTGTAGATATGTAATGAGAAAATTTAGTTCCTTAAGTTAAACAATATGAGGTTGTGATAAAATTGTGTTACTGTACTACATCCGAAAAATGTTGCTGTGAGAACATAGTATAGGTATTCTGTACCCATATTGTACAGAACTGACTAGGTTTTGTAGTTTTGTATAATGACAATAATTTGATTTTCTTAACCAAAATTCTTCATTATCTAATTTTTATAATGATTAATGATTATCTTAATACTGCAGTTTATCATGATTTTATATGAGATGAAAGGAAAGCTTTGGTTATAAGATTGCTCAGTAATTTTTCACAGTAATGAAAATTGGTGCTGTTCATGTGAACGATTATGTGATATGGAAACTCTGTATGTGTTAACTGTAGGCATAATGTTATAGATCTGCCGTAAAAACAAGACATATTTTATTTAATTAGATAGTAATTTCAATATATGTGTGATGTTTCTGACTAAGAAATTCACAGTAACAGACTTCTTTCACTGCAAAGTTATGTTATTGAGGTATATGACACTATATTGTTAAATTGAATTGTGTCTGCATATTGTACTGAATAAAATATAAATTATATAACGTGTATCATTCTCATTTTCCCCTTAATGGTATAGCTATAGATATCTAAAAACCACAATTAAAACCAGTAATGGTTGTGGTACCAAATTAAATTTCCGTACCTGACTGGGTATTTATTGAAATTAGGGGGCTGTTGGATGTTTGGTGGATTTTCAAGGCATAAGCGATACAATTTGCTTTTGTAAATTTCTTGGTCATTGAAATGTGCTCAAAATACGATCACTCTTTTAGTCTTTTCGTAATTTTTTTTTATTTTTCGGTTTTAATTCAAAGTTGAATAGAGACGCAGATTTGGACATACGCATACAGTAGTATAATAATTCTTTTTCATATACGATTAGTGTGGTTCGTTGGTAAACATAAAAAGTCGCTATTGTGACGAGCCAAAAAGTTACAGTCCAAAAACTGCCCACACCTCCAAGAAAAGGGTTTCTTTTATAACTTCTGTTACAGAACATATGATATGAAATGAATGTCCGGTTTTCTGTACTTAAATATTCCTTAAACTTCAAGCAACTATGCAGATGAAAATTGGGACATGAGGTAGGCACCTCGAACAAAAGTAAAACAAACTATGCCGATCTGGCGGGACAGAATCGACCACTTATTAAGGTATTGCAAAATGATGGGTGTGTGAAGATCTCGAAGATCGTTCGGAATTTAGTTGTAGAAAATTCATATTGTAACGGAAACGCTCCAGACATGACGTCACCTTTGGCGCTCTGGAATTTTCTACGCGCGCGATAGTGGATTTGTGTAGGAATATTCGAGACTGTACGCGAATGTTCCTGGACTTACATTGCTTGCGTGTATAAATGGTTGCGGACCGAACATCGCGGCAGTTTTTACTACCGAACGAGATCGAGCGCGGAAATATAAATTGCGAAGTGTGTGATATAAATAATCGATATAAATTGTACGGTTTTTATAGTGTTTTAGTTTTGTTTAATAAATATTGATATAAATCGAACCCGAATTTATAAATCACGTTACAATATTTTTGTATTGTTGTCCGTCCTTCCGCGTGCGCTATAACTCTTTTTGAAAGTGACCGATCGTGTTGAAATTTGATGTAGGTACAAGTACTTTGGACAAGTAGGACGCTATTGATTTTCAGGAAGCTCGCCCAAGAGGACGACATGTTTATTTTAGGTGGTAAGTATACCTCAATGAACCTCATAGTAACAAATTCTCTAAGAAATGAACTGTGTAACCGCGCGGCCGGGATAACAAAAATATGCAAAATTGTTAAAAGTATGTTGTTGATCGATAGATTTCAGATTAAGTTATAACAGCGAAATCGTTAATCAGTAATTAAGTATGAGGTGTTCCATTTTTAAAAAAAAACGCAAGTTTGATACGCCACTGGAATACGTGTGTTTATTATTATTATTATTATTTATTAAAAACTATACATTTTCCAACTACTTGCAGATACCTTTGCCTACATACATAAAAACCCAAATTTGTTGCATATTTGATTATCCTATATAAATCAGTCTATGTCCTCCCCTACACAGAGCTCTCCGTCCTCGCCCAAATTGCACAAAACACCACCCGCGCACCACTTCAAGACAAAAATGTTTACATCACCATCTGTTAGATGCCATCGGTACTCGGTTAGGATTCTGTTTTTTAATCGCGTTTTATAATTTTTTAAATATCGCGGAACCACATTGTTTTTTGTGTAAACTATATATTGTTTGTATATAGTACTTATGGCTAACACTATCAAAAAGTTTGCTAAATTAATTTCTGGATTGTTGTTTCTGTTTTTGAAAAGTCTATACATATCACTTGGCATTGCTGATTGTCTATTTAATAATTTGCACACTAGTATTTTGACTTGTTTCCACAGTTCATCTGTTAAATTACACTCTACTATTAAGTGCCATGCTGTACCGTCCTCGTTGCACCATAAACAGTTTTTATCTGTAGTTACACCAATTTTGTTAAGAAAAATCATGTCGGCCAGTCTGTTTTTTGCGAAACGCCATGAGGTGACAGCATCGATTCCGAGTGATGGATTTTTAAACATTTCACTCCAACATATTTCCTTTTCGTCCCAATTCCCTTTAAGTTTTTCGGTTTTCCCAGATCCTTCATTCAATTGCATTTCGTACAACAGTCTTCTCGTCTTGGAATTGAGAGTTATCTTTTTTCCTGTTTCTCTCTCGAAATATATTTCTGGGGGCCATTTTCCTGCACCGACTACGCCTACGACATCCGGGAAAGTTACTCCAACTAATTCTTTAAGATCATACATTGAGAACATGTTCTGCTTTACCCTGGGTGTAACTTACCTTTTTAACAATTCCTCCTTCACCTTCCATTTGGTTCCTGTTGTACAGTCTCCGATGTTATTTAGTCCACATGGTGATCAAAAATATTTTAGAAATATGGCGACGCGACGATAAATGTGTACAATTTTGCTCTAGGACTTTTTTCGGAATCTTTTATGGTAAAGGAATTATGATCCGAGGGGGTCTTAGGTGCTACACCCTGTATATATGTGTGTGCCGCTCTATAGTGCGTAGTTCATTGCCAATTTTCCGTTGCTATCTTCACATAGCTTTGAATGGCTAGGGGAATTCATTAATTCATTCCAACAAAAAAAATAACTAAAAATGTGATCATCTGATATATTTAAAATGACGTTTAATAACAAAATAGAAACAAAGAACATTAACTGCTCTCTAATTTATTATGTCACCACTTGAAGTAATTAATGAATTTTCCTGATTATCCACTAAAATTTTCGTTATTTATTTAAGGTGATACTGATGCTTACTTCAAATATTTTGTAAACAATTTTTTTTTAGAACAAATGGCCTTTCCATGCAGCAATTTAAATGGACTAGTTGCGTTGCTGCGAGAAAATGGTGATAAGATTTTAGACGCTTCTAGTAAACTATCTTTATCAGCCTCGTTACTTTATAACCTCAACAGTTCATTGGAAAATGTATGGAATGAACGTCAGATGTTTAATCATAATTTTCACGTATTTAATGGAAATCATAGCGAATTAGAATTTGTGTATGATTTCCTACAGAAAACGTTTGCCTTAAAAATACTGCCGGATGGTGCTTTTTGGAATAATGAGAAGATACTCGATATACGATTTTTTAAGAATTTGCGTTTGTTAGAAGTGCAAAGGTTAAGCCTCAATTTAATCAAAGGTTTGCACACTTTTCGACACCAACTGAAATATTTAATATGCGTACGAAGTTTGCGTAGAGTCAAAGAAGTACTTGAATATTGCGGTGCTGATAACAGTGAAGGTTTTATGTGGAATGAATTAAAGGAAGCAGTTTTCAGTTACAATAGCATCGATACTTTAGATCATAGTCTCGAATATGCTCCATGTTTACACACCTTGGATCTTAGTCACAATCATTTACATAACGCCCAATTACTAAATTGCCTTTCTAACTTGAAACACATCAACCTAAGTTATAATCAACTAGAAACTGTACCTGCATTTTCGGGAGAATTATGCAGCCACCTGCGCATTCTTGTACTTTGTAATAATTTTATAGAAAACATCGACGAACTAGCAGTATTAATTAATTTGAGCGAATTAGACCTGAGCAACAATTGCTTATTGGAACATTCGGGATTATTACCTTTAGCGAATTTGTCCTTATTAAAATACTTAAACTTGGTTGGGAACCCGTTAAGTTTTCACCCTTGTCATAGAATGAATACGGCATATTATTTACATTTTAATGTTGCGAATCAAGATTTTATGTTGGAAAATAAAAAGCTAAACAAAGGAGAAAGGCAAGTGATTGGTTCAGTACGTTACGTAATGGCTTCCACTAGATCTCATTTGCCATCAGTAGAGTCTTTCGGAAGTGAGAATACTGTCATGCGAATGCAATGCAAAAATCTTAGCATTGGAGACACGGGTGTGTCATCGGATATGGAATCGAGCACTAGTTCGCTAGCTACTATAAAATCTGAAATGGATTTTGAACATAAGGAGAACGAAAAGAAGAAATGCAGGCTCGCCGACTGCTTGGGAATGCAAGATAGTGGAATCGGCAACGTAAATAGGCCAATGTCAGCTTCACAACTAAGTATAGGTTCGTTCTTGTATAATATCTGTCAAAGTTGAAACATTCAATTTACACAGGATCAGCCACATCAATTATGAGCAATGAAAAGGAGAAGGCAGCTCACTATGAGAGTGATATTGAAATAATCAGCAATCCTAGTCAGAGTAGCATAGAAGTCATTTGTTCTGACTTAGGAAATATTAGGTAAGGTATTAGTGTAATAATTGGTGGATTGACTAATGGTTAATCAATTAACTGATTGCCAAATAATGGGTAATTATACGACATCAGTTAAGTATAAGACTAATGAACTAATTGAGCAATGAGTGGGTCATTAGAGGTTTTCAAACAATTTTTCACCCGCAATTTGTATGAATGACGTTTGATGTTTAGCAAAATGATTAACTTTCACTGTCTGGTTTAAATTACCTATGCTGAATGAAACAGTGTATTAAGAAATACCAATTGCTGGTGAGTATATCTCGATAAATGATATAGAACTTTGCACAGATATAGCCCAGAAAATATGTTGCAGATTTTATTTTTAGTTTTGTATAATTATCGCCAATGGGAAACTTATACCAGGTAGCTAAATAAGAATGGCACCCTGCTGTAGCTCAGGTAGTAAATATAGACAATTTTGTTGTATAATTGTTGTCAAGACGAAATATTAACAATTATTTTTAGTTACACAGGGGGGGCAAAACAAATAATATTTTCAAAAGTTAGACTAATACAGTTCTATTTAAATTTTTGGAGAAATGAGTGGTTAAAATCTATGACTTCGTCTTTAAACCAAAACGCCATCTGGCAAACATGAATAACGCTAAATACTGCAGGCACGCTATTGAAATCTCTAGTAGTATATCGACTTTTAAAACACCACATTTTTGAAAATCCCTCCCGTTATTTTTCAAAATAAAAAAAATACACGAGAGTATTTTGTTTTCCAATTTCGTAATTATTATGATAATACTATTTTGAAGGCGGCAGTATATTGCTAAGCTTGTTATTATTGCAGTTGCGGAGTTGGTTAAATTAGCAAATTTTTTCATACAATTGCAATGGTCAAATCAGTAAAACAACTGCACATCAGGTTATCTAGATTTTCTATAAAGTAACTTTTTCTTAAATGGAACGGCCTGTATTCATAAAAAAACTGTCAATAAAATGAAATTAAAGGATCAGTAGTGACCAAAGTTTTTTAGGCAAAGATTGTGTGCGACCGATACTTTAAACAGGAGAAGAAATAGGCAAAATATGCTGGAAAATAATAATACATAATAGCTCTAATTCAAGTGCCAACTTCAATTTAAACACATTGTATATCTTTCCATTTGGCATTTCAGTCACGAAGTTTAGAAATTATCTACAGTGACTTTATAGAGACAGTGGCGACAATAGGAGTTCGGCCGCCATTTTGCGTCAAAAAGTTGGCAACACTCGTAGGCATGTGTGGCATACGCCGCAATATCATATTAGGGAGCAGTCAAAATACCCGCGCTGTGCTTACCTTACACATATTACGGCATGAACGACTATTTTCTAAACGTTTTCTTGCAGGTGAAGGAAATGAAAAGACAGTAATATCAAGAAGAACGGATTATTACACTTATTAAATACAACACAAAATTCCTCTCCAATCAATTTATTACCAAAAGACGTATAATTATGATTTTCGCTACCATTGAGTAAGTCTAATTGAAAACACTTTTTGATCATCCCACAAGTCACACATCAGTGGGTTCAGCATCATATCTTTCAACTTCCACAGCTCCGCCTGAGTGGATGGTCCAGATTCCATCAACTGCTTTCTGAAAACCATCCTTTCAATTGAACGTGTTACTCTGCCTCGTCAACATAATCTCTTCGCTGAATCCAACTCATAGAAATTGTTCGATGGGCTATTGCACTGCGAGTCGAATATGGTATTGCGTTTCACAACAATATCCTCAATTGCTGCCACATTGTCACACATATTAGGTTCCGCCACATTCGTTTTCAGCTATTTTTCGATGCCTTTGTCCTCCAATGCACGCGGAAATACAATTAGGTATTGAATTCACGGCCATCCAAACACAAATTTTTTATCGTCTGCCTCTGGCACTTGACTGCAGAAGTCGCTAATGTCAGGCTGTCATCTGTCATGGTACTATTTTTTGTAGGAATATCATGGCACCTGTCCTTCAAATTTGTCAACCAGTGACGTTTATAGAAGCGCGGGAATGCGCGTGAGCGTAACTATTACCGGAAACACGTGAAATTTGACGCAAAATGGCGGCCGATCTCAACGACCAATCAAAAATTAGACACTCTATTGTCGCCACTGTCTCTATAGTCACTGTAAAATAATCATGCTTGTTTCGCCCCCTAGCGGTGGTTGTATGACACTAAATCGTACTTTGTGTACCAAGGCGAGAAAGTGGATGTATTCCAGGGCGATCGAAGATATGGCCGCTTCCTGGGACCAGAAGAACAACTTCTGTGTCATTGTGCAGACAATATTTTTAGTGCACTTTCAAAAAACTTTTGGGCTCGTAATGTCTGTCTCTCTGCATCACAAAGGCTCCAGATCTACACCACTTACAGACTTTGTATTGTTGTCATTCGATCAGAAATTAAAAATTATTTCAGGTTTTTATTCTCGTTAAGGCATAAATTGTCCATAAGGGCTATTAAAATCAAATTTGAAAGTGCACTCTTCTCCTCTTGCTCACAAGCGGCGTAACGAATTTTTTCACTCACATTTAAATGATGCGTGGTATGATATAATTTTTTGTGTAGATCAACCATATGCATATTTTATGTTGTCATACAGCAAATTGATTGCTCTCTTCAAAGATCTTAAAAAACATAGGCATTGCATTTGAAAAACAAATGTTGTAGATTTTTGGTTTAACTGGAAGTGATACTGGAAAAGTTTGATATTCCATCGGATAGACCGTAACGTCGCATACAAAATTATATTTGGCGATTTTTACGAATCTCGCCAAATAAAAGAGATACTGAGGTAATCCTATTATCTCAAACACTATATTTATTAACATGAAAAAGAGGTATTTACTAGTGACAGAAGTGTATTGGCTATTCGTTATGGTTAGGCGGACCTGTAGTTCTCCTGAGTTTGGTAAAATCGTTATCTTGTGTATAATGTATAACATATTATTTGTTACTCAATTATATACAAGGTCACTATTAAAGAAGGAACCAAAGCTATTAATCTAAATCGATTGAGATTTCGACATGAAAATTAGTACGCTTCCATTTGAAATTATTTCACATATTTTGAGGTTAAAAAAATGGTTTTTTACACGTGGTTTTTGAGTGCGACCGCCATCTTGAATTTTTTTAATTGATACATAGGTCATGTGATATGTCATTAGAATACGCTTAGCTAGCTAATATATTGCAATTTACATTAGAGACCTTTAAATTAACCTCAAAATTACCAGAACGTCAAAATTAACAAAATGCAATTAGCAGGTGTTAAATAAGGTTAGAATTTAAATCATACATACATAGATATAGCCTCCCATTTACTTCCAATAAGAAGCATGTGTGCCAACATACCTAACACAGACAGAGATATATTTTGCACCGTAAGTAGATCACTACCAAGAATTTAAAATGTATCCAGTGTGACTATATATACTACTGCTTTCCATTTGAGTGCGTGAAGCTCTGGTGCAGTTCGTTCGGAGCAGCTCATTTTGCAAGTTGTTCATTTTTAACACATTTGAATTGACATTCACAGTACGTAAATAACCACAAAAGTGTTACAAGCCCCAAGCAAATAGGTGGTGCATGAGGGGACAAGGGAAATCCAATTTCGGGCGCGTCAGAGCTCGAAGCTTTCTTAAAAGGAACACAGGGCATCGTGCACAGTACAGCTTAGAGCTCCTCTTTCACCCAAATGGAAAGCAGTAAATGAACGATAAATATTATTATAAAACTCGTTTATTAACATACAAGGTCACCAAGGATTTAAAGTGTGCACAGTGCGATTTCACCAAACATAATAATCTGCCAAGGATTTAAAATGTGACCGTTGTTATGTTGTCGCCAAGTACAAATCCAATTTTAAAACAGATTTGTTAATACATAAGACCACTCGTAAGACCAGTAAGCGTCTGGTGTGAACTACAACACTTAAACCTCTTTATGTTCCTGGGAAATAACACGCCAGGGCAGTGTGTAACCTACTCGGTATTCTACCGGATACTATGCATTATTTATATGATCTAAGATAATAAGTTTCCTTACAACTATTGTAGTATGGACCATTTGACAAGTTTTTTCTAATTTAGCATTATTCATGATTAAGGTCGTAGGAAAGAGAAAAAAATAAGCTTTCTAAGGACCTATCACAAAAATGCAAGATGGAGGTCGCACTCAAAAACCACCTACCGTTGAGTGGGAAGAGTAGCAAATTGCTAACACTCCGCCCACCATAAAATAAAGGCAATAAAATAAAAAATGTGTAAAAAAATTTTAACCTCAAAATATAATATGTGAAATAATTTCAAATGGAATGCGGCATTGTGGATGTTATACTGTAGAGGATCGTTGGTGTAATGGGATACCAACCACAATCCAACACTGCTCGTTCCTACATTCTTATTATCGATTGCAGTGATTGTGAGGTCCGGCAGTTCCAATGAAGATGAGTGGTCAAGTGACGATAATGAACGAAAAAAGTTAAAGGTTGTGTCAAAGAATACTTAATAATAAGAAGTACAACGGAATAGATTTCATTGAAATAGTTATCTGTTAAATGTGTTGCCTAACCACATGAAATATTATTAATTAATTAACCTCGATGACGATGCCTTGTAGGTTCTCATTTGCAATGTTGCCTTATGCCATAACTTCATGCATCTTTATTTAATATTATTTTGCAAAGCGACCTTTGAACTCGTTATTTTCATATTCGTACATAATTTAATTTTATTCGTAGCAAAGATTAAGTATTCTTTGCTACGTACCTAGGTAAATTTACTACTGCATATTGAAAAAGGATTACTGTTATGATTTCGGCATTCGGTATGATTGTATTTCCTCTATGGAATTAACACAATGGAAAATCTAAATCACTCCCTACACTTTACGAGAATACACGTTTTGAAGCACCAGGAATCCGGATCAAACAAAATCTCGATGATGTCGATCTGTCTCTGTGTTATGTTATTTTGCATAAAGCCAACTCATTTTAAAGTTTCCGCGCCGAAATTAATGAATCAATGAAGATTTTGCTCTACCAATGATCTGAAGCTGAACCCAAAGTGTTGTGGTACCTACTAGATTTGATGAACACAGCGCTCGCTATTTGAAGTAATGGGACGCTAGCGTTAACCATAGTCCCCCCGAATGCCAAGATTTTTTTGCAACATCCATAATGGGGATAAATGAAATCAAAGTCGCACTAGCTATAGAGATTCTTGCGCATTCTTTCTTTAGCCAGACATTCAAAATGGTCGTTAACAGACCCCCAAATTCTTTTTGTGTAGCATGGTCAGGTAAATCAAAAAGTTGCACATTTCCATAAGTATACAGGATGTTGCATCCGTCAAATACACAGTAAGCCATCGCAAAATTTTAATACTAAAAACTAACATAAAAATCCGATATAACTGATACCCAACCATCCTCGAAATTGTTTTTGGACTGTAACTACGTAGCTGAAAAACAGTAGTTTTTATTTAAGAACATGTTACATGTGTTATGTGTACCATTTTTCAAAGCAATTGGATGTTTCTAAACAAAGATATCGTGTACACGGAGAGACAGACAGACAGTATTACAAATTATAAATGATCTGGAAGAAAGTATGGACGTACTAAACGCACCTATCCCTTGATCGTGTTGTACAATTAAATTTTGTTTCATCTGACCAAGTAGAAAAAGGTCGCAGCATTGAATTTGACAGTTATAAATTCAATGGTCCTCACCTAGGTGCAAACTATACCTAAATGACGAGTAGCTATTCGCGCCTTCGATGTATGAGAACGACAAGGCAACTTCTCTGTAAATGCCTTTGGTAATGAGTTTAAAAAAATTATGAATTGTTCTCAAATTGCGTATGTGTTTTCACAAGTACAAAGCAGAGTTTATGTAAATAATGGGAGTAAGTATAGGACAGTTATATTATCATTAAAGAATTAAACAGGTGGCAGGTTATATTTTTTATTTATAGAATGATCGCACTGAAAGGTGATAACCGGGGAAGTGCGAGACAATTTATGTTGTTGTTATGTTAGTTTGATACTCATTGCTTTGAGTAACCTGACTCTCGCCCACACAGCTTTGAAATTATGGAGAGTATCTTTGGCAACATCGCCAAGAATAATGTTACCGTTTTGCTGCAGGTACCTATAATCTCACCAACTTTACGGTACATTTTAGTTATTCAACTTAGTTACTAGAGGGCCAGGGTATCGCCCTCCCAGTGCTGAGTAAATTCAAACTATTTCACCTCGTATTTCACAATTTAATGATACGCTGCATCTCTTATTATTAGTTACTCTTTGGTTGTGTGTTAATTTAGTCAATGTGAGCGGTATTAATTTCAATGTGATTGTTTCAATAACTGTCAATATTTACACAGCAAAAGTGCATCAGAATTGTAAATTGTGTTCAAAATCTAACATCTTAAATGTGTTTAAGTTTTGTAGAAATAAAATTAATAATTTTACTGTTTCCCCTTATGCAACTCATATAGCGCGTGGCCTACTTATTTATATTTACTAAAGAATCAAATTTTGCATGAGAATGTACAGTCAACATTTCTATATAGCGCCCTCGGACACGCCCTGTCAGGGACTTTCTGAACGTAGTGCCACTGTACTATGTAAACCTCGATGTAAACATACTTAATTCGGATGTAATACACCAATGATGGGCGTGCAAACTTAAGAAAATCTTACTATCCCACACAGTGCACCAAATAAGTCCTATTAATGACTTTTGTTTCAGATCAGAAAGTGTAGCGATAGATGTGGTGAACACTCTGGCAACGATGGATCTCAAAAAAGTTAGGGATGAACAGCACCGAAGTTTATAACAAACTTTTATTTGTATAGTATAGAATTATAAATATTTGCCTTAATAACCAATGCTCAATCACATAGAAAAGTTGTGCAGCTCAGAAAGTGTTCAAAATATATTGTAATTACATACAACAAATACAATTTTTATTTTATACATGCGTTTTTTTTTAATGGCACACTAAAAAACATCCTATAAGCTAAATTAACTCACTCGTTTTCATCATGTTCGATGACAACTGTGCTATGACAAGCGGGACATTCCAGTACAGGCGTAGAGCGGCCTCGTTTCTTTTTATTACTAAATTGTGTCGAACATTTCATACATTGGTACACAATTAGTTGTTCCAAGGGTGATCTATTGGTGAGTATATTATTCAAAACGCAAGACAGTCTTGTGGATTCATCAGCTTCCAGCACATACTCTCGTTCGCGTCGATCTCTTTTAACTGTATCAAATGTAAGACGAATATCAGTACAGTCGTCGCCTAGAAGTTCACAACTCTGCAACGTTTCCAAAAGCCATCTGGTTTTTTCTTTGCTGGTATCGCATTCTCGTTCAAATATATGAGTATTTGTTAAAACAATAAATATCGGTTCCAAACTGTCTTTTAAATTAGCAAGATACAAGTTCTCTTCTCCTTCACCCAACTCTTCATCGTCATCATCCTCCTCCTCTTCACTTACAACCACCTCGGACGAGTCAACTTGTTCACCTGCATATAAACTGTTGTTTTCTGATGCCACCGAATCAGTTGCTGTAGTAAAAGTGTTATTTGTAGATTTCTCAGACAGAACTTCAGTTTTTTCGGATAATTTGGTATCTTTTGCGTGTAATAAGAATTCCTTCGCATATGGACTGGAAGAAAGTGGAATTTTTGTTCTTTCTAATCCCAGAGCATCTTGCAACAATGCAGCTCCTCCTTGAGATTGTAACCACGCTTCTCCATACTCGCGCCGTAGTTGCTCAATTTTGTTCTTTGTATCCAAGTGATCCACGGATGCTAAAAGTGATGTGACAGAAGCAAAACTGTTTTCCAAGGTTGAATCCTGATTACTTTCCGATATAATAGTTGCACTTCTAACACGATGAGGTCTCTCTGAGGCAATTACAGTGTGTTCGCTAACATTGGAACAGAAGGATGACACATATGACCTCTGTAAGGAATGCGTTATTAGAGGCACCGAACCGACCATCCTTCGTTCTTCTTTACTCAACAAGGTTCTATCGAGAAGAAAACGGACTGTGCCAGTATTGATGTGCAGCAACTGAGCAGTACGTCTCCTATGATGAGGATGAAAACTCAACGGGTTTCCTTCAAGATTAAGCCATTGCAGAGCTGCTAAAGATGAAAGTGGAGCGAGAGATTCGTGCTTCAAGAGGCAATTATTACTCAAATCTAATTCACACAAATTTGTGAGCGCCGTTAATTCCCACACATCCTCAATAAAATTGTTACTTAAACCTAGTACTTGAATTCGTGTGCATATTTGACCCGTAAACGATGGTGCTACTTCTAGATGATTGTAGCTCAAGTTAATATACTTCAAGTTTGGAAGGCAATTTAACGGACGGGCATCTTTAATCATATTGTAACTTAAATCGAGAGTGTGTAACCATGGAACTAATTCCAAACTGGAGTCTATTTCCTTCAATTTATTATGACTAAATGTGGCCTCTTTCAGTTCGCACCAAACAAAACCTTCACTTTCGTCTCCACCGCACTTCTCCAACACATTTTTTATAGAAGAGATGGAACGCACACAAATCAAATATTGCAACTGAGTTCTTACAGTTTGTAGGCCAATAATTGATGTTACGTCAACTTTCTGCAACTCCAAAAACCGCAAATTTTTAAACTTTGTGATGTCTACCGCATCATTTATAGAATTAACGAGTGTGTCGTTAATTAACTTTAAGCTAACACTTCTTTGAATGAAATCGTACAAAAACTGTAGATCTCTAAATATTTCCGTATTAATATTAGTGTTGTTCAGGACTTGAAAACTAGAATTAAAGACATCACGTTGCTCACTCAGTAACACAAACGAACTGTTTAACATACACAGAAGGTTTGAAGACAACGACAGCTTACTGGAGCAATCGAGAACTTTGTCACCACTTTCCCTTAATATTGCAGCCAACTGATATATTTCATTGTAATCCATTACAAATTAGATATTTACGTATAAAGCATTAATAAAATTTGTAAGTGCGTTGACTGTCTCGACACGTAATTAGATAATAGATGATAATGAGATGCATAATAGTTGGAGGTGGTTTGTTTACAATTTATCTTTGAGGTTAAGTCGCTTGACAACATTAAAGTCTAAAAGGTTGCCTAGCTTGTGTAGACAAAGTGATAGTGCCAAAGGACACAACAGCCTAGCATTGTATACAGGATGTAACAATATGTATGTAAAAAAAAAATGGATTTATTAGACATAAAGTGGCACCACGCTCAGACAGTCTCTGACAGGGCGTGTCCGAGGGCGCTAGAAATTTAGACCGTACATTCTGATGCAAAATTTAAACACTTTAAGGGAATTGCATACCTTATCAGATCGTAAATACAAGCTATGCGTCTTGAAAAAGACGAGTTTGTATAAAACTGGAGGCGGAAAACGTAAAATAAAGCAAATACAAGAAGCAAAGTGTAAACTAAAATAACGTAAAGCGTCAACTGTCAAAACAGAATAATTAATAATTAAGCATATTTTCCGGGCCTTTTCTGAGCATGGTGGCACTTATATCCGTATTGTCGTATTCTCATTCGTATGTCTACGATGGTAGAAGCGGAGAAGACTAGAAACACAGTGTACAATTGAGAGTGTGGTAGAGGGAACAAAAATAACCACAAACAAACATAGAACATGTATATGTTACCGACAAACTGCGAAATCCGGCATTTTGCATTACCAATGCAGCAGGCAAAGTGAGAAATGGAACTCGACTTCGCACTACCCCTGCCTCTCTTTAGTGATTTCGCGATATGCATAAACATTCGGGCAAAGTGGGAATTCTCGGTTATTTTCCACAGATTGCGCGTACAGCTGTGCCAAACGTAAAACCGTCGCGTTGGTACCTTCCCCCATTTGGTATATTCTCCACAGTAAATCCAAAGCGTGACTCAACAGAAAACCCATATAAGAAGTGCAGTCTAAAGCCTCAGTTACACGAGAATAGTAACTCGTGCGAGCCACTAAAACCGAGTACTCGCACGAGTAGCGACCTTCTAGTCTGGTACAATTTACACGGTATTAGTAATTGCTTTCAAGTAGCCAATTCCAGTGGCGTTGATTTTCGTGTAAAATGAATGGTAGAAAGCGTGTTTTTCTAGCTAAAAAGTTTAAACAAGCTTTGAAAATGTCGATAAAATTATTATGTGAGAATCTGGTAGCAATTTTGGAAGATGTCTTAATTTCTACTCGACTGTCCGTCTTTTTCACTAGAAACACTATGTTACACGAGGGAAGTAATGGAAGATAGTATAAAGTAGAGGGGGCAACTCGTTCTACTAAATAGAAACTGTTTCTATTCACTCGACTGGAACACTGGAACGAGTACTAGAAACCAGTACTGGAATGGTTGTTTACACGATACTTACAACACTCGGTTTTAGTGGCTCGCACGAGTTACTATTCTCGTGTAACTGAGGCTTAAACGTGAGCGCAATATTTAGCGAGTACCGTCGCGTCCTTTACCATCCAATGGCAACGCTGTATGCACAATCTGTGGGAAATGACGAAGCCTTCGCACTTTGCCTGCATGTTTAGGCATTTCGCGAAATCCCTAAATACAGGCAGGCAAAGTACGAACTGCAGTTCCGTTTCTTACTTTGCCTGTTGCATTCGTCATTTCGCGAAATGCCTAGGCATTTTGCAAAATATTTCGCAGAATGCCGGTAACATATATAAAAAAACAGGTTAAAAGCAAGTTGCAAAACAAAGAACAGGTTAGGGTACAGTACAAACAGGTAACAGAAAAAGGTAGCTGTACAACAAGTGACTCATCTTTAGTCCAATAAAACCCTTCTGTTAAAAACAAGATGGAAAAATGCATGGCCTTGCTGGTTAAATCAAACTAACAACAAAATATGGGGAAATCAGATATCCCATATGAAATATATAGGTTCCGGTTCCGCACTTTCTAGGTAGAATTATTTTTAAGGGTTCCAGTTTTTTTTCGGTTTTAAGAGTTCCCACATAAATAAATAAAATTATTATTAAAAAATATAAATTATTATTAATTACTAATAGAAAATAATTAATACACAAAATTAAAGTGTGTACCTACATATTCTTTTCATAGATATATTTATTAGGTTTAATTGAAACTTATTTTTAGTTTACGCATTTCGTTTCACCTCTGTCAACTGCCTGTCTTTTTCTACTTTTATTTTCTTCGTAGCAGTAGTTTCAACTATTGCTTTCCTATATACACTCTTCAACTCTCTTACTGTCTTTGATTCAATTTCGCTCACTATAAAATGCAAATTCTACAACTTTTAACGTAGTTCAGAAGGCAAGATTTTATTTTTGGTCATCAAGTCGATAAAGGATCAGTCATCGGCGATAAGGAATTAGAGCGAATATGACGTGTACTTTCCAGAAAGTATGATATGCTGACTTTAGAATTCTCTAGATGCTTAAGAACCGAAAAATACCGGTTCCGGTGGCACTAATAATAACGGTACCGGTATCGGTTCTGGTTATCACAACTTCTTAGATAACGGTTCCGGTTCTAAGTGAAGCGCTTATTTAAATCCAATTGGTTCCGGTTCCAATCCCGATTCTAAACCGAAAAGTTATATATTTAAAAATTAAATAATCAGTTTAGTTACGGTAAGTAACCCAAATTCCACTTACCCGATGTGATACTTATTCCTCATCATCCAGTAGTGCTATGCTATGAGTCCTCGAATGAAAACAACAAGGAGCTGCCAATGGATGTAACACACCGGATCTTTGAAGTGAACTACTCTACCAGGGTTTTGCGAGTGGTGTCGTAAAATTTAGTTTACACAAGACGATAAAACATAGTACGTAAAGTATTTAATTACGAACGTAAACATTCAGTCCTGTGATCACTAACGTTAAACTTATTAACTTGCAGGTTATATGTAGAAAACGTTATTTTTCCATAAGATAACGCAAAATATCGTTTTTTGACAGATAACCTGCACGTTTAGTTTGACGTTTCTGGTACACCGAAGACGTTACTGGAACCAGCTGTTTGGCACCGTTTAAAAAATTCAAAATTAGTCAAGTGCGCACGTTACCTATGGGCCAATACTGGCCAATCTTTCTCTGTGTGCTTCAATGAGAGTAATAGCTGATTTAAGTTAAAATTGCGTATGATATTTACCATCTGGTAACATGCTAAGGCCATTTCAATCCTGATTTGCAGGATCAGTAATAAGAGTCAAAGGTGATCTACAATTGAGAGCTTCCTATTTTTGTTATGTTCTCAGTTAATCTAGGATGCTTGTCTTGCAAAACGTCAGTCATAAGGAAGTAACAAAAATTAGTTATCAGACGCAATGCAAAGGATACCAGCAACATATGTGTCTGATAGTGTTACAACTCTTCATACCCTCCACTAACATAATATACCATTGCCAGTTTACAAAATTCTACTAAATAAATGATGCACAAAGTTAAATGCATAAGCACATAACATATTTTCATCTATATTCTGCATAAAAAGTCATCTTAACATTAAGCCTTTCTTTTTAATTTATTCCCGTTTATAAATTATCACATAAGACAAATATAAAATAGATCATTTTATAATCAAAAATAAATGATATAACCAAATTATCACATCACTAAAATTATAGGACTAGGATCGACTTGGTAGATGCCATTGTGCAATCTTAATGGTAAACTTTCATAATACTGAAACATAAACAAGATTAAAATATACATATTATGTTACAAAACAAAACCATAATTTCAAAATAAATACAAAACATAACGCGAATCACTCTCAATCATTAAAAATACATTTGATCTGATCTTATTTAAAAACTATTATACAATACATTGTACCTATAATAAAAAAATGCAATTTATTTGAACTTTAAATTCATGGAACGATAAGCCATCTGGTAACTTTTTTGTCCAGGTTTTTGTCAAACACTTAACACATAAAAGAATATAATTATGCAGGTAGAAGTTGATTTATGTTAATTTTACTTATTTCCAAATTAACGAACTTCTGTAATATTTCCAAAAGTTCAGATTATCACCTGTATGTTAAATTATGTTATTAATCAACATCCAAAATCCACAGTTGCACATACATGGATGATAAATCAGGAAAATGAATCAACAAAGTACTGCAAATGCAAAAAATCGCTTCGTATGTACTTTACAACAGTATCTTGAAATATATAGTAAAATTCTAAATAAGAATTACTCTTGTTTCACTAATATTAGAACTATGCATACATAAACCAACTTCTACGAGCAGTTACACAATCATAGCAATTAGGATACATTTTCCTGAATGGCACTATATGTGTACGGTAAGGTAACACTGGCAATACAATATTTCTAAAACGTATTAATGATTTTAAAAAAAAACTGGTAGTCATGCAAAAAGCTAAAATTTAATACTTATTACGTTTTATGCTGAAACAAACACAGTAAGTATAGCTGATCCATTATTCCAATGCAGTATGAGCCTTAATAGGCACTATTCTAATAGATTACAATCAAAATAATACAGATACATAAACGGTATCCCAGCTCAAGTAGGTAACTTTGTTAAGAATTAATGATTAGGGTAAATAATCATAATGCTGAAAAAAAATTGCTATTAAAAGTTCCTTATTTAAAAAATAAATATCCCTGTCTTTATAAAATGTATCACAAAATAATTCAAAAAGCCGGTTAGTGACATATGAATACTGATTGTAATTTTTTTGATGATGAGAATTTCTTTATTTTTTTTTTAAATAAACTAGATAAAAAATAATTAAGGACTAAATTATCTAAACTTTTCACTAATCCGATAATAATTAGGCTCTAACGCTAACCTTTTAATCATAATTTTTTGGAAATCAAACATGAGTTTCGATTTTTTAACGGTATTGTAGTCTCTGCTGATGCAGAAGTTTGCAATGCAAATTCTGTAAGACACATAAAGTGATTTCATATTTATCATGTGCAAGAACATTTTTAGAACCCGAAAGATCTGACGCCAAGTATATAACAAACTTTTACACAAAAATCCCTTAAAAATTATAAAAAAGTAAATGATTTTTAAAAACTGAGTCTGACATCAGTAGTGGCACAGTCTGAAAATGTGCAATTGAGTTGAATTGTATCATGTTCAGTACATACATTAATGTAAAGACGTAAAACTCATACTGCATTGTGCAAGTGGAAAAGCCTATAGTAAAAAGCTGTGATTAAATGCACTAATATCATCATCTTGCTCATGCTATTTAGCATAATTATATATTATTTCTCTAAGTGTCGGCTGGCATGGAACATACTAATAAGTAGGTTTTGCTGATTTTGCAGCTGTTTTAATTCTAAAAATTATTCTTGTTAGTTGTGAATTATTGTAAATGATAAAATGTCATGCTAAAAGTTATAAAATAGTTACGCAACCATAATTTGAATCCGTAGAAAGTCTACAAGGGTTGCTATTTATGCAGTGAGAATTAACAATTTGCTACGTGTGATCCGACTGCGCTATCGCAAAGTTTGATATTTTTGACGTACTATTTGAGTTGCAGAGTTGAAAATTTCGCTCGTGCACAGAATGAAAACGTCAAAGTAGTTCGTTGTTGACACATGCTCGTGTCGGTGGGTGCAACAAACGAGTACTTGGACACGCAAAAGATCGAATTGATGAGTCATCCGCCATACAGCCCAGAGTTGCCACCCAATGGCTTGTCCTTGCTTCCAGTAATTAAAGATAAACTGCGTGTACAACGATTTTCATCGCTCGAAAAAGCACTTGAGGCCTTCAAAATGCATGTTTCAGAGCCACCATTTTTCGACTGGACAAAGTGCATGCAAAAGTGTGTCGTGCCCTTAAAATCGTTGCGCATGTTTTAAAGACTTGATCTTAAAAGCGATTATTTTGAAAAGCAATAAAAATATTTTTGACAAAATTCATTTGTTTATTTTTTCTATTCTCAATACATAAATAGTAACCCTCATAATGAATATAGATACTGTTCAAACCTTTTATGAAGACTTTTTATATTTGTACCTTATTCAGTGGTTAATAGTCATGCACTGTAAATGGTTCAAAATCGATCAGATACAATCAACAAATCAGGTAAACGGGGAGGGGGGGCGGGGGGCGAAAGTGCAATTTTCATAAACCAGAGAATGTTAAAAGATCGGTACATATATTATACCATATGGTATTACTGGAAAAGAAATTAGAAGAAATTATAATAGTGTCATGGCCACACCTTTAATTTAAAAAATCATATTCAGATATCAAATCTGCATCATCAAATTTTCTGCATTTTTAAATGAGTTTTTTATCGGAGTTTTGTTTTGAAGGAGCAGTATTTGTTATGACTGAAACTGACAAATTGTTCTTTTTTATGTATGTTAATAAACAATTTAAAACTCTGATGAGTTTTAGTGTCTTTAATAAACATAACTATTAAAAAATTGATTCGGTCTTTGGTGTATTGTAATTAGTATACAGGGGTTTCATGAGGAATGGTACATAAGTACGTGAATATGTTATGTTACAGATTTGCTCATTTTAAGCAGAAAAGTTCCTAAAAACATGTGCTCAACTCTCAAAGGTAACTGAGATACAACCAATTAATGCATAAACTGATTTATTTACATGTGTCCATAAAATATCAAAATTCGGAATTCAAAGGAAGGTTCTGAATATCCCACCGCCTAACTGGGTTAGGGAACCGTCCCCTATAGTTACGGCGAACAACATGGGCATTTCCATTGCAGGAACAATAACAAAACACCATATCAGCATATTCTCCATGAGGCAACATGTGTGACATTATCAACAACTTAGTTAACACGTCAACAAAAATAATGTTAAATGTCAAACATAAATGACACAACACCGTGATATCAGTTTATGAATTAACTGGCTGTATCTCAGTTACCTTTGCGAATGGAGCACATGTTTTTAAAAACTTTTCTGCTTAAAATGAACAAATCTATAACATATTACCGTATGGACCATTACTCATGAAACACTCTGTAGATACTTAGTATAATATATTTTGTAAAAATGAATATTCCAGAACAATCTCGAAAATTTCTGAATATTCTCGAAAGTGCACGAATACGACCTGTGGTCACTCGGGAGTATCCAGATCCAAGACGACATTGTTGAACCTCTTTTTTAGACCATATGAGCCAACATCTTATCATGTTGTAACATCTCTTGCAATTGTTTAATAAAGTTTGGAAAACATAGTGAACAAGAAAGTAAAATTGACAATTTCCTCTTAGAAGACCCAGAATACAGAACCAGTAAGAGGCACGCGCATACAATAACAATCTTTCAACATTGATGAATCATTAATTTATTAGAAATGAGCTGACCGATTTTTGAGCTTTTACAGTGCCATAACACAAAAGCTTATATGTATGTAGTTATACCGGGTGGTGCCTAGCGCGACGCAGCATAGGGATTTCAATGGTAATTTCTTTATAGTCAATTACTAGCTCCCCTAATTATTTTAGAGCAAAAGTCTAAATAAGTT
Organism: Photinus pyralis; assembly: GCF_008802855.1. NCBI lineage: Eukaryota > Metazoa > Arthropoda > Insecta > Coleoptera > Lampyridae > Photinus > Photinus pyralis. The sequence goes on along the minus strand of NW_022170403.1, from coordinate 12,107,568 downwards.
TTTTTTAGAGAAAAAAATACTGAATCTGTTCATGCTATTACTCATAATTTTCCGTTTTTCAAAACCGTAGAAATCGACAAAATAAAAAGGTTCATTTTACAATAAATCAAATATGCCATGGAATTACCTAAAAAAACAGCGATCACGTTTCATTATTTGCCTTTGACGTATATTAAATGTATACTTGTTTATAAATTAGTTAAAGAACTGCAAGAGCAATAACGTTCAAAATGTCCGTCAAAACCATCAGGAAAACGACAATACATTCAACGTTTTGGCTGCAGTAGCGGAAAATCCGAATATAAGTTTAGGAACAAATCTGCTTCAAATCAGTTTTTTTTTCTTCGATTATGTAGGTACTCTGATTCTCTCTGATAAACAAATAGCATCTGATGCAGTGCAGCATACATTCTCTAAAAAAACATTACCCTAAGATGCCTTTTACTGCGTCGGTTAGTTGAAAATTACTTATAATATATATGAAAATCGTTCGACGTCAAACAAACAACGATAACTTAGATGCGATGCGCTTGTAGTTTGTTAAAAGATTCCAAAGCATCACTGATTTATAAAAATGTAATTTTTTATTTTGTCGATTTCTACGGTCTTGAAAAATGGAAAATTATAACTAAAAGTATGAACAGATGCAGTATTTTTTTCTCTAAAAAAAACTTATTTGGACTTTTGCTCTAAAATAATTAGGGGAGCTAGATATTGACTATAAAGAAATTACCATTGCAATCCCTATGCTGCGTTGCGCTAGGCACCACCCTGTATATGTATGTATGTAGTTCCTTTTTCTGTGCCATTAAATAAATTAATTTTAATATTTTTAAAACAGAATATCAAACATCGAATATTCCACTGGTTGAGTAACTACATTAATAGGCAAAATATCCATATCTTACCTGTTATTTCGTACTTCCACAGTATTCCTAGCAGCTTTATTATATCTGCCCTCTAATTCAGTCTTAGAAATTCCTTTCATCGAGAACCCGTGAGGCGAAATTTTTATTACTATTTTGTTATTTTCCATATCATTCCTAATAACATTTTTAACTGCCGCTTTAACTTGAGGACAAATTGTAGGTCTATTATAATCAGTGGTCGTCTTTAATGGCATATCCAAACTTAAATCTATCACGTTTTCGTTCTGAAATGTACTCAATAATGTATTAAGAAAAGTTTTATTTCGATTACTTACACGATAACGAAAATTATTATCACCACTCTTTTGTAAGGTGTACTCTGATATTGGACGTCGGTAGTTATGAGCTACGGGCCTATCTCCAGGTTTTAATCTCAATTTCTCCCTTTTCAACACCCAATTATCACTATTTTCGTCAAATTGTATTAAACCAATTAACCGTGATCTTTCGTCGGGTGGCACGAAGTTCTCCAACACCATTAATGATTTTCGAAGTTGCCTAAAAATAATTAATCAAAGCGAAAGAAAAGAATATAAAACACTTACATGGAAAGGTCGTCATTAGTTTCAACAAGATCTTGTCGTTCTTTCAAATACTCTTCATGATTATCGTCAATTTCTTGTTGCATTCCCTGCAACTTGCCATACAAACGTTTCAGTTTATCCCTTTTGTATTCAACTTGTTGCTGAAGATTTGCAAAAACCTGCTTAAGCTCTGTACAAGTTTCATCTTCTAACTCAATCTGCTGCTGCATTTCTATTTCTCGTTTCTAAAATTTAAACAGAACAATTTTTATAATTCAACATTATTGACATTAACCTTTCGCGCAGCGATGTGTACCCTTTGCTGTTCCAATTTAATTTCATTTTCATTAACACTATCGACGATATTTTTTCCACCATGAACCATTTGTTTCTCTAAGGTGCGTAATTTTTTATTTAACTCGTCCACCTCCATTTTGCCGGCCTCCAACATTTTCTCTCTTTCTTTCTTTTCTTCGTCACTACCGTCAAAATCTTCTTCATCTGAGGCAGTGGAAGAAAATTCATCACTCAATAGTTTACCTTCACCTTTTTCAGCAATTAACTCCTTCAACCTTTCAATCTCACGTTGTAATTCGAGTAATTTTGCATCTTTAACGTCCTCATTCTTAATAGGTTGATTTTTAATGGATTTTGCACGATACGCGTATCGTAAAGTGATTATAGTTTCATCATAGTTCATACTAGCAGGTCCGATGTTTGCGATCATAATGGTTTTACTATTTCCACCAAGCGAGTCTTGTAATAGTCTTGTTAATTTAGAGTCCCGATAAGGTATATGTGGTGAGTTTTCAGCAAGCGCATATATTACATTACCTTAAAATAAAACGAAACTAAAATTAAGCGCCAATATAATATTAAATCATATTTAATCATAAATGTATATAGAAAATGAAAGTTACATTTAAAAAAGAAGTGAAACAAAAAAGCGAAATAAAGTTTCCAATTTATTGAAGTTGAGTAGTACTAAAGTACCCAGCAAATTGTTCCATACACCAAATTAAAAAGTTCTCAGTGAACTCTCACTGACATTTCAACTGAAAAAACAAATGAACTTTGAATTCCGTTTTGATCAAGTTTGCAGACTACCATGGTGGAACCAAATTGAACTGATACTTATATTTTCATCATTTCAAACCTATGTCTGCTTTACTGTTTGCTGCGTACATTTATATTTCCCCACCTCTCTTTCATCTTAACTTTTCTTTGTAATTGTCCTTACCAGGTAAGAGTTAGTTTTTGTTTCTGTTCCTAATATGATTTACAAAACAAACCAAATTTTTGCAAAAAATAAAATTTAATTATCCACATTCTCATGTTTTGTATGAATCAGAACTCCAAAACAATAGAAGCTATCAAATTCCAACTATCATTCGTAAAAATGCAGAGGTGTACGTACCACACAGATTTCTAGTAATGTCATCTCTTTCAAACATTTTCATCAATCAATCAAATACTAATCGGTAATGGTAAAAATTCGATATTGAGGTTCTGACACACATTACATATCAATGCTCATTCTCCAGTGCAGTTATGCAGTACCATACAAGGTGTAATAACTAATTATGTAAAAAAAATTGGGTGATAGAGGGGACCAAAACAAGCATTATTATAAATAAACTGAAGGTTTAATCTTCTGGTTTGAAAGTCTCAAATTTTGCAAAAATTTTCCCAAAAGATAATTACCCTGCACTGGGATGCGAAAATAAGCAATTTTTTAATCCAACCAAGAATTGCTGTTGGAATTTTTTTTAGAATTTTCGAAAGCTAATTTTGGATCGAGGTCAACATTTTTTCCACACCCCCGTTTATAATATGGCATCTTAGGAAAGGTATTATGAAATTATTTGTTCAAAATCAGAAAGAACATTCCCAATGAGGTAGCTAAAGCCGCAAGTTCCATTCGTTTATCTGTTGTGCTTGCCCAGTAAAAAATTAAGCAGATGCAAATTTTGGAACATTTGGGGCCATAGCTCGCAAACGATACAAGAAAAATGCTTGTTTCAGTCCCCTGTACCAAGCAATCTTTTTTGACATACTTAATTAGCACACCCTGTACAAATCTCTCTATTTCACCTGTTTCTTAAAAAATTCTATTCGTGTTTTTTATCAAAACCCATAAGAACCATACTGCATCATGGTTTAAACTGAGTACAGTGTGCCCTATTTAGGTTGAGACTGCAGTGTATATCAATTGTTTTTAAAGATGGAGATTTACGGCTTTCTGTGCCACTTTTTTGTGAAACTTTTAATACCACAAACAGAATCAATCTCCGTCCGTCTCACCTAGACTTTACAGTACAAGGAACATAGGGCAATGCAATCCATACAGAAGATTCTAACGCGGCGATGCCGATTTTAATTTGAATGCTAATTGTCTTGATTTCCAAAGCGAAAAGTCATGGCACATCAAAAATGGACTTTTTAAATGGAATACCCTGTATATTATTAGATAGTTCATTCTTCGCTTAATTTTAAGCAAAATTTGTAAGAAGGATAAAGTACCCAAATTCAATTGTTTCCAGGTTATTGAGTTTTGAAAATAATGGCTATTGTTTTAAAAATTATTAAATGATTGAATGAAGAAAATAATTAATGATACATAACAAACAATAACATACATCAAAATTGGTTCTTTTCAGCACCACAGGTTTTCAAAAGAAATTCATGATTTTTTTAATTACATATTGTTCTTCATTCAATAAATTTTTAAAAAATAGTATTTTTTTCAAAAGTCAAAACCGAGAAACGATTTTGGTACAGTATGCTTCTTACAAATTTTGTTTAAAATTGAGAAAAGAATTGAAATATCGAATAATATACAGAGTGTTCCATTTAAAAATGCAATTTTGGTGTGCCAACTGCCAAGCCATTATGACCAAACCTGTATAATTACAATTATTACGTTTGGTTCTGAGGTACAAGATGAAAACGAAAAGTTTGACTTTGTGGGATATTATCATCTCACTACCCAACCCATGTAAGATAGAACAATTTTTTAGTAATTTTATGTAGAAACCAGTGATGTAGTCAAAAGTGTTGGGATCGAGGTTTCTGAGATTTGACCCATTGTTGGTATTTTTTAACACTCTGTATATCTTAACGTCAGTTGTTTTTCATTCTTTTTCCTGATTACATTGATGTATCACAACCTATATTTTTTTTAGTCATAAAATCCTTATTTTTTACTATTTTTAAATAGTAGGCCATGGGTTCATGAAGATTTTGTGTTGTTTAAATTGTATGCATGGTAATTAAGGCAGCCGATACAAATCAGTAAAAATGACTGACAGTAGAAACGTGTCATTTCAAAAATTTTGAAAAATATGATACAAATACAATACATAATCGTATAAAAAAAACTAGCAGACCCCGCGAATTTACCGCCTTTGGGAAACTTCTTTTTCTATGTGAAATATGATCAGTTTCAACGGCTGCGCCGCCTAACTTCGCCTCAATATCCCTCTCCCGGATGAGAGAGAAACTCGGTTTCGGTGGCTGCGCCGCCTCACCTCACTCAAATGTCCCGCTCTCAGATAGGATATGAACGTGGTTTCATCACCTCGCACAATTTTTATTATAAGCGCTATTAAATATGCTCTACGACCTATTCTCATACTTCGCCCCCGGATGGAACATAAGCTCGGTTTTGGTAGCTTCGCCGCCTCACCTCGCCCAATATTACTATTAGCAGTATGAAATATACTTTACTATTCTTACCCAACATACAAAAACTCGTTCACAATAATCGGTCAAACCGTTTCAGAGGAATTCGAACACAAACATCATTACAGGTGGTGTTTGTGGTCGCACTCCTCGGAATCGGCTACACCGATTTTTATGACATTTTTGTTGTATGTTTGAGAATAGGTAAGTATATTTCATGCCGCTAATAATAATATGTATTACTATTAATTATATAAAATATACTTTAGGACCTATTCTCATACCTACCAAATATACAAAATAATTTCAAAAAAATCATCTCAAAAAGTTAAACTTTTCGTTTTTACGCTGTATCTCAAAAACAAACGTAGCTACTATCGGAGTAAAATGTAGAGTCCGCTGGCTTTAAACGGTTATAAAAAAAACTACCCAACCGATTTTTATCAAATAAAGCGTAATATAATCGTCAACTATTTCTACGTATCCGTACGTAATGTCATATTTCTTGTTAAATTTGGGAAAATGTGATAGTGAAATATGTACGGGAAAGCGCGCTTTTTCAATGAAAGTATACGAACTCAGAACTTTAGGATTTAATTACAAAAAAAGTATTCACTCAAATGGGATAATGTTTACGTATGTGATAGAATACACCTTTAACTATACGTCGATACATTTTTATGCATTTCTGTATAATTACGCAAACGTTACAGCGATAAAATGACAGACGCGTTTATTCGCTTATTATAAGATACACTTTAAAAATTCGATAACGTAAAAAGTCCTGGCAGCAAAAATTTACAATTTACGTATGTTAACAACAACTTACCAATTGATACGTTCCAAAAATTTCATTAATATCGGCTCCAGCGATTTTGAGATTTGAGCCTTCAAAGTGAGCGGACTCTACATTTTACTCCGATAGTAGTTTGGTTTTGTTTGTGATATTCAAAGTTTGACAAAAAAATTGTCTCTATCTATAAAAACAGGTGAAAAACACTGCTCAACCAAAAAACTGCCCACTGTCAACTGTGATCAACTGTTCCCCCAGTTTTGGTGTAATTTTTTTAAGGAATTAAATAAGAGGACAAAAGAAGGAAAATAATGACGTGTCACGTGCAGATTAAATCAGTGCAAAGTTCCCCTTTTTGTGACTAAAAAAAACGCTTTTAAAATTTTTGAAAAATCGTCGGAAAAATCTTTAAAAAAAACTGAGATATCACCGTAAAACTGAAAATGTCAAATTTCGTTTTCAATTTCCCTATCTTAAACGGAATCTGAATCTGTTATCAGAATTTCCATAACAAGCTAGATGTAGAAGCTACAGGCTACGACTTTCTTATTTCTTATGGACGCCATACTGGATTTTTACGGAATGAGATGGAGGATAAAAAAGAAATTCATTTGAATGCAAGATCTAGTTACCGGTGGATGTTTTATTGAGAAATGAATTCAAAACATATGATTTTGAAATTTTTCTTGTAAAAAAGGCATATTGTGACATGTCATAATTTTTCTTTTTTTATCTCATTCCGTAAAAAATTACAGCAAAACTGAGAGTGGTCACTGAAGAAGGAAGTGCCTGTGATCGCTGTTGGTCGTCAATCTCTTAACATCCAGGAGTATCCAAAAGTTAACAAGGAAATTCCACCTGGGGAAGCTGATAAAAACCAAAAGTTCACCATCTTTCAAGCTGGGGTTGATGCCATACACACTCTCAAAAACCTGCACCTAGGGGAAAGTGCAACAATTAACATTCCCTCACCCATATCCCTCGCATCAATATTAATAGTAATAATAATAATACCTACATGTTGATATTTCACACTAATCAAACTTGCAATTCAGGAACTTTCTATAAACTTTGAAATTTTGAAAGTCTTATTGTTTATTATACTTTAACTCGTACTTTAATTAAGAACTATTCAAAACCGGTTCCTTGTTATGTGTTTTGATATCTTTATTTCTGTGTACCTACCAAACCCCTCACCTCTAATGTGATAGAGGTTGCCGCATACATTTTTCGCATTTTTGAAATTTTAAATGTAAATTTACCTAACGACGAAAGTGCTTGATTAATTTTACTCGCTTCTTTGAGTCTATCACCAGAGGCTCCGGTTTTTGACTGACGTTCACTTCCCGCCAAATCAATAAGATTTAACTTTCCTATTTTAACGCTCTTCGACTTCTCCTCGGCCATTTCGATGGAAATTTGAAAAATTGCGTGAGATCTTGAACTATGCTCATTCATGTTCGTAATTCCAGTAGTCCGGTTACGATTGCCTACTTTCATAGCTTTCATCATATCGTTTGCAGACTGGCAAGTTTGTGAGTGTAAGTGTGATACAAACACCCCTTTTTCGGCCGACTGACGTAATTCTAAAGGTTTTGGGTTTTTTAGTTTAAGGAGATCGCTGAAAATGAGTACAATTATACAATGCAAGCGTAATATAAATTATTATGTACCGAATTTCTTCCATATAAATTTCTAAATAGCGTGCATATACTAAAAACTCTACACCTGTGGTTCTATTAATATGAGACCAAATTTGTTCGAATGCTCGTGGAATAATTCCTTGCTCTTCTTTGTCCGACACATTTCCTTCCATTGTAAATGTTTTGCCTGTTCCTGTTTGACCATAGGCAAAGACACAGCCATTGTACCCTTCAAGAACAGATGCCACTAAAGGTCTGACCGTTTCGTCGTAAATACTTTGCTGTGTTGAACTACAAATCAAAATTATAGTGTGTGATGTAATTATTCAGAAACTACCCTTCGTCATAAACAGCGTCGTAGGTAAACATCTTATTCTTCTCATTTTCATTACGAGCATTTGGATTTTGTACTTCAATAACTCCTCGTGCGGGAAATATATTCACTACCTTTGTACAGCCAGCGTCCGTCTCTTTTTTGCTAATAGGCCTACACCTTACCACCACTTGCACAGATTCATTATGAGCAACAGGGGATATGTGCTATAATTCAATTACATAGAGAAATGTAGAAGCAAATATAGATTTGACTCACCTCCATTATAATGTAATATAAAATTCAATAAAGATTCGTTAAAATGTAAAATAAATAGTGTATATATGATCACAGTGTTTACATGGATATTGATTTTTCAGGCTCACTTACGTCATTTTCAAAATTCCCAGTTTTTGTCTTATCTGATGCTTCAAGGACGACATCTTTCATTGTTTACCTTGTTTACTATTGCATTGTAGGTTATGTGTCAATTGTAGGCATGCGTGATTCCTTTTTTCGTATTTCCCAACTTCCTTGCAAAAAATCAATAACAGGTGTCAGGTGTGTCTTACGTGTAGATTAGATATTAGATAAAGATATTTAGATTACTAGGTAGGTAAGTAATACAATTTCGATACAAATGACTATTGTACCCTCAGAGCGACAAATAAAGATTTCTTTGCTCTCTTGCTAGGAGGTGGTACTGTCTATATAGGTGTATTGCAGGTATATCATCAAAGAGATGTTACGCATTCATGTTGCACGTGGTAACAGGCAGTGCCGGTCCCAGGATTTGGTAGGGAGGGGCCCAAACCCGAACTTTGTCCCAACAAGGAAAAAAATAAAAGAAATCTCGCATAATGGAAATGAGATCGACAGAAATTTGATGAAAAAATGAACACTCGGGGGGGGGGGGGGCTGGAACCGCCACTGGTAGCAAGGGATCAAAAATAAGTTGCTGTCGAGCAATGAATAAATTTTTATTCATTGGTGTCGAGTCGCCATTGGAAGTTCACGTTAAGGGTAGAAATTAAATCCCCCTACAGTACGATTGGTGAACTAAACTTGATCAGCTGCAACTTATATCCATCTATAGTTTTTTTCAAGAACTAAGCAGAAGAGAAGATTGTTACCTATGCCTACTGTCTAACCGATGTCGCTGTTACTGTATTAGGTACTGACCATTCCAGGAAGTCCCAAACTTTTTTTCGTCTTACCTATAGGTATAGTACGTACGAGTATATTCTGTCATTGCGTAGTGCATTTGAAATTATTCAGTGGTGTAGTGTCATTACACAGACGTGAAGTTTAATTTTCAACATATTTACAAAACTTTAAAATTACAAAACTTTATTTTTTAAAGTTTTGTATAATTTTCCAAATTCGGATAATTTTAGGTAAGTACATTTACAGTGATTATTTTAATTTTATTATTCATTTATACGTCTTGCTGTGTCGTAACGAGACACGTTTCATGTCCGCACGTGCACAGCTCATGGTCATATTGAAGACGATAAAGGTGTTGAAATTGCGAAATAAGTTAATTCGTTAATAATGCACAATAATTACTATAAGTCATGCGAAACTAAAAAATGCGGGATTCTTTTGTATTGGAAACGGTGGGTGTCCATAACAAAGTTTATTTAAGAAGATGCAATCCTCTCTAGAGGTACCTACCTAACACCTTTTCCTTATTAGAATTGCATGCTTACTTCTCAGAAACAAGGGTGTTTACGACCGCAACAGTAAAAACACACTACCGCAGCCAGCAGTGTCGTTAAACTAACAATACCTTAAATTTTTACAATAATTTTTGTTAATTTTGACGTGCAAGGTAGACAAACCCTTCTACACCATTGCACCTGTACCTACTTTTTCTGATATTTTATTTTATATTATTTTCTATTATATAAATTTTGAGTAGCGGACGTAGCCTCCGTGCGCTTATGAGATTTAGGTATAATATTGTAAAGATACATGACAGACCCTCGTTACGACACTTCACCACAGCATATAAAATTGTGTAGATAATTACTTATTGAAAATGTAAATAATTAACTATTTGGCTATCGTTAAAGCGTAATTATTATCCTTCTCTAGTTGAGAAGATTGAGTGAAAAAATCTTTTCATATCATAAACGTTATGCACGATTCAGTGGGGTTTTAAAAGCATACCGATTCTCTGCCATTTTAGATTTGGAAAAGGAGCCAATGTCTGTAGAAATCGCGTAAAATCTCTCTATTGAGCATCAGATTGTTTTTTGGGCAAATGTGGAGAAAATACGATCTCTGCGCGAAACTATAGCATTATTTTTTTATTTGTGAATTACATATATGATGAAAATTAATTGAGATTCAAAAATTTTTTATTTTCTAACGGCTATCGAGAATGTCATCTTCAGGCCGAGCTGAAAGACTTTACATGAAAAATCTTTCAGCTCGGCTCGGCTTTGCTCTCGTGACTATTGCCAAATGGCAATAAGTTTGAGAAAAGACCTGGAGAATTATTATCTAATTTATCGAACTCTCGTGTGTTATTCGATAGATTATTTTTTCACGTTACAATCAAAATGACTTTTAAGATTTTGTTTATAGTCTTCTCCATTCTGTTTCTTCCCATATTGAACCCATTAGTCCTTCAAAATAACGACTAGTTTTGCGGTTGATGTTTTTTTCTTCCAATTTATAGCCCCTCATCTCGTCGCAAAATAATTGGAATTGTTTCCAAACAGACGCGTTGCTTATTAGTTATTAGGGTACATATTCTTAAATGCACTTACATTTACTTACAATGATTATATTACTTATTTCATCGACTGATGATTCACTAAGACGTTTGCGATTCATTTTACGAGCGTCTTGAAAATTATGACAGATCAAGAAAATCGTTGTCATGTGGTTGTCATTCAGTAAAAACAATGTACATAGAAAAATTCTCGCTGGGAATAATGTAAGTAGATTATTCCCACTATAATAATGTTTTGATTGGCTAGAACGTATATGAATGACTGAAATTGAACATTTCTATTGGTTTCGAGAAACGTAAAAAATAATCATTTAAATAAAAAAAGTTAATTTACTAGGTCGTGATATTAATATTTTTGATGACAATAGATAGTAGCTGAGAGATAATTATCAGAAACAGTGTACCTAATGTTGCTATGTTTGTCGTAGGATATTGTCATGGGAAAACGAAAGCTTTCTCATCATTTAAACCCCAGTAAATCGAGAAAGCGATCGGCTCGTTCCAAGTCATTGATACTTGCGCACAAAAAAAACGCGAAGAGATTGGTTTCCAAATTTTGTAAGTCCGTTAAACCAAATTCTGTTATCTAGATGGTAATATTATATTGGTGCTTTATATTCAGAAACGAACATTCGTACACCTATTCAACGTCCGTTGCTTATTCTGCTCCTAATACATCGGCCGGATCCTCAAATGTAGAGCAAAATGAAAGATCCTTGGAATCGTCGGAATTGCGTGATAAAAAAAGGTAACACTTGTTATAATAGAAGTAGACATATGCGTGTATCACATAAAACTGCCTATAAAATTTACATTAAATTTTCCGAAGTCCAGAATTTCTTCCTCTTTCCATACTGTGATATACTGATATACATATACTAATGTACACACGCGTCAGATATAGATTCTTTTTAATAAATACAGAGGTACAATTTCTCTATGTATCCTTCATCAAAGCATTATGAATTTTAGATCGAATTCTAGGGAATAGCATAGATTGACCAACGCCACTCAATATTTGAAAAGTTGGTTCTTATTTTATTATATGTGCATTAAACTCACTGCCATGTAAATGGTCAATTTTCGAGTCAATTTTCACAAGTTAGCCGGTGATGCTCAACCCTAGTATTGTTTAGTTATTGTTTATTTAGCGTTTTTTAAAGCATTAAAAATAAAATCATTTGTTAATGGATTTTATTTAAGTTCCCTAAACTCTAATCAATTTCTTGAAATTTGAAACTCACTGTTTTCTGCTATTATGCAGTGTAAAAGATTTTTGGTGCATTAGTATATATTTATCTAAAAAAAACCCGCATAGGTAAATCTAGTAATTACAAATTATTCTAGTGAAACACAAACACCATCAACTTGCAATACAATCACTCAAAAACTTGTACAAATGGTACTCTAGTTGTAAAAGAAGAGGTCCGTTGGGGAACAGGGCTTATTAGTAAAATTATTTTCAAGTGTACCGCTTGTCCAAACGAGTATAGCTACTTTACTGAAGATCCGAAAAAAGAACGATCTAAAATTAATTTTGGAGCGGTGTGGGGTACATTGGCAGTAGGTAGCACATATGGACATTTAGAGGAATTTTTATCAGTAATCGATGTTCCACCATTGACCCTTTATAAGTTTAAGCAAATTGAAAATGAATTGGCCAACGTGAGTAAAATTCAGCAATTTTGGCATAAAATTATTATGTTTTTTGTAGGCTTGGAAAGATAGTTTCTTTTCTGATATGGAAGAAAACGGGAAAGAGGAGCGAAAACGAGCAATAAAAGCAGGCCAAATTGATACAGATGGTACTCCATACACAACTGTCTATTTAGATGGAGGTTGGAGTAAAAGGTCATATGGTCATAGCTACAATGCATCTTCTGGCACAGTAAGTTACCTTTATTTTGCAAAGCACCTTTGAAAGAGCTATTTTAGGCGATAATTGTGGGAAAGTTATCTGGAAAGCTGCTATATTTAGGGGTTAGGAATAAATATTGTAGCATATGTGCAAGAGCCGCTAATAAGCAGATTCCTATAGGGCAGCATGTCTGCTATAAAAATTGGTCCGGTTCTTCGTCCTCGATGGAGGCCGATATTGTTGTAGAGGGATTTTGTAGGTCCCAAGAAATGCATGGGATCCGATATAAATATTTTATTGCGGACGAGGATTCCAGCGTGTATGCCAAAATTAGAGCAAAGGTGCCATATGGCGAGCAAGTGCAAAAAGTTGAATGCACAAATCATGTCATTAAAAACTTTGGAAAGGCCTTGCGTTTTATAAAAAATGACAAAAATGTACACCTGCAAGCACGGAAATTACTAACTGGGAAAATTATTGAAGAGTTAGGAAATAGAGTGCAAAATGCAATTTATGACAACGCGTTAGGTGACGTAGAAAGTCTTAAGGCTGACGTCGTTAACAGTCCATACCACGTCTTCAAAGACCATAGGAGCTGCAGAGATATTTATTGTGAGGACGTAGGTAAGCTCGATGAGAATTTGTCAAATTCGTTGCGTAATAGTGGACTGTTGCTGCACATTAAAGGTAGTAAAAAAAATTTCATAATTAACATAATTTTAAGTACCACTTTTAAAGGTGCCCTAGATAATGTGTTAAAGAAATCCCATAAGCTCATTAGTAATGAAACTAATAATAGAGCTGAGCTATACATGGCAATCCTAGCGCGCTTCAATGCTGGAAAAAGATTAAATTTAACACAGAGAGGATCTTTTGAAACCAGGTCACACCTAGCGGGTTTAAGATATGATAAAGGGACATCCTGGCACTACAGTCCTTGGAGAAATGTTATTGGAGAAAGCCCTGGCTCCCATTTCAAGGAGTATATGATACGCCAAAAACGATCCCGAGAAATGAAAACCGAGCACAGAAAAAACACCACTCCATACAAGAAAGATCTGATGGTTCCAACCGAGCAGCCTAACTTTGATTATGGACCAAATGCTGAGGAAGGAGAACTTACCAAAGAAGAGTTTGATTCCGAAGTGAACAGAAGGTTACATGAATTTCAGGTACGTACCCATTTTTGTATTTACCCAAAACTGGGATATCATGTGCATTGTAGATTACAGGAAAAGATGACCAAGACTTAATTGCCAACGAGACGTTGGGCCAGTTCGACAACCATTTGTACATAAACCGTCGAAAACACCGACTAACGGCGTCAATTTTTGGTCAAGTGGTTAAAAGACTTCCGACAACACCCTGCCATAATTTGGTAAAGCAAATACTAATGCCCGCTGTGATAAAAAATAGCAGAGCAATGGAGTACGGGAAGAATAGCGAGAGCATGGTGAGAGAGAGATTTTCCCGAGAAAATAACATACCCGTGAAGGAATCCGGTCTCTATATTGACTTAGATAGAGGTTATTTAGCTGCGTCTCCTGATGGTAAGTGTAATGATGATTATTACTTACAGTCTTCAAACTCTACGTTCATAGGACTAATTGGCACAGATGGACTGATTGAGATAAAATGCTTATGGAAAATTTCGCAAGAAAGACAATCGCTTATGTTTGCAGTAAAAAACAAAGTAGTTCCTTGTTTGGAACTCAATTCAGATGGTAATATAAGTTTAAAACGAAATCACAACTATTATTTTCAGGTAATAGTTATATCTTATGTTACATGCTTAATTTGTTTTTAAATACTATAAATTCATAGGTTCAAGGACAACTTAACATTACAAATAGGAAATACTGCAAATTTATTGTCTATTCAGGAGACAATAATCCTCTCTTCATAGAAAATATAGAGAGAGATCATGAATTTCGGATGTCACGTATGGTACCGAAATTAGAAAAGTTTTACCTGGATTGCGTGCTACCAGAAATCGTTAGGGGAAATTTGCAAAAACACAAATTATGCATCGATCCCCCATATATATCAGAAGCCATTCGGAAAAGAGAGGAGGAGAAACAGGTTAAATTAAAATAAATTAATGTTAGTAAATGCAGTTGTGTGTAGAAATGTGCCACGAATCGAATCCTTAGGAATTTCTCCTTTCGTCATAAAATGTTAGCATTCTCTGGTAGGTAGCCATGTAAACGAGTTACGAGACAGAAGAAAAGATTCTTCTAATGAATAACTTATTGCCACCTCACAGTATTATTTTGAGGATGAGATGTATGTAACTACTGTTAGGTCGTATACCCTTCTTTGACAAACCAAAAAGTGACAATACAAATGATAATTTAAGTATCAATTTAGAAATTCAACTAAAATTTCCATCAATTCACCAGCGTGATCCGTGATTACACTGCTGGTTTACAAAAGAAGTACCTAATCAAACTTTTTTAGAACATTGTTTTGCGCATGCCAACTTTCTTATTAGCATTGGAAATGCTTATGTTTTATGGGTATGAATTTACCAGGTTTGCCGAGTAGAAAAAAAGACAGTGGTGTCGCGTCTAGTGCTGATTGTACCGTACTCGACTGCAATCGGTATAGATTCAGGAAAAGTCGCGGACACTGTCGATACGGTACTTACTTAACAGTGCGCAGGGGTTTTGTTAATTCGAATTTAAAATTCCCGCACATCTCCCTTGATAGTACTACAACATGTACTTACGCCGCTTATTATTCAGAAAGTTTACGTTTGCGACACGAGCGAGCTTGCGTACGAGTGGAGCATGATTATTCCGTGTGAAGGGTTATATATAACTTTATAGGTTATACCTACGGTTATCATTTCCAATGTCTCCGACGGTTACAAGGATTGCGCAATCTGTGAATTTTTACTATTCCTAAGTACTATAAACCAGTGGATATTTGCTTGAATATTTGTTCAGGGAAACAAACACTATTCTCGTTATTTTTGTTCCAGCATCTTCTCCTCTCTTCAGTTATTATATAGTGTACTTGTTACATGTTCCAATACATTATCAAAAGTTAAATGGGCATATAAACATGAAATTTTATTACTTACGCGGGTCACATTTTATATTTTTCCAAACAGGTCACTTATAAATTATTTATTGTGACTGCTTAAAAATTGTTTGGGTAGTTTGTTTAGAGCGAATGCCTAATGGAAGAAACTTATGAACAAAGTGGAAACTACAAGGCTCTCAGTGAATTCCTTTTAGGATGTCCAATACGAATACGTAGAATTAAAAAGCGCTCTTTACAATAATTGGTTTGCATAATGCAGTTGTGGTCGGTTGAAGTTTTTAAAAGATGGACAAAACTCCGGTATTCAAGATATTTAGGTATGAAAAATTTATAAAAATGAGTAGTAGAAGAAAAAAATGCTTTGAAATTGTTGTATGGACACATGTAAGCGTATATTAATTATTAAAAGGGTAACAAACCGTTTGTTTCAAAAATCTTTGTTTCCTTCTTTATAGGTATACTCGTATACTTAAAACGTGATCCTCGTATTGATATGTTCTAATGTTGGTAGGATCATGCCAAACCGGTCTTATTATTAGATTTTAGGGGCTGATGTGAATGCTGTGATTCATGAACGCCATAGTACGTACACTGCTTAGATTTACTGCCAAAAATTCTAATTGTAAACGCCGCTCAGGCACTCTGCATACCATAATTATTTTAAATAAATAAATAGAGTTTTTTGGTGCATGTATTACTGTGGTAGTTGTAGTACCTATCCCTACTATTGAAATTCGATAAGGGGTTATCTCTTATTTCTTAATTTATAATTATTTGATTATTGTTTTATAGTTTAGCGTTTATACTAAATATATTTTATGGGGGTTGGTAATTTTCCCTATTTGAATATTCTCGTTCTAAACGAATGAAGAATGCTACAGGTTGTATGAATCACTTATCTTTTCCTTTAAAATACCTTGAATTTTCCTCATCAGTAGGTAGGTAATCGACAAGAAATCACCGCCATCCTATTTTCTGAGAATCCAAAAACCGACTATAGGTACCTTTCCATCTTAAAATAAGTAAGAAAGTTACACAATGGTAACCGTATTAGCCGAGTATACTATCTACCTACAATCCGGTTATTCACAATGTGCAATTAGGTTGTCAAGTTTGTCAACCCTTATTTCAGAAACAAACAGTTAAAGTGCCTGCGGTGGCGGTAAATACCAGTTCACATTTGGAGGTTCAACACCTGTTCACAGATCCCACTGTGAAATTCAAGTGAAGAAATAAGATAAACTATTAGAAATAAATAAATATAAATTAGTACATTTCAAATTGAACGGCTTTAAACAAGTATATCGTTGTAGCCTTTTATTCAAAGGCAATTGATAGACAACAATTTTCTGTTTTGCTATTCCTTTGTTTTTTGGTAGGTTGTAAAATTATTCATTGATGCAACGAAATTATCGATTCAATTTTTCAAGTATTGGCAAAATTGAGATCTCGGAATTGTGACATAGATTGGTGTGGATCTCCGAGTAAGAAATTTACTCGTAGGTGTGGATACACGCGTTTCCAGGTATAATTCTACAATAGCGTAACTGTCGTGAAAAAAAAGTTGAATGACATCGATTTCACACGCATTACTTTCGTTAATGCTATTGAACCATAATGTACACCTAACACAAAAAAAGTTTAGGACTTCTGCATTAGGATACCTTCAGCCATTACCGCCATCTGAGTGAAAATAGCTATACTAAACTAAACGGCAGAAGACAGTAATGGCGACGTTTTTTCTTACATTTTTGTTTCGTGGTTAGAAGAACACGTATACATTTGCTAATAATTCACTTATGCAAATTTGATTCTGCGTAACATTACCTTTCTAATGATACCAAATTCATCAATTTTCATTTAAAATCTTAAAGAAGTGATAGTGCAATTTATAATATTTAGCGTCAAATTTGATCACGAATACATTCAAATGATTCAATACATCATATGTTAGTATGTGCATCTTTATTTCTCGATATAAAATTGTCAAATTTTGAAATAACCACGAAATAAAAATCCAAGTTTTGGTTAGGCAACTTATCGTACTTCAATTCCACCCTTAAGTACGATTTCCTATGTAAACAAAAATTCCAAAGGTGACTCGACACTCGACAGCAACTCATGTTTCATCGCATATAGCACAGTGCCACCATGCTCAGAAAAGCCCCGGAAAATATGCGAACTAATTTTGAAATAATTCAGGCTGGCCAATAGAAATTCTGCAAAATTACGCGATACATTCCGCGCCATATTATTAATTATTCTTTGACAGTTGACGCTTTACGTTATTTTAGCTTACACTTTGCTTCTTGTATTTACTTTACTTCACGTTTTCCGTCTCCAGTTTTATACAAACTCGTCTTTTTCAAGACTAAATTTCTAGCGCCCTCGGACACGCCCTGTCAGGGACTTTCTGAGCGTGGTGCCACTTGTATACGCATGTTTGTACCATTTTGCGAACGTCTCGCATTTGAATTTTTGATTCACCTTAGTGCGTACTAGGGAATGCAATACCGAGATCGCAGTCTTTTTGCGGGATTAATCCCGTACGTTAATGGAGCGGGATCCGGCGGGATTTTCGCTTACCCCCATCATTAGCACCTCTGCGAATTTGTTTACTTCACACGTTTTTGTTGTTGCAGTTCATGCAATAATTACGCGCAAACCCGTATCTGTTATTAACTTTGTTAAACAGCAAGTGAGTGCGCAAATCGGACTTATTTTGTTACTGTTTTCAAACGCACGAACCGTTATTCTTGTAGACAATGTCGGACTCGTCGATTGTTTATAAAAGACTTTAGTAGTGAAGTAGCCGTATGGAAATATTGCAGCGAATATTCTAGAAATTCAAATAGACATGAGGGGCCATAAAAGATCACTCATCGGCGACAAGAAGACGGCGGAGGTGATGCATTCTTTCCGCGAAAAGCAATGTGTTTTCTTGAGAATATTCCGTTAACTGCACAAAATTGCTTATTTCCGAATGTTTTTAAAATTTTGCGGGATTCCGCAAATACCGGGATTCAGCGGGATTACTATCTGATGATCCCGCAAATACCGGGATTGAAATTTTGGTGCGGGATTGCAGGAAGCGAATTTGTGAAGGCAGAATCGCCATTTAAAAAAATCGAAACAATTTCCACCCTTTGAGCTATAATGTAAACCTTCGTTGTTTTTGAATTTACCACAAAATTAAACAAGTTAATCACAAATTCGCTTCATTGCTTGTGTATATTGCACTTATGTCAGATGTTCTTTTCTGACACAACTCACAAGCTCAATTATTTCAGCTTCAACGCCTACTTAATAAACATTTAAAACGGCTCTGCAAATCCATTTAAGTCGAGTTTTCTCTGGAACTACTGATATCGGATTTGAAAAATAAAAACAGTTCTGAAACATAATGAACATTCCTTTCGACCTATCTAACATTTACTACCCCTTCCCATTTAACATTTTTGGGGTGCTTTTCACCCCCTTCTCAGGGTTAAATTTATGTAAGTAGTATTACTTAATTTATGTGTCGCTATTGACGCTTTCGATCGTTTCTGGCAAAACTGTCGTTAGAGGGCCCTTTAATTCTCATATAGCTTACGCACCGTCCGGTAGCGGGCCAGAGGTAAGAAAGTAACAAATACAGCAAAGCATCGGACTGTATTAACTATTAAGTACTTTTCTCACGGAAACAGTTAGATCTAATCAAGCTGAGCACCATCACACTGATAATAAACTTCCTCGTGAGTACCTAGAGAAATAAATACATAAACAAGCTTCGTTATAAAAATGCCTTGGTCTTCGGCATCTGCGCAGAACGGTCTAAGTCGAAAACGTAGCACGAAATGGCTGTATAGTGTATACTAAGCATGTCGTATCTAAAAAAACCATATGGGTAGATTATATATAAGTATGAAAATCGTTCGACATGACGTCATATTCACTCACTCACACGGAAGTCACAAGTTCAAGAATAGGACCCTTTATCCCATAAAATATTAAAATCGTTATTTATTCATTTAGATGTTCACCATTAAGGAACTAGATATACATATCTCTTACAATAATTAAATGGCAAACCACGTTTTCTACTGCAATCTTATAAATGTGTGGGTAGTAAACCTCTCGCCAGGAAAGATTGCCGGTCATAGAACACTTGATCCTGGTCTACAATCTATGTTTTTCTAAAGATGTGAGCGACTTCCGGGATAGTAACGGGCGATCAAAAATGAGTTGCTGTCGAGTCGCCTTTGGAAGTTCAAGTTAAGTACGATTTGCCATGTCAACAAAAATTCCAAAGGCGACTCGACAGCAACTCATTTTTGATCGCACAGTATCGTGTCAATGTTGAACAAAAAGACTTTTCATTAAACATTGGCGCGATCCTATTCCGGAAGTCGCTCGCATCTTAAGAAAAACATAGATTGTAAATCGACACAAGGTGTGCTGTGACCGGTAATCTTTCCTGGCGAGAGTTATATATACAATTACACATAATTCACCTAACTAGAATGTAGCTTCAAGAGGTTTTTATTTTCTTTGAAAACGTATATTTTTTCTCCTCAATCTCGCATCAACTACCAATTGAGCTTGACGTTTAAGGTAACCTCGAGTCGGCACTTCTTCATCATCATCAGATCCTAAACACAAATAAAACCCTATTTTACCCACATATTTGAGTTGTGTGTAATGATAAGTATGATGGGTTTGTGGTTTGTGCAACGCTATTTAATTTACCTATAAGATGAAACAGAAGGACTTCAAGTTCAAGGTGTTTATGCAAGTATTTCATTTATCTTAAGATTTAGTTTACTTTAAGGGATGACCGAGGGGATCACCAATCTTTATCTCTTAAGATATACCTACCCTTAAGTGTGTGAAATTTTTGAAATTTGGTTCGTCGGACGTTAAGTAATTACAGAAACTTCAATCCTTGTATTTTATCTTTTGTATATGTATTTGTTTTATATTTATAATTATGCTCAACGATTGAAAGTTTAATTGTGTCTACATTTAAATAATTAAATGGCATATGGAGGATATGTTTAACCACAGATAAAATACCCAAAATTTATCTGTGGTTTAACTAAGCAACACCAACTGTGAATTGCATAAACCCCTCAGTGATAAATAAAGATAAATTAAGTTTCAGCGTTGAGTGAGAAACAATAAAGAGGCACAAATATAATATAAATTTGCGATACATATTCCTCATCTCACTCACCGAAGCTTTCCACAACTCTGATGCAGAGAACTGAAAAATGGAATGCTAATGCAATGAACATAAACTGGCACAAATTGATTTCGCGAAGGTTCATCGGTGAGTTAGTTACTTTGCGTAGTAAGACACCGCAAAGCCGCCAAATTAAAAAAAAGTCTGAGTATATTTCTGTGCTATGATGCTTAATCGTCGCTCAACTCAACAACATGAACGCTTACTACAACTGCGGCAATCTCGGTGCCTTTTAACAAGTGTCATCTAATTTAATAAAGTTGCGCCTCTTTTAGTTCGCACTCAACAGTTTCATTTAAATCAAATAGCGTTGCCTCGAGCGTTGCATTCACTCACCACAGCTAGCCTAGCTAAGATGCCAAACCGATTGTAGAACCAACTTGGAAATTGATTCCAGTTAGATCTAAAAAAGCTTAATCAAATTCATACTAACCAATTGGTTGTGGGATAGGTGACTCTTCTTGAGGAACTGGAGTTCTTGCTACCAAGCCTCCATAGGGTGGTGGTAACCACTTATCCTCATCCATCTCCAACACCTCAATCTATAACAAAGTTTCGTGCACTGTAGTAAGTCTTGTCTTGTCTTATATCTAGCAAAATTAATTATGAATTTGAATGGATTTCAATGTATTTTATACAATTTTTGCATAGTGAGTATTTGGATACTTTACCATTGCAGGGTACTTCACGGAAGGTTTCGCTTGATTTAATTCTGAAATTATCTCACAAAGTTCGGCCTCGACTCTTTGCAACGCCATTTTTGAATTTTGTTCGACAGTGGACAGCGGATGTATGCCTCTGTATAAGCTGTCCAAACACGCACCGACATGCCGTATAACTGTTTTCGTCTCTTCTTTTTGGTTCTCATAGTTTTTCTGCAACTCTTCTTGTTCTTGTATTAATTTCTCAAATTGCTCCACTTGCTCTAAATTTCTAGAAAGATACAATAATCTAAGGTATACTTTATATTAATGCATTTGAAATGATTTTGTACATATACTGCGAAATTGAAAATTTGACATTCCGATTTGACAACGATAAACGGAACCTTTGTAGCCATTGAATTTAATAGTTATAAATTTAATCTTCAATTTTTGTTAACAAATAAGTACCTAACAAAAAGTAATGAAATAATAGGTCTCCAAAAATCCAATCATAGAATTTCGTATCTTTTCTTCTTACAAAAAAAAAGGGAAAGACGCGGTAGACGGTAACATCAGTCAGTTTTTTTTTTAATTTTTAAAATATTGAATAAGTTTGGTTATATAAAACAAGGTAAATCCCACCCACCAGGCACCATGAGTAACTCTGGCAAAACAGTTTATTTCATTTTGTAGTTGGTCACTGTGGCATGTGTTGCCTAATGTAAGATCTGCTGTAGCAGTCGCAGCGAACTGCTACAATTAAGCTTCTACTAGTTCTGTAATAATGTAAAACTCGCCTAAGCAAAGGTAGTAATCGCTAATTGCATATTATTTTTACTTTAGTCAGCTACATATCTACTACATTTTGAACTCAGTACTATATTTTAGTTCATTTAGTCTAGGATGCTACATACATATAAATGCTTACTGTTCCTCATCACGCGTTTCTGCATATTTATGTTGTTCAAGTTCAAAATTCAAAACCTCCTGAGTTTTTTCTAAATGTCGTTTTTCAATTTCGGAATTATTTCTTAAGTTATTCAGTCTGCTGTCAGTTTCCCGTTGAGCTCGAAAACGTTCTAAAACCTCTTCCGTTGTTGTTGCCCCTAAAGAATATGCCTGTTCGTGCGAGCACAGTAAATACTATAATTATAATACATACCAGTTCCTTGTTTAAGACTTTCAAATATGTCTACAATAACGTCATCATTTTGAGGAGAAGGTGTCGATTGTTCAGCTACTACATTATTTTCGAGTTTACTATCCGTCTCGGGTCTTATTGGAACCTTTCCGGACTGAAATATTCTTCTTTCCAACTTTTCCAATTCTTGTTGTCCCTTCTCTACTAATAATCGTCCTTCCGATTCTTGTTGATCTCTAGATTTCGCTGCGTTTAAAGCGGATTTTTCTTGTTGAACCAGTGCTGTACGTGCTCGGCCACGCATTTCGGATGCCTCTTCTGCAATCTAAAGGCAAAAACAGTATATTACAGTAAACAAAAGTCTCTACAGGTACCTTTTGAAGTCTATCTATTTCAGTTCTTTGGACACAGAGTTGATTTTCGATACATTTCATGTTAAATTCAAATCTAGCCCCATCTTGTTGCAAAGATGTCATTATGTCTTTATATCGAGTGTTAACGTGTGCTGCTTCCCTCCATTGAATTTTAATTGCGTGCATATTGTTTTGCAATTCAGTTGAAATCTAGGGGGGTTAAATTTTAATACCATATAATGCATATGGAGACACTTGCGTACATTTTTGAATGGTATTTCTACCTTTTGTATTAAAAGTTTTTTCCCTTTTTCCAATGCAAGCTTTTGATATTCTTTGGCAAGTTTTGCTAAATATAATTGTTTCTGTAATTGAAAATGCGTATAGTATAATCGGTCAGTGCAACTTAGGGAATGCTTTATAATAACTACAGCATTGGTTTTGTACAATAGTACCTACCCTACCTACCTGACGAACTTGATAACGAATTAGATCATGTTGTTTGCCTTTATCTATAACGTGAAGATCTAACATTTCTTGGGTTATCCAGGAAGGTTTCTCGCACAATGCCCCAACTGTACTTTTAAGACGACCACTTTTAATTCGCTTCTGGGCTCTATTGGATTTTTGTTCATTAAGCAGAACCAATATTTCCGATATTTCTTTTTTAAGTTTCGCA
Organism: Photinus pyralis; assembly: GCF_008802855.1. NCBI lineage: Eukaryota > Metazoa > Arthropoda > Insecta > Coleoptera > Lampyridae > Photinus > Photinus pyralis. Next base: position 12,083,983 of record NW_022170403.1, on the reverse strand, counting down.
ATTTCGTTGCAATTTCCTTTATATTCTGCTTCACGCACCTCAAATAGCGCCTTCCTTTGACCCTCTAGAACATAATGCTATTCGTAGGTATTTACCTAAATACGATAATAAAATGTGGTTGGTTACCTGATAATTGAATTTTTTTCTTTATTTCTAAAATGTGTTTGTTCACATCCGAAATGCTTGTTGATTTTTTCGTATGTTTTCCGCTCATATTGCTTATTTTCTATGCTTATTAGTATGTACAATTGCCGAAGTCTACATCTTCGTTATTTCAGCTATTGATCAAACTTTTATTATGCTCTAGGTTCCCTACCGAAGCAGACCATTCCCTTTGAAAACGGGTTACGAACTTTTTTAGTACCTATATTTACTAAAGGACTTATCTATAAACTAAACTTATATAATAACATTGTAAATACAATGATAATAATAATAATGATGCCTTGTTACCGTGTCACTAGTATTCGTCAATGCCTGCATCAATGTCATCAATATATTCGTGTAGGGATGAACCACACTAGCAATAGAATACATACAAAAGCTTGTTCATGCCTAAAGGCAGGAACATACCTTCCTGATGCAACGTGAGGTGACGTGGCGCTACCATTGAGTTAGAAAACTAATGGAGGGAATATAATGGTAGAGGGGGTAAGAATTTTTGTAGACGGAAGTTGCCACAGATAGAGGCCACTCGCGTGGATAGGTTCCCGTGAAGGTACATTTTTGCCGACATTATTTGACATATGAAAACGCGGGTCCTGTCACTGTCAGTTGTCCACCAAATTCAAATTTTATTAAATTTGCCATTTTAAAGTACCTAATAATTTCGGATCGGTTTGTGCTCTGGTTTATATAAATAACTAACTGCCTCATAGTGTTTTTATCACACGCAATTTTGTGAATTGTGAATGATTAGCTGCGTATCATGCAAAATTTCTCATAAAGGGAAGAAACAGGGCATTTCCTTTCATCGGTAAGACATGTCATTTATCATGTTGTAGGCGAGGTTGTAGGTACCTAGTTTATGTTTCGTAGTTTTCCAAACGAACCGGTACTTCGAGCAAAATGGTAATATTACATTTGTAAATATATCTCAAGAACAGCTCTCGAAATTTACTTTTGTGCTCACAACACGTCATTGACTGTGATTTCGACCAAAGGTTGCCCCGGAAAATGTTCATCAAATATCTCGTCAAATATGGAAATATGCAGTAGGTACCTACTATCAAAACTTGTAATGAACCTGAGACCAACCAATCAATTGTAGCTATTGATCAACACAGTGAATTTAATGGGAGTTGTCAAGTTGTAGTGGCTATAGTAAACTGGCCTTAATTATATTAATGGAACCGAGGCCTACGATACTTACAGGCCGGAGCGCTCGAAAAAGTCACGTGACGTTAGGAGTCATATGAAATACATTACGGCTTATGGAAAATCCGTGCGCGGCTCCACTATTTAATTTTTTACTCCGGATTCGTTCAACATAGAGCCACGAAATTTCAATGAGAGCTTGTCAATAGTACACACAATCAAATTATGGTGTTCGTTAATTTTTAATAACACTAAAAATAATTAATTTTTAGGTTTAAAGTATTGAAGATAAAACGATGTTAGTAAATCCGCGTTTTTCTATCTTTACATCATCATATTTCTTTTTCTAGGAACTATATCATTATAATCCTTTCGGTGTCTTAAACTAGAATGATATGCGCCTCCAATTATGCGTATATAATGTCTTATCTGGTATTAGTATAGTTTTAACAGGCCCTACAAAATCGCGCATTTATTATCCGCGCAGAGAAAAATTCACCATGCGAGAAACTTTTTTGTTATGGCTATAATTGTATCACATATATCGAATGAATTGTGGCCAAAGGACACAAAAATGTTCTTCAGAAGGAAATTTTAAGAAATGGTCTCTTGTTTCCTTTTTTTCAGCAGCTGAAGTAAATAGCGCGATTTTAATAATAAGTGAACGCGCAAAGGAATTATTATGTTTCAAAGAATTGTTAGTAATCGATTTTCAAATTGTGTTTGTAAGATTCAAATTTACATTAAACTTATAAAATTAAAAATATTAAGCTTATTGCGCTTAAAGTCGCATTCCAGAGGAGTATTTTGCATCAAAGATTTTGTTTCGTCGTGTAATTTAGCAGAAGATGAGGCGATGTTAAATATAAGTATTGAAACGACAAAATAGTTACTTCTGAAAACGATGTCAAGGTATACTCATATTTATTGGAGGGTATATTATACAAAAACTGTTTGGAAGATATTGCACCTGTTCTAGGTGTCAAAGTAAATTTGCTACTGAAAGACCACTGGAAATTGATGATTCAGTAAAGCAACGAAATTAGAATACATAAGATGTTTAGATAGAGGTGGTTTGAGATATCCGACAGCCTATAATATTTTTAAACAACTTATTCAAAAGGTTATTTTTATTTATTCATAGAATGAAGACGAAAGTCTACGATACTTACCAGGCCTCATAGGCGGACAAGACAAATTTCCCATTACCCTCCATACGAGCAGTTATAACTAAAATACTTTATTTACTGCAAAATTCATATTAACGAAGATATGATTAACTCCATACCTTTGACTGATAATATTAATATTAATTTTATAAGTTTAATGTAAATTTGAATCTCACAAACACAATTTGAAAATCGATTACTAACAATTCTTTGAAACATAATAATTCCTTTGCGCGTTCACTTATTCTTGAAATCGTGCTATTACTTCAGCTGCTGAAAAAAGGATGCAAGAGACCATTTCTTAAAAATTCTTTCTGAAGAATTTTTTTTGTCCATTGGCCACAATTCATTCGATATATGTGATACAATTATAGCAATAACAAAAAAGTTTCTCGCATGGTGAATTTTTCTCTGCGCGGATAATAAATGCGCGATTTTGTAGGGCCTGTTAAAACTATATTAATACCACATAAGGCATTATATACGCATAATTGGAGGCGCATATCATTCTAGTTTAAGACACCGAAAGGATTATAATGATATAGTTCCGAGAAAAAGAAATATGATGATGTAAAGATAGAAACACGCGGATTTACTAACATCGTTTTATCTTCAATACTTTAAACCTAAAAATTAATTATTTAATGTTATTAAAAATTAACGAACACCATAATTTGATTGTGTTGAACGGATCCGGAGTAAAAAATAAATAGTGGAGCCGCGCACGGATTTTCCATAAGCCGTAATGTATTTCATATGACTCCTAACGTCACGTGACTTTTTGGAGCGCTCCGGCCTGTAAGTATCGTAGGCCTCGACTAGGCATATCTAATGATAGAGTCAAAACTTTACTGTTACTCACAGAGTGATTGAGGCTTAGGGCTTAAGGCTTTGTCAGCATAAAAGTTGTGCATAATTTGTACCTGTTATATCATTGAGTAATTTAATCCTTCACTCAACGGTTATATATCATTCTCATTACCCATCGCCTATGTACATCCTTTTAATCCTAGGGTATTATTTCTCAATGCTAGGATCATGTAGAAAGTTACATTTTATCTTTTTTACTATATTTTAACACATGTACACTTGGCGAATGATGTTTGACAAAAATATCTACGTTTTTCGTTTTTGCTTGCTAAACAAATTAACTGTAGTTAACTGTAGATATGTTATACAATTATATGGTATTTTAGTAGGGGGTTTGCGCATGTGCGAACCGAACCAACGAGGATAATTGGTAATAGATTTTGAATTAAAGTAATCGCCTACATTAAAACCTGAAAAATACGCATTAGACACTCACACGAATGCCACGGTTTCACCACTTCTTACTCTGCTTTTATTGTTATGCAGTTTTTGTGAAAACACCGTAATTATTTCACGGTTGCCATTACATGAATTAGGATTATTCAAGTACTCGTAGCGCAGATTTAGGTCAATATAGATGTGTACGTAGGTATATTAAGACAGTTATTTCTATAATTGCAGGTATGGAGAAAACCGAAAGCAGCCTTCTACATCGAAGCAGCACTTCGAAAACACTCAACAGCACAAGAAGGTCGACTATTATTAATAGTACGGCATCATGTAAACAGCTATCGGCAAAATCCACATCCTTTGATGTTTCTAATGATTATGAGAATGGCGAAGCAAGCAACAAGTTATTTAATGTAGAAATAACTGAACGGAATTAATTGTAAATTAATCATCCTTTAATTAGACTAAGATTTCGTATTTTGTACATACAAAAATTCTATGGTATGTAATGTTTGTATGTAACCATTATTCTTATATGTATGTCTCTTTGAATAGACGTATGTGATTAGTGGTACATGTTAAAGAGAAATAGATTTTGTCTTTCATGTTACGAAGAGTTGCTTTTGTGTGTGTGTAATGAAAAAATCAACGACATGAAGCCCTTGAATTAAATACTTGTATTCAGGTTCACGGTAGAATACGTTGACAAGACACCGTGGTCTGTCCACAATCATAACATGTGCAAAACTGAATAAATCAGGCATCGATAAATTAGTGAACATTGAAAACTTAAGTAAGTTACATTGGTATTAATCCTTGAAGAGGAAATTAACTACTTACTAATTACAACTTGGTTAATTGACCAATGAAAATAAATAACCCCTTGCTCAGTTTTTGTTATCTTCGCTCCAAGCGTCGTCTGTAGGTTAACTAGGCAAGATGTTATCTTTGCGCTCACGAGGGCGTCGAAGGATAGCCGTCAAGGTCAATTAAAGCTGGAACTAATCACTAAACGTGGATTTTTTTATTTCGCCCCTTGTTGGGCGATAATTGTAACTCTACTAAGTCTATCTAACAGTTTGTCTCTAATAATTAGGTTTAACAGTGTTATGAATTCAGTCCTAGTGCGCATTTCATGAATTCACTTATTCCCGTGTTTACTTTGCTTTTATTTTGGCACTTCTCACTTAAACTAGTTCGATCAGTTTCACTCTGTTGAACCTCCGCACTTGTTGGTTGTTGTCAAGAAGTTGCGGATGAAACCTTTCTTCATTAATTATTATCATACCTCAAATTAATAAGAGGGTTATTAGAAAATAATATTGACAATGAAACGTCAAAAAGGCAACGGTTGACAAATAAATTGATTCCCACTGCGAATGGCCCAATATCTTTTCGGCTTTCTTTTATGACGACAAATTTAAGCGGAGCTTAGCTGAAGTGTAACTTAAAATCCATGGCAACGATTATTGAGACAAAGGTTGCCATGGATTTTAAGCGACGCTTAAATTTGTCGGTGCTTACGGCCATAAGAAATTTATTTATTTTTCATTTGCCTATTATATGTCAATTATATCTGTCATATGTGATATATGAAGCAGTCTATTACGCCCAAGGGCATAATGAGAGGGCATAATGGATTGTCATCTCATTATGCCCTCAAACGGCCTGTCAAATTGATTGACGGAGTTATATTATGTCATAAAAAAGATGCAACTTGATTCGTATGGAGCACTTTAATGTTGGGCAAACAATAATCATGACATTTTTATATTGGAAATGCATTCTTTGGAATGATGAAAAATAAAATGTTGTATGCACCTCAGGCATTACTCAATATTTAACCCTCGGGCGACTTACAATCTCTCTCTGTCGCCCTCGGCATAAATATCGCCTTAATGCCCTTGATGCATAAATAACTATTATAGCCTCCATATGAGAGATGAGTTGTATCTTGATCAAAAACTAATTCCGCTACGCGTCGTGCCCTTAAACTCGTTGCGCGTGCTTTAAAGACTTGATTATACACTTGTTTCTTAATATACTGTTACACATTTCACGTTTTGATCGTTTCTTATCCCATGAAAGCATTTAAAATTATACCAAGTATCCTCATAAAAGGACGACAAAACAATGACGTTTAGATCAACTTAATTGTCAATTTATACATATGTGCCTTTGTTGTTTGTTATTTGTTGTTCTTGTTTGGTTGATAGTTTTTAATTTCGATAGGTATGTGCGCTTCTACAACGGCATAGGTTTAAACAACCAGGATTAGCCTTCTCTCGGTGTTTCAGCCGTTGGCTCATGGGCAAGGGTTTTACGAGTATATATTTTATTTTTATTGTTATTTTGTTTCTTTTCTTGTCGTGAAGGAGTCCCTTACGTAAGTGCGCGAAACGTTGACTTTTCGTTCAATATTGACACGGTGTTGCTCGCATCTTACTGACTCTGGTCTTCCACTCTGACAAGATAAATATTAGTTACTGAAATTCATACCGACGTTTGAATGAAAATGAAAGCGAAGGAATATTCATTCCACAGCGCAATTCTTAATAAATTCTACAAAAACAGCACCGTGATATTCATTTAGGTAATTATTCACTCTGTAATCCTGATTGTTTTGTGCAACGTTGTGCCCTGAATAATGCGAATTCATGATGGGGCATAAATAAACCTTTCTTTCTAAATAAGCAGACTCACCCGAGAGCTCAATGTTAGGAATCATACGGACAATAAAGTGAAAACGAATGTGTAAATAAACAATATCCTCTGTAAGGACAACGTACAGTTGAAATGTGAAACAGCGATAAAAGCAATAGAGGTGATAGATGTTGCTTTAGGGAAGCCAACAAAAATAGTCAGATACCTTTTATATTTACTTGGACATGTTGCTCTTTCTGGTTACATGGGTCAATAACTATATTTATATTATATTAAGAGGACAAACTTGGTGTTTAATAAAGACCTTAATCTAAACGTTAATGTCAATTTCAATTTTGTAGAAACGAGATACCAAGTCGTGTTACGATTTTTACAGTATGATATTCAATGTCAGTTTAAAAATAAGATTCTTCTACAAGACCACTGTGCAAAAATGAGCATTCAAAGACCGCTGTGGAGACAACCAAAATTTACAATTGAATGTAAGATCTAATCAGTAAATCGTGTTTGCCATTTCGTAGTTTGCAGTATCTTTTAATACAGCTTTGCTTCAGTTCACGAAACAAACAAACTAATTTGTGTATACATTTCTATTCTGACAATCTTCCTTCGGTAATCCTTATGTAAATAAACATGGACGTGGCTGAGGAAGCGGCTTATAATAATTGTAAAAAAAAGTTTTCAGAGGAAACATAATAAATCATTACTGCAGTGAGAAAACAAAGGTGACAACTAACTTAAACAATATTATTTCAAAGGAATATACAAACAGGATATGATAAATCACATACAAATTTCAGTAGGGGAATTTTTTGTCACTCCGCTCGCATTTGGAAACCAGACTTTTAATCCGGCTCTTATTCATTAGCACTGATCCTTCAACTCGTAGAAGTCGATTGGCGAAGGTTTGACATCGCTGTCTGTTTTCATTTTCGAGAACTTTTACGAAGAAAAGTCAAAAAGACAAACAACCAAAACCATGACATAAGGAAAATTTATTTCGAAAAATTCCCCTAAAGATGTATAGTGGGTTACGTTGGTTGGGCAGTCTTGACTGAAACCTTGATCATGGGCTGAGAAAACATTTCAGAATTTGACCTTGAAATCAATTGACATCAATTTAATTCAATATTTACAGGTTAAATAGACCGATTAATTTTAAAAAACTAGTTGACACATATTCAATTTATACTCCGCATTTGCACTAAATTGCATAAAATGAGTATACACTGACTTTCATTGAAATCGAAGAATCCTACTAGATAGCCTTGTATGAAATAAAATAGAAATTTATTGCTATCGTTAATTGCTGTTTGATGTTTATAACTGAAAGTGTTTCTAAGAATAGACTAATCTATATGGTTTATTTTATTAGGGTGTGGACGTTTTACGTGTACGATTGCATCCTAAAACGTCAAGCGCTCTTTCCCGGAATCCAATTATTGATGGTTATTATTGTGAGAAATGTTCAAAAAAACCACGTAACAAGTCGAACCAAATGAATCGTAAATAGGGAAAGTAGGTGTCGTGGGGTGTGAGCTAAGGGTGGGGGAGGGGTTAAAGGTCCCTTTTTTTTTAGTTTTTCGTGAATAATTGAAAACGATTGCTCCTAATCCAAATTTTGCTCTAGAGAATTAAACAGCATAAAATTATCTACAAAATGATATAGCACAGTATATAATAATAATAATACTTAATGAAATACAGAGGGAAGAAAAATCAAAAATTTTAAAATAGTCGTAATCTTTGAATATAGACTATACTAATCAAAGGTCGTAATACACGGCAAGTCTGATTCCGATTATGTTACGTTGGCGAGATTGTGTGGGCAGGAGTCAAAATCGTTATCGTCGTCGTCGTCATCGATGGCATCGTTCGGGGCTCCATTCGTGCACATGCCAAGGCAATTGCCGCAAGCGACGGAGCAAGCAATGCCTGTTTTGCGGCAGCCACACCTGTACCCAGTTGTACATCGGCAAAATATTGTGTTAAGTATCGCCTCGGGTGCCACTGGATCATTTGTGGTTACTGGGAATAATACCCCGTCTTCTCCTTTGGCACAACCCCATTGAGTGGGCGGTAAGGGGTTTTTGTATCTGTAAAAAATCACAGACCGCTCTCTTTTTTCCTAAAACTGTCTACTTGCTCATCTTTTCTCAGAATACTAGATCTTACTAATCCATTGATTCCTTTTTTCCCCACTTGACATATATTACAGTCAACATCATCCTCGCAAATTAAACACTTATCAGCCATAGTTAATCATGTGGCATCAAGTAAAGTAAAACACAAGTCAATTAAACACACTAGCTTAAAGATGCTCAACTTATCTTAAAGACTCACTAAAGACAATGAAACTGAATGAGTTCGTTCGCGTCGTTGCATTTGAATAGATGAACAATAGGAGCCTCATAGCCTGATTAGAGTGAACTAATGACGTCCTTGCTGTCCACCAGCATGCACTGACCTCTCCGTGGATCTCCACCATCCCGCCTACGTAATATAATCGTATTCGGGATCCCCGTGTGCGTATCGGTTAAAATTTTAAAAATTTTGATTTTTCTTCCCTCTGGATCTCATTAAGTATTATTATTATTATATACTGTGCTATATCATTTTGTAGATAATTTTATGCTGTTTAATTCTCTAGAGCAAAATTTTTAACTAGGAGCAACCGCTTTCAAATTATTCACGAAAAACTAAAAAAAAGGGACCTTTAACCCCTCCCCCCCCCC
>NW_022170403.1:12073681-12074738 GCF_008802855.1 Photinus pyralis | reverse complement strand
GATATTTACAATCTACCAAACGTACGTTGTCTTTAAACTGCGGCCGTGTAGTAGTTTATGGAATCTCAAACTTCTTTGTAGCTGTCACTTTGGACGAATTTCAATGACGGTTAGTTTGGGAGATTCGACAATATAGCGCTTTTTCACTGTATAGCCTTTCTCTTCATATTAAATCAGTCTGAAGGGACCACAATTTTTAATTTAAATCGATCTGCATGTATCAACATGATTTGCTACTTTTATTAGTTTCTTAGTTCGAGCTTCATGGCTATTGCGATCACTATTTTTAACGCATTGTGCGCTATTGTAACCACTTTTTCTGTCCGTACATTTGAAGATATTAAGTTCGTCCTTTTTGCAATCGGTAGCGTATAGCTCTAGCACCTGAGCCAAGGAAAATCTTGACAATTAAACTGCGCATGCGCAGACTGCACAATGGCAACTTTCTTATTTATGGAGATATGGAGATAGTTGCTTTTAGTGTAAGCAAACGTAACGCATATTGTAAACATCAGATTAATGCGGTCATGCGCAGGATGCACAATATCAAGTGTTATTTATCGATATATCTTTTTGAAATTTTAATCACAGATGCTTATGTTAAAGGCAGACACAACTGATATTGCACAAATCTGAAGTTACTTGCCTTAGGGCGAAAACCTTTTTACTTGCTTATATATCTTAATAAAGTTTCATCAAATGTCGACGTTTTAACCTCCCAAGAATAACATTTTTTCCGCCTGTATGTACGTACGTGCAATTTCCGAGGTAATGGTTCGACGCATTTTGTTCAAATTGTGAATATGTATAATGCCTAATATACCTACATGCCATCACGGTTACAGCGTTTGAAAATAAGACACACAAAACACTGTCACAGTATTGCTTGACCTGTCAAAAGCTTTTGACTGTGTCAATAACTCAATCTTGCTTAGAAAACTGAGCGACGCCTACTTATTCCATCCGATGAGCTGCTAATCCAGCTGGCAATCCCAATGCGTCAGCTACAACAACGAAATCTCGAGCCGACTACCGCTTTCTGATGGGAGTTCCTCAG
>NW_022170403.1:11864746-12073581 GCF_008802855.1 Photinus pyralis | reverse complement strand
TTAACTAGTACCTATACTATAATAAAGCCAAGTAGCGATTCAGATTTCATAAGCGCGATTAGTAGTAGAATTTCGGAAATAATATTTATTCCGCGCCATACGTTTAAAGATGCGCGTGCAAGAAGCTTTATTCCACTGTGGAGCAATATAAAATTGAGTACAATGACCGTGGTCGATGGAATTATTATGCATCTCGCCAAATACAGGGTGGCGCCTTGAAATGGAATGAGACCTCGAACACTGAAATAGATACTAATAAAACTCCAATCACTATCCTCATCATTCCTTAATAAGGTTGTAACCAGTCACCACCCTCCCTAAGGTTTAGAGCGTATAAATGGGCATTTTATCTGTTCTTCCAGATCCACTCCTATAGTAGTGTTTAAATACTTTTTGGAAAATTGAGTCCTCAAATTGTTTAAACAGAACGAAAATTTTGGAAAATGGAGGTTCTGAAAAATACTAGTACTTCACGATGTGTTCAGAATTATGCTGTAGTTGAAAACCTTTGCAGGTCCAAAACAAGTATAAATTATTCACAACTCTTGTGCAGATAAATCGCATTTTATAAAACCGTAATAGCTTAGTAAATAATATACGGGTTATAAGGTCGTAGCATGCTATCGATGTTTACTTGCTTGTTAGACGATTAATGGGGAAAAGCCTCTTTACACATAAACATTTAAAAGCCGCCTGGCATACATCCAAAATCCCCCGATTCTCCATTCTGCATATATTTGCGCTGAAAGCTTCGACTTCACCCATAGATATGTCTCGTCCAGTCGATTCATTTTGCCTTTGAGAGTACTTTCCTCCGACAAACCGTTTTCTAGATATTCGCTTCTAAAGTTTTGACATCACCAGTGGATATATTTCTTCCAGACGTTCCAATCGCCCTTTGTGAGTACCCTCTTCCGACAATCCGTTCTGAAGATATAAGGCAATATATTTCATCACGATAAGAGATCGAGGAGGGCTATGGTTGGTAGAAATTAATTCCTTTCGTTGAGATCAGTTTCACCCCCTCCCGCGGTAGTTGGTACAAAACTGTTCCTATCGTTGAGACCGCGTGGGAAAGTTATAGTTTGTACAAACCAATTATTAGAATACCATAAAGGGTAGAACCTGTGCCCCCCCCCCCCCACTACTAAAGACATGAGTATGAGTATGCCAAATCTGAGAGCAATTGGTTGTCGTATGTAACAGTTTTGCACGTTTACATCTCAGGAAATAATTCATGCCCCCCCCCCCCCAATACAGTGAAATTTGATGGCCGTCTGGCACACCTTCAAGGTGTAGGGTACCTATTGCAAAAAATTCCAGGACTCTAGGACCATTCCCGTAGTAGGTAGTTCAAAACGACAGAAGAAGAACAAGAAGGACGGACTGATGGGCAAAACGCAAACAATAGCGCTAAAAAATCAAAAATGCTGCCATTGTGTGGTGCACATTGTTTTGTTAGGGCACGTACGATGTTAGCATATATTAAAAATGTATATATGCCATATTTCACATCTTTCAAGTTACAACTTAATATACCCGTAACTCAAAACATTTAATTTTTAAATAAAAAACTGTAATAGTAAATGGAAATGACGAAAATGGATTATGCAAACGCAAGAGGAAGTTTTAGCTTTTATTGAAGTGTACCTACGAATAGAAGTATACACCTACCTATATTTTTAATTGAGTAACGGCGGTTTATTGACTGATTACACAAGACTAACATATCGGTAGGTACGCAACAATACTGTGAATGCAATTTTAATAGTAAAGCAGCAGTTGCCCAAGGAAACTGTCAAATTATTTCGCGAATGTTAGTTAACGCTTCTTTGCTTTGTATTATATTGTAGGTATGTATGTAGATAATCTTATTGTTCTCATCTTCTTCTAATATGCGTGACAATAAAAATAAAAGACCTACCCACAAGTATCAGAAGATAACCAATTAGAGCACAATTATAGTGGGTACGTGTTTTGGTAGTCAGTGGAATGGTAGACAAGGTAGCAATTTATCTCATTACTTTTCAAGGTATCTGCAGGTGTTTCGGGTATTATAAAACGAACAAAACCCTCTACTGGGCTTAGCACACAAAAAGTGCCCAGCTGCAGGTACTAGGTATACATAAAAGTTTAAAGGGACAAAATCCGCGTTATTTGACCGGTTCAAGCTTTGAAAGGCAAGATTTAAAGTTTTCGTTTTCAATCTCGTCATTACTTTAATTTTACTAACACAAATTAAATTAATGCAGTACTATGATTCTAGCATTAGGTAATTGACCGTGACGTTGATAGAATGATGGTCTGATGATGTTAATTGTTCATTCATTGCAGTAACAAGAATACAATAGAAGTTAATCAAGTGCAGTTATGTATTTACCTGCTGGTGAAATTTAAATACGAGTCACATGGATTGTCTACCTATTAATAGTTTATTGGATTGAAAGTAATCACTTTATCACCCTACAATTATACCGTAACCCTACATTTGAAATGAAAGTCTTTTAGGCTGAAATGAAAATATTTTTTTGTGCTTTCTGTTGTTTTGTTTATCAATATTAGTACGACAACTGGTATTAGGATATGGTGTGTATAGTTTAATGAATTCGTATATCTATTTTCGTTATTACTACATTTCTTATGACTTGAGTATTGTGAAATCTGTGTCGGTTTTCATCACAACTCTCACAACGCAGCCCTCGTCATTTTGTCCAATGCTGCCCTTTTTTCACTATTTCTTCTAGATTTTCATCTTCTTCATCTGTCAGGCGAGCATTACCATGAGACGCCTTCTTTGCGGCATCAAATTTTAGAGCCGTTTCCAATTTCTCATGTCGCGCAAGTTCCAAAGCTTGCCGCGTTTCTCCGTCGCAACACCATAGATAAACGTCTGCACCGCCAATTGCTGTATAAGGTTTTCTGGAGCCGTAGGATACGCCATCGACCGGGCTATATCGGATTAGAGATCTTGTAAAGTTTCGCTCTTTATTGCGTTCGGTTCTTGAACTGAGCGTAATACACCTGATACAAATGTTCTCGATCGTGATACAATTTGCTCAAAATCTTATTGCTGATCTTCTGGAATCGTATGCAAAACAACCAATCTTGAAATTGATTAATTTATAACAGTAAAAATATTATTTATCACTCACATGTACACAATTTATAACAGCGCGAACTATTTATTATTTCGGCGTTGAAATTGGAACTGACTGAAACGTAATTTGATTTGCTTATAGGTATAGCAAACTTGTGTGCTCTCGAGTGACGGTTCTCAAACGTTTTAAAACAAAACACGTCGTATTTCCCGGAAAGATTTTGTTAAATCTAACTTCGTTCTTTGTAGCCGATGACTAGTCTTTCATGACGCCTCGATGTCTATCGGGATTTCTGGAATATTCGCTACACTATGGTGCGCATGACGTCAGCAAGGCTCCATTGTGGTGGATACGGTTCAATGTGCATTTTCATGGAATATTTAAAGACCCAGGCTTCAGTTTAAGCATTTCACTATTCGTAAAATTTACATTTACGATTTACATAAATGTTGCGCGCTGTAAAATGTTAAAAATGGTAAAGTATTTATCCAATGGGTAACTTGAAATCTACCGTTTGATTCTATGAAATAGGTTAAGCAGATCAACTAACAAAACAACAACAAAACAACGTACCCATTCAATTGTGTTAAAGTAGATATGTGCTTTTATAAAGGGTTAGATTTCTTTAAGCTAAGATTCGATTGCTTATTCTCTTTCAACAAGAGGGGCACGTAAACACTTGTTAACTAATGCGAACCAAAAGTGTTCTAAAATTATACTACTGCAATATGTCGTTTGTAGTGTCTGGGTTTATTGTTTTCTGAAATGCTATTGTATATACACGAAGAATGTTCGAAACGTTTTGGTTTATCCTTAGAGTTTAGCCAATGCTAACCCATCTAGACTGTATTGCTCATTGCTTGGGGATAAAAACAGCGAAAATCGAAATCGAAAAGATTCACAATCAATTACCCACACCTAAAACTAAAAATATTCTAAACGTATTTTTGCTACCTACTTTTAAAAAAAGATTGCAAGCGCAAATATAGAATGGAAACCACATGCCCACTTGAGGATGTGATACTTTGCAAGCATGTATAAAAATATGATCAAATTATTAATACGTAGCTCTCAGTTCCAACAGCCATAACGCATTATACAGGGTATCCAACGACATTTTTTATTTATTCTTAATTCTTATTGATTTGATATAAGTCGCTTCCAAATCTTCGTAGAACATACTCCTTGACAAAATTAATTATCTTTTATAAAACAATTTTTCAAGATTTTACTTAAATAACCTTACTTATTATCACAGATGTAAAGATCTAGCGAATATTCTAGAAATCCAGAGAGACATCAGGGTCCCATCAAGTCGATAAAAGATTAGTCACCGGAGACAAGGAATGAAATATGTTACGCCTTCTAGACTATTCGAGAATGTTCGGTGATTTTTCTATGAATTTTTCGTTTCCTATATAAGCAAATTGAATTGTGTTAAAAGACCGTTCCTACATATATGCCGAAGTGATTATTAGTGGAGTTCGTGCCCGTAAGTGATAAATTTGTGTATAAGTGAGTGATTAATAATTAACTGTAAATCAACCTATCTAAGGACGGTTATATAATTCATTAACGATTAATTGTAGGTACCTACATAAATCAAGCCTATGCTTTTTGCCTTTATTTTCGGTATTAAATATTCGAAACATTTTGGAATTTGGATCCTTCTGTTTCGTTTCAGGGCGGCAAACTCCACACTGTGTAATGGAAATATGTATTATCATTAGTGTGCGGAAAAACAATCCCGAAATTGACACAAGTAAGACTATGAAACCAACACAAAGGTACATTTGTGTAGATTCTCTAAACTAGTCCGAATTAGGTATATACTGCACGACTCATTTAATTTTTTTAATTATTTTTAAATATTATTTACTGTTGTGCTTCATGCTCACTAAACATTATTATTATTCAAGGAACACGTATTGTTCAAATCGTATGTCTCATTGTTTCTGCAAATTGATTTCCATTGCTGCATGCGAGTCTATTTCACACGTTTAGATATGAGCTTTTGACCTACACTAAAACTTGGCAAGTTGTCTTATAATATCTTTGTATTGAGAAAATCACGATATGCGTATGGTTTTAAAATCCCCAACAGACGGCAATGCGTTAGCTGTCTTGTAATTCCCAAAGTATCAATTAACATTGTCTTTCTTTAATTATAAATAGCTACATACATTTAGTCCATCGTAATTAGTATAACTAGGATGCACATAAGAAAGTTTAAGAAATAGATGTTAAGCACTGAGTAATAGAACAACCGTTAGTGATAAACACGCAACAATAATTTTCTCACTATTCACTTGAAGAAATTACACGATGTGGGTATAGGTTGTTAAAATGGCATGGTTCAAATAAAACGTGTTATTTTTTTATATAAGATAAGCACATATTAATCGGTGATATAAGATTACTAAGTTATCAAAAGGGTCTGTCTGTTTCATATTCAGTATATTTTTTGGCACATCTGATTTCTTGAGTACGTAATATTTTAAGCTTCCTAGCTGGACCCAAAATTGACCTACGTGTTTCCTACTACCACCTACTACTACTACATACTACTGCTTTTGGACATGGCAAAATTTCCAACCAACTTAAATAGATTTAAAAGCAAAGTCCATATCCTTTCCCACTTGTAAGTTGCGAAACATGTCGAAGTCTTTTATACCAAGCCGGACCTACTCCAGTTCAGAATGTATCTACGGTCCTCGATACGGTACCTCTTACACTAAGTTGTGTTTCGAGGTGAATTCCGCCAAGTAAATCTATAACTTCGACATTTACAAGGTTGTTTTATTAGATAGGTTGTCTGGTAACTCTAAACCAATAGAATGCTTGCATTTTGAAGGCGGGAAAACGTCATCCAGAATACACATAGTTACCAGGGAACCTTTGAAATAAAATAACCGTGCGACATTTACCTTACCTTAATAATTACTTACATTAAAAAAAGTCAAGTTCAAAAAAGATTGAAGTCGCTAATCCATCTAAATAAACTTAAACATTAAATGGGAATTAACAAAACTAGCAAATACAAACAAATTCAAGGGTTACAGGTACAAGCAGCCGAAGGCAATATAAATAATTACGATTAAAACTAAGTACATTACCTTTTTTTACAGTACAAAACTTACACGAAATTTGAATTTGAAAATTAACGTAAAAGACAACTATTATATACTTGCTGAAAGCAAATGCAAAACGCTACATTTATAATGAACCTGCACGAACCGACAAATTGCACCACAAGCCAATCTAATTCAAGACAATATTCCATTCATATAAAAGACTGACTGAAGTGCTTAATAATGAAATCATTATCTCCCTGGCTGACACTTTTAGAGATCACAAATCGAAATATAAACTTTGAGACTAAAATCAATAATTGCAACTTCCTTAATTTCCAGAGACATTAAAATTTAAATTAAAATTAATAAACAAAAAATTCTGTTAAACCCGAGGTTAAACCGTTTATTTTCTTAACAATAGATACAGGGTGTTTTTTGGGAACTTTAGTTAAACGTTTCTGGGAAAGTAAAATAGATAGCTTTTTGAAAATTTGTACTTAGGAGTTACTCTGAAGGCCGAATCGATGTAAAATATTTTTAAAATGGCCGCACTTCCGGAAACACCGGAAGTAGATAGTAACTTCATTATTTTAAATGGCAACCCCTATTTTTTATTGGATTTTTGGATTCTACGTGAAATTTCAGTTCTTTTGATACCCACATGTCTCTATCTGCCATTTATGGTTTTTAAGTTATTTTGACTTTAAGAAAAAAAATCGCGGATTCAGATGGTACCTTTATAATTGATTACTTAAAAACGATTGTAGTCATGGCAACCTATTTTTATCAGTGCATAGAGAATGAATACGGCCTTCTTTTAGTGCACTTAAAAAAAGTTAAGTTGCGTACGACCGCCCATGGAGATCCAAATTTATGAAACTTCAAAGACTAAAACTCAGTTTTTTTTAATGGAATGGCCATTTTCTTACTATTGCATGAGATAAAGAATCGAAATGGGCATATTTTGATAATACATGTTCCTATAACTATCTGTAACAGTTTCTGACTTATTCCCATTTTATTGAATTGACCCTATTTTTTTCGAATTTTCTTTTTAGTAGTCGGCCATGATTTGATAACAATCGCATTTTAAACAAATCTAGTGACACTGAACAATTTTTCGGATAAACCTCTCACCAGGAAAGATTGCCGGTCACAGAACACTTGATCCTGGTCTACAATCTATGTTTTTCTAAAGATGTGAGCAATTTCCGGGATAGTATCATGTCAATATTGAACAAAAAGACTTTTCGTTCAACATTGGCACGATCCGATTCCGGAAGTCGCTCGCATCTTAAGAAAAACATAGATTGCAAATAGACACAGGGTGTGCTGTGACCGGCAATCCTGGCGAGAGTTATAGGTATTCTCGTACCATTAGGGCCTGGTGCGCGGTTGCACCTGTTGAAACCAACAGTTTCCAACTTTTGTTTTTTTGTGTGACCTACATCATTGTATTCATAATAGATAAAAACTCAATATAGTATATACCTTCGTTACGGAACATAAAAAAAATAAAGAAATAATAAAGGTGATTTGTCCGAAACGAAACTTATTATTTGCCAATTTTTATCTTCTTACATTTTCCATTTTATATCCTTAAACAATTTTTTTTGCCCGTTGACTTGTTCATACGAGGCGCAGCAGATAAAAAGAAGTGAATGCCTTTTCCATTGAGTAAAACAACTGAAAAGATTTTCGCCCTAAGGCGAGTAACTTCAGCGCATTTTCCATGAATGATCAGTACTTTCCAAAAGGCCATAACTACGTGCGCTATGATTTTCTTTACTAGAGGCATACGAGTATATGGTTAAAATTTCAAAGAAATATCTTGATAAATAAAGAATTTGGCACTGACTGCGCGTGCGCACATCTAATTTTTGCAATATCAGTTATGTTTGCCTTTAACAGAAGCATCTGTGATTAAAATTTCAAAAAGAGATCTTGAGATAAATAACAGTTGATATTGCGCATCCTGCGCATGCGCACATTAAACTGATGTTTACAATATGCGATACGTTTGCTTACACTAAACGCAACTTTGGTTAAAATTTCAAAGAAATATCTCTATAAGTCAGAAAGTTCCCATTGCGCAGTCTGCGCATGCGTACAGCTGATTTTTACTATATGCTATATATTTGGCTTCACCAGAAGTATCTGTGGTTAAAATTTCAACAAAATATATTAATAAATAATAAATAAGGAAGTTGTGCGCAGTTTAATTGTCAAGATTTTCCTTGACTCAGGTGCTAGAGCTATACGCTACCGAATCCAAAAAGAACGAACTTAATATCTTTAAAACTGTAGGAGTAGTTAAGACCTCGGACAGACGGACAGAGAAACTGGCTGCAATAGCGCACCCAACTTCGTTGGAAAATGCGCTGAAATCGTTATTCAATGCTTTATCATAAAGATATCGTTGACGCGAATTTAACTGTTCTTTCAAACAAATTTGAACTCATTCGATGTGTACCTACTCGTATATTTGTTCGAGGTATATTTGTAAAATAAATGCGACAAGACAAAATATTTCAGGGGCTCCGATTAAGGGAGAGCTTAATATAGCCACCTTGAAATATGTCAAGTGAAGTGAAATTGAAACAATAGGTAAACATGAAATAAGAAAATTATAGGCACAAAATGTTAATCTCGAGGAATTAGTTAAGTTTCATTCTAAATGTTCACAAAAAATTCTAGAAATACATCTCTACGGCAAAAATAGTACAAAATTCGAACACAAGCTTATAAAAGTATAGTACCAAACAGAAATTGAATATTAGGAAGTGGGATAGTCAATCCTCACGGACCTCTTTATTTCACTAGCGCGCTTTCTATAAAAACCGAGATAAAAACGGAAACGGTGAAACGGTGACATTTCCTTTCGGACTAATTCAATTTACCTACCCAGTATTTGTATCAAGCACATACATATAAACAATTAATGCTACAAGGCGAACGAGGAAAGGGAACTTTGAACATTATGGATTTAAGAAATATTCAAGGCCTATACTAATTTACTAAAGATTTAAATGTAAGTCGTGACTCCGTGAAAAGGTCTGAGATATGATATTTCAGAAACTAGTCCAACACACGCCAACGCGTTACACAATACACATTTCCTAGGAAAGTATCGTGTTTCAACCAATTCAGAGGATTGCCCTCTTCGTTTAACCAATACTTAAAATTTCACGTAATTTCCTTTCTCCAAATATTTTATCGTTCACTGACATTTTTTTTTATTGCAGAAACAATGAGAGGGGTTAGTTAAATAATCGCAAAAAAATGGCGTCAATAGCGCTGGATGCATACCGCCATCATCGACTTTGTGCGATGTCGCCCTCCAGAGAGTCGATTTCGTGTACGAGCACAAAAGGACTGCTAAACGCACCAGGACAGAACAACTGCTTTCTAAATAGTGCAGTACAGGTAAGAGGTATCGCTATTGAAAATATTGAACAAATGTTCCATTTTGATTTTTGATGTACATCCGAGCTGTCAACATTAGAAATTAACAGCCATTAAAATATGACGTAAAAGGAATTGAAATGATACTTTACTCGTAGCTTTTGACGGTCAAGAGAAAGTGTACCTACATATTTTAAAATTTATATAGACATTCCTTTCCTAATTGTGTATATATAGAAATTTGGATGAGTCTAATCTCTGAAACCTTTAAATATTATATAAATTTGAAATAAGGAGAAAATAATTGGTAATTCATATTTTGATTGTGTCCCTTCTTTTGCCGTTCCATATTATGTGAGAAAAGTTGACAATTGACTTCACTGTTCTGCGCTTCTTTCACAATATTTTGATTTAATTAATTTTCACAAAGCAATTATTCAAATACCAACCCTTCGCCGATGGAGTTCTTTACCGATTAACTGAAGTACACAAATAGTCGGTCTTTGGGGTTGCGTACAAAAAGTTGGTACGTAGTATACCGGATGGTGCACGGTAAGTAGGAACATAGGGATTTAACATGGAAAATTAGTTGTATGCAATATCCTGCCCTCCTGTACATTTTACAGAAAAAACTGTAGAGTTTAAAGTTGTTCAGAATTAAAAGGTGCATGCAACTGTTTTTACATGTTTTATTAATCTTTTGGCATACACGCAAATTAAAAAATAAATTTCAACATTTCTGTTATTAGTAGCAATAGCCATGACTTTTGTTGTTTTATGAATTGCTACTAATAACAGAAATGTTGAAATTGACAGTTTTGCATGCACCTTTTCATTCTGAACAACTTTAAACTCTACAGTTTTTTCTGTAAAATGTACAGGAGGGCGTGACATTGCATAAAACTAATTTCCCATGTTTCCTATGTTCCTATACTTACCGTGCACCGCCCGGTATACGTAGGTAGGTATATACGTATTGGGATTCAGATACAAGCTCACACTCGATTCTATGCAAGGAATGGGTAGAGGAGGGCGGGGGTGCAAAGCCATACACTTTGACACATTAATCGGGGGGGGGGGGGGTTACAAACCACCATCAAGGCCATACTGGGATATACACATATAACGGGCGATCAAAAATCAGTTGCCGTCCAGTCGCCTGTGGAAGTTCATGTTAAATACGATTTCCCATATAAACAAAAATTCCAAAGGTGACTCGACAGCAACTCATTTTTGATCGCATAGTACGCCCTGCATAGATTTTACTATACCATATGGATCAACGGTTAATACTAGTCCCAAATCATATATCCCCACAACAACGTCTATACTGTTGCCATAGGTATCTACAGGATGATGCACCCGAAATTTTCCATTTTCCAAGAAATTTGTCCGATAGGTATTCTCGCACGATTAGGGTGTTGTGTGCGGGTGCACATTTGCACAATTGTGTTTAAACCACCAGTTTCCAACTTTTGTTTTTTTGTATACCGTACATCTTTGTATTCATAACTGCAGATACAGCGAATTTTATTGAGACCGAAAGAGTTTAGTAAATGGTTGCGTTATGTAAGGTAGTATAGCATGCTATATTTATCGATGTTTTCTCTCTTGGCCAATGATTAATGAGGAGGGGGCTCTTTACACATAATCATTTAAAGGACGCCTGACATCCATTCAAAATCTACGCTATATAATGAAAGAAGAATCAAACTCATAGAGAAATTATCCGAAATATTGCATTTTTTCTTTGTAGGTACGTTCACACAGGCTGAATTATCTTCTATACCGTCTCCAATTAGCTCTGCCAGCCGAAATACATGTAAGATAACATTAATCCCCCCCCCCCCCTCGACACCCACTGATGTCGAAAAGGAGTCGCGCAGAAATGGTACACTTTGTCGACACTAATTTCAGTTCGATGAGACCTTTCATTAAAATTAAGAGTTCAGCATTAGTTTACCCCCATTTTCAAAAATGTTACTTGGCACCGCTAAAGGGATGCATTATGCAAAATATTGACCCGGTGATTGTCACATGTAAAAGTTATGCACGTCTCACTATTAAACATACGATCTGAGGAAATAATTCGGGGGGGGGGGGGGCTGAAGAGAGTGAAATTTAATGGCCGTCTGACACACCCTTAAGGCATAAGCTGCTTATTGCAAAAAACTCCAGGACTACGACAATTCCCCTTAAAGAAGTTCACAACACGGCAGAAGTGGGTCCGGAAAGACGAACGGACCAACGCACAAAACGCAAACAAAAGAACTAGATTCTATTTAGACGTGTGGATATGCAATGTCTTCTACCTATTCCTGATGTCCAGGAGACTAGTGAGTGTGGTTAGGTATGCCGGAAGTGTCCCAGTATTGCAGAGAATTTGTGTCGGGCACTTGCAAGAAATGATAAATATCATGCAAATCTGTTAGAAATTAGTTGCCATGCGCGCAACTTTGTGCTTGTGAGAGACATTGTTCTCGAAAGTCATAAAGTAGTACCTACTCTTCTGGTGTTTCACAAAATTTAATATTTCAGTCTTAGAGCACACATTCTACTCCTTCATACCAAAATGTTTTATGTTGAATTATGCTTTACGAGGTCGTATTTCACCAGATAACAAAATTGTTTTTAATTACATTTATTTCAATGCGTTATTTCAAATACAGGGTGTAGAAACGTGCCGTGAAATTATTGAACAAACGTTGTAATTATCACACATGAATTATAATTATAATATATAATTTCCTTAATTTCTCTGATTTCCCACAACAAAAAATTACAAATGTTTATTTTGGAACACCCTGTATTCATTTAAAAATGTTCTGTTATGTATAATCGTTAATACCTATAGATAAATAATACAGTAATATTTTTAAATGTGTGTACTGTTTTCAGTTATTACGAAGATTTATAGTTTCTTGCTTTTCTCAATATTTGTGATGACTGATGACCCTATATAACCAGAAGAAGTGTTGGGTAGATTTAATTTAATTTAGGTAGTCTTTAGGAAAGTTAGAATTACTTACATGTTGTTATAAAATCATTTTCAGTAGCTGATAGTGCGGGGTGGCATTTCAACATGTACCTACTTTTATGTAGGTCATACTAGTTAATCAGGTGAGTTACACAGTAATACCTACTTTAATGTCAAAAATAAGGACAATGGGAGCGATTACTAGAGCACATAATTTCTAGAGCGACTCACAAGTGGGACCGCTTACGCTGTCGGTTTTCCGTTAGTCTGTCCGTCGGTCTACGCCAGGGCTTCTCATAATTAATAAATATGCCTTTTTGCCAATAAAATCGATGTTTATTTAATTACGTGTGTGGAGCAGACAGATTTGGCTGAAATGGTCCTGAAAGCTGGAATGATTTTGGAAACGATTGGAAAATGTCAATGGTTTTATGTCCTTTTTCCTTTTGGCTATAAACGTGAAAAAAATGTCATAAATCCACTCGATAATCGATAAAAATTGTTACAGAGCCCTGTACATATTCACACAACAGAGTACCTAATAGCATTTAGGTACATCTGTTCACTTACGATGTAAAAAACACCTCTTGTGATTAGGGGCAATATATACTTACACCGAGTTATTCTCGATATGATGTTTACAATGGAGTTCTATTCATACGAGGAACATAAAATGAAAAATACTAAACAGGTATCGGTACTTTTAACAAAATTGTTGACCGTTGATTTACTATACACAGATACACTTAAAAAGTTAATGTCCCGCTCTGTTTTCGCTTTCTGCCATTAACTTATTACAAGCAAACTGTAAATTATAAATGAACTTGATGCAGCCCTCGGGGAAATGCCTCGTCGTTCCGTAGTAAGATGAAGGAATCTCGTTAACCTGAATTAGATTGCGCAAACATATGGATGAGTTCATGTCATGGAATGTTTATTAAATTAAGTTTTACTAACATGGTGTTTATGCTTCAATTAAAATTCCTGTTATGGAACTAAATATTTACCTAATTATTTTTTAGAGAAATCCGATTCCAAAAAAAAGAGTGTTTCTTGGTGTTCTTGCACGTGCATTACTTTTTATTAATGAAAAATATGTGTAAGTACGATGTCCTACTTACCTACCTACCTTTAAATATTTATGCATTGAGCATTGTCTGCTGAACTAAATATTTCAACTAAATACTGAAACACGTTGATTTTGATTTTAAAATTACATATTCCAATTGCAATTTTAAAATGAAAATCGACAAAAAAATGTATCCGTTACTTGGATGCACTGCATGATACTACTAGTTATAGTATCATATCATGGATGCACTGTATTATAATAATTATACCATGTATATTATTTAAGATGTACCTACATGTACAACTTTAATTACATGGTTTTTTAAATCATGTACTGCCTACAATTATTCTGAAATTTAAATTACTATACCATAACTATAAAGTAAATAATCATTTTTTTTATTGTCCTTTTTGAAGCAATGGTGTTATCGAATGGGAATCTTATTCGCTGTAATTCTCTGTCTAGTTAATTTTATTATTACCTTCTACAGACGTCGAGTCTGTGGATTAGAAAAATTCAGTTCCTTTCAACTGGACCGCGTGTTTTGTTTAGTCACATTTATACCTTTTTTACGTCTTCAACGATTTTTTGTATTTAAGATGACATTCTTTAGTTAATGTCTTTTTAATAGTTCCTTGTTTTTTGAAGTAATAAGAATTTTATATGTGGAATAAGAAAAATTCAAAACGTTATAACCACGTTGACAAACGGGTCTAATAAATTACAAAACTGTAGCTACTGCCCGTTATTTATACTTACCTACTATAATTTAAATTGCTTTTCAGAATGTTTCGGACCGTATGGATGGATGCATTTAGCACTTCATTCAATTTGTATCGTGGACGATGGTTGTTCAATCGAAAGACGACCACTGTGGTGTGTTAACACTCAGTTTTCGACCAGCATATCAAAAATAAAATTAGGTACTCACTTCGTCTTGATCAAACTTTTATAAATTAATTGTTAATGGTTCTCGCCCATTTTTATTTAATAAATTCATCGCATTATAGACATTAACAAAAATTGAATGCCTATTAGCGAAACCTCGATACTTGCACCGGAAGCACCCCTCATCAAACACCCCCAAAAATTTTGAATGGTAACGATCGAGGGGTGGATTGTGGATACGTGTATTGTAAAGCTCTTTAATAATAATGCTTTACAATTCCCAATTATAGAGTATTAGAATCAACAAATGATAATTTGTAAATTGCTTGATATTGTTGGCGTTTTCATATATCTCTACTTTTAAAAGTGACATTGTAGGTATAGGTACCTACAACGAAAATTGTAATAACGTAATTCAATCCCGAACGTGATTTCGCTAAAATCCGCTTTAGCGTAAACTTCCATTAAAGAGGAAACGGTACATCGGTGCACATTTAAATTAATTTATCAGCATAGACATTCTGTGTTGTAATTAATTTTTGATAATTTTATTTTTATTGGTACCTACCTCAAATTTGATTTTTTAATTAATGGCACCATTTTACAACAAATGACTCCGTTATCTTCACTGCCTCTCAAGACGTGTAAGTATAACCATTGTATTTCGTTTATAAATACAATGGTATGTAAGTTTCGCGTATTAATTTACAAGTTGTTTAAAACGGAGAACAGGTGAATGTAACAATTACAGGTGAGTGTAATCAATAATACTATGTGACAGTTTCTCTAAGAATTAGAAATGCAATAATTCTACGACTATCATGTGAACCGTCTGAAACGCAGAGCTACTATTACAGGCAATTATGAGAAGGTATCCTATTTTTTCAGTAGTTAAATTACAGGTGTCATTGGAATGCGGGTAGGCATTTCAGATTTAATCCTATCTGCCTTTTTCTGTTTATTTTTAGTGCGTTTTCCACCTCATGTTGGAAGGCCACTTTCTCCGTCCGTCCGAGGCCTTAATCATTGTTTAGATCAAGCATTTAAACAATGCCTTAACTACACCTACCGTTTTCAAGATAGTTCGTTCTTTTTGCATTCGGTAGCTTATAGAAAAATCTTGACAATTAATGTGCACAGACTGCGCAATGTCAACTTTCTAATTTATAGAGATATTTTTTGAAATTTTAACCATAGATGCTTTTAATC
The DNA here is from genome assembly GCF_008802855.1 of Photinus pyralis. NCBI lineage: Eukaryota > Metazoa > Arthropoda > Insecta > Coleoptera > Lampyridae > Photinus > Photinus pyralis. The sequence goes on along the minus strand of NW_022170403.1, from coordinate 12,057,858 downwards.
AAGACAAGCGTATCGCATATTCTTAAAATCAGATGTGCGCATGCGCAAACTGCGCAATGTTATTTTCTTATTTATGGAGATTTTTTCAAATCTAACCAAAAATTCTTTTAGTAATGGCAAACATATCGTATATTTTAAACATCAGGTGTGCGCATGCGCAAATAGCGTAATGCTAAATTTTTTATTTATAATAACCTTTATGTCATAGCTTATTTTCCTATCTACAATAAATAGTCCATTACATGACGTTTCGGGAAGTACTGATCAATCCATGGAAAATGCGCTAAAGTACGGTCCTTAGGGCGTAAATCTTTTTTTCACTTTTTTGTGTTGTGATCGGCTGCCAAATTATCCAAAGGTCTTTCTATTCCTAAAGTGAAATAAGATTAAACCAATACAAATGAAATACCGAAAGATCTTCAATGTAACCGTTTATTTTGCTGGCCATTATTATTTGAGCACTAGTATCTGTATTGATGTATCCTAGGATAGAAGTATCTATAGCGTGTAACAATAAAATATGTAAAAAATTCCATGGTAGATGGGACCAAAACAAGTATCCTTTTAAAATAAATCGAAGGTCCGAAATTAATTCTTTTGGAATTACGCTTTCAAAATTCCCAGAATTTGCGTTTCTTCTTTGATTTTACTCTCAGGAACCGCCATAGATAAAAATATTGCCAAAGTTACACCTAAATTTCGTATGTGTTGGTTTTTTGCTATATGAAGATGAAAATAATGAATTCAAAACTACAATTCTTAAACATTCGAAAAAAATTCCAATTGCAATTGGTACAAATTAAAGGGTGGTGCGGCAATTCTACCTTGTGGAAGGGTGCCAATTTGTACTGGTGTCTTGTAAAGGGGTGAAGATTTTCTCAGGTTTGTATAACTTCTTCGTTTTGTTATGTTGTTGAAGTACCTTTGGAACTTACCTTGTACTTCCAGCTAGCTCAGGTAAAAATAATTTGGAAACACACTACTTTAGAAATTCATACTCTAATATGTTTTAGAGAGTTTATGCAATTTTCATGTAGGCCTCTCTTTGACACAAAAACTCTTTTTACTTCCCCTTTTGTAGAACAGCAATAATTTCAAAAAGTTAATTAAATATTTAAATACGCTTATTATTATTAAATCTTGAAATAATGAAAAACAAAAATTCTGACAGCCACTCTCAAAGAGGGACATCTTAATCTAATTTAAATAAAATTAAATCCTATTGGTCAAAAATAGTTTAACCAAAATAAACAAATAGAGGAAACTCGTATTCATAAAGCTGACCTCAGGCGCTTTTGTCGCCTCGATTCAAATTTCCACCGGTATGCTCTCTGGTAGACTTCACGTAATGTTTTGGGCACTGGGATGACTATACTGCTTTCGCTAATTTATTTTACTTGTTATCTTCCTGGTCCAATTTATCCAAAACACAAATGAAAGCTGTCCAGTGAAAACAACGCAAGCCGGTGTTAATAATAGGTCGCTGGCGTGTGAAAAACAAAACGCGGGATTATTCAATTGTCTATTTACCAATGGGAGGTTTTACGATGTCCACAATTAAGCTGAAGTACGTCTATCCGGTTTTTGCAGATCCGGTCGAAATATGCGGCATAAACGTTGCAGGGTTGAAATTCGATCGGATACAATACTTCAACTCTATCCGAAAAACTTAGAGAATTGTATTCAACTTCAACCATTGTATTAGTATTTAAACAATGGTTCAACTCATCCACTTCGGAATAGTGCCTCACATGGTATAAACGGAATTGAATTTGATGTAAAATTTTTAGGGACAACTTAAACACAAATTCGTAATTATTTGTTATTAAGTGTAAATGAAAATCGTATAATAGTCTAAACGCCGCGCCGGTCAAGAAAAGTTCAGATAATAAGAAAATCCAACTTTGAACATTTCAGTGATTAAAGAGTAATTTCGACGTGTCTATTTGAGATTACCATGGCATATACACCTTAGATCATACATATTAACAATCTAAGATATACACTATCAAAAGTAGGTTTTAACCACGGATTCCCTACATCCGATCGAAATTTACGGCTAAGTTTTTATTACTGTTTTTTAGTGGAAATCATTTTTGAAGCATTTTTTTATAAATTTGCAATAACCCTCACGCAGCTAACTCTCACGGAGAATATTCTAGAGCAATTTAGATCTAGGCTTGTGGATAATTTTTGTCAAAATAAATGTGCTTATCATTCAACGCTAGTAGCGTATTAATCAATGCTTGTAGTAATAAGCTGTTTATTTCTGCCTGTGGCTCTCCCCTGATGTGGTTCTTGGTGCATTTTGTTTCATAACCAATACAGATGAATAACGCTATGACGCTCGGTCACTAAGTACGCAATTTAACTATTATAAACATTAGTTACGGGGGCGCCGAGCTAAATGTGACCCCGGGCGCTAAAATATAGCCCAGGGCCTGGCTACGATACCAATTAATCTCTTCTCAGGCGTTTGTAATACAGAGTGAATTAAGTATATCCCACCATAAGAATTTTTGATTTTTCCACACTTACACAAGTAAAACGAGTAAAAACGGGGCCGGGACACTTCGCCGGATGCTCTATTTCGGGTGATCGAAAAGAACTGCAGACAGTTTAAGTTGGGCGCTTTAAGTTTTTAATGCTTTTTACTTAAAGAATTGGCAAACATTTTTTGATGATCTATTTCGCCGACTCGGGACACTACGCCGACCGTGCCCACACATCGCCGAAAGGCGAAAAGTGTACAAGGACCCTAAGCCAAACGTAACCATAACGTCGACTCATACAACACTGCTTAATGAAGCTAGACGGTGTGCAACACCAAGCAGCTTTTGACGTTAGGTTATTGTAGGTTTAAAATATTTTTTTTTAACTTTTTTCGAACTACAGGCTCATACGAAAATTCTTAATGAAACTGGACGGGGTGTGAAACAAAGCAGCTTTGGATATTTTAGGTTATTTGTAAGTTTAGGACATTTTTTTAAACTTTTTTTAAAATGCACTCATACAAAAATTCTTAATCAACCTGGACAGAGTATGAGGGGCCTGGTTTTTCAAATAGTCGTCGTTGTGGTCACGTTCGGCTTAGTGTCCCTTGCATGTGTCGACGATGTGGGCACGGTCGTCGTAGTGTCTGTCGGCGTAGTGTCCTTAGTCGGCGATATGGATCATCAATCATCAAAATATTGTGTCGGCGTTGTGGGCATTCGGCGGTGCCCTAGACCCGTGTATCTTCAGGTAGTACCGGAAAAACTTCTGCTGCCCAATGTTGTTTGCCTCCATTTGTCCGCACTTTGCCTATCAGCTACAAGATAGCCGTGCCCTACGCCCTTATTTTTTACTCGTAGCACAGATTTAAATCTGTGCTCGTAGGTCGTGCACAAGTGCGGAAGGCCGTTTTGAATATGTTCACATTTAAGCATCTAGGGTATGTTGTGTTTGAATTTACTTGTAGCGCCGCCAAGATATTTTGTTTCAAATTTTGAAATATTGGTAGTTTACTCCAACAAAATACCTATAAGAAGTATTAATGAGTGGGATAAGGAATGAAATGTTACAAAAATGACAATTTCGTATATTGTTTTGAAAGAGATAATCTAAAAATAAAACTAACTGTTGTATATGTATAAGGTAAAAGTAGATAACAAGGGCAACAAAATATAAGTGTGAGAAACAATAAACTTTACATAGGTAGTTAATTATTAATAGGTTAATACAACTGCCACTTAGGAGTAGTTATAACTGCAGAATGAAAGAAAAAGTAAATTAAATTCGTAAGCATAATGGTAGAGTAGGTGAGTATAACGTAAAAAAAACGTAAATTTAGATGTGTTTACACGTGCAAAACGCATTATGAGTATCGAAGACCATGTCGTATAAGGAAACCACTCTTGTGAGATTTAAATATAATTAATACAAATTAATTGTAAACAAGGGGAATAAGAATAAGACTAGACGCTGTGGGAATGTTCAGCAAGCGTATCTGTTCATGTGAACTAGCGCCTCTGGGAACTTCCCTTTCATGATTATTGAAATAAAGATGAAACAATGCCACTTAATACCTATTCTCGGGATATTAAAATAAGGAATTAATCCGATACTACTGTAGTCACTGTTTAGTGTTTATGTGCGGAATCGATGAATGCATTTACTTGACAAAAATACGCAGGTAACGCTACGACAACTGCAAGTTGCCATCCAGTTGCATGTAATTATCTAGGCGGTTAATCGCACCTGTTCCACTTCATGTACCTTAATTTCAGTGACTCACCCAGTGTTTACAATGGGGAACGTCGTTTAAATCCGGAGACAAATGTCGCTATATTAACGCTCCCCAAATCCCGAAATTTAGCTAATAGGTACATAGTAGCTGCTGTAACATGTTCGTGTTAAAATTAGATAGAAATCTGTTGTTCTAGATAAAAATCATTGTTGGTCTAAATTTAGCATACAAATCACTTTCCCATAAATTCATACTTCGTAAAAGAAGTACAACCGGAAAGATGCAATTTAGTGTTTTATCATTACGTAATTCTCTTGAGAAAATAAAATCAAAATATAGGCAACAGGCGAACAAAACAAATTTGCGTTTCCCTTTGCTAAAACAGAAACATTTTACAAATAGAAGGTAAATTGAAGCAACAAAAAGGTCTAGCATTATGGAACATAGGTAATTCGTTGTGTGCTTGAAATCGTTGTTTTGGGAATTTTGCCACTATTCGATCAAGAACGGGTTACCAATCATCCATTTTCCCGGTCGTTCAATTAATGATGTGGAAATGTTTAATAAATTTATTTTTTTTAGTTTTTTTTACATTGACCTAACATTCTGCGATTAAAGCATAAACAAGTACCTATTGCCCTCCATTGATCGATCCTTTTATCCATGTCGGCTACTGTAACTGAGAAGTGCTAGTGAAAATGAACAAGATACGAAGAATCGCATACGATTTTCAGTAGCGGACATCTCGAATTCGGAAACGCGACGTTTAATTCGGCTCAGATTCAATAGTACGAAACGATAGTACTGATCCAAAGCTCGTAGAAATCGATTGGCGAAGGTTTTGCATCGCTGTCTCTTCAAGATTAACAGACGGACAGACAAAGTCATCACGAATAACAGGAACGATTTCGTAATCGTTCGTGTTATAAATTGTGAGTGAGAGTGATAAATAACAAATACTGTTATAATAATTAATCAATTTTAAAACTGTTACAAATTTATTGTTAGTTAATTGGATCAATTGTATGAATTACCATTGAATAAGGACCTTAAAGAATAAAGAAGTATAACCAGATAGGAAAACCTGAAATTCGTGTAAGGCGTGTTGCATACACTGCAAAGTGGGTAATTACCACAAATATTGAAGGATATGGCCTCGGGCGGTAAATATTTTAAACAGGGAGACCAGTTATACTTAGGGGCTTTTTGTTTTCCTTGTTTATCAGAGTTGAACAGTGTTGTCATATTTACCAGATCCTTACATCGAGCTAGGTAAGTTTGATTGTTTATTATGTAAAGATAATGGTCCTTACAACAGTTCTTGTTGTTTTCTTATTAGATTAAACTACATTTTTTATTTTATTTATTGTTCCTTATGATCTTAGCATCCCAATTTCAAAACTTATACCTAAATATTGCTTTAGAAGTAGTTATTGTAGTAGTTAACAATATCCATTGAAAGTAAATCTATTCGTTAAATAAAACTACAGTTATATAATAACAAATCGAAAGAAAATTATTTTGAAGAATTTTCCTATTATCGTAAAAGAGCTTCACAAAGTTGTAATGTCAAAAATCATGGAGAGCCATTTAGAAATTGTGGTATGAACGAAAATAGATGACAACCAAGTTTTTAACAAACATTCTTGGTTAAAAAGTCGCTATTTCTAATATAGAACTTAGCTTAGAAGTCGTTTGCTTCACAGAAAGCGCATATCAGTCATTAATCTGCGGAGCCTGAGTGAGCTTAAATTAAGTTTCTATTTAACCTTCTTAAAAGGGCAGTATACCCAAATTTCATGTTTTCGTCTAAAAATATAAAAAAATAAATAAAAAAAATAGTAAAGAGTAACGGAGAAAACAGCAAGTCTCTACGCCCTTTCGTTATTAAATGGGAAGGTGTCGAATGTAAAAAAGGGTCGTGTGTGCAGTGGCGGATTTACATATAGGCACACTAGGCACGTGCCTAGGGGCGGCAGCTTTAGGGGGCGGCATTTTTTTGCACTAGGTATATTTATTTTAGATAATATTTTAAGTTTTAAAATAAGTCCCCTAACAACTTACAAATGTAATTATGAAATAAATTGGAATTGGTAGACAGTTTAAACAAACTTAACTGTCAGAACGATAATCGACAATGCAAGATTTGACGTGTGTGAAAACGTAATGTTAGGTATACTGTATTTCTATTCATATTAGTTTTAAAAATTTCAAGGTATAATGTGATATTTATTAGTCTCCTAAAGTTTATTGAAATTTAAAGATTTTTTTTGGGTGTGCCTAGGGGCGCAAAAAATTTAAATCCGCCACTGCGTGTGTGACGTCATCCCGACAAATGGATCGGTGGCGCGCTATAGCAATATATGAGTACTACTAGATTCGAAGACGTTTGACATGTTCATTTGAGACTGGTAGTCAGTGATCTGCATTATTTTCAAAAATGACTAACTTTGTGTTTCCCGCTGCAACAATAATTTGAAAAATGCCAATGTTACATTGCAAATTTTCCCCGAGAAAACAAAGGAGCCGTGTCGAAATAAAGTCTGGAAATGTAGAAAAAAATCACTGAATCATAGTATAGTCACGTCGTTTGCAGTGTCCACTTTAATGATAATCATTTTTTTGGAAGATACAAGAAGGAAAGGACCCTGTGCCTCAGCATAAAGTTTTGAGAAGGCTGACAATACTGCAATCCCTATTTTACATCTCAGCTCACCGGAAACAAAGGTCCTAATAAAGCTATAAAACGTCAATCAGCTTATCTAAGAAAGTAAGATTGTGTCTGATTGCTTATTGTGGGTAAACGATCAACTTCGTAGTGGAGAAACCAGTTCAACATCAAACATATGCCACAATACCACTTACTGAAAAAATAGGTATGTCCAATGTGAGCTGGGTACAGAAATTTATTACAAATATTCAAATTTATATGAGTAGGTATATATCTTCGGATGATAATTCAGTAAGGTTTTCTTGTTTTTTTTCAAAGGAAAGCGAAATAGAATATGAAAGAACTGACGCGTTTGGACTGCTTGGATCCGTGCCGCCGCACCCACGATGTCGGGGTCACATATGCTCTGTCTTTCAAACTTTCATCGTTAATAATTTGAAAACTACTCATCGTAGAAAACTCCGGTTTGAAATTTTGTTCTTAGATTTTCTTCTACAGTTTTTTTTATTTTGGGTATACTACCCCTTTAACATATTTGTATTCCAATTTAGTGCTCCCCACTGTTTGAGAAACGCTGGTAATAAGTTAACAGGAAACCATGATGATTTCACTCCCTTATTCACTGTTTAAGCAAACATTTTGCCCCATCTTCCTCTAGTTTCTGTAATCGCACTTTTCGAAGTGCCAGATTCTCACCCTCAAACAGTCAAGGGCAGTATGTAGCCAAGACCGCATAGTGTGGGGGCGCGCCATCTTGCTGCAACCAGAGGTCATTCCTATTTGGGAACAACTAATTTGATTATTGATTGGTTGAATAGAGAATTAAAAGACATCGCAAATGATGTATCACAATCCCCTACTTCATATTGAAAAGTGTAGAGGTTGTCACACTTACTTTGAGGGTATTAAATTTAGGGATGACGATATAAAATCGACGTGTCTCCGAGTTAAGAAATAATGACTTTTTCCTTTTATTTGTACCCTACTGTATATATTGCTGGTCTCGTGCACGTGTCGAAATCGAGCAATTCGCGAAAATCTGTTCTACTCTGCCTAAAGTAAAACGGCTGAAACAAATGAGCCAGCCAAAAGGTGATATCTTAGCATTAGCATAGTGTAAAAATAGGCATTATAGCAACTTAGGCTGATTATTGTTTCAGCCATTTTACAATAGGGCAGATTTTTGCGAATAGGTACGTACATTTCTATTTCACCATATAAAAAAATTAATAACTATACTATACGTCTGTACCGTTCATAATTTCGTTGACCATTTTCTTGTTTTATTTTAATTTGCGTTTGCTACAATCGAATGTTTGCAGATTTGTACACGTATTGCCTTGCCCTCAACCTGACAGAACTATTTTCTCTGCAACACATTTTATAGATGAAACTTTGTCAAGACATACAATAATGCAATGCAGTTTTTGATACCTACATTCATATTAAAAATTAAAGAAATTCGTCAAATAAGGAATTAAAGTTAAGAATGTCGCACGTTAACTTATAAGATTTCCGCATTATAGGTGGAAGTGTATGATTGGATGCCTAACATTTATTTATACCCAAGATATATGTTGTTTATACTTATGTAAATTCAATGCTTATACCACACCACTACGAAAGAATGAAACTATTTTCGTTTTAATTTTCCACAGAATAGAGATCGGATGAGGATACATAATACTCGTTTGAATGATGTGTTGCATCTTGCATCCCTCTCAATATGGGTGCATCTCGTGCATCTATCATTATTATAACACTGGCCCACTTCAAATTGTAAATAGAGCAATGGAATTACCATTAGCGAGACATATTTAGGAAATTTACGTGTATATTTTCAGCTCGAATTGGCATTTTAAGTGACCTTTGACACTAACGTTTCAACGGAGTCGAAGTGACCTCAAGATCAGAGGACAACGACGTACACAATCCTGTTATGTATTCTGTATACTATTCAAATCGTATATAATGATTAGTACCCATATAGCACCGCATAAATTATTAATCATATATTAAGATGGGAGAAACATGATTACAGTATTAATTTGATTTGAAAAAAAATCCACTATGCAAATGTGTAGATATTTTAAGTATTTTCCATGCGTTGTGTGTCGACAAATTAAATAAATAAACCCAGCAAGTTTACCTTTACGTTAGTATTTACGTAATAGCGGTGCAGGTACCTACGCCATCCAGGTACCTTAAAAGTAGCAGTAGGCGATCAATGAACTATAAAAATGTTCACTTCACTTCTGCAATGGTGCATTAACTTGCTTTTTAAGTCAGTTTCAACCAACACCAATGCCTGAATCTGAAAGAGTATATTACAATTACCTTTTGATGCAATCTATAGCAACGACAGCTGCGTTAAACATGATTATGCAATTTTATTTGAATTAACCACTACGTTTTAGTAAAAACATAAAATATGGTCAACGAAAACTTAATATAAAGTTCAATTTTTGAGATTGTTTTGCCTTTTTAAAATGCCTCGACAAATTACCTTCAATTTTGATTGCTGAATAATTGCAAAACTCGAGGTAGATTTAAAATTATGACTATGAGCAACAAACAAATTAGTTGAACGTAAAGAATTATGTTCGACGTGAACGTAGGAAAGAAACAAACTGTGACGTTTCTCACTCACGCGAGCGGCTAAAGCGTATTACTATTATCATTGTATGTGTATAAAGGGTGAGTTTTTTCCGATGTCGTAAAGCGTAAGAGATACTAAGTCGCTTGAATGGGCAAACAATTGCACAATTTTATGTAGATTAAGTTTCCCTTTCAGAGTTTCTTCTAACTGTACAAGTAATGAAGCTAAGGTCAAAAGACCCAAAAATGTCATTTTTGAAAATACACTGGCGTAAGGCGTTCATTTATTTTCAAAGATATCAAATAATAATGTTAAGAAACGTTTCTGAAAATGGCGGTTTTCGAGATATTGACATCAACTAACAACTCCTTATTATAAATGGACGCCATATTGGATTTTTACGTCACTCGATGGAGGAAAGAATTACAAAATCAGCGATACTAAATACTTGGTATTTTATTTGGGAATCAATCTTGCATTTTTGCCTCGAAGTTTACAATGCATTTCTTATGGCAATAATTCCATGGCTATGTTGATGGTGACTATGCGAGACAATAAACGAATGAATTTGGTTTCAATCATAATCAGCCATGGAATTATTGCCATAAGAAAACGTTGTAAACTTCGAGGCAAAAATGCAAAGTTGATTCCCAAATTAAATGCTAAGTGTTGAGTATCACTTGTTTTGTAATTTTTTTTCTATCAAATTACATGAAAATTCCATATGGCGTCTATAAGAAATGATGTGACTTACTCGTAACCCACAAGTAATAAAAATTTTATTTTAGCACCATCAGAAAGCTGAGAAACAATTACCAAGCGTTTATTAAAACTATTTTTGATATCTTTGAAAATAAATGAATGCCAGTGCATTAAAAAAAACATGTTTCGGTATTTTGACCTTAACTTCGTTATTTGTACAGTTAAAAGATACTCTGAAAGTGAAACTTAATCTACATAAAATTCTACAATTGTTTGCCCATTTAAGCGACTACAACGTATTTCTTACGGTTTACGAGATTCCCATACTAAGCATCGGAAAAAACTCACCCTGTATATACAATGGTATTACCCACACACAGCCCTGGCAACCCCATTTGAACAGGTATGCGCAAACTCGTTATTCGTCTTTATTAAAATTTCTTTTAAATTAAAATGCGGCGTAGGTAAGAAAACTGTTTCCGCAAATCATCGGTGCTGGGGTTCAACCACAAACTTATAAATTAAGATGGACTGCTGATCAAACAGTTGCATAGAGGTAGAAATCGCCCTAGCATGGGCGCGGCCATGATGTGCACGTTTTAGTTATTTTCTAGAGGAATTTTCCTAGTGCTCAAGTTTTGAGACTATTGCATCCTTGGAAGATCACATGTGTCACAGTAATTTATTTAGAAAACGTGAGGTTAATGCTTGTTTATTAGTTGATTTGGATTTCGCGCCAAGTGAGTGCACATCGCATGGCTGCCCCCATGTAGGTGTCATTTGTCAATTCAGCGTTAGCAGTCCATCTTAATTTATAAGTTCGTGAGTTCAACCTATCGTACCTACGGACAATTTATGAATAAAACTACACTTTGTAGGCGTAGCACTAAGAAATGAATATTGTATCACACTGGATGCTGCAAATAGTAAATTAAAATACAGGTGTGCCGTATGCAACAATTTTCTAAGAGCTCTCTTGTTGTCAGGAACACTGAATATATTTTCAAACATTTCCTTAAAGAAGCTTTTATGGTACCCGAGTCCCGAAATGATTAAAGCCGGGTACTCATTGGCGACTCGAACTGTAACAGCAACGGTTACTGTAACCTTTTCAGTGCAGAAGTGCACCCGATTCTCATCAAGCACCGCCTGTGAATCTCTTTGAGTTCCAAGCTCAGAGTAAGAAATAAAGATAGAGTACGCGTACGCTATAACAACGTGAACGTTTGTTTTGAACCAACATCTCACCGTTGAGAGGTAGAAAGTAAACATTAGTCAGTGGCGTAAGGTTTATTTATTTTTATGGGCAACAAAGTTTATGTTTTGTTTACATGTGCAAAGGTAATAACGTATCACTAAATATTTATGACCAAAAGCTGTATGTGTTTGAAAGGTCCCTATTGATCTATGATAAGGTATGGTGATACTTCAAAGTGGAAACTTAGAAGGAAATCTAAACACATTAAAATGCGAAAATTCCCGTATGCACGTCTATGACTTCAAAACACATACGGATGAAAGGTTATGTTAGGTAATTCAATAATTCCACAAATAATACAGCTTTTCCCCATTTCAAAGGGCTCCCATAAATTAATACACCACAATCGAATAAGTCCTCCACTATAAAAACGCCTAAAAATTAAGGAATCACGTTTTATTACTCGAGATGCATATTATTAATATTCCCTTAAAAACTATCTCGTGAAATGTGACAACTTAGCCTCCTGCAATGTTAGTAAACAAACGAGATGATGGCACGCATAGATAAGCATCAAGGCATCTCTATCTTTACTTCTTACTCTGAGGTTCCAAGTAAGAAACCGACAAGCCTCTGCTCGCTGCGAGCGGCTTTATTTACGTTCGCGAGCAGCGTCCACACTGACACTGACGAATTTTAGTTTCAGTAAGCTTCCTGCATCCTGTGTTGTACTTGGGTTACACAATAATGGGAAATACACAACAATTGCCACAATTCCAGACGGCACTGCTATCATGCCCATGTCGATGTGAAGCAGGTCAACCGTCAACGACTGGACTAAGAGATAGCGAAACAAAGACACGTACGCTCAGTAACTACTCGGTTGAAGTTCTAGTCTCTCTGCGCAAAGGGAATCCAATGCCAAACCAAAAAAATGTTTTAAAACCCACTCGTAGGTATTGCCGCGTAACACAACACAACTAGTGAATCTGTCAATTGTGCGCTTATAAGAATGTGTATTTACTATGATATTAAAATATTACATACCTGTAAAGGTAATACTAATACTGATTACTTATACTTTGCAATTTTTATTAATTTAAATGTAAGTAATACAAATTTCTTATATAATAGTAGAAAAATGAAACAGTGAAATAAAGTTGTGAATTTGAATTGTTGTTTATATTACCAAAGAGTATACAACGTTATACACTCTTTGATATCACAAAATGTCTGCCTTTACTAGAAGCATCTGTGGTTCAAATTTTAAAGAAATATCTCCAAAAATAAGAAAGTTGGCTTTGCGCAGTCTATGTGTAAATATAGACCTAAATGAAACTGATTGAAATGGGTAAATAATAGACCATAACAGCTATCAATTAGCGAAAACCCGAAGTCTGTAGGTGGCCCAGGGGCCCTCGATGGAACGGACGGACGGACAGACGGAAACACGAGCACATAAGCGTTACCTTAACTTCGTTGTGTTACGCTAAAAAAGGTGCAATACGCTCAACTGGAAGTCACACGCCAAGAAGAAATGGGGAGTTAAAACCAACACAAAACGCGGACATCTCGGCAATAGAGCGTCGGAACACAGTATCCATAAAGAAAAATTTAGAGCAGTCTGTGCAGCGGGAATGTTTTCGTATAGTAGGTAACACAGTGTCCGTAGGGGTAATCAAAACCGCTCTCTCCTTTACAAATTGTGCTGTGAAGTATTCCGTGCACGTTTTTGGTGTCAAATAGGTTTTTGAACAAAAGATAAATCGGTAATACGCCCCAATTTTTTTAAAACCTTGGATCATATATACATATTTTTTGGTGTCCAAGTAATGGCCTCTTCTCTGTCGTATCAGAGATTTTGGGTTTTGATTTACCTATGTAGGAAAAACCTCGTATTTTGGAAAAAACGGTAAAACAATTTGGGATAAACTAAAAACGTCGTTGCCATGATTTATTTTTTCATATCGGGAAGGAATGTTCATTAAATATAAATATAACAATATTGATCGATCTAGACGGGGGAGACTAATGAAAGGTGCAATGAAACAGACTAAGTAATAGCGAAGGGTATACAACGAATACTCTTTGGTAATAGGCCGTTGATACGCTAGGTACGCTATTAACAAAAATTAAATAAAGTATAAGTAAGCAATTACGGTACCTATTAGTACATGAGTACCTACCTACTCGTATTAATTTCATTGTTCGCAAAGGCAATATTTTATAAAATTCGATGAACAAAAATAAAAGGCGTGCCACACAAAGCAATTTCTTAATAAGTAAATGACTCACAAATAATAATTGTTCCAACTGCAAGGTCTTTAAATGCCAGCAATTTGATTTCTTTACTTTCACTTCTTCATATGTATAATCAACAATGTATGCAATGTTTGTTTTTATGCCAGTTTTTAAGCAACAACCGGAAAGCCTAACGGGAAAGACTGATTTTTATATTAATTTCCCTTGCAAAACTGCCACATCCGCTGTATATCGTTCTCAAGACAAAAATCCTATTTGTTTCGAATTCCCATGAGGTAAGTCTTGTGACTTGTGATTCTAGATTCTAGTTAATTGGTTTTAATACCACTAAGCGAATCAGTCACCCTTCTGCCCCCCCCTCCCCCTCTGTATAGTCACTCGGGCTAGACAACGTTCCCGTTCCCTTTCTGAAGACTTCCGTTTAACTTTTACTTACGAATGATAAATATACACCATAGGTTGTAATAAGAACATTTTCAACGTGATAAAATTTGTAATGTAGATTTTCTGGCCTCATTGTCTCGAATGTAGGCAAAAATTAAAGTAGCCGTGTAAAATAGTCACTTACTACATGTATTGGTGCGCCTGTCAAGGATAGCGAGCTGAAAGGAAACTTTCTTTAAGAACGAACAAAAGCTGATTTTTTACGATGGCGAATTCTTACTATGTTTACAACTGTTGCCGTCATAATGGAAAGTAATTAGTTCGTGAAAATGCTAATAATTTTAGTATTTTAGGCAAATAGAGTAATTAACATGTGAATTTGGATTTCACGTAGGAAACAACAATCCATGGCGATCTTATGGCTCTATGCCTCAGCAGACGCTTGTAATTAGTTGTATGTGTTGTGTGTGATAGTATGAATACAAAATTTGGAAATGTGGTTGAATAAAGGAGTGTCGCTAATAATTAATTATCTCATTGCTCTATGCTGCCATCTACTTATTGTGATCTTGTTTGCTTGTACTACTTGGGCGGTACAAACCTCTAAGGTACAAATTGTTTCTATGATCTAAGGTACAAACTACTAAAGTTCTATAATGTATAAAATCTAATGAGAAGGGGTTAAGTGGTAGAACAGACTTCGCCCCATTGGGTTGTACACAAGTATAAACCATATTGATAGCGAGTTAAATAGAAAACGAGAGACAAAAAAAATCAATATATTATGTTTCCTCATCTTGCTCTACTACAGCTTACCCTCCTCCTTATTAAGTGTTACCATAGAGTAAATACAATTCACCTATTTTACATCGAGAGCATTTTTGTCAACTACTAATCATTTTTAGCGCATTTTTTAAGAATTAAAAAAAATGTGCTATTGTTTGCGTTTTATCCGTCCGTCCGTCCGGACCCACTTCTACCGTCGATGGCCATCAAATTTGGCCCCCCCCCCCCACGAATTATTTCCCGAGGTGTTGTTTTTGAAAGTAAAACGTGCATAACTTTTACCATTGAATATCCAACTCCTCTGGATATTCAATGCTTTTACATACGACAACCAATTGGTCTCAGATTTTGCATACGCATGCCTTTAGTGTTGCCAAGTTAAAGTTTAGAAAATGTGGTGGGGGGGAACATGTTCTACACTTCCTGGTATTCTATTGAAAGGTCTCATCGAAATAAATTGGTTTGTAGAAAGATCAGTGAGCGGCGGTGCCGGGGGGGGGGGGGGGGAGGGGTTCTCATCGTATTGTAATTAAAGGTCTCAACGAAAAGAACCGTTTTCTACCAACGTCTGCCCTTCTTTCTGTCTTCTTATCAAAGTACGGGGGGGGGGGAACTAGTTATATCGTTTATATCGTTCATGGTACTCTAATGAAAGGTCTCAACGAAATGAATTAATTTCTACCAACCATATTCCTCCTCCTCGACCTCTTATCGTGATCAGGTATATTCCCTTATACCATTGAATATCAGATTTATTATTCAATGCTTATACGGATTGTCGGAAGAGGGTACTCACAAAGGGAAATTGAGACGTCTGCTAGAAATATATCCATTGGTGATGTCAAAACAAAAGGTATTTCGTTTTTAAAAAAATGCGCTTTATCTGCACAAGAGTTTTGCACACTTTATACTTGTTTTGTTTTATTCTCCTGCAGATGTAGTCCCAAACATACTCTGAGATTTTAATCTGAAGCGCTCTGGGCTGGGCACGCCTTACTGCCACAGTAATCTGAAGCCGAAAAAACTGTCTGGCAAAGGAGTGATCAAATTACAAAAACCGCGACAGAGCTGAATTTTAGTGGAAACCTTAGGTACACCTAACGCCAGTATAAACAAAGTGCCAAAGTCCTCGTAGATCCCATGTGTGCTAAAAAAGTCATGAAAATGTTCAGTTTTTTGGATGTTTGTGGAAAACGGTAAGTACCTATAATTCAGACAAAAACTGTAGATCATAAAATCTACAAAAATAATGTTTATACTTTTTTCTCTAAGAATTGCCATTCCTTTTAGATATCGCCGTTCTAAAAGTTGAAGGATTCACATTGTATAATCTACATGTATGCACACATTTCTACACCACATGTTAGGTAGCGTACTGGGCGCGTTTTTTAACGTGGTTTCCTTGGTAAGCCTATTCCACGATCTGTTATGACAGAGTATTATGAGAAAATACTGTATTTACTGCATGATGATTATTGACTTTGAAATTGATTATATCTCTTATTTCTGAATCATACTCTTCAAATTCGATTTCAACAATTATGGTAACTCTTTGGTCATCTGCTTTCTAGCAAAATTTGGATTTGCCCGTAAACAGTACATGGTACTGGTACAATCTATTTTTGGCAAAATTTTGCGGGATTACTCACTAATTGCGCGAAACAATGACGTTGCACTTTCAGATCGTGGTTTTGAAAGAAAAATGATTTCATAATAAAATAATTACGCCAGCTGGAATCCCAGTAAAAAGGTTTTCGCCTTAAGGTGATTAATTTTAATGGATCTTCAATACATCTATGGTTAAAGTTTCAAAGAAAGTGACGTATTTTTTATGGAACAATAGGGGTTTACAATATAGTTGAATTCCGCAGTTGTAATTTAATAAGCCTGTACCTGAAACCATAAAACATTTTTTTGGACAGTAAAAGTTTATTTAAAAATAGTGACTGATTAGCAAAAAAATAATGAACATGTGCGATATTAGGAGTTGACTCAAAACGAGCTGATTGTGGCGGGCTCTGTGACGTAATAAGCCCGACCAATCAGCTCCTAGAACCATTCAGATGACATAACGAATTGGCAATGTTGCAGGAGAATGTCATTTGTAATTTGCGTCACCTGTCACAGGTACTTGTCACTTGTCGTTCACTTTCGCGTTAGATGCAGTTAAACATGTCAAATCCGACAAACGTCAGAGCCTCGCGCAAGGTTGCCGGCTCACTTCTACGTGATTGGTTGTAGGTTTGTGACGTATTTAGACTGAAGCGTTTCAAATTCGGACTAAAAACACAGCATTTCAATAATTTATTTTGGGTTTACTTTACTCGCAAATAAAAATTGAGGACACACGGGTCTTTTTACTTTTAATGTACTTTGTAGATCAGAAATAAAAAATGAAGCCGGGATGCTTATTGCCCCCATTTACTAAAAGTTCACTGGCTGTGATGAACTATGCTGTGTCAGAAATGTTAACATTTGAATTCCAAAAAAAGTATAAGTAGGTACCACGTCAGGGATTAATTTCCCCTTTACAGAAAGGTTTAATTTGGAACCTAGACCTCCTGCCTTGAAAAAAGTAAAGCAAATTCTTCCAAAAGCGTATTGTTTTTGTTAAAATATAATTACTTTATGTTCTTCAAAGGTGTTAAAAGTGCACTATTGTAAGGTTTCTTGAATCTTTTGGATAATTATTTGGATCAGAAGTAGTAGGGTCAGTTTATTATTAGGTTTGTGTGTACAGAGTGTAGCATCTAAAACCGCTCGGATCATAATTCTTTTACCATAAAAGATACCGAAAAAAGTCACTTTAAAAGTAGTTATTTTATGTAACGTATTATACTCTTAACTTAACGATTTCACTGTCAACCTTTTTTCCTCAAAGTTTGACAGTTTTTTAAAATTTTTTTTAGAGAAACTGACGTGGGCTGGCGGCTAAGCTTTGAATTGGGGTACAAGATAAGACCTCTTCCACTCTCACATAATTATCTTTTTTTGATTGACCGTGGCCGAATGTCATATTTTTTTAAATTTTCAAATGGCACCCCTTAAACAAATTATAGCTCTGGATAGTCGAAAACCACACATTCCATAAGAAAATTCAGAGAAAAAACAAGTCGAAACGCCAATTTGTAAAAAAATGTTCTGTTCCGAATCAAAGTCTGCCACGATGAAACAAAAGATGTTCAATTGTCATAATTAACAGTAAAGTGTCGGTGGTGTATCATTGTCTTTGTAATTAACGATGCGAACATGTTCCAAATTCAAGCAGAAATGGTTGATATGGTGTTTATTCTTGGAGAATGTTACCGGAGTTGTTTGTTGGTGTCACGAGTGTTACGCTGGGAGATATCCTGGTAGAACATATCCAGAGTCACGCGCGTTTCTAAAGATATTGAATAGCTTTACAACTGCTGAGAGTGCAAAACGACCAAGGAGAGTTAACCGGAAACCAGTTTTGACGGAAGAGAATGAATTTCCACTCTTGGAAAATGTCCCTATAGCAACTCGACGACAAATGACTCGCCAACACGACGTGTGGCACATTACAACCGTTCCCTTCGGGAATATCTTGATGAAAGATTTCCGGATTCAGTGAGGATCCAGTAAGGTGGCCGCCATGATCGCCTGACCTCACTCCCTTGATTTCTTCCTCTTCCTTCTATCGTCTCAGTATGAACTCCGCCTAGATAACTGAAAATATCAGATTAATATATATATTAAAATATTCTGTCTGGGCCTTGAAAAAAACATATTTTCGACTTGGAGGGGGGGGGGGGCTGGCACCGCCATCTTGGATGATAAGTACAAACAATTGGTTTTTCAAACTCCGCAGCGGAAAAAAGGGTTCCAATGAAAATTAAAATTTACTTCTAATATGTTCCGAGTTGCAGCGGCGAAAATATGATATTTATTTAAAACTCCCAATTTTCGACGGTAAATTTCGTGTGAACACCTTGCACTTGTTTTTAATATTTTTGCCACGCTATAAATTTATACAGCGATATTTATTTCAAATCACAGTGATTTTTGTTGTGACCTAAGCTTTTTGTAACAGTTTTTATACCGTCGTCATAGAAACTTGCTCCCTTATTGACAACCACTGCTCAACATTTGATGCTGTTTTCATAGTTGGCAAAGACGTCGATCTGCTTGCTTTGCTGTCGGCGCTAGCACCGTCTCATAATGACATCTACCTTTGCAAACCAGGAAGAGGCAGAATTGCTGTAAGATTATATTCCGCCAATAGTTCGAAACGTGAAGAAGTGACTGAGAACATGCTTCTCCATGCGTTTAGTGCCTGTGACACGACATCATCGATCTTCGGCCAAGGAAAAATAAAATTTGATTCGCTTCTCCAGAAAAGAGCAGGATTCGCTACTATCATTAGCATATTCAAACATTAGGATGCAACACCGGAGCACATCGCAGGCGCTGGTGCGCGCTTTCTCGTTGCTTTATAAATTATATGGTGGAAGAAGACACCTTGGAAGAAGCCCACTACCAATGTTTCGCCCAATCTTCGACAAAAATAATTTCAATCTTGTTTGTTGCCACCAACGAAAGATGCTGCGCGGTATCATGCGTTCAGGACAAAAATAGTATTTAATCGAAAACAAGTTAAAAACTCGCGACCCACGAAAGCGCATTTTTTCCGCACAGAATCAGTACTTAATAACTCGGGAAGGAAGTGACCAATCCAAAAAATCTTTTGTCGTTTTGTTCTCGGAGCTGCATTACACAGTATACCTAAGAAAGAAACCACGACGAAAAGGCTTAAACTGGAGGACTAGTAGTGGTACAGACAGACGGACAAAGTGCTGACAATAGCGTTCATTTTCCTTTTCGAAAATGCGATAAAAAAGACGAAGGCTGAACCTGAAAACTTTACGAAATCATATACCTACATACTGTTCACATGGATCATTATACCAACTTATAATTTTGAACACACTGTACGTACTTCTAATCGATCGATTTTTAAGTAACGGAAATGTTAGGCAGGTCTGCAGGTGTAGGTAACCAATTCCTAAATTAGTTTGAATATTTTGCTAATGTAATAATATCTTTTATGCAAACGGAGGGCGAGTAATAGTTCATTACTATTGGTCTTTGATTATAAAATACAATTCAAAGCTATTGGCCATAGTAGTTATAGGCTTCAACCAATCACTGAATGCAGTTCGTTTTTGTTTTCCCGCCAGTCTGGCTGTCTATAAAAAAATATAATACAATTTGTAATTTTAAACTAATTCTCCTAATATTCTCGATTACTGGATAACATAATGTCTTTTTGTTGTACCTATTTACGTTACGTAACCGCGGTAACCTTTCCAAATAAATCAAGATTAATGACACCACATAAGCCGCGTTCGCGAAAGAGGTTTATTCGAGGGTTTATTTCATTTTTTGTTGATCCGGAATGAACAATAAATCGCCCTGAATTTTTTAAAAATGACCTTATTCAATACCTAGGTTACCCGCAGATTTAAATCTTATTTTGAAGTGGTTTTAAAATAACGTACCTCGTTGTTAAGTTGAAGCGTGCCTAAGAATTCAATCTGTGCCGCTTTTTTATCGACACAAAACTTGAACTGCCTGAGGCCAACAATTTTACACACAGACGCCATTATAAACTCGTAGTATTTTTTTAATTTTCTGTTCCCGCGCGTTTACAACCTTCGTCTTTTACTACCCACTAAATTTGAACTCTTTACGAAAAATCTTCGAATTTTGACTTAGCATCTAAAATCTAAATTGTCATTTTTACAATTCTGTATAAGACTAAAGTAAAAAAAATCAGGAAGTAGACGAGACAAGCTACCTGCCCTAATCGTCCGTATAGCATTAGTTGAAATTTAAATGTTCTCAGGTCACTTATTTTTGCTTAGTAGTACCTTCAAATTGGGATTATTATCTTTCCCCTCGTCTCATAGTTCCACTTGGTTTGCGTTCCCACCCCCCTCAGTTGCTTTGTTAAAGCAATGGCCGCAGTTCAACTTCCCGTCCTCCGCGACTCACCTTAACACTCAACTCACCTGTACAGGTAACTTGTTGTTCACGCAACTGTGTACGTTATAAGATTTAAATGGCGATTTAAGACGATATATTTGAAATAAAGTGACGAGACATGTGTGTGATAGTGAATTAATAACGGATTTATCATGACGAAGGGAAAATCGCAACCAGGAAGGGCTATTTTGCAAGTTTCAAAGGTATACCAGTGATTGTGTTTTTATGCTTCTGTTGTCTTGTAAACATAAGGTTACTCAGGGGACGCAACCGTCCCGGCAAAAACCTTGAATTTGATTTCTTCGCAATTCGCATACTATATTTTGAATTTTATTGTGGTTTTATAGTATTTGAATTGGGCCAATTATCAAAATCATAAAGTGGTTAATAATAAATTAATTCGTGAAAGTTTCGTCTATTTAAAAAATGCAAAATTCGGTGTTCAACTCATTAAGCAAAGTAATTTGCAATGGAAAATTTAACAAATTGCCATAAGGCTGAATTGTTTTCGGTTTCCGATTTCTAAAAAATGAACCACTTTGTAACAATTAGACCCTATGACACGTGCTTGATGAATATTTATATCATCCACCCTATGCTGTATATGTTGTATATTATTGCCACTTGCCTACCCTATAACATGTGCCTAACGTTGTCCCTGTTTCTTGCAGGTGTTATGGCATCTGGACATCTTTAGACGAAGCTTTAGGGATCTTTCAGGACACGCGTGTATGGCGGAGTCTTGCATCTTCTGCGCGCTCAAGGTTTGTATATTCATTATATTTGTGTTTATGGGATAATTGTGTGTTTTTTTAATGAAAAGAATAACAATGCAATCCATATGTGGGTTATGCAAATTTCATTCACTTGTTGATTACTGGAAGTAGAAGCGTCCATAATTATGTGGGTACAATGGAATTTATTGGATGGCATTAATGAAATGCTAATTTTATCGCAATCGCTTATAATCTAAATATTGTAATCTGAAAAACGCAAAACATTCTAATTGATATATTTATAAAAATTTTTCATCCTTTAGGAAGAGAAAATCAAGAAGAAATCGTTTTCAAATAGACATATATAAAACGATAATCGATTTTCTGTATAAAGCCGGCATTCGGCGTCACTATACACGGTGTCCATTTTTCGAGTGCCACTATGGGGATCTCGCTTACCTGAAGAGATAGAGAGTTGGTTAAATGGGGGCAAAGTTGCGAATTTTCGTGCTGAATAATAATCTGAAAAGAAATTAAAAATATCTTTAGTAGTTTTGAAAATATCGCAAAAAAACATTATTCAGACACTTTTTAATTTTTCGGGAAGAGTGTGCTTTGGAAAAACAAAAGTTCTTTTATCGTGAATAAAAGTATGACAGTTTGATCCATCTGTCTGGTTAGAGCGTTGGCAGGGAACTAGTTGAGTTGAGATTTTCATCTGAATATAAATGAACCTTCGTTTTGCAAGAAAATTATAATTCAAATTAGAACAAAATAGTTAAGAAGAAATAATATTTTCGTAATCTCAAAATGTCAAAATCCAAAACGGCGCCCATAAGAAAAATTAAAGTTGCCACGTGTTTCTCCGCCATCTTAAAAGTTATTGAAAACGGGATGCCATATTCGAAATCTCCATTAAAAAGTGTCCGAATAATGTGTTAATTAGAAATGTCTAGAACGATTAGTTTACTATGAAAAAATTAAAAACGAAAATCAGAAATGTTGTTTTTTTTTGCGATATTTTCAAAACTATTGAAGATATTTTAAATTTCTTTTCAGATTATTATTCAACACGAAAATTCGCAACTTTGCCCTCATTTAACCAAATGTCTATCTCTTAAGATAAGCGAGATCTCCATAGTGGCACTCGAAAAATGGACACCGTGTATACAGAGTGTCCTCACAATGAGTTAGCTCAACCCGAGGCTCAGTCCATTGGTATACAGAGCTTTCATTTTTAGACGGTCCACCGATTGTAATTTTCATAAAGAATGTTTATGAAGCCCACTAGAAATAAACGGTTCCATGAAGAAGTATTGCGGTTGCATCAAAAATATTTGGCTTTACTGAATAAAATCACATCGAACGAAATTCACCTCAACAACCGAAAATATTATTCAATTGACGAAGGTTGAAGAAAAATATCTGCGTATCATCCAAGAATTATTATTGACTGATCATGTACCTTATTATTATAAATTACAACACAACTCAACTCAAAGCTTAAATTACACACATCAAATTATTATTCAATTTTAAAGACTTATTGCCTGGCTTATTGGGTTCTTAATTTTAAAGTCACTGTAATCGTAATGGAGTTAAGTGTGTCAATTTTAACTTTAAAGGTCAGTTTGAATAGATTAGCAGTGATTTCTTCCAATTAGTCCTATATTGATATAATGTAACTCAAACTCCTTGGTCTTGAAAACTCAGTAAATCTTTAAGGGCCATCTGTAGTCAATTTGCAATAAGTTATTGTACATGGTTAGACCACCAACAATACTCTTTCCAAGGTATATGTATATGTTACCGGCAAATTGCAAAATGCCTAGGCATTTCGCGAAATGACGAATGCAACAGTCAAAGTGAGAAACGGAGCTGCAGTTCGCACTTTGCCTGCCTCTCTTTAGGGATTTTGCGAAATGCCTAAACCGAGGCCTAAACATGCAGGCAAAGTGCGAAGGCTTCGTCATTTCCCACAGATTGCGGATACAGCGTTGCCATTGGATGGTAACGACGCGTACGATTGCGATGTTATTTAAGTACTCGCCAGATATTGCGCTCACGTTTAGACTGCATTTCATCTATGGGTTTTCTGTTGAGTCAAGCTTTGGATTTAGTGTGGAGAATAAAGAATATATCAGATGGGGGAAGGTACAAACGTAACGCGTTTTACGTTTGGCACCGCTGTACGCGCAATCTGTGGAAAATATCGGAGCATTCGCACTTTGCCTGAACGTTTAGGCATTTTGCGAAATCCCTAAAGAGAGACAGGAGAAGTGCGAACTCGAGTTCCATTTATCACTTTCCCTGCTGCATTGGTCATTTCGCAAAATACCGGATTTCGCAGTTTGCCGGTAACATATACATATTTTGATCCTCCTCAGTTTCGCATATTTTCTTCATTTATTAAGCGGCAGAGCAAAGCATGCAAGCTTTGTAGGGGAATAGATGGTGTCCGTCTGTCCGTGAGCACGATAACTGTCAAACGGTTGGACCGATTCGGTTCATACTTTGCAGAGTTGATCTATATGCCATAAGCATAATAAGCCTATTGTGATTTTAAAAAAATTAAAGCGTTATTTGTAACTCATTTGTTTACTGAAATGAAAAAATTGAATGCCTTGTTATGGAAAATAAAATGTTATACAACTTTTATATACAATTTTTTTTATAAAGTCGATATTTACCGAGATATATGCTATATTCCATACACAATGGGCGCCCTGTATAATAGTGCCGGTAACAGTTTAAGGGCATAATAGATTTATTTTTTTCAATATTCAAACTAATTAATATGAAAGCCAGATGTCTATTTGTTTTAAAAATAGTATTTTGGATGCATAAAATTAGGTACCTTTCAGAAGAGATTTTGCCATTTAAAAGTAGACATATGGAAAAACAATACACATAAATCCCTATGTCTAAATATCAGTTAGAAGCGCGGGAATGCGCGTGAGCATATCATACTATTGTAGATTTTAGTACGGGTGATCAAAAATGAGTTGCTGTCGAGTCGCCTTTGGAAGTTCAAGTTAAGTACGATTTCCCATGAAAACAAAAATTCCAAAGGTAACTGGACAGCAACGCATTTTTGATCGCATAGTATTATGATACACAGACAACTGTTCTCCCCTGGCTCATTAAATACATAATATATGCGAACTTGTTGCATTTGGTCGAAATATTTGTTGCCATCTATCCCCTAAATCCTTAACAGAATAAATTTATTATTTAGGTTTGTACGTAAGCTATTTTCTTTTTCGTTTAATTCTATAAAGTATAAAGAGTTGGCCGATTCCACTCTATGATGCTTGTTTCAAAACGTTTTCGTTCTCCTTTACCTGGGTGTACTTTTCATCTCACTTTTCATTTATTATGGGGTCTTCCGTTCGCCGTAAGAAGCGGATTTCTTGAAGATGAGATACTGTTTCGAATAACAGAGAATTTAGGGATGTTTATAACACGTTTTTCTCTAAACAACAAAGAGCGGTTTAAAATTAGCCTTTTCAATCCTGGTTGTTACCTATACAATTCACAAGGTGAAACTTACCTTTAGGTGTTTGGGGACCTAAAAGCATCAATCTTAAAAATTTTAACGCATCAGGTATAAATTTTACCTACCTAATCACAAGATGTTTTAATGACTGTTCACCTGTTTCCACGAAACGTGCAAAATGATGTACGTAGTAGTCAGTATTCAAGATAGGTACGTACAATTTAATTACTTGTTATGTAAGGTAAGATATGATAATTTCGCAATAGAGTTGTGTATATCCGATTGAACATAATTAACTTAATACCGAGATCATATAAAGCAATTAAGTAAAGAATTTTATGGTGTAGTTGTAGAGTTTCAATTTATGTCTTTATTGAGATTCACTATCACAAAGTGTCGTAAAATTTATTATAGCGGCGGCGGCTACTGTCGCAGTGAATTTCAAAATTCATTAAAAATCAAATTCTAGTTACTTTTTAAGTACAATTGAAACTATAATGCATTGTGCTCGTTTTGTGCTGATTTTTGCGACACCATACCACGTTTTGCCTCAAAATTAACGACGATATTATGTAGGTAGCTAAAATGATGTAATGCTTCAAACCGAGCATTCTACGATGATCGTTAGAGAGTGTAAATGTAAATTTTGAAACTTTTCTGGTAGTTTCTAAAGTAGTATTGCAACCTTTTTGGACACTTGATGCATTTGGAAAAAAACGTTTTCTTTGATTCCCTCCACCACCCAAGTGCAACCTCTTGTCAATTGCACAAGTAGGTAAGCACAGTATGGAGGCCTAATTTGGATGAAGATTTAACCTCAGAGGCCCACACTAAAAATTCTAATGTGTGACCGTTAATCAACGGACATACAACGAAGAGTGTGGAAAAATTAAAGACAAAACGAGCAGAATTGAGATGCGAACTCTAATCGCAAGTTCTTAGCACCACTTTGTAGCTTCCAGGCAAAAATTTAGTTTCTCCGTGTGATATACACGCACATAAACAGAAGTTGGCCGCAGGGTAGTAATTGACAGAAAAAGATAGAGGTCCGATTTTCAAGCCACACGACATTTGAACCCTCCCCCCAATGTAGTCGCGATCTACGACCCAAATTAAAAATTGCACATATATGTCTATTGTACGGAAATCAGGACAGAACGAACTTAAATTAATGTGTTGGGGACTTTGCTGTCCTTGAACGTGAGGGAATAACTCGATGCACTTTGAAATATACAAGATTTGTAGTTGGAAAATTCGCAAGCTGAAATTTTGATCTGGCTGATACCATTGAATATTAAGAAGCCTAACTATGGTCCTTGGAGCTGCTGTGGATGTATCTCTTGTTTATTTATAAGCGTTAGGCTTCTTATAGTGTTTTTATTCAATGCTGATACTTAATATTCCCTATGGTCCTTGGAGCTGCTGTGGATGTATCTCTTGTTTATTTAATAGATGAAACGCATCTTATGTGGCAGTGGCGTAGCCAAGAACTTGATTTGGGAGGGGCTGGTATGCGCATGTTTTGGAAGGCGGTGAATTGTTAAACAGATTCAAGATAGCGGCCGTTTTTGCAAAGTCATGTCGGGAGGGAGGGGGGAGGGCGCTACAGCCCCAATAACCCCCTGGGCTCCACCCCTGCTATGTGGTACTATTACAACTATTCTAAATGAGTATGCAGTCCCTTATAATTTATGGCTACACTCGAACAAAAATGCCAAAGAATAATCGTGCCCGCTTAATTAACCCATACAACGGAATATCGAAGAATATTCACAATTTCAATTTATTTTGGAGGCATTTATTTGAAAACAGCCTTGATCAAAATATACACGGTTATCAAAAATGGATCTTGGTCCACAGCTAAAAGTTTTGAGTTTTTTTTATCAAATCACACGCGGTTACCAAAAGCGCATGTCTTGGCCACTGATATATAATTCCTGTGAGCTTGTTCCCAGTGATCTTAGGGCATAAATAACAATTTTGACATGTTTTGATCAAAATAGACGTGGTTATCAAACACACGAACGAATGAACAGATGAACGGATAATATAAATACAATATAAAATCCTACTTAAGAAATTTTGCAGTTAAACCGTCATTTATGAACTTTTCAAAAATGTATATGACGACTGTTAAATGTTACCAATTGTGAATTGAAGTCTCAAGGAAAAGAAGACGAAGTGAGTAAAGCCTACCCGTTAAAAATTATGCACTATTAGAGCTCGTTAAACTAAACCAGCTGCGATAGCAATAGGCTTCAATAAAAAATTACAGTGATACTCAACCAAAAATAATTTATTACAAAACGCACTATCAGTAAGAAACTTTCCCATTGAAAATGAAAATCTTGTTTTGTTGAAAAAATAACGTCGTATTCTTAGTATTTCTAAGGCCTTATTCAAGGAGTAATAATTGTTTCTGAAGCACAGCTGAAATTGAAATTGAAAATTGAAGTCAATGGGTAGGATATATCCAAGTTGTGCTTTATAGTACAAAATTTAATTTGAATAAGCTTAGATCAGTGGTTCTCAAGCTTCCATGTTTACGTTGAGTATTGTTTTGCCGACCTCCACCCCCCCTCCTTCCATGAATTATTTATATATTTTTTAATACACGTCTACACTCTATAGTTGTTTTGTGTTTCTTTATTAAAGAAGCCCACTCAAAAATTAAGTCAAAAGAATAAAATAAACAAAACAATAATTGTGTTTAATTTTCCCCTGTATTCCGTGACCCTCTGGGACATGTTCTGCGACCCCACAGGGGACGCGACCCATCTGTTGAGAGACAATATGTCCGCGTCCGTTCTTCCGTTCACCTCGCGTAACAGTTCATATCGGATTCTGATAACTGTCGCCACCACGATTTCACTCGCTTCTTTGACAGTTTCCTATTCTTCCACCGAGTTAAATTCCGTTTTTTAGTTGAATTCCTTTAGTTTAGCAAACTTCAACACAGCTTCATTAACTTGACCTCAGGGATGACATTTTTGTTGGTATGAACTCCATGAATTTCCAGGAATTTATTCCTTTGTTGTTGTTCCAGTCTGTTAACCTTTGTTAGTAAGTCTTCAATTTGCCTATCCTTCCTGTTCCTCTCAATCTTAGATTCCACGCTGCTTTTAATTGTAAAATTAAGTTCCTAAAATTGATTTGATAACAACTGCGTCGAGGAAATAATGTAAGCAAGAAATGCGTGTACGCTGGAGGAGAGTTTAAAGTGTTAAACACTATCAAAAAAAGTTGAAAACGTCATGATTTTGCATTTTTACGACGTGAGTACGAGTAGAGTGTAACCTCTATTTGACTAATTACTATAATTTATACTGGACTGGCTGGACTGGATTTAATCTGATTTACAAATTTCGAGACTACCAAATTTCTACGTAGTGTAATTTAATTACTTTACTTATAAAACCACAACCAGTTTTTGTAACCGTTGTAAAGTTGTGTCCGTAAATTTATACAACCGTTATTGGCATCGTAAATTGAATTGCAGTTGTAGGAACAGTGCAGGACATAAACGCTTTGTGATTTTGCTTGTTTGGCTGATGATCTGATGCGGATGCGGCGATTACCAATTTTTCTGTAAATGAGAATAATTTACGAGACTGAGGAAAATTTCCAACCGCATCAACTACTATCGATTACGTAACAAGTGGACGTTTATTAAAAATAGTGAACACGTGTGCATTTGGCTTTTAAACGAATAGACCAAGCAAGTGGCGCTGCTTCGTCTTCGTGTTGCGTTCGAGGTCGCAGGCATTCTCGGAATGGTCCACACTAACTACAGATAACCGCAAGATAGATTGGAATCGTGACAAACCAGGAAGTGGATGCTGCAGTAATTGCGATTTCTAGTTTGCCAAATTTCCATTTCTTTTGATTCGGAATCAATTGAACTCGAAGAACAAAAATGTATCCATTTGTTTATTTCAGTTTCGCAGTATTTTATGGTATGCAAGGCGTGCACTTTGCGCAAATAAAATTCCATTCATGTCCCTCTCAGCTTTATAAATAATACCTACCTTCATTAAATATTTATATTTTAGAAAAAAATCCATGTTGTTATACAATCTAAACGTATTCCATGAACGTGCCTAGAAATAATTAACAGCTGAAGGCGGTGGCTAAATGAAGGACTTGCTGTGTTGTATTCATATGAAAATTGCAGACACGATTGCTATAACTGTTCCTAAAATGCACACTTTTTTTCATTTTAATTATGAGCTATTTTAGGATCTGTTCGTTTACTGCTTTACGTAGCAGAAATGGACGAAAGGAAGTCAACAATATTTTGTAATAAATAAGATTGAATTGAACGTGAATATTCTTGGTACTGTCATTGAATGGGTACCCACCTACAGCACAATACTGTTTAATGAACAGGAATAATGATCATGATGTGCCTTTTTTATAGGATCAGAGTTGAATGAGCCTTGATATTGTGCTGAAATCTCAGATATCTAGCTAATAAAGGTGATAATAACTCCGTGTTCTGTTCTATTCACAAGGGGAGCTCGACCAGGCAGCACCAAAGGTTCGCTGTGCCTACATTTTTCTTTGGCCATTAGGGTTCAGAACGAGGGCCTCTCAATGAAGCATAGGACCTTGTTTAGCCGAAGTTGCTTCATCCTTCCAGGTTCCTGGTTCCAGGTAACTCAGTAACTGTCGTCAAGGAACTGATGTCTCTGATCAAGGCGTCACAATCACAATGACAGACCACATGGTAGTTTCATCTGCTTCGCTACAGAAGTCAGAACCTGCATGTGGCCTCCCCAATGTAGTGCAGCTGATACATTGACTAACTTATTAATTAATGGAAATGCACGTTTGGTCCATAACCCGAACTCTCTATGGGTAATACAAAGGAGACCCAGATTTGCAAAGGCTCTGCCTGGAATTGACTGGTCATCGAGTCTTTAATCCTGGCCCTGACAACAGAGGGAGTAATTCCTAGGAGAAGCTCTGGCCCGACTCCCCCCCCCCCCCCGCACTTCCTTCGCCTTTGTTGCCCCCTATTCCGCAGTGCACTGGCACTCAAGATACCAGATCGTGCGGTGGATGCACATCCCCGGATGGCGGATAGGGGATCCCCACACAGGCAGCTGAATGGTCGTACAGTGACTCGTGTTTCGGTGTGGATTACGGAACCTGATCCCTATAACCTCTAACGATCCATCTGACTGTACACATGTCACAATGGAATGGGCTATCACGTTTTACCCGAGCTTTTTCCACAAAGTCCCGTTGTTTGTCTACGTGTATAGACAGTTCTGCTTGCTGATATTAAGGCGCCAATAAATTTTGAAATTACTTTCTCAAAATTACGTTTGAAATTACGGAAGTTGGGCCGATTTGTGTATTCGAAGCCAAGAAATGTTTTTGAAAACCCTTCTATCTACACGTTGGGCCAAATATACTTGGAATCTTTTTTCACCTTAAATACCTTTTTTGGTTTTGGTCCGATTTTGATAAAATATGGAGCATATTTAAGTTCAAATTTAAAAGACTAACGGAAAATAATGATAATTTGATAAAGGCTTTTAAGGTCCCCTGTAAGGTGCCCTGTTAATATTTATAATACAATGTCAAGTAACGAGCGATCAAAAAAGGATTGACTTGAGTCACCTTTGGAAGTTCAAGTTAAATATGACTCGACAACGACACTTTTTTGATATAGTACAAAATATATTCAACAATCTGATCTTTAATTAATAAATCCAAGTTGGTGGCGGCCAAAGTTAAAACAAGTTTAGGATACCTAAGCAGATGGTAAACATACTAAGAAAAGATGAAGTGCACAGGATGCGACTCATATTTGGTGCAATAAAATCTTTCTGTTAAGAGCAAGATGGAAAATTACATGGCCTTGTAGGGAAAATTTAATGTTACAACAAAATATGTGGAAATTAGCGAATCGCAACTCATATATCACACATAGATTCTAAACCGAAGAGTTTTTTATTAGCAGAATCTCGTCCTCTAGATGGATAGCAAATTGTGGGCCCTCGTTCGGGATTACCCAGCCTATAGTTGAGATTCGAGAGCAGTCCCAGTATTGAGTGTCGTACTCATCTGGTTACAGTTTTTTAGCACCTCTGTGACCGTCATTTCACCGCGAAAATGTTAGTTTACAAACAAGTCAGTACACATACATACATCAAACAATTCGGTAAATTTCCGCATGTTTAAAAGAATGATCAGAAATATAAATCCAAGTTGAGGCCAAGGCCATCTTACAGATAAACAAACATTAGCAAACACCAAAAATGAACGTGATCTCAAACAAAAGGTTAACGGTGCCAAACACACGTATCTGCATTAAGGTTAAATCAAGTCAACTTCAAAATCTAAGATTGAAACTCACAAAAAATATGAAATGCCGCATACAAAACACAAATACATTATAAAGAAATGCAAAGATTACTACCTGCATTAAATAACCCAAAAAATCAACCAACATTTACGTTGCCAGCTTTCAAAAATGTGTGCATCGTTGTAGGTTGTATATACAGGGTGCAATGCAATAAAAAACTTGGTAGATCCATTAAAAAAAGTCAAGTTACCTTTGATTGACATTTTGAAAATTGATGGAGTGACTCCTTTTAACATAAAAAAAATGTAACTTTTTGACCGTTCGGCGTATTTTAGTACATTTGACGATTAGTAAGTCACGGTCTTCTAAGTTTTATGATAACTGCGATATTCAATTTTTACTGGACATCTACTTTTTGAAAAAATGAGGAATTGCTGCTAAACGACTCATGTGAGATATCATGTCACATGTGTAATATGCAATAATATACAGGGGGTTCAATATACAAAAATGCAACTTAGGTATAAATCAATTAGTATAACAATTGCGAATCCGTTGAAAATATTTTTAGGGAGTCCTTCAATATGCCCCCCACAATTAAATTTAAAATATGTGCGTTAATAAACCAATCTTGCACACCACCTGTACACTGACCCATTAAAACTAAAAAGAACGCAATGGCTGAACCTCTCAAGCAATCACTCGTCCTAAATATTAATGCCGAATTTCGGAGAAATTAATCTCTCCTGTCCGGTTTTTTGTAACAAAACTTATCCCAATTTTAGTAGGTTAAGCAAAGAAACATTTCTCTCAATTACCTGGCGTTCATTAATCAAATATACAAAACAATGTTGTCAAAGCCTTGGTGAATTTTTCTCAGGTTTCTGATAGTGCTGAAAAATTTTTGTAACGTGTGGGTTTCGATTTCTGATTCCTTATTGACGCCATATTTGATTTTTCGTCACTCGACACAGAAGGTCTATGCCTATGCGATTACGTTAGGTGCACGTCTCATTCCTTTGATGTCCAAGAAGTGAATTTCATGTTGACCCATGACTGACGGGTTTCGTGTTGTTTCCCGAAGGTATAAATGCTTGGATAAGCAAAGGTAATGGCACACCAAACCATTTAATGTAATTTTAGGTCAAATGAATGAATTCAACAATATAAAACCTTCGCCTAACCAGCTCACATCTCGTTTTCCTATTTTGCAAAACTACCATAACGAGGAAGATGTGACGCCCGGTTAACTACGAGTATTTATTACCTATCCAATCGGCGATACAATGAGAAAAAAAACAAAGCTATGTACACCTAAATTATTCTCCCATCCCATGATTATTAATATTATAATTAACTAAATATGAAAATTGTGGTTTCAACTCATATTTGTTGACCCATATTAGATGTTCATTTCTTTTATAATGCAATACCACAACCCCCATCTATTCAGATATTTATTTGCATTCGGTTAGGTAGTAATCAGGTGTTAGAGATATTAAATTTATGTAACAGTAGTAACAGAATAAAACATAAAACGTTATAGCGCACACGACACGAAGTTGTCGAAGTAAATAAGGAGCACAAGCTACGGTCAAGGGCAGTAAGTATCAACGTACTCTCACCAAGCCGAGTAGATTCTTTTTCTACATCAGATCCATTAGGATAAAATTTATCATTTCTGATTGATCTTTCTTGTAAATGCCATATTTATAATTTGTATCAATTTGGTTCGTAGAAGTAAAAGTAAAATTCATGTAAATATAAAAACGAAGGTAAGTAGTGATTAGGATTACTTAGTTATCTAATGCAAGGAGACACCCACCACCACCCACAAAATAAATTAAAACAGAACGGGATGGCTTGAGTGGTCACTGGTTAATTAATGCACATTTAAATTTTCTATCAAACTGTCTACAACGGTACATAGAGTACAACTGAATGTGTTGCTCTTAATTAGATAGTAATAATTCCCCAGGTTATTTTATAGAGTAAAAAAACTAACTAATACTAATACCTAATTATTAAAAAAACAAGTTGAGGCAATTCACTTCATAGAATAATAGAGAGAGGAAATCCCCTTGGATTCGGTTTCGATACAATCAAAACTGGTAAGCTTATTTTTACTCTGATTACCATCCTGGCTCGTCACCGTCACCTTTTGACATAAACTTTAGGGGTCTTGGGTTGGCGCTTACTGGCCTAGGTCTACAACTCTCCAATTTAGCATTTCATGACCTGCTTTGATGTGCATACAGATGCACCCCTCAAGCGCAAACACAAACTCGCGCTCTTAATTCATTTTTTTGCAGTGGGGTTTTATCCCATATACCTATAGCCAACATCAAATGTTTAATGTAGAATAATTCAAATCTGCCTAAATTACAACGACTACATTGGAATGGAAACTAGATACACTTTTCTCACTTAGGGCTCCTTGAAGGTGACACAGACTGACAGACAGAAAGGGTAGACCACACAAGGGTAAAATATAAATGGGAGAGTAAACGAAAGTAAATAGTTTAACTTCTTGTTTAAAGTTGTAGATTCCAATTTTTAGAAATGTTAGAAGACTCTTATTTATCGATTAATCGATAACTTATCGATAATTATCGATTAATAGATAGTGGATTAATTTTAAAAAAATGGTCGTCTAATCCATAATTTATCGAAAATTATTAAACATGTATCGATTAATTGTGATTTTAAAGAATTGGTCGATAAATAGCAAAAGTGATCATGTAAGAGCATTCCGGAGTTGGCATGTCACTTGTAAAATATGATCACAATTCACAACCTACTTTAGGCTGGTTGACGTGAATTAGATACTATTATGCTTAATTACCGTTTCTATTAAAAATTAATAATTTTGGAGTTATTGGAGGACGTACCAAATTTTTGAGGATTATTGTCTAGTTGATTACCTTTGATTTCAGAAAACTACGGAATACCTATAGTTGTTTTAATATTATTCAAAACATCCTGTTTTTATTTAAATTATTACTATCAATACCAAATCAAACCAAAAATGTTAACGAGTGTATGCACTGAGAATATATTTATATCGATAGGATTTATGAAAAAGTATCCATAGTTTTCTCTCGATAATTATCACTATTCGATTAATCAATAACAATCATCAGAGAGCGACAATTTTCGACAGATGCCAATAATAATCTATTATTATCGATTAACGATCATTATTGATTATTATCAAAAGTTATCGATAATTAGCAAAAGTTAGCAATAATTATCAAAAGTTATCGATAACGATCATTATTGATTATTATCAAAATTTAGCGATAATTATCAAAAGTTATCGATAATTATCAAGTTATCGATAATTATCGAAAGTTATCGATAAACGATTAATCGATAATATTATCCGACTAAACAGACTTATCGATAAATCGATAATAATTTCATTTATTGCCCAGCACTAGCTTATGATATAAGCAAGTTCTTTTAAACAGTTGTTATTGATCGTATATTAAACTATGAAATTTTTTTGTATTTTCAAGTGTCAATGCAGTCTGTTTTCTCCATTTAAATCCTTCCTCATTGCCCCATTGATGCGCTGCCCGCGCTGGTATCTACCTTGCGCTTGGTTAGTGTAATCTTTTTTGCGATTTAGCGATTCCGCTAAAATGGAATACCCGATTTGGGTCATCTGTACGCTGCTCTTAAAACGTGGTGACCAAGAATTTTCGAAGGAAGTGAACTGAAACCTAGGGGCTTGCTCCTAGTGATAAGTCAAGTGCGTTCTAACCTGATTCAGTGCGATCCAGTTAACATCTCTTACACCGTAGATCCGAAGTACTGTTTCCTCATCTGGTTTGTCAGCTATAGAGACGAAAATGCACTCGAACCCGAAGCTTGTACTAAACTACTCTGTCGAGTGAATCGTTGCCTCACATCTCAAAAAGGCTGAAAATCATGGAGGTGCCGCCTTGTCCTTGCCCAGATAATGAAGCTATACTGTGCACAGGTATGATTCTGATCTGTGCGCAAAATTCATAATCCCTCGATACCGCAACATCCCTATTCGACATCCACCAAAACCTTTAGTACCGCACCGCATGGGTTGCCATATCCTTTGTGTGATCAGATTCTTCCAAATGACACGTAGGGCCAGTGGAAGAATGTCCGTAACACTTTTGTCACTAGATGAATATTTCCAACTTTCAACGCTTGCCATTAATGCTCCAGGACTGGCTATACCTGAGCGCGTGTGGGGTAAATTCACCTCAGGAACTGACCCCGATAAACTTCGACTTCGGAAGATTCGTTTACCCTCGGAAAATTTATCAGTGGAAGATTCGGTACCAGTATTTTCGCCTCCGAAAGATTCGTGTACGGAACATTAATCGCGCAAAAGTTACTCAAAAAAAACCGTCTCCGGATTTTTATGCCGGAGAAAAATGCCTCCAGAGATTCGCATTATGAAAATCGGCCGGCAGTATCTTCGCTCCCGGGAACATCTCCATATATTCTTACATTCCCGAAAAGTAACGTCGCTAACTATCGATGCTACCATGAGTTCTCGTAAGAACTGGACGGCGACGGCATATCATTGGTCATAAATACAAAACAATGTATGCGGCCTTCAAAATGATGCGTGTTCAAGTCACCTCCCCCCATCCTTCGTGAATTTTTTCTGAGATGCTGTTCTGAAAGTAAATCGTCAATAAATACTACGCGCGACTACCATTTTGTCTAAAATCAAGTATCGTTAATAAGCTACTGCCCTGTTTATTTGGATTTGCCCCCCCCCCCCCATATTTTTGGGCTATTTCTTTTTTTTTAATGTGGTTACTTGAGAAACGAAATTCCCGTGGACACATTTTTCGGAGGAACATTCTCCTTGAGCGAATCTGCTAAGGACGAATCTTACGAAGCTAGATCTTTCATGAGCGAATTTTATGGGGCGAAACTTCCGTGGGGGAATCGTCCGACAATCCGTGGGCGTACTACGTTCAGACTTCTCTATTTGTGGCCTCTATTCTATGGATGTACTTAATTTTGCTTTGAGCGTTCGTGGATGTAGCAAAGTCCTTTGTACCACATGGATTTAATATACGGGTACAAAAAAGTGTCACACTAAACATATTAAGACATATCAAAGCGAGAAAGGTTCAAAATATCAAATTAATTTCTGCCATGAATATACAAGAAAGGTTAATTTGGTTCATTATTCGGATGGATATGAAGTGTAGAAATATTTGGTGTAGGTATTCAAATAATGAGTATAAATTTCTTTTTAATGGGTATTATGCAACCAGCGTTAAATTTTGCGTAAAACACAGTTATTTGAATGTATGTAAATGTAAACAGCGCTTTAATCTGATAATCAAATGCTTCGTTGAACAATAGGGAAATGAATATACATTTGTAATAAAAATTAATACGTTAAACACTTCCTACACTTGTAATGTCATCTAACAATCACGTAATAGGTACGTTTTCATTTATGCTAAATTGTTATACCAGTGTACGCCTATGAAACGTGAGGTGATAAACAGTCCATTTTGTGTCGAAGCTAATTGAAATGTAATCCACTTTTTAATTACGTTCGTGATTGCGTAATTTAATTATGATTCTTATTATAGTTTATATCCGTTAAATGTTAAATACAGAAATACTTTAAAAGGTTTAATTTGAACCGACAACTTTCAATTATTTCCTGTGCGAGGGAACGGAAACTCAAATGTAAGAGATCCGACTTTTTCTCCTTTATTTATGAGTCGTAATACATCTGACTTCCGCCAGCATGCAATCGATCAAAATGGTGCTTCAGTGGTCAGATTTATGTAAGCTAATATTACTATGAAATTATTGAGATTCGACAATATCCACGTGTCGTGTGTTGAGAGTAATGGTAATGTAATCCTTCTGGCACGCTCTTCCACCTCGGCTCGCAGTTGACTTACATACTGTGATGAAAAACCTGCTGGAAGCTGGAATAATTGGAATGAAAAATTGCGGCCTGTTGTCAGTGGCAGCTGTTACTGTATAAATTAATGGTGTAAGAATAAATGTAGTTTTTTCAAGTGGTAGCTTTTCGGTTTCAGGACAATAGGCATCAATTTCAAATTTCTCTTAAAAAGTTTTCGAATAATCCCATAGTCTAAAATTTCCGATTTTTGTTTTATTTTCCTTGTAAAATATAAAATTACCTATATAGAATTGCAAAATTGGTTTTTTGTCGATTATTACAAAAAGCAAATGAGTAAGATCAAGGGTGCTGTTTCGTGTTAGGATTCAGATTTTAATATAACCGAGAATCTGGTGGTGTGGTGATGGTGACGCGACTTTCGAAAAATATGACATAATATAGTTTTGTAGTTTACTTGATACCACTAGAGACCCACTTATTTAAAACTTACCATAAATTAGTCGTGTTGCGTGTAAACGCTATTGACATTTTGTGAAATATTTGTGGTTGTTTATAAATAAAAACATTATAAATTAGACGATTTTAAATAAACATAAACTAGTTTTATTTATTACTGTTTGACATCTTCAAAATGTCAACTTAACTTCCAAAAACCGATTTAGCCAACTTAATCTAAGACTAAGAATACATTATAAAAGGCTCAACACTACAACATTTTCCTTTATTCAGACGGTACGATTTTTCGCGCAACTTATCCTGCGACTTGGGTCGATACCATAGTATAATAAATCGATATTACCTAAAGTCTAAACCCTGGTCTAAACACTAAACGATAATGTGTGTGGCGTTGTCGTTCGACTTATCAGTTATCGTTTGCATTAAATTGTAGGGAATTACATCGTACGACAAGTTAAAACGATGTTTGATACGACTTATCAGTTATCCTAGATAAGTTGTACGATAAACAGCAACAGAATGCATCGCAACGTTGTCAAACAAAATGCTGCGTCCAGTGCGTTTCTAGCTTAAGGTTGCTGCATATACAGGGAGACGCAGAGAAACGAGACCTTTTTAAACAATCATAATAAATCAACGAAATGTACCAATTTTGTTTTAATGCTGAAAATGTGTTAGACAAGAGTGGCACTAACGTGAGAAATTTAAAAAATCACATCAGTTAAGTGCTGTCCATTGCGTTCAACACATTCATTTAATCGATTTTAAAAATTAGCATAGTGCGACGCAAAGTGTCTTCTGAGATGTTCGCGATGTGTTCTTCAATCTGAGTCTCCAGCTCGGCAAGATTTATTAGTGTAGTCCAGGGGTTGGCAACCTATTGAAACGGAAAAGCCAAAAGTTACAATTTACAAAATTTCCCAGTTTTTAAAGAGCCGCAAAAAATGTTCGATTCATTACTAGGTATAGTATTTGGTTATATACAGGTTTCTGCAACAGTGTGTCGATCTTTCCTAGCTCATACCTGGTAAAAAAATATTTAAAAAAATCTGTGCAAATGTCAACTTTAGATGGGTGCGGATCTACAGAAACTATTTTTAAATGTACAGGGTGGCCGATTTTTACAGTGATTTTTTAAATAGAACATCCTGCATATTTTCATTCGAGACTTAATTCAATGTCCTTTGTTCAAAGTGCCATAACTATTATTTTTCAAATGAAACTACCACTATTTTATTTCGCTATTCGATAGTATTTTGTGTTCTCTTTACTATTTATAAGGGGTGTCCTGTGTCCCCATAGTTTTTAGGTTATTCAATATTTTTCACAAAAGTACCTGCCCATTAATGAATTAGGTACATATATGTTTATACATCGGAGTAGGCTATGATAATTAAAAACAAAAGAATACCAGAAAGTAAACAAGTGTCACAAATTAGGTAATTAATAATAATAATAATAGCCTTTATTTCTCACACATCTTGTATTAAAATCTACCATGAAGAGAACAATACAAAAGTTTCCAAAGATGCGGAGAAATCACACGGTGCCAATTCAAATTGGTAGTCAGCTACCTTGGTCTTCCATTGGGACCGTGAAGTCAATAAACAGAGTAGTGCTAATTTGTTGCCTAGGATTAAATTCTGGGATGTCGGCCGAAGTTAAGATTAGTTCTGACGATTACTATAACTTATTTACTGCAAATGTACTTTCAATTTCGTAATACAATAAGATTAATTAAAAAGGTGAATTTCGAAAAAATGAACTGATTTTTTTAGATAAATGCGGAGAACGGCAACTTTATATCAAAAGAGCATCATGCGCCCGACCCGCAGGTTGCCGACTCCTGATCTAGTCTAATGCACAACGTTCTTTATGTCCCCATAGAAAGAGGTCGCACGTCACGACGTCTGGAAACCGCGGAGGCCAAGCGAAGTTAGCGTTCCTTGACATTATCATTATCCCAAACAGACGTCTCATTGTCTCATGACTGATGGGCAGTGTGTGAGGTCAATATATGGAAAATCAAAAAGCCGTGGAGTGAAAGATGTTGCAATGTAACGTTGAGATATGACGGTTACCATTTTTGTCCAATCATCCCACGACAACACACTGCACACCGTACATTAACTTTGGGACTGCGTAACGGACGCTGATGAAGTTCAGTGGGATTTCTGTGCGCCCTGCAACGCATGTTTTAAAATACAAGTGAGCCTCATCAAACATCCAAAAGCTTTCAAATAAGTTATCATCCTCATTAATTTTAGTCAATAGCGGTTCACAAAGTCTTAAGCGTAACTCACCATCATTAGGTTTTAGAGATTGAACAACCTGAAGGTTGTGCACGTGCAGTGTTCTTTGCACGCTCCAACGTTCAAGTTGCAGTGATGGGACATTTTTTGTACCGAACGACTCGCACTGCATCGTTTTCTGGGCTTCGAACAGACACTACACTCTCACTAGGTAGCCGAACCAGTTTCTTCAAAATTCAATGTTTTTATGGCGTTTGTAAAGGAGGAACTTGACCGCGGAGAGGAATATCATATTTGTGTCGGAACATTCGTTGTGCAGCTGTCGCACTGTCGCCATGTTTATAGTAGATACGCTCTCAGCTCGAGTTCAAGCTCCGCGCCACTCCACAGTTCTATTTTCAACTAAATGTCCGTTACTACTTGACGTCCGCCTCCCACCCTTAGGAGAGTTAGAGCGATCTCTCAAGCTTTTGGCCAGGTCCTGGAGCGGTTCTTCATACAGGTTCAAAATCAAATCCTGAAAAATTTTCTTCGGACGACTGATTGATATTCATTTTCTGAGAAAATATCATCTCTTAATTGTGTATTTTTCTTTTCCTAATTTAGCAGCTCTATATATCGCTCATTGTTAGTTTCTCACACGGACCTGAAATTTCATTAATGTAATCTGAGTTTTATCCAGATCTTAGATCTTTCATCAACGTCATAGCCAACTAAATAACCTCGTAAATAACCTTTAATGCACTTGTGCATTTTTTTGCGTTTCTGGGCCGGTATATGAGCATAACAGACATATCTAATAATGCGTAAGTGCTTTATTCTGGGTTTGTTACTAGTCCACAGTTTTTCACTTCTTTTGGAGATTTTCCAATTCTCCGCCCACAGTGGTTTGGAAAACTTGCTTCACTACTTGAATAGGTACTTGAAATTGAAAGTCCTAGATACACCAATGTACGTCCTCTTTTACTGCCGCCATTCTGGTTTGGTGATGTGGCAATGTTAATCTTTCAGGTATGCCTCTGCTTGTACTAGCATATCTTTTGTTTAATTATCTAACTCGCCCTCGTTATTACTTATATTTAAAAATTGCCGTACACCTTCTCTTCCAAATGACTCACTAAAAGGTCCCCAAACGTGTGCTGAAAAACCTTGTAAAATTATGATACTGTACAGTGTACACCTACTATTACAAATATGTTTTGTGACCCTATTGTCGATTCCACCTGGTAGACGCGTCAATAACTGCTGTTGTTTGTGATCTGTGCGCTTTTTCGTCGGCTGTCGAATAGAACTACTGTAATTGTCCACTGCGATTCTGGCGTTCGCGTTCGAACTCATATTCAAGTACACTACACCACTACATGCAAAATCTTCCCCATCAAAATGTGTATCGGTAAAATTTTGCGCGTTTAATTGGAATACCGAAAGTACCGAACTGATTAATATCAATAATAAAATATTTTAATCGAGATTTTAACACATCAATCTTAGATTTTGTCTAAAACCAAAACTGTTATTGCGCACCAATTTCACAACAAAAGTGTCCATCACACAATCATTGGCAAACCGTCCCAAACTGTATACAAGGTCCTTCGATCACTTTTATCAGCTTGTTACCTTTCCGACATGTCCATGTTGCTTCGGCATTGTACGAATAGATCGACAAGAAAGATTTTTATTGGCTCGTTTTCCTGTAGTCACTTAAATATCTAATTAGAGGTAAACTTGAAATGACTTGATTTAGAGTTCACTCAAATTTGTGAAAGTAA
Source organism: Photinus pyralis (assembly GCF_008802855.1). Lineage (NCBI taxonomy): Eukaryota > Metazoa > Arthropoda > Insecta > Coleoptera > Lampyridae > Photinus > Photinus pyralis. The sequence continues at coordinate 12,016,112 of NW_022170403.1, read as the reverse complement.
AAGACGAGGTAAAAGAAGATTCAAGGAGAGTCACGTAGACACGACGCCGATTGATGTCCCTTTTTAATATTTCGTAACTGAGGGAAGTTTGGATATCGATAGCTTTTAAAGGTGAGTAATTGGAAAGAGTAGGTAATAAAAATTTGATACACCGGTAGGTATTGGATGTAATTTATGACACATTTACGATTTACCAACACTGACATTCGGTTTCTTTGTTTGAATAAATCTCGCTGCTCTCGTGAGTCAGTTTAATTTCATAATCACAGGTTAGTGGTCGTGCAGGTATGAGGTAAACTCCGTATTTTAAATTTGTAAAATTAAAATTCATGCTTTCAATGGAAGCTTGAGTATTGTGTGTAAAGCAATCTGGATAATCTTAATAGGTATATTTACCTGAGTTTGCAAACCCCCACGTTAATTCAGGTGCATTGGCAGTCCATTGAAAGTCGACAGTTCACTTCTTAGCAAGCCGTAGTGAAAGGTGGAGTGGATTCTGAACTTTAATGAGCGCGAGTGTTCGTTGTGTTTTAGTTCTTTATGTGTGCGAGTGATTTAAAATGATCAACAAGTTTCGTTATAAAAAACCGACCGTGTCTCAGGATAAAAAGGATAAATTAATTAAGGATGTTAATAAGAAACAGGTTGTAATCAACGAGGCGAAGTATGAATCTCACGACAATGTGCCGTCTGTGCTGGACCAGGAAACTAAAAATACACTCAGAGTAAGTCCGTTTTGGCGCCTAAAAATCGAATTCGGTTCTCTACCTGTATCTAAAGTTAATGGAGCGTGATTTTCTGTTCTTTGTGTAACATATTTCGTTCGCAGTGGAAAGAGCGAGACGCTCAAACAAAGGCTTTTGCTAGGTTACATAAATCTTAATAATTTAGTTACAATTCAGCCACAGCAAACAAATTGTTACAAGTAATTGTTTCGCGAGTGAACTGGTTAATGAGGTTGATTAGCAAAAATAAATTAGGTTTTTCTTTATAATTGCCCCAAACCGTTGAGTGAAAAATAGTCCCAAACACAAATGTAACTTTGTGTACTAATAATGATATAATATAAAGAGGCACAATTTTGCGGCCTGCATCTTGCATCTGGGATGTTTTTTAATGCTGCTTCAGGAACATGCGTGCGATTTGTTGTTTGGTTGTTTGGTTTCTCGCTGTGAAGTGTGAATTCAATCAAACGAATAACGTTAGCTCTCGCGTTAGCCCCATACTAAGTTCTGGACGAGGTTCTGCCGTTCTGGATGTCTTATTCATTAAACTGGGTTGGATTGGCGCATTTATCCAATGTACCCTTATTCATAGTCTCTTACATAATTTCGGCGTACTCGTAACAGCATCGACATACATCCTTAAGGCAAACCTCAATAGGTTAAAGAAAGCGCCAATGCAAAAGATCATATTCAGGTCATCGCTGAAGTAAGCAGACATACCTAGATACAATTTCCCAGTGTTCAAGATTATGCAAATTTTTCCGCTTGTTTGGCCAAGTTAAAATTCAAACGAAAAATTAAATTTGATTACTTATTTCCTTTCAAGTGAGATAAGTTCAGTTTTGTAATAGTTTCTTGTTTAAATCCTTAAGTAGGTTACGTGTAACGGCGTTTTGTAGTAGAGAAATTAGTTGCTTCAGTGATTGGTATTATACGAGTAAGAGATACTAAAATTTTTCCATGTTATGATATTTCCAAATAGCCATGATATTGTTAGTTACATCATTTGCTATTAATATGCAGAGACATTTAAAAATTTACATACGTGTTTTTCTAGTATTTTATATTGCTAGTTTAAAATGTCAATATAAACTTTAAATTTTAAGTGGGTACCGCTCCAGAACAAAGCGTTATGTTAACTTTTTTGTATAATTTCCTGTAAACATTTTTTCTCGTTGTTTTCCTAAAGTTTCCTAATCTTTTTTAAGGATCGTTTGCTTCAAATGAATAAAATGATTCATGATAATCACAATATGTTTTTCTTGTACTCAATATGGGGGCGGAAATAAAGTACTTATGTAGTTATTATTCCGAGCTGTACCTACCTACACCCCTTTCTTCACTTTTGACTCTCTTCTTGTATAATCAGCAGAATTAACCACCAACCTTCATCCAAATTTCTTTGGGAAATCCGAATGGAGGCGGATATACATCAATCTATGCCAGCGTTTCCCAACCGGTGGTTCGCGAACCCCTGGGGGTTCGTGGGCGCTTTCCAAGGGGTTCGCATAACAAAAAACCATAATTTGATATTTCAATCGTATAGCACTAATGAATAAATCCATTAAAATCGTTTGCGCATGATTACAGCATTCAATGCGAGTGTAAACAAATGAAAAACGCACTACAATGTATTTCTTTCACTTCTCAACTCAGTGCTGGGTTCATTTGACTTCATGACAGTTTTAACTCTTAACGTTAAAGTGAAAGTGATTAAGAAAACCACTTCAAAGGCAAACTATGGAACAGTGGCTGAAGATAGGGAGTATTATTAGGACCGATAGACAAAGTAAGGAGATACATGAGGATAGTAGTGACATGAAAACAAAGAAGAGAAAGTACAATGTTAATGTTAAATTATGAACAAGAATAAGTTGGGGGTTCGCCAGAAAAAAAAATCTAAAGGGGGGTTCGTTGTTAGTAAAAGGTTGGGAACCACTGATCTATGCTATGGATAATTTTATTATTATATTAGCGTGTTGATGTCGGTCATCAAAAAACGAGTAAAAAAACTCAACATTGCTTGAGATCTCGCTTGAGATTTACATCGGGAAAAGGGTAGTTTAATGTACTGAGATAATTAATAACAACTAATAATCTAATATTCTTTGAATTTTCGTTTATATCTCTCTTGAACGAGTGTATTGCGGTAATGACAACACCATATTGGGTACTACAAAAATATATGGTATACTTATATCTTGGGTATGGACGTCTTTATCCCAACAAAATTAATGCACACATAACAATCTAGGAGTTTTAAAGATAAAATCACCGGCCCCGCCATCTCACCGCCGTCATTTTGCCACTATAATTTCGCTGCTAAAGCCGGCGCTACACGATGCTATGAATGACGATACGAACGTTTGATGTTTGATCGAACGTTCTATCAAACGAGTTCGGCAGTTCATGTGGCACACATGTTTTGCTACACGGTCGTGGCGATTGTTTGATCCCAACGTTTAGAAAAACATTGTACTCACTTCATTTACAGACGGATTATTGTTTGAATTGCTACGAATCGTGTAGCTGGGTATCAAAGCAACGACTGATTTTGTTCAAACGTTCGACACATCTCTTTGACTTGAGGTAATTTTACCGACACCGGATGGAACGTCTTCAAACACGAACGTTTGCCGCTCGACATTGGAAGTAGTAGCGGACACATGATGCGTCAAACTGTCAAACGTTCAGCGTTGGAAGGTGTTCGTAGCATCGTGTAGCGCCGGCTTAAGACAACACTGGCCTCCGGGCTGCGTATTGGCATTCTGTACCTACTATTATTCAGAGCAGCCCTGGTCTGATTCGCAGTATACTATGGCTTCACGTTATGCGCAAATTGATAACACATTATGTACCTACTGCGATTCAGAGCACCGATATAGTTTAGTGTTTGTTTTATTACTAAAATCAGCTAACCACTTGTCGCACCAAACATTGTTAATATCTTCACCCGTTTTTTAAGTCGAAGTTTCGCTTTAACTCCATGTGCTACTCGTTCCAAATATTCGATCATTGAAAATGTATTCTCGTTATACATGTCAACCAATACCTCTTTATAGTTCATTTTAGTGCAGTTTGAGAACCTTGATTACACACAAACCACAAAAAATATATCTTTCTTGCAAAGATAACAATAAAAACACACTTCTTGTAAGTGTCTGACATTCAAAAGAGCTTAGACATAACTAAACTTTTCTCCCGCGCGATTTGGCTAAGGTACACCCGCTTTGCAGAAACCTATTATATACAGCGTTTCAGAACTCTAAAGTCTAAACCATATATCGGTGCTCTGAACCGCAGTATATAATGTATTATCAATTTGCGCATAACGTGAAGCCATAGCATACTACGAATCAGACCAGAGCTGCTCTGAATAATACCACAGAATGCCAATACGCCTCCGGGCTCCGTCGTGTCGCGTCGCCGAGTTGTTCTAGAGCTAGACCAATGAATTAAATTAAATTGTTCGACGCACATAGCGCATTTTCCATACTTTGGTATCTTGATGAACAATAACGAAAATCTCTCGGAAAATCCCTAACGTTCTTGTTCATCGAGCGGGGTTTGCTATGTTAATGTTCCCAATGGAAATACACTGTACAATTTTTTTCCACACTTTCTTGTTCAAAATCGAAGAAAATTCAAATGGACATTCGCGCTTTTGCGTTCGAATACATACATGTATACAATACATGGAGTAGGTGTACCGGTATACGATATCGGATATACCATCACTTTAGATTTGTAACCTGCCGTCATTTTTTTAAATTGTTCTGTTAGATTCATGATCGCTAGCTGCTCTTATCACTGCTCTTATATTGCATTTGTCAACGACAGTGCAGAGTCGAGTCTCTTTAGAGAGCTCAGCTACTGTCGTTTTATCAACTTTATTTGGAACCCAAAAATAATGGGAAACACAGAAAGCATTAATTTTATTTAGATGTTGTCAATTTCGCCACTGCGCTGGTAGGATTAACGACGTCGTCCTTTTCCTGAAATTTATTTTAAAGTTGAATTAAGTTCGTCACAAAAAATAGGCTTTTAAATTAAAATAAATTAAACAAATATAGCAAATGAGCTCCTGGGTATGGCTATAGCATGTGCAAAACCAAATTTTATACCTGATGTTAGTTTTGTTTTTATTTAAAGTGTATATGTATGAAATTTCCGGAAATTTCATTTAATTGCTTCTATAAATAAGAAAGTTGGCACTGCACCTCCTGTACAAAACCAAATTTGGAAAATGGCGCTACATTTGCTTTTATTTCAAGTGATTATGTATCAAATTTCATTTAAATCCCTCCATAAATAAGAAAGTTGGCATTGCGCATGTGCAAAATCAAATTTTGAAACTGGCGTTAAATTTGATTTTATTCCAAGTGGCTATGTATCAAACCTCATTTAAATCCTTCCATAAATAAGAAAGTTGGCACTGCGCGTGCGCAAAACGAAATTTTGAACCTGGCGTAAAATTTGGTTTTATTCCAAGTGCCTATGTGTCAAATTTTATTTAAATGCCTCCATAAATAAGAAAGTTGGCACTGCGCATTTGGCATTGCGCATGCGCAAAACCAAATTTGGAAAATGGCGTTAAATTTGCTTTTATTCCAAGTGGCTATGTAGCAATTTTCATTTAAATCCCTCCATAAATAAGGAAGTTGGCACTGCGCATGCGCAAAACCAAATTTTGAAACTGGCGTTACATTTGCTTTTATTCCAAGTGGCTATGTATCAAATTTCATTTAAATCCCTCCATAAATAAGAAAGTTGGCACTGCGCATGCGCAAAACCAAATTTGGAAAATAGTGTTAAATTTGCTTTTATTCCAAGTGCCTATGTATCAAATTTTATTTAAATGCCTCCATAAATAAGAAAGTTGGCACTGCGCATGCGCAAAACCAAATTTTGAAACTGGCGTTAAATTTGCTTTTATTCCAAGTGGCTATGTATCAAATTTCATTTAAATCCCTCCATAAATAAGAAAGTTGGCACTGCGCATGCGCAAAACCAAATTTTGAAACTGGCGTTAAATTTGCTTTTATTCCAAGTGGCCATGTGTCAAATTTTATTTAAATACCTTCATAAATAAGAAAGTTTGCAATTCGGTCTGTAAATGGTCGAGATGCGAAAAGGGCAATGTGAATGCTGATCGATTAGGCTCAACTTTTGGAATTGTGTTTTATATGGCTAAAGCTATGCGCATATTGAATTTCATGCAATTCGGTTCATAACTAACGGAGATGTCAAAAGGGCCTAAATTATAAACTCGCTAGGAGCTCGTTAATAACATATTTATGTATCCTACCGGGAACTACGGCGGCACTGGTTTATTAAATGAATACAAAATTCAAGGTTGTTTTATACATACAGGGTGATTCCTATAGTACCTGCCACCGTTTGGGAGCGTGTAGGTGGTGCGTAGGGGAGTATTTTGATATAGGACACTTGGGATCGGAAATCTAAAATAAGGGTGCCAGAGCCAAATTTACCTTCTGGAATTTCGCGCCTGTAGGTAGGCAACCCAACCCGCCGGCGGTGCACACGGAGCGATCTCAGGCGGCGATGTGTGGCTGACACTTGATCAGAATTTTGTTTAAACCCACGAAATCCCGTCTGCAACGACGCGTATCAAGGGAATAAACACTATGGCAATAGTATAATAATAGTTGGCTAGATGTAGGAAGTGCATTGAGAACAACGGTGGCCACGTTGAACACTTGTAAACGTTATTGCTTTTGATGTCGTTTTCCCTCCTTCCCTCCCATGTCGCTTCCTCGCGCTAACTCGCTCTGCATCGCTCCGCGCGAAACGTCGGTCGGTTGGGTTGCCTACATACAGGCGTGATATTCCAGAAGATAAATTTGGTTCTGGCGCCCTTATTTTAGATTTCCGACCCCAAGTGTCCTATATCAAAATACTCCCCTAGGCACCCCCTATACGCTCCCAAACGGTGGCAGGTACTATAGGAATCACCCTGTATATATAAGAGAAGTATATGGATAACCGCCTATGATTGCAATGTGCAAATTGTTCGCCATAAAAGAGAGCTGCCCTATTCCTTAGTCCTCAACTCTGTATTTATGCGCAAACTCCCCAAGTATTTACTTCTCTCCGCCTACTTTTAAGTAGCGCCAATTTCAAATTTCATAACCTATAACTCGAAAATAGGGTTAAAATTTTATTAAACCATTATTGTGTGCAATTACCATATGTAAACACGACCACGCACCATTCGGAAACTTCACCGAGACTTCTATTCGCTTCATGCAGGTTCATATTCACTACATTGGCCCCATTCCACCTGCCGACTCCTATCACTATTGTCTGATCCTGTGATGTCTTTAGATAAGTATACTAGCTGGCCGAGGCCCACCCTCCCAAGACCAATCGCCGCCGAAGCGTTTCTTACCTGTTGACTATATCGCTTCGATTCCCCTACTAGCATCTTCACCGATTAGCGACGACAATTTGAATCTTCCCTTTTTTGTGCCCTCAACATTGTTTTCGGCACACAAGGATTCGGCACCTGCAGTGACCACCAAGCAGTCAATGGCCTACTTGAATATGATTTCACTGCCAACTCAAATCAGCGCTCACGTGCCACCCAGTGCGTTCTGGTTCAAGGTACTCCGTATCGTTCTACTTGGAAACTATAGCATTTTCACGGAGAACTTTCGAGCTTCCTCATCGGAGTTTGTTTACGGTTACACCCTTCAACTTTGAAGGCAAACTTTGTAACGATGTAGAAACTTAAATTGCAATTGAAATAATATACCTATAGGGATTATATCTTGAATATAACATGAAATTGGATAAGTTCGCATCAGCTATAATATACAGTGATACATTACCAATGTTCAAAGAAACACAATTAAATTAAAGACATTTACTGATTTTAAAATAAAATTAACATTGTCGAGTTGGAAATCTTTTAGGTGTTAAATGACCCCCATATAACTTCGTGCCCCCATCATGCTTGCGTGCATCCAAATCAATGCAGTCATAGCGGTTAAAATGACGAGAACACAACCTTGTTTTTACATCATCGAATTCCGATAGTTCACATGCTTGCAGTCACCGATTCTTGTTGCTTTTTGCACTTGGGAATCTAATAACAAGTATGGCATAAATGAATTGATTGCAGATAATTGCATTGTAACTTACTTGTGCCATGAAACCGAAGAATCCACTTTCCCACAAGTACCTACCTGCATTCTTTATTTCTAAGTAATGAACACACTAAAATTGCCAAACATTAGGTATTCCTTTACAATTATTGTGTATCACTTACGTATACTGATTTATATAACTACGAAAGGCTTCTTTACTATTAAAATTAAACAAAAGTTCAATAACTAATAAACAAAACAAACAATTTAACCTCAATCCGTTATGTCAAACTGGAGTAAATTCTTGGTAAATAACACTACATAATAACAGGCAAGCGCATTAGCGCCTAGTTCCCAACTAATGACAGAAGTATATTTCCATCCACTAACGTTGGCGATAGGCGTGTCCACTCGTTTATCCATATACTTCTCTTATATATATGGTTTTATAAGTACAAAATTCGCACTGCCAAATTTGACACCGCTAATGCCTCGGCTAGGCTAATGCTACAATTTCATTTAAAATCACTGGAATCTGCTTCAAATTCGAAGGTTCCTCATTTGTAAAGGAAGGTCCGATATTTCGATCGGATTCTAATCGTACTATCTGTACTTCCAAATTCATTTAACTTTTTAACACATTCATTTTTTTTCTGTAGGTATTTACTTTTATTCACTTCATTCCCCTGCGATTCCTCGAGCTTAGGTAAATTCCGCCTTATTGCGTCAAGAATGTAACTGATAAGGTTCATAGAACAACAAATAATAAGGTTGTATTTGTGAAATAACATTCACCTTTTTCTCCTAAAAAATACTAAGGCTATACAGTGTGTAAATTTTAAACGTCGTCATAGGAAGCGAGGTAGGAAGGCATTGGAAACTGAGTTCGAAACGCAAAATAATATCAACAAATACACATAATTTTAATGTTAAATGGAATAATACTCGGAATAATAAGTAAAATAAAACTAATTTGCATAACCGAATGTTACACACCTTCACATACAAGTTACAAAGAACCTCAACTATTTTCTTCATGGTGTAGTTTCCTGTTCTTTAAATTGGTGCAAAAATGATTACCTACATGGACGAATATTATTTGTATTTGTCTTTATACATTGAAAAATATAATTGTGGTGGGGTGCAAATAAGTACTTACACTTTATTCCGTATAACTTCCGTTGCACGTCATCATTTTCTATGACGTAATTACTATGCAATAATGCCAAATCTAGTTTTGAGCGATTTAGGTTATGTCACTTGTCAACAAGACAGTGCATTGTTTGTGTGACCAATCCACACCTTAAAAATAAAAATAATTTTTATTATTCATTTCGTTAATTGGAACCACAATATACTTTAATAACTTATGAACTGTACAAATGTACCATCTCTTTTACAGAGAAAGTACTAAATATAAAATTTTACAGGTTATGTGATGTGATGGATGCTTAGACAAGGAAAGAATATGGACGCATAATTCACTAGCGGTAGTGTTACCAGCTGCCACATATTGACATTGGCCAGTGTCGTAGCATCCGTAAATGCGAATAGGGGCAGAAGCACCTAATTATAGCTAATAAATCACGTTGAAGTTGAACATACGAATGAAATTCGTGCGTTGCGCTATTTATTAATCAGACACGGGTATAAACGAAACTTCCTCTCATCTTTTTTCGGAAATGCCTTCAAAACTAACTGTCCCTCCAGCTAAAGATTGTGATAAAATAAGAATCTTCATTGCTTTCTGTTTGATTTTTCACGTAAAGCCGTTTCCGTACCAATTTTCTCTTTGAAAAACGCGGAGTGCTAATGACTACGCCTATGGAGTTTATTGAATAATTCCATCCTTGAAGAAGTTTGTTATCAAATTTTGAATGCATGGGATTGGTTCTGTTGTAAGAAATTAAGTCAACTCGCTCATTAAGCTATGGATTTTAACATATTAAAAAAAGAATATTCAAAGAAAAAGCTTTATGAGGAAAAATAGGAAAATACGTGGTAACGGCATTAGGCACATTTTCAATATTTACGTTTGAAATGAAATTCCGGGTTCCTCCTTCTCACTCCGGCTTTTGCATCCACAATATGCACATTTCACCATGATTTTAAGTTGTTGTTTGTGTATTTCCTCTCAATTTAAGCGCAAAAACTCATAAAAAACGATGTTACTTTAATGACATATGTGCCACATATAAAATGGCGGACTTGTTTAAAAAGGTAACACGATTCATACACGGGCTGTACGGCATACGCGGTATCCATACTCTTTCCTAATCTAAGGATGGATGATATTCAAATTAATCGGAATCATCGGAACTGCTTTCGTGTTCAAAGTTTATAATAATAGTAGCAACGTTTTCAAGATCTAATTGCTTTTCTCTTTCGTACCACTCGTGTATTACAGTTTCCGTATCCTTACCTTAACTGAATTGCGCCACGTTTAGGAAGTTATCGATTGTAGTGTTTCTTGTCACATGTTTACGCAATTTTCAATGCTTCGTCCATCTCTACCAATGTGTCGATTGTAGTAATTTTTCGCTATGCCCCAAATATGTTCGATAGGATTAAAAACGCAATGATACGGTGGTAATCGTAAAACGAAGTAACCGTATTGCTCGGCTAAGTGGTCAATGCGTTATGCGGTACATTTTAGCTGATTTATTCCTAAAAGTATCAACAAGATTTAAATAATATCAAATAATTTGCGAACGTACTTACTGTGCAACCTTTTCAACAGTTCGGCTTTAAAATCATTTTCGGAGAACTGCACATTATGATCACCTAAGCACACTTTAATGTTGTCTGTTTTCCCGTTATCTAACACAATTACTGACGGGTTATCTAAATTCTTCAGTAATTTCTCTTCAAACCAATGCACAGCGAAAGACGTAGAAAATAATCAAAATCAAATCAAAAGTAAACCAAAAGCAACCTGTCAAATTTACAAATTTAAACGCGACAACATAGCGAAATGCTACCAATTGTTGCGGCTAAAATAAACTACATGCTTAATGTGTTGCCTAATAAACGAAAGTAAGTTTAAGTTGGTACGTCGTTTTCTTCAGGTAATGACGTGCAACGGAAGATATACTGAATAGACCGTACCTACGTACTTACATGTTAATTTGACTGAACTTTTGCCTTGACAGCTCAGAAGAAAGACCACTTTTACAACATTATATTGTTATGTGAATTCTCCATGTTTAATGTCATTGAAATCAAGGTTCTTGCCGTCTGTAGGAACGGTACAAGTGTAAAATAAATAATCGATATGGCGCTTAATTTATTTATTCATTTGGCAACCAAGAACATATGTCGCATTACACCCCCTAATTCATGTTGGTAGGTAATATTTTTCCGTCGATTTTTCCGTATTAAAAAAATTCAAGGTTACTCGCGCTCTACCCACATATTTATATTTGTAAAAATCTTTAAAAATCACAGCATCCAAGGACTGAGAAAGTGCACCCTACACCAGCGGAGAGTTTTGCGCAATTAGTGTTAATTGTAGTATTATATCTGTTGCGCTTTTTTAATATGTAGGTTGGTTTAAAATCCTTGAAACGATTATTCTTCAATGAGCTTACTTTTTCCATGCAAATAATTGAAGTATTCATTGGGAACGCGAAAGTAATATTCCTAGAATAAGATCCGCAGCCTTAATTCAAGGAATCGTAAACTTGAAGTATTCAGGTACAACATTTAGTGGTAGGTAGGTATTATTCACGAAGAGGCATTTCCTGTTCGCTTCGCTATACAGATCGAAATCTAAAAGGTTTGGGTTTTTCATTCCGGTGGATGAGATCATTACTATTACTTAAGTGATTTTTTGCGATTTCTTAGTAAAAGTTATACCGTAAGCTTAGCCCACTTTATTGACCGCCGACATGCATGAACTCCAATCGTATAGTCTGGGTTGGACCTACCCACATACTATGTATGTCACACGTATACAATATGTAACTAATTGGAATACACTACACTAATTACTCGCTATTACGCAATTATTGTAGGTAGTAAAAGATTCTAAAATGCATACTATATTGTTCTAGGAGCTGTTTTCACAATTACAATTTTCAAATGAAACTGCTCTCCCGCCCGATGCGCTCAGAAGAGCGTTAGCCGAAAGTTTTTACGACCAACAGCGTTTTCAACTGGGATTTATGGACGATGCAGCTGAATGCTTCGAAAATATGCTTCTGCGAATTCACATGCACATCGCTAAAGGAGAAGCCGAAGATATGTGCAACGCGCGACATTGTATTCCACATCAAAAATTTGCAATGACCCTTGTCGAACAAAGCGTGTGTTCGGCATGCGGTGCGTCATCTGAACCGTTGCCGTTTACACAAGTAATAATCTCGTAGTCGAGCGAAATTTTTAAATTATAATCACACATTTTAGATGGTGCATTATGTGTCAGCGTCCGCCTTGACGGCCCAAGCTCATCAAGTTATGTCCGGTCCCATGCAAGTTCCTGTAGATTTATTCGGGAAACTTTTAAGAAGAGCTGGAGGAATGGGAGACATTCGAGATTGTCCGGTAAGCATCCTCTAACATGTCATTAGATACAAAAGTAACGCGTGCTTTTAAATTACAGAGCACGTGTGGTGCAAAAATACAAATCAGAAGGTCTCTAATGAATCGCCCCGAAATTGTCTCTGTGGGAATAGTGTGGGATTCCGAAAGACCAACACTTGAACACATTATGGATGTATTTGCGGCAATTGGTACCACTCTTCATCTTGCCGACGTCTTTTACAGTGTGGTAGATAACAAATGGGCCGATACGACTTTACACAACCTAGTCGGCGTTGTAACCTATTATGGGAAGCATTACTCCACATTCTTTTTTCATTCGAAATTACGAGTTTGGATTTATTTCGATGACGCCACCGTGCGCGAAGTTGGACCTCGATGGGATCAAGTTGTCGATAAATGTCGACGTGGGCGTTATCAGCCCTTATTGCTGTTGTATGCGGTACCCAACGGTACGCCGGTGAATACGGAAAACGCCCCAAAACAAGTAACTCCATTTTACAACGAGAAAATGCTGAAGACTACGCTGATGAGGCGCTCTGTTACTCCTAGCCCCGAGAAACCAAATGTCGGAAATACGCGGCGTGCGATCACTCCAAACCCCGACGGTAGTTTCTCACAAAAGCCACCGACTGCTTGTTCCTACAATGAATATCAAAATCTTTCGATCATCCAAGACAAAATACGCGCTAATTCTCAATTAGATGGAGTGGACACTGTAGATGGTGATATTGGTAAAGAACCGGAGTATGTTAGCAGGAAGGCAATGGAAAATGCTATGTATGTACAACATGCCAAACCTCAAATTCATAGGACGTTAAGTAATGGGTCTTCTTCTGGAATGGAAGGAATTTGCGTGCCAGAACACTTAAACATACCAAGAAGGAGAGATTCGGGCAATTGGAGTGGCGATCGTAATAGTGCGTCATCTTCTTCGTCGACAACCATGGAAAATCCCTACTCATATTTAGTAGGAAAATTACCTCTCGCAAACAGTGGAAGCGTTCCCAGTAGTCCAACTCGTGGAAAAAGTGATTCCTCAAGTGGAAGCAGTGGGGTGTACGATGCAGGTTACGATTCCTACTCGTTGTCTTCAAATGACAGTTCTGCCATGGCGACCGTTCAGCATTTAATGAAGCAGGGTCATTTGGCTAAAATACCCGAGGACTATGGCAATTCGCAAAATCAACAATTTGGAGTGAGCTGTGATTTACTATGCGATGAAGCAGATGAACTTTTGGGCAAATCTCGTCAGTTAGAAGACGAGCACGATCTTGTACTAGCTTTAGCGCTTTGTAATGCCGCCGCAACTAAAGCCAGAGCAGCCATGAACGCTCCCTACAACAACCCACAAACTTTAACTTTAGCCAGAATGAAACATAATACATGCATAATGAGAGCAAGGAGTCTGCACAGAAGAATAACACAAACACAAAACCCTTCGGCGAAAGACTCGCATCCAGAAATACGCCACACTCGTGAAGGAAGCAGTGGTAGTGGTCGTCATTCACGTCAAAGTTCAAGGGATAAAGGTCAGCACTCAAGGCAGAACAGTAAAGAGTTGTTAGTGGTGTCGCCGACTCAAGAGAAACCACCGCAGCCAACGAAAAACATCGAAATATACGCGACTTTACCCAAGAAAAAAGGTCTGTTGAAAAGCAAAGTAATCGACTTTGAAGAAGATGAAGACTACATCTTGTACGATAAACCACCGGCGAGGGAATCGCGAGGTTTATTGTCGAGAATGAGAAACAGAGACGAAAGTAAGGTTAAGGAAAAACGATCCCGCAGCGAAGACAGAAATAAAATATCACGAGATTTTTCACTAGCGCCTAGTAGTTTATTTTCGAGCTCAAAAGATAAAGATACCCCAAAGAAAGAACAAAACCCCGACGAGAATGAGGATAAAAAGGAAAAGGATAAGGGTGGCAAGAAACAACACAAAATACGAAGGAAGTTGCTGATGGGAGGTCTCATTCGAAGAAAGAACAGGAGCATGCCTGATTTAACTAAAGGGAACGAGGAACCAAAAACTAAAACTCCACCTGTTTCATCGGTAGATGATAGTAACGTGGGCGTGAAGAATTCAGATACTACTAGTTCCAGTATGTGCGGGTATCTGTCCGAAGGTCATTTAGAATTTTCGGGTACGACCACCAATCCTAACTTGGAGAGAAGCCGCCTTATGAGAAAAAGCTTCCACGGGAGTGCAGGTAAAGTTCTAACTGTGGCCAAAGTACCTCCACCTCCACCTTTGAGAACAACTTCGCAACTTTCACAACAAAATGATGATGAAATCTACGCAGTTGGAGAGGAATACAGTGAGAACTCTCAGAAATCGCGACCTTTTGCACAACAAGTGGACATGCCTATTGAGAGTAACTATCAAAATATTAATAATTACAATCAGCCATACCAAGCAACACAGTTCTTGCCATATAATACTGTAATTACCCAAGCAGATGTACATCAAGAGCAAAGCCCAGCAAAGCATTGCCATAGAAATCAAAGTAATCCACCCATACCGGATGATGGAGTGGATGAAGTCGACTGCGTCCCATCCCCGTCCTCGTTAGTTTGCCATCAGCTTGAGCTGCCCCCTTACCCCAGTCCTTCTGGTTCAGTTATCCACTCTCGGCAAGGAAGCGCCGAATTTCCTCTCCCCCCTCCTCCATTAGACCTCACCGCCCTTGATGAACATTTATCAATCTCTCAGGGCGGTTCTTCTCAAGCACCACCACCCGAAAGTCTGCTAGCGCAGCTTCAATTAAAAAGACTGGAAATCTTACCTCAAAGACAACCTGTTGAAACGCGCACAGTCGATGATACCTGGCTTAGAGAGTTACAAGCCAAACAACAAGCCATTCGTGTGAAAAAAGGTCACTCAGAAATGCAGTCGAGTAACAGTAATAAAATCAACGAGTTACGTAAAATATCCGTAGACTCTTTAAGAAATGAACAATCGAAGATCACATCAGTTAAGGATTTAGCATCGAAATTTGAAAGCTCACAGTCGATAATCCCACAAAATTCACCAGTAACAAAGTCGTATATTTCAAGATCACCACTTATTATGCAAAATGATGGCCACATTTCCTCAGTACATTCAGATCAGTTGAAGAAGAAGGACGACCAAGAAGTTAGCCAGATTCAAATTGCCGCCGAGATTAGCGAAGTGGAAAAATTAAACGCCGTCGTGCACAATGCCCTAAATTCCTACCAAAATTATCAAGAGGAGCGCATAAAACGAAGTAAACCGCTCAAAAAGAAAAGTGTTTCGTTTTGCGATCAAGTTATACTCGTTGCTACAGCGGATGAACAGGAAGAGGACGCTTACATACCGAATCCCATTTTGGAACGTGTTCTAAGAACCGCATTTACAAAGTCAGATGATGGCATACAAGCCGAGTTACCTAGTGAAGAAAATTCAGTTGCTCACGATTGCTTAGATTCATCTGATGGGAGACTGTCATATAGTACTCAATTAATACAGAATTCTATTAATGACAACATGTATGTCAGAAGAAATTCGTTAGAAAATCTGCTATCCACGAATAATAACAGCATGCAAAGATGTGGAGAATACGCAAATTATCAAGTTGAACATGTCGCACTTCAGCAACAGTTGCAGAGGCCACCAGGGTTTAGTGATCAGTACAAAGTACAAACATACAACCAACAAACTGTGCCATGTCAGAGTCGATCTTTATATGGTCCACAAGATTGCCAACTAAACAACGATCCTCGCGAAACATACTATGTGGCTAGAAGTACGCACATGAATAGTTCTAATCAAGTGCGTCAATCTCCGATTCCTATACAGCAACAGAACGTGCCTTATCCGAATCCGCAACACCTGTATGTACAAAATGTACATTCGGTGTACACCCACCCTCCTACATCAGCTACTCATCAATCAATCATGAACCCGCCTTATACTCAAAATAGATCCCAATATTATCAGAAAATTCCATCCTACTCTGCGTACAAGCAAATTCCTACAAATGGGGAGAGTCCGCCACAAGCTGTCTACCACAAAATACCAGATGGTAATAAATTGTATTCACCGTGCCAACGAATTCCAAATCAACAAATGAATGGCGACATACCACCACTTTACCAACACATAGAAAGAAACTATTCACCTTATCAAATGGTGCCAAATCCATCCACAATTGAGCGCAATCGAATAAACGAAGAATTAATTCATAGACAATCACCATCGTATCACCCGCCAGCTTATCAACATGTGTTATCGCCAAAACAATATCTACAAAAGAAGACCGTCAGTTTTGAACCCGGCACAAAGGGAGGTACCGAATCGCCTACTCCAAAAGCGGTTGTAACGCCTATAATTGTAAATCCTGTAAGTAATAAAAATAATCTCGGAGTTAAAACAAAATGTAACTTATGTAGAAAGAAGTATGTGAGTGCATCGAATTCTTATTGTACAGACTGCGAATTTTATATGTCTAGGTTTAAGCCTAAAAGCTAGTACCTAATTAAGTTTTAATTTTGTACATACATCTCTTTAAGCAAATTTCAGTTCTTGCAACTGTAAATGAATTGTGATATAAATGTTCAAATTAGTTTGTATAGTATTATATTTTATAAACAAAATATTTTATTAAGATCTCAGTAATTTGTACAGAATTTATGGAACAAATACTATGTTTAATTTTTATACAAAGCTTTTATTTTAGTATATTGAAAAGAACATGACAATAAATGAATTTTTGTTCTATCCATTTGTTTTTTTAACCCATCCTTGTATCAATTCGCTAAGATCCTAAGATCCAATAAGTATTACCATTGTATAAATATACACATACCTACAATGGTATTAAGTACCTATCTATGACTCAAATATTTGCAAGAAGTGCCTACTCTGAATTACTTGTTTGCTCAGAAGCACGTGCTCCTGGTAACCTTCGAATACAATGGGTGGTTAGGGGGTAGGGCGATTTTACACTGCATACTACAATAATTATTCTACCGCCCCCACAAAAACGTCGCTAGTGCGAATATGAATAAACAAAGGCATATGACACACATTTATTTACAAACTCTCTTGTAGGAGGGTTGTACAGAAAGTAGCAGACGTTTTGAAATAAAAAATTTTAAACTTGTAAAGAAAATCTATTATATTATTGTATAATTCTATACATTTTTGGGCTATTTATCAACCCAAACGCCATTCTAATTGAGGTACGCTATGGTACAAGTGTTTATAAATTCGCCGCCTGAGATTTTAACCTGCACTGCGTAACGCCGACATGAATTTCGGCGTCCTTATCGAACCGCTGCGCTGCGAGCCAGGTCTTCATCGCTGGAAAGAGGTGGGAGTTTTGCTGTTCGACGACAACGCCCGCCCGTACACAGTCAACCGTACTGGACAGCTCTTGGATGATTTTGGATGGGAGAAAGGATCACCCTCCATACAGCTCGGATCTAGCGCCAAGAGACTTCCACCTCTTCTCAGCGATGAAGACCTCGCTTGCAACACAGCACATGGACAGTGATGCCGAACTTCAAGCCGGCGATAACCAGTGGTTGAAGTCTCAGGCCGGCCGCCGGAGTACTATAAAAGTTGGAATCAAAACACTTGCGCTACGCTATGATAAGCGCCTCAATTTGAATGGCGCTTGTGTTGATAAATAGCCTAAGAGTGTAGCCCCCAAATGTATATAATAATAGATTTTCTATTTTCTTTACAAGGTTTAAAATGTTTCCAAAGTCTGCTACTTTCTGGACAACCCTCGTACACAAATAAAATGCATAAAAGCGGGAACGATTCAAATTTAAAATTGCTAGATACTGTAACATCACACTTGGATATACGTTGACATAGGTATTAATCCAAAAGTTAAAGCTATAAGTGTTGAATATGAAAGCATTCAAACATTTAAACAGTTTACCATGGCGAATGTTTAGTTTTGTTTGTGCGTTACTATAGTTTAAATAGTATATTAAGTATGGAGAACGGTAAGGGATTTTTACCGTTCGAAGACAATTGTTTGGAGGAGGAGCGAAGCGACGACTCCAATTATTGTCTGAGAACGGTAACCCTTAACGTTCGACGTGCTTATAATATTTTTTGCGCGATCGAAATTAAAATTATGCAACCAATATAAATATGCACTAAGAAATTAACGAGCAGAATAAATCGAAATGATCGAAGTGGTATGGTGTACAGTCTCTTGTAAAAGTAATGTCCCTCGGATACCTACCACTGTAGCATAGGCAACCAACATCCCAGCCGCCTAGTCCAAGTTGGATTTGCGGGTGTGCGAGGTAGGTATCTAATGCGGTTCATTTTCAGGAGATATTCCCATTTAGCCAAACTAAATACTAGTTAGTAGAATAAAAGTGAATGCCATCGATTTATTAGCTTAAAGGATCTGCGCTGCATATCCTTGGCTTGGTGCAGTAAACATTTTTACATTTCTTACAATTGGTTTGGTGCGTTTTAAATTTGCAAATAGTTTAGCTAGAGACTATTAAGACAAAATAATGGCCTTTCACTTTTTAATTTTTTGAGTAGGTTTTCTTCTAACGAAATGTTCTGTGAGTGTCATTAATACTTGCAAGTAGGTCTCCTCATGGAATGCGATTAATTGCCCTACAAGTGCACTGTGCAACAATACCTTTCTTTTGTAACTAGCATCAGAAATTAAATGATATGCATTTGTGATACTTGGTCGCGGTTGATTTAATATCGAATTTAGTTTAGGAGAGCTTTTACGTTGCATATTTTTGAGTAGGTAGGCATATTATAAGGATACTTAGTCCAGGTTATAGGTATAATATTTTTTGACAAAAAAATTAGTTACCAGTTAAACCGGCTTTTTCATGCAGGTGAAATGATTAGAAATTAGGGAAAAATAATTAAAACAGCTGAATTTTTCCGCGGGTGCCATCCCGGGGTTTGAAAGGAGTGGGAGGTGGTCGTTACAAAAGGAACGGCATTGTTGCGCTTCCAGTGCAGATATAGAAGAAAATCTACTCGAAAAAATTAAAAGTAAAAGGTCATTATTTTAGCTAAACTATTTCCAAATTTAAAACGCACCAAACCAATTGAAAGAAATGTAAAAATTTCTATTGTATTAAACCAAGGATAGATTAAAGCAGCGCAGATCTAATAAATCGATGCCATTCATTTTCATTCTACTAACTTATTTTTAGTTTGGCAAAGTGGGAATACCTGCTGAAAACGAACCGCATTAGATACCTACCTACCTCCCACACCCGCAAATCCAACTTGGACTAGTCGGCTGGGATGTTGGTTGCCTATGCTACAGTGGTAGGTATCCGAGGGACATTACTTTTACAAGAGACTGTACATCACTAGGTAACCAGTTTATTTGCCAAAATTGAAGTTAATAATTTCATAAAAATGTGCATGTATCTGATGTAGTTTACTAGCTTTGAACTTCCTTTATGACTTTATGAGCGTCTTTCTATAGGAAACAACCAGCACAAATTGTACGTTTAATGTACCTAACAATAATTAAAGATTAAATGTAATGTAAGACTGTTGATTTTTAAAAAGGCGTCGGTAAGTATTTGCTGTTCTGTTTTTAGATCGGTAAGTAATTTTGACGTCGTCGTAATCATAGCAACTGGTAAATTCTACCTACTGTCATGGAAACACCCATGGTAAATAGTCAGAAATGACCGATCGCGCAAAAAATTATTGACTGATAATTAATTTAGAATCAATCAATTTTCAATGTGTTAATAAAGTCTCTTAAAATAAAGTTTAATACCTATTTAAAGCAAATCACTGAGTATCAATAATAAGTTTGAGTCTCGCGCAGAACGCAGAAAATGCAGGCATACCATCCAATAATCTCAGGCATATTCCAAATCTTTTCAAGTCAGGCATAACGCTAAAAAATGCCGACCAAAAGATCATGGTGGTGTACTGCATGTTTATGGCAGATTTAGAATTTAATGGTCAGAGAGTGAAAGAAAAAATATGTTATTCCTGAATCCTGGTTTAAGTGAACCTTATAGCTTGCAGTTGCAGCCGTAAAATCTCTTTATTTAATCACGGTTCAAAAATCATATGAGGCAATATATTCAATCAATCCTCTAACGTAAATTTGTTCAAGAGTCTCCTCAGCTTTTTACGGGATTACGTAACATCCCAGGGGAATACAAAATTAAACTGATGATAATGCTAAACCATATTCAGAGTGGCTCTAGGAATATTTAAATTCCTCTCTGTGCTAAAGTACCTACCAGCAGAGTTGCAAACAATGTTAAAGGTGGGAGTAAAGAGAAAATTGAAAAGCTTACCAATTAGGGTGCACCTATACAGGGCGGGGTGGTGACTTGCGTAAGGCATCATAGGGATTTCAATGTTTAAAATTCATAACATGCGATTATTGGCTCCCAAATTATTTTAGAGCAAAAATGTATTAAAATATAACAATTTACAATAAATGTTCGCATAAGTCACCATTAACTGCAAGACAGTAACCAAGTCGATCATAATAGCAAAGAGTAACTAATAATTATTCTTTGATAATAGAAGGGCATGATAGTGATGTTTATATTCTCGAGGGCGACGAGTGAAAAAGCTTGAGGGCCGATAGGCCCGAGTGCTTTTTGGTGGCCCGAGAGTATAAACATCAGTTTATGCCTGTGGTACAAATAGTTTTCTTCGTCAAAGTAAATATTCGTTTACAAAATAATTCATTATGTTTGATCAAGTATGGCGTATGCGTGGTTCGAATTTGTTAATGTGATTGAAACCATCCAAACGTGAATAGTTATTTATGCAATGAGTGCATAAATGAAAATGAGGCGTTTTATTGGTGCGAGTGAGATGTTTAGTCCACGAGCGCAGCGAGTGGACTAAATTCGAACGAACCAATAATCGCCGATTTATACATGAATTGCATACAATGTTTTTTCGTCGACTTCACTGGGGTAGGTAATTTTAAAATATAAGAAATTACAAACGGAATTATAAGCTCCGACGATTTTCCACTAAATTACAGCTATATATTGTCGTTGCTATAGTAATGTGTTGTTAATGCTGTACCGTCAGTCCTCGTAATCTCAGTGAAAGATTATGTTGTTTGCTCTGCTGCGGAGGCGATTTTAACAGTATATCCGCTCAAATCAAAAGAAACTTATTGGAACGGTTTCGATCAGTTCGGCAATTGATGGAATACAATGAATTTGAAAGGAGATATTTTCGAAAATGTCATGTTGACTTTTTACCTTGAAAAGGTATGTGAAATTAGAATGTAATTAATTCTTTTGCAACTGTACTAAAGTAGGTACGTGTATTAACAGTGAAAGATATGGAAATGTTCATCCCTGTGGTCGACGTACTCAATGTTGAAGATAAATAAGTACCTAACTGAATACCTACCTTAACAATACCTTATCCGAGAAGCTACACATCAGGATATGCTTTGCTGAGATCGTTGGCGACCATACTGGCTACTGACCTCACTACATTAAAAGCGAGATTAAAATGGTTAGGTGGATGGAAGTTCTCAGCTGATGCCGAAAGTGAATTGTTATATAAATGTCATTCCCTTTAATAAAATGGTTGTTATGTATAAGTTGTTGCTAACGATTAATGGTTGCTAACGTATAATGGTTTCTAACCATTAATGAGCTTGATTACTACACCCGTAACTAAGGTGTAATTTATGCTGTTATCGAGAGGTCGACGAAAATAGTACATTATATATCAAGGTAGAGAAGTACAGTATTATTGCCTGAGCACCAAGATTACATCTCGAGGCGCTTGCGCCGAGGTGTCTAAGGTGCGAAGGCAATAATAGACTTCTCTACCGTGGTATATATACTATTTTTTTCACTACTAGCACTTGAAATCCTCTAAATTAACATATTATATTGATAAGAGAGTTAACGGTTAGACAGAATTGTTTGTTTATTAATTTAACATGTCAATCAAGTAGCTACGTGGAAGTACAAGTCAAACAGGCCGTATTTTGTTCTGTCATTGAGATTTTTCAAAGAGTAATTTCGTTCGAATTTTTTCAAAATGTGATAATTTTAGGTATTTAATTTCTCTGGAAATTGCGAATGGTGGCAATTATTCGTTTTAGAGAACTTGTCTAAACGTTCATTGAGCGAAATTTCGGGTTGTGTTTTCTAAAAGTGGCAGCGTGACAGTTCTCATTATTGACTACTAGTTAATAATAAAAAATTATTAACCACTTTGAACAAATGCCGAGAAAGCCTACTTTACAAGTGAAAAAAAGGTTAATAATCATGTCATCAGACGCTAGTAGTGAAAAAAATCTTTTTTAAAACACGTTTTTAATTAGTTCTATTGCGGCTATCGATTTCAACCCCTTAAGGTCATCTTCAGGCCGAGCGTCAATATTTTGAAATGAGGAGGCATGTACTATTATTAGCGGAGTAGTATGTGTTAGTTATCAGGAAAGATGTTTACTAAAAGTGAGGTTCCTCAATAGAACTAATTAAAAACGTGTTTTAAAAAAGATTTTCTTTGAACCCATTCTACTCCATGCCTTTGTCTAGACTTCCATGCCAACCAATAAACAAATATCGTGTTTTTGTGAAAACGTGCGTGGGTCTAAATTATGGAATCTGCTAATTTTTCCGAAGAACCTTTTGAGATTACTGAAGCTGCTAACGCTACTGTTACCAATTTACTGCCCGCGAGGTCCAAAAAATTGTATGAAGCAGCATACCACAGTTTTAAAGATTGGTGCCTACAAAAAAGTGTGAAGACTTTTTCCGAAAATGTCATGTTGGTTTATTTTAGCGAAAAGGCTAAAAATTATAAGTGTTCCACGGTGTGGGCGCAATATTCTATGGTGAGGTCTTGCATGCTCATATATGACAACATCGATATCAGTAAATTCCGCAAACTGGTATCATTTCTAAAAAGAAATTCAGATGGGTATGCTCCCAAAAAATCAAAGATATTAAACAGAGAAGAGGTGAAAACATTTTTGTCTGAAGCTGACGATGATGCCCATCTAATGCGAAAGGTAAAATAGATTAGGCCTTTAAAAAACATACTCGTACTAACAATGTTGCATTAGGTTGTGTTAATCTTCGGAATAAGTGGTGCATGTCGCACTGACGAATTGGTTAATCTAACCACGCATAACGTTAACGATATGGGATCTTCCTTCATAATTACGTTACCATTTACCAAAAACAAGACATCTAGAACCTTCGTAATAACAGGAAACATAGATGGTACAGATTTTCTTCATTTAATTCGCAAGTACGCAGCACTAAGACCTGAAACAATACAACATCAACGATTTTTCATTTTTTACAAGAATGGAAAATGTACGACTCAGCCTGTTGGCAAGAATACGCTTGGCAAAGTACCATCAACGATTGCAAGTTTCTTAAAGTTACCAAACCCCCAACTATATACGGGACACTGTCTGCGCCGATCGTCCACTACCCTATTAGCGGACGCGGGTGCTGATATTACCACTATAAAGCGGCACGGTGGGTGGAAATTACAACTGTTGCGGAAAGTTATATTGAAAACTCTATCGCCAATAAAATTAATATTGCTAATCGGATTAATCAAGGGGATAGTTGTAGTTCTAATATCTGCAATGTCATACCAGAAACCAGTTCTTCTGATTCAAATATGTTGATCAATACCACCAATTAATTTCTCAAAATGCGAGAATATCACGTTTAATTTAAATATAAACAATGTACCTTTTTGAGTTGTGTTAATAAATGATTATATAAGCATCAGGGAGTTTTCATTATTATTATTTCCCTAGGGAATAATTTGCCATTTCAGTCCCTATTTTGTGGTCATAGAAACAGACTTTCACTCTCGCGAGTGAAAAAACGTAATTTTAAATACATAATTCAATTCATCGTGAATGAGGAAGAAGTTCCAGAAACTATTCGAAATAAGGCCAATCATGTGATTTAGTAGGTATTGACAATTAATAATTGACGTTTCTAATTTTCAATGACCTGCAAATATTTGTTTGTTGTGTATCCATAGTTGCCCTCTAGGGCATAAAGTGGTTCTTTATGCCCGCGTATCACAGATATAAAATGTGCTATGTTATGTTAGTAAGACCATAGACCAAATACAAAAGACATAAATGATAAAATCCATTTTGAACTGCTGCTAATTGATAACTGGATATCTTTTTATTTTAGAAAATTCCATGGCATCACAGATTATTAAAAAAGTTGCGGGTTTTATTTTTCCAATTTTCCGTCTATATGAAAAAAATCAGGGACGTAACAACTTAGGAACGGGCCCTGGTGCAACACCAAACATACGGGCCCCACTGCATCATTAATAAATCTCTTATCAGAATCGCTTAGAACATTACTAAAATTGGATTTTTCGGTCCTAAGGTTAGACACTGTTGAATCACACAAATCGATAGAAGACGATGAAATTGCGTTAATGTCGGCTATTTGAACTTTATCTTCCATACTCCTTGATGTGCTTGGTGTCGCTGTCGATGTTGAAGAGGCCGATGATGGTGGAGAGTTATCATTATTTTTTTCTTTCTCTTGAGGTTCAGGTTTAGGATGATTTTCCACAGAATGAAAAAACGATGTCAATTTGGGTAATTTTTCTTTTTTGCGATTTTCAATTTCTTTGCCTTTTCGCTTCTCAGCTCCAGACAGATGTTTATAGTGGCTCATTGTTACTTATATGTGATTATGATGACGATTAGTAGGTCATCATGCACTAATACAATTACTCTTTCACTGGCACTGTAAAAGCCAAAGAAAGTAATGATAATTATTAATCGTAATGGGTATTGAAGTTTATTTATTCATTTAACACAAAATTGACAAAATTATTTTACGTAATAACTTTTATTCACGATCATATTGTAATCAGTCTCATAATTGTCATTTTGAAGGATAAGGAAGTTGTGTTTTACAACACTTATTTTTCCAGGAGGGAGGAAAGTAGATTCTCGAGGTTAGTAATGTTCGATTCGAGGTTAGTAATATTTCATTACCTACCTCGATTTAGTTGCTAATATCCTAATGGATGGCGCTCTCATCGTAACTGTCTGACACAGATGACAGCTGATTTAGATGCAAATTGTTCAAAACCGCATTTTAAAAACAATTCTATTCTTATAATGAGTAATATGGATTATTTTAAGCTGTGTGCTTTTTTGTTCTAAATTGCAAATGAACGACCAAACGCGAAAAAGTGAAATAAGTAAATGCGGACCTAAGTAAACACAAGTAGGAGTTGTGATTAACTTTAGCCAGATTACGGAGATGATGGTTTGTTTCACGTAACCTAAAACTAAACGAGCGCGGTGCTAAATGGTTAAGTAAAAACAAAAGCAAAAAGAAACCGTTAATTATTGAAGGATCGGTAAGTGTATAACACTCGAACTTGAGTTTAATGAAATTGATTGTTACTTTAGAGAGCCCATTACTGTTTAAATTTCTGGGTGGAAAAGTTCAATTCTTGTCTATAAGACATGGAAACATTGGGTTGCGCTTGCGACCCATGAGAAGAGCAAGGGATGACAATTTATGGCATCATAATGTTGCATATCGGAGACGTCGTAGCACTACCTGAAGAGGATACTGCCATACTTTGTTATTTTCGCGTGCCCGTAAAGCGAATGAGCCACTGAATGGGCGACGAAACCTTCTGCTACTGCAGCCGATCTACAGCCACCGAACTGTTTTAAGTTGAAGACTCCACCAGCACTTGCTAATATTGTAACGATGAGATGCCAAAACAATGTCCGGTAATTAAATGTAGGTAATTTGTCACCTTTTAGAAATAGATAATGCTATTTTTTAGGGCTATCGTATTGGAACAGGTGTTTAGTGACTACCTGATTGGATCTGGAGAATAAATCTTTCCTTATTGACATCTACACAGATTATAATACTAATATTGTAACCCAGTCTAAATCTGTAATCATAAAAGATCGCTGTGGGTACATTTTAGAATAATAAAACTGACATGGTCATTAGGCATTAGGTTTGAATGTGGATCACAACATTATTTGATCGTTCATAATGTGGATGATTTCTTTACCTTTAAAATAAGCAAGTAAAACAGGAAGTTTTACCTATACCCTTTCCTGCCCACCATTGTTCATTCTCTTCAAAAATTCATTCGGGGAGTAAATTTTTTACTACACTCAACTTCCCTTATTTGAGGGGATGTACATTGAAATTCTTTAGTATGGGCCATTTTTTAACATGCATGTTAAATTAATATGAATATTAATTAGGTAATTTTCCAAATCTGTATTACCGACAACATTTTATGTAGGGCAATAATATTGCAGATGGCGCATAAGATGAATATACTACGTATAAATTTAGTGAATTATTTTATTTTTGATAATGGAATGATTATAATGATGATCGTGAATAAAATCGTATACGAACCTCGACGAAAGGTTATTTTTCTTAGAATATAATCATCATTAATTAAAATTCTTCGAAAAATAACCTACTTTCGCACTCGGTGCGTAATATGCTATTAATTTTAAAACCTTAGAAACACAATTTAAAATAACTTCGAAGCGAAGGGTAAAGTAAAACTGCCATGCAAGTGCAAGAAAAGAAATGTTCTTTAAAATACGCGTAGGTAGCAAAACAAACGAACGAATATGATTTATGGTTACTGAACTAAAATTATTAACATCAAGAATGCCGCATCCGGCATCGGCATGAGGCATCATATAACACTTTTTACTGGTAAATTTGCTTAAACGTGATGGACGTGTTATAAAGGGATTAAAATGAATTCTTAGAGTCGGTCCCTACCACAGTGCGCTTATCTCCTAAAGGAAGGATTATGATTCATGAAGGTCTGCCGATATATTGCTAAATTTACATTTTAACAGAATAAGTACAATAATAACCAATTTCTTAAAATCCTTCTGTACCCCATATTTTCTAGTAATTTCTTGTTTTAACATTATACCTTTCATTCGATATGTAACAGTAACATAGAAATAGTTTAAACAAAGTAAACGCCGGGCCGGGCCCCTTCGGCGCCCGGGCCCTGGTGCGTCGCACCAGTTGCACCTCCTGTTGCTACGTCCCTGAAAAAAATTGAAAACTAATACGGTTGATTGGAGTAAAAAAATTTTTTCTACAAAAATCTATACATTTTAGCTCTAAAATAATTTGGGGAGCCAATAATCGCATGTTATAAATTTTAATAGCGTTTTCGATTGGCAAAACTCGTACTGCACGAGTGTTGCACGAGAAACTGAAGAAATCCATGTGAAAATTGCTCTCAATGGAACATAAACATTCGTAAATATTTGTTGTCATTTGTCCATAACCTCATTTTAGATTTAGGTAATCGACAAATCTCTATTCTAAAAAATGACAAACGATTTCAGTATTATTTATGATAAACAATGTACAGATAGGGTAAGTAACTGCACACCCAGCAAACTTACACAATGTAAATTCGTCTGGGGATCCTTGACTTGAATTCTTCCTTGTTACCTAAGCGCGGTTTAGACGCTACGATAAATTGTAACAATTTATCGTTACGATCGAATCGTTACGATTTATCGTTGCGTGTGAACAGAGGATTGTAGCGATTTATTGGAATTGGATTGGATTGGATGGTTGATGGCGGCCGGCTTCAATTTCTGCGAATCGTAGCGATAAATTGGAACGTGTAAACAATAACAGCGATTTATCGCTACGATTTGTGATTAATGTTGCCGACGTGAACCATTTTTGTATCCATTTGGGCTACTTGGACTGTCTCTAGCGCACACGTTTTACATTTGGCGAGTGGCGATCAAGTTTGGCCACCCAAAAAAAATATTTGGCGACACATGGCTAGTCAGAAATCATAATCGAGATTAAGATTCTATTGTAAGCAAGCAATGTAAGAAATAAAATGCGAGTATAATTTATATTAGTGGACAGAACCAAAAGACAAGTTGAAAAGTAAAAAAATAAAAACTGTATTAAACCGTGAAGGACAATGAGATTGGAATAAGAAATCGTTACATGTAAACAGTACGCACTCTTTCGATTTATTGAACGATAAATTGGACAATCAGATCGTTACGATTTATCGAAGCCAAGATCGTAGCGTCTAAACCGCGCTTGCGAACGTTCCTAAATTTGGGCTGGCGTATAAATCCTGTTCTAAATGAACAAACGATGAGGAATATAAATTGGAAATTCCTGTAAAAGACCAATTTTTTTTGGCGTTCAGTTTAATGAGTAAGTGCAAGTTTTTGTAAAATAGAAGTTATGGCTAGTTCATCATCTTCGCTATCGCTAGATGACGACAAAAAACTCTCCCAACGCAAGAAACAAATTCAAATTGTCGCACGTTTGTTTTGAAAATTTGTTAACTATAGCAGCTCCACGAGCTCTCGGACCTCGTGCGTCGAAATTTGCACTGAGTGCGTAACTGTTGCATCACATTTGCCAATGGAACACAGAAAATTGCCCTAAAATTACCAATAGAACGTAAAAATTGCACTCGTGCAGCACGAGTTTGCCAATCGAAAACGCTATTACATTGAAATCCCTATGATGCGTTACGCAACTCACCACCCTGTATAATTGCCCCCCTCATTACGCAAAACGATAGTTTACAACTATGTGTAAACCAAAGGGGTAAACTATACCGATTTGAATAAGAATGTAAAATGCCTAATAATCATATTACCAGATGTTGAAGAAACCTTGAGCCATTGGATGCGGAGTCTTAAGTTTTGGCCAGGCCAGATAAAAATTTCACTAAATACTGCTGTGTCAAGAACATTTATTACACCATTCTGAAGATTTTTATTTCGTTTACCATTTGGAATAACATCAGCCCCAAAATTTTTTTCTGCTCAAATATGGATTGATTATTTTCACCTTGAAAACGTCTTAAACATGTAGATCTATAAACTATATAATTGCCCCATCTAATTTTCACATTAATTTGTAATAAAAAAGAAATAACAACAAAACGGGTAACTTTATTTTAAGTACCTACCTATAAAAATAGAGCTCCAGATTAGTTAAAATTCTCTCAGTTAATCAAAACAAATAAATTATGTATGTACAAATTTAAAATAATACTATGCCGAAAAGAATACACGCCAATTTAAGTAACTATGGCTTGCCGAATTTATCCCAATACTCCTGAGTTTGCATCTCAGATAATCTTGAAAGTGTTCTATCAAAAGCAAAAATTTCCTCGTCTCCCGTAAAAATACTTGCCGAAGCATCAGCTTGTGTTTTTTCAATTTTTAGGTCATCCATTAGAATGCGAGTATCGTCATCATCTTCAGTTTTTTCAGGGGAAAATAATTGGTTTAAAGGAACATCCGATGATATCACAATACGCGTTTTGTGGTTGTAAAGTGCATCTATAAGTGTAATAAATCGTCTCGCCTGCGATTTCAGCTTAAGATTTAGTTGAGGCACATCGCGAATAATAATAGTGTGGAAAAATTGGGTTAGATGAATATAATCATTTGCACCAAGTGGTCTATCACATAGTTCTTCGAAAGTAGTATCTAATACGCCACCACAGGCCTTCCTAAATGTTACATCTCTTCCAAGGATTGTAAACGTTTTTGGTCTCACTGTATCATTTTCTTTCGATGTTAAGTATTTGAAAATAAAATCTAAAGGATCATCTTGTTCATGCTCAGACTTGACAAAATAACGCTGGTCTCCTACAACACCCTTTTGTCTATAATCAATTCCAGAATCCAAATTAATGACTGTACAATGATCCTTTAAAACTTTTATAAAAGGCACAAAATTTGATCTCTGTAAACCATTCTTATACAAGTCATCAGGTGATCGATTACTTGTTGCGATAACAACGACTCCATCTTCAAAAAGTTGCGTAAACAACCTTTTTAAAATCATAGCGTCAGCTATATCGGTAACTTGAAATTCGTCAAAACAAATTAACCACGATTTGTTACTGATTCGATCGGCCACAGGAGGTATTGGGTCAAATCGAGATTTGGAGGTATTTGTTGCAGTCATCTGTTTGGTCTCGTGAATTTTTTGATGTACGTCCACCATAAACGAATGAAAGTGTATACGACTTTTTCTATCAAAATCACAACAATTATGAAAGATATCCATTAACATAGTTTTTCCTCCACCCACAGCTCCATGTATGTAGAGACCTTTGGGAATCTTGCGCTTACTTCCAAATAATCGACTAAATATACCATTATCAGCCGGGTTATATTCTTCAATGTCGTCATAAACACGCTGCAACACTTCACACACTTTTACTTGAATAGGATCGGGCAGCAGTTCTCCTTTATCGATTTTTTCGTACAATGCATCTAAAGGACCATATCTGGCGGTGTCAACTATACGGGCTTTCACCGAAAATGTTATCTTCTGTTGGTAGTTTGTAAGGGCCACACATCTCAATTTGTGCAAAAACCGTTTTGCCATTGGGAAGAGCAGATGCCAAACTAAAATATTTCAAAGTAAGCACTTAATTTATTAAAGACATTTATATAAACATGTTACCAAGTGGAATACTACTCTCTCGTTTTAACAAAGATACACATTTTCGTAATTAAAATTATCAAGGAAATCCTTACGTAATTCCCTAAAACTCGGAATCGGGCGATTGGGAGATTCCCAATGGCAACATTCATTCAAAGATATCGTCATACTCAAAAGGTAGGTTCACAAACACAAGTACGCATTCACGGTACTATATTCTACATAGTACATATGTACTACACGAAACTTGTAGTCTCTCACTCTGGGCATTGATTTTAACATTTTATATACCTATGTTACGGATAAAGTGTTACTTGGTTAGTTTATAGACTAGCTGGACTGGATAGTATGTAAACTATCCAAACGTGTGATTATAGGTATTTTGATGGGAAATCATCGTTTCGCTAAAATAGCTACGAATATTGGTGGGTTGGTTTGTATACTATTCAGGTAGTTTATCGCATCGCCAAAGTAGGTTGTACAAACTACCAGAAAATTATATAAATAACTATTATGTCTATTATGCATTACCTAAGCATCCATAGTAACTCATTTATACAAAACAAACAAATATTTGCAGGTCACTGAAAATTAGAAAGGTCAATTATTAATTGTCAATACCTACTAAATCATATGAATGGCCTTATTTCGAATAGTTTCTGGAACTTCTTCCTCATTCACGATGAATTGAATTATTTAAAATTACGTTCCACGTTTGGATGGTTTCAATCACATTAACAAATTCGAAACATAATGAATTATTTATAGTAAACGAATATTTACTTTGACGAAGAAAACTATTTGTAAGACCATTGAATAAATGGTAAAACATAAAAATTTTATGTCTTACCATTGAATAATAAAGATTTATTATTCAATGGTCTTACTAACCTATCATAGCACATTTTATATCTGTGATACGCGGGCATAAAGTACCACTTTATGCCCTACTAAGTATCACCATAGTAACACACAGTATACTTTGACAAAACGAACAAATATTTGCAGGTCATTAGAAACGTCAATTATTAATTGTCAATATACTTTGTTTCAAGGGTGCTGAACCTTTCGTCACACTATCTGACGTCATAGCAAAATTAAGGCAGGTCGTAAATTAGTAGTTGGTTTACATATTGTCACATTGACGTTTCAACTTATTTATTAAGGTGTCACTATCGTTCATTATTATCAGACCGTCCAAGTTGACAATCACTTGTAAGGCATCTGGTCCTGATAGGTTTTTTCCTGTCCCCAAGTTTTATAATGGCTAAATGGTCATGTATTTTATGTAGAGGAACTCCGTTGGTATGAATTAAACTCGAGATGAAACTTTTTCCACCGTTTGTAATCACCTCATGTAACCGATTCTTTGCACCGACAGTCGAAATGGATACTGCCAGAGCATCAGAAACTCTTTGAGATGAAGTGTATGATGGTTACAGAAAACGCATAGGAACATTTGTAACTTAAAGTTTGTCTTTAGGCAGTTCGTAAATTAATATTTTGTTTACATAATGTTGATGTGAAATTAAGTTCATGTGTTTATTTGGACCTAGTCTAAACCTGTACACTTATTGAGAAATGATTTGAGGAACCGGAAAGGAGTGGAATAGGATGTACTCTTCACACCAAGGGGTCTTTCAGGGTGGCTAACGGACAGAACAGGTTAAGTTGCGCGAATTTTAATGATCCTTAACTAGCCATTTGCAGAAGTCGTATAGGCCATGGTTTGTCGGTAGGCCTTTCGCATTTATATATCTTACAAATTTGAGATAAAGCGTAGGCATTATACTCGTACCACAGGCTCATTGAAATAACAAGCATACATACAGTTTCTGTTCTTTTGCCACACACTCGAGATATTCGCATAAAAGGATCTTGAATATCTTCTGATCCAATTTATTTAAAAAAAACGCAATTGTGAGAGAAAACAGGTAGTGAAGATATTTATTCCTGAAAAAACTCAAATGTTCATATTCAAATCGTATGTACAAAAGAAAAAACGACACTACACCACAAGTATATATGTATAAACGGCCCAAAATAATATTCTTAAACACGCTCATTCTCTTCTGTCTCATGAATATAATCACCATAATAATCTTCGTCACTATCAGATTCGTCCAAGTTGACAATCACAGGTAAGATGTCTGATGTATCAATATGTTGTTCCCGTTCCCAGGCCTGGTTTATAATGCCTCTTGTATGATCAAAATATCTTTTCCATTTTTCCGGTGTAACCTAAACATTAAAGTTATTAAGTACTGTTTCACAAAACAGCATATAAAGAGGTTACTTTGTGCAGTGCCTCATTCCATAAAGACAAAACGGCACTGTGTGTGACAGGCTGAATTGAACCGATCCTTGCATCGTAATGCCGTTTGCATTCTGACCATACCATTTCGATTGGATTATACTCGCAGTGATATGGAGGAAGTCTCAAAACACTGGAAATCTAACGAAAATCGTTTGACGGATTGATATTATTGACAGATCAATAATTGGTTTATTTGTCACGACTTACGTTAATGACGTAATTTTTTTGTCTCAATCGATTTAAATGTAATGAAGAGAGAATCGCATCTATGACGTCAGGTTCAGCACCAGTGAAACAAAGTATACCTACTAAATCACAAGATTGGCCTTATTTCAAATAGTTTCTGGAACTACTTCCTCATTCACGATGAATTGAATTATTTAAAATTATGCTTCAATCACATTAACAAATTCGAACCACGCATACTTGATCAAACATAATGAATTATTTTGTAAACGAATATTTACTTTGACGAAGAAACCTATTTGTTTAGACATTAATTGTGTATGTACCACGGGCATAAACTGATGTTTATACTCTCGGGCCTATCGGCCCTCGAGCTTTTTAACATCGTCGCCCTCGAGAATATAAACATCACTATTATGCCCTTAATACATAAATAACTACCTATTAGCTATACCTCGTTCGCACCTGCAGATGCAGTATGGGGTCTTATGGACTAATTGCCTCTCTTACTAGTTTGCGTTATTCTTCGATAATACTATCCTTGTTTCTGACCGCATTGATGTCAAATTGACATATGATTAAATTGAAGTATTAAAACAATACATAATCTCCTTGCCCTGTCAATGTCACGTTTGGCAAGCATGTACTGTATGTCCATAAGCACCATACTGCATCTGTAAGTGCGAACGCGCTATAGACTATAGTTTACAAACTATCCACAGCGGTGTCGGTGTGAACCCAAATCCCTGGTAATTCAAATTACTTCATTGTTCTTTAAGTGTGATCCCCACAAGGGCTTGGAGAATGTTTGGGCTGATTTCAAGATTCACTGGAAGACGTTTTTTTAATAAGATCACGCCAGCCTACGTTGCGGATATAGCGTGGAGACTGGCAGACCCCTGTTTTCTGTTTCGATCGAACTTACGCGCGAACAATAACTGCCAATATTGCCGTACTATAAATGCAGATACATATGGCACATGATTATTAATTGCCCGCAAGTAATCACTATTTGGGAGCTAGTGCAGTCGCTAATTAAAAAAATTGATCCGAACCGTTCTCTACCGACTCCTCACTCCTCAGAATTGGGTTATTTGTGGACTACAGGGCAACACAAATCATGTTATTTTATCCAATTTTTTGATTAGTTAGGTACGCAAAATTCTACATTTACCGTAATGCCATAAGTCAAATGAAATCAAACCGAGTAACACCAAATCTTAGGAATGCCTTCATTATCGCTTTAAAAACTATCATATTACACAACTATTCGTGGCATTTGGGAAAAAATACATGTCAAGTGTTTGTAGATCACTGGTGTATAAATGACGTGATATGTTACATGGACAATAGTTCAATAAACCACAGTTTAAGCTAGAGAGCTAGAAGAGAGTTGAATGGCGAAAGTTGTGACTTGTTTATTTTTATTCTTTTTGTTAAAAGGTCAAAAGTGCTGATGATCATATAGTTTTGTAATTTTGTATATATTGTACAGTTGTAAGAAAAATAATAATAATAATAATAATAACATAAGAACAAATCGTCTATAGTTAATTTAGTTCAGGATAGCAAAATAATTCTTGATTAAAAATAGGTTTTATTTATAGATACAAAGTAACATTTCTATTACTACTTAAAAATACGTAAAACAAAAACAAGTATAAATTGTGCACAACTCTTGTGCAAATAAAGCGCATTTTTTACCGAAATAGCACAGAGCGACTATTGTGTGACTACAGTTGGAAACCAGTTGCGTCTACAACCGGGTTGCAACTGATGAAACAAAATTTCTGTCCGCAACGGGTGTGTTATGAGGGGCTGGTTGTGACTTGTGAATCAGTTGCGTCTATTGTGCAATCAGTAGAGTGTTATTTAGTGCGGCACGTGTTCGTTTTTAAGGCCTTTGTTGACTGTTTGCGTTTACTATGTCAGATTCAGACGAAGAACGGTTGTATGTGACTGACTGGTTCAGAACCAGTGGCGTCGTGTGCGCTTTCCCACTCCAATACATTGTCGAGGTCACAAAACAATTGCGCGCGTAACTGGTTTGCAACTCGATTTTTATAAACTAAACATGACCATAGAACAACAAACTTAGAATGGAAACTCTAATGTAATGTAAAAATGACGCGCCATCTCGTGTATGTTCTCAGCAGCTTTTGCGTGAATGGCGCCAAATTTAAATATTAAAATGTAAGCTACGTCCGCATTATACTGCATTTCTCCGGATCTGTAACAATAACATTGGATTTGACTAGCTGAAACCTAAAAGGTAAATGAATCCAGCCAGTGAAGTCCAATTTTGTTTGTTAGGGATCCAGATAAATTCAGTTTAATGCCGATGCACCTCAACAGTCAGGGGCTTCAAAGAGTACAGACCACTTTATAAGTAACAACTCCAATTAATCCAATCAAGGAGTTATATTTAATTTAATATGGATATACAAGATACAAGATCAACTTCATGGAACTCTACACTTTATGATGCTCTCAAGATCGTTCTAAAAACAAAATATGTAGCAATTTATTACAATTCAATTAGTGTTACCTGCTAAAGATAATGTGCGAACTGCCACACGCTTTAAACCTCTTCGTGTTCCAGGTTCTAAAGCGCAACCAGAAAAATGACGTTCACAAACCAAAAACTTTTGTGTAAATTTCTTCCACATTATGTTCTAAACCAATTCTATAAAAACTTCGGGCTCCATTTTTGGGAAACGTCTTCACAATTTGTCACACAACATTTACGTTTTCGATTTGTATATGCATAATTCGTTGTAATAATGAATAGTAATTATACTTAAAGCACAATAAGCTGTCAATCAAAATTCAAAATTCAACTGTCATAATGGCGACACGTACTAAAGTCACTAGATTTAGTAACTTTAACAAGCACGCTAAATATGCGCCATCTATTGAATGTTCTCCAAACTAATTATATTTGTACTCAGTTGTTCCCGTTTACGTTTCCCTTCTAAGTTTTTTGTTCTGGGAACATGACATTTTTAGTGTCGAACTCAAAAACCAAACACGAATTAGTTTTTTAGATACCAACTTTTGATGTGGGCGGCCTCAGATAAGATTATGTAGGTATCTATTAAGTCCCACGAAATGTTAAGAATTTAAGATACGTACATATACTTGTAAGCGCGCGGTAGGTACCTACTTGGTACTTGCCCTATTCATTCAATCCCCTACTCATCAACAGTGTTGTAATAGATACTTTCATTCTTGGATCTAGGTAATGAGCTAAAGATACAGATACAACTTAATAATTGTAACTAGATACCAAAACAGATACCCAAAAACAAAAAGGATCTAGATACAGATACTTTTTCCATGCTTGATGCCGGTAAACCGTTGAGTGAAGAATTACTCAATGGGTAAACTTATCTCAGTTAACAGTTAACTCAAGTAATAAAAAGCGTTTTATCATTTGAAAATATAATTTTAATACATCATTATAATATTGATTAATGGAATTGGACAATAAAGAAAATAGAAAATATGTACCTAAAATCTTAGATACAAAAAAAGTATCTGAATTGTATACAGATACAAATTTTGAAAAGGATCTTAATATGTATCTAGATACTTTTAAATTATCTAGATACAAGTATCTAGATTCTAGATAGGTAGGTACATCATTCACAACATTGGTCATCAATGCTAATTTATAGATGAAAAAAACTGATGCTTGTGTTGTGAACTGCTCATAAACTAAACTTTAGGAAATGTGTCACATTTTCTTAGTATTTTCTTATCATTTAGCAAGATAAATTATTATGCACAGAATCATATTTGTATGTCTAGTATCATAGTTTAATCCGAGGTTTAATCCATAACCTTTGACTTTTTTACGGTGATAAGCGGAAAACGTCAATGGGTCGGTCTCGCCTGCACGTACTGATTTCGCAGCAGATTATATCTTTAGATAGATAGAGGCTTACTAGCCTAGCGCGTTGAATTTGTAATTGTTCATAAAAGCACAGATTTGTAGTTAATCTGTGCTCATAGGTAACAAGAAAACAAAGCTATTTGATCACTATAGAAGATAAACGTAAAAATAATTTGGGAAAAATCGGGTTAGGTTTCCATTCATGAATCATGGTACCGGGTGATTCATTAGAACTGATGACAGTTTAAATTTCCCTCAAAACAATAAATTTTAAAGGTTGGTAATAATAGAATATCATTTGTCTAATTCCAGTGGTGTATGTAGAATCACTCTCCAAGGGTAATAATTTATTTTTAATTTACAAATAAGTCTTCCATTTTACAACAAATTTTATATTTGCACTAAGCACAGTCACGATATTAAAATTGTATTAATTAAACTATAAAAATTGCTCAAAATGTCCACCATTGTGTTCACGGCACAATTCCACTCTACGCTTCATATTGTCAAACACTTTCTCCAGAGTTTCAGGTGAAATTCTTTCAAGTTCCTCAATAATTGCTGCTCGTAGTTCATCAAGAGTATGGAGACGGTTTCGAAAAACGTTGTTTTTTAATGTGGGAAACAAGAAAAAATCTAACGGAGTTAGATCAGGCGAACGAGGAGGCCATAATCCTTTGCTAATTAAACGATTGTCATAAAATTGTTCCAAGTACTGGAGTGTAGCCCGTGCAGTATGTGCTGTAGCTCCATCCTGTTGAAAATATCCTTCCCTTATTTCGTCGTCGTGAAGTTGATTTAAAAAGGTATCCAATATTTGTGTGCGATATCTTTCTGCCGTAATAGTATCATTAAAAAAAAGGGGACCTATGATACGTCTTCTAGACATTCCAATCCATATTCCAACTTTTAAAGGATGTAAACTAGTCTCTTCAAAATTATAAGGATTTTCGGTTGCCCACGTTCGGTAATTTTGGCTATTAATATATCCAGATAGATGAAACCATGCTTCATCAGTCATAAAAGTTACATTTAAAACGTCGTTGTTATTCAAATTGTTAGTAAACCAATCACAATAATTCCGTCGATTCTCATAATCAAGAGCGTGGAGTTGTTGCAGAACAGAAAATAAATTTAAAAGCAACTCCAGTTCTTTCCCACTTGTAAATGGTGAAACTATCCGAAATCTCTTACATCAAGTACATGAAGTGATACTACTTAATTAGCCTGCCTGCTTCAGTACAAAATGTATCTATAAGGCCCTGTATAAGGTAGCCGAGTAGCTCGTTGTCGTTCTAGTTCGAGATGAATACCGTTTGCTGCTAAAGGCCGCTTGACATGGAGCAATACAACGCGCAAGAACTTGCAGAAAGAAATTGCAAGGTCAAATCCTTGCATGCAATAGCATTGCATGGTATTTGACATGGTGCAATTCTATTTCAATTGCCACATGTCTGCCAACAGAAGAAACATATGGATTTGTCAACAAAGTAGTTAACCTCAAATGAAAATTAAATTTTGATTGCTTGAAGAAACATGAAAATTACAAGAATAAATAAGATTAATAAAAACAAGTAATGAGTGCGTCTCTCAGCATCATAGTTGCCGCCGCTGTATTTTACTAGGTTGGTGACACAAAAACAACTAGATTTATCCCTAGAATTGCACGATTCATGCAAGAAAAATAGCACCGGTCCTATAAAAATTGCATGCAAGTCTCTTGCAGCAATTGATCAGCTGGCTTTGAACTGCGCATGCCTTTCGCAATTTTTCTTGCAACTTGCATGCAATTGCAATTTTTATTGCTCCATGTCAAGCGGGCTTAAGTAACTTCAGCAATCACCTCTACACGGGCAACGGGGCAAAACAGTTGTTGCATTCAACAGTAAGAATGCATACATTTAAAAGTTGCGATCTTTAAAAAATACTAACAAATATGCGGCAGCATGTCTCTACAATTTTGCTTATGGCGTTTGCTCTGTAAATTTGAAATGTTTGGAAAGATTATGATGTGACGTCACGGCTGTATCAGTCTATTGATAACTGTACAATAAACGAACGGCATAAAACGGATAGAGCGTCTCTAAATTTTGTACAGCTGTTGTATAGTAGGTATGGATAACAAAAAATACTTTTGGCTGTATCCTGCATGAGGGAGCAAATTTGATTTATTATGGACAGTGATTCAAATACTAATATACCTAATAATAAATCATGGGAATGTGTAGTCATATTCATTGCAGACGCAAATGTTGTCCAAATTATCTTTATGAAAGAAATCGCAAACCAAAAACAGTCAATCGTTAGGTTAAAATCAACCTGACCCACGTGATCACGTCTATATTGCGCTCCATCTGCACTCTCTCAAGTGTTAGCGGGGAAGGATTGGAGTTGTTTTCTTTTGTTTTGTAATGAAAAAATGATACGATGTCACGAACACTTTTTTCGTGCACTAATAAACGAATGCTTTAGAGCAAAAAGAAAGATAAGAACCACAGAGAGTTGCAGAGAGACAGTGTTGACTGTTGCAAATAATGACCCCAATTAAATCAGGTCGTACGCGAGTGTGCGCACTAACGGAGTGGAGATATAGTGGCGAATCAGCAGCATAACTGCGAGCAAAACAAATCAGTTGATTCGCCTTTCACGCACCGCGCATGTGTCACAACGGGCCGGCCGTTGAAACTGTAGGTATCAAGGGATGTGGCCCTAGAGTAAGAAATAAAGATAGAGTACGCGTACGCTATAACAACGTGAACGTTTGTTTTGAACCAACATCTCACCGTTGAGAGGACGAAAATAAACATTAGTCAGTGGCGTAGGGTTTATTTATCAATTTATCTTTATGGGCAACAAAGTTTATGTTTTGTTTACATGTGCAAACGTAATAACGTATCACTAAATATTTATGATCAAAAGCTGTATGTGTTTGAAAGGTCCCTATTGATCTATGATAAGGTATGGTGATACTTCAAAGTGGGAACTTAGAAGGAAATCTAAACACGTCTATGACATCAAAACAAATACCGATGAAAGGTTATGTTAGGTAATTCAATAATTCCACAAATAATACAGCTTTTCCCCATTTCAAAGCGCTCCCATAAATTAATACACCATAAATCGAATAAGTCTTGCACTATAAAAACGCCTAAAAATTAAGGAATCACGTTTTAACGAAATAAACAAAATACCTCTCAACGGAAAACAAAGTTACAGTGTTGCCGATGTGGTGCACTAATCACCATAACTTTTCTTGTTACGCCGTTTAATTGTAAGTTAAAATTGTTTGGGTTACTGAACTCATAAGCATCTAAAAATCCATTTAGATTACTCCAGATGCATATGTTATTATTATTCCCTTAAAAACTA
Organism: Photinus pyralis; assembly: GCF_008802855.1. Taxonomy (NCBI): domain Eukaryota; kingdom Metazoa; phylum Arthropoda; class Insecta; order Coleoptera; family Lampyridae; genus Photinus; species Photinus pyralis. The sequence continues at coordinate 11,975,471 of NW_022170403.1, read as the reverse complement.
TCTCGTGAAATGTGACAACTTAGCCTCCTGCAATGTTAGTAAACAAACGAGATGATGGCACGCATAGATAAGCATCAAGGCATCTCTATCTTTACTATCATGTATCATGTGTATCTGAACGCGTAAACCTGCTTTTATACCATGGTTTAATGTTACTAGAAACCGTTCGGAAAATAGTCAACTACTGACAACCGTGTAAATTGCCCTTTAAATACAGCGGTACAAGACCTACTTCTCTCAAATTCAACAATTCACTGTGAAGTGACAAGATTCACAAAGATAACCTCTCTAATATATAAGTCTGAAATTTGTGTAAGTGGTAGTTTGAACATCTGTAGGAAAATTGGAACCTATGGAAGCTTTTAAAATTCCTGAATGGGAATGTAGTTATCCCAGTTCTGCAAAAACATTCAATGTAAGTTATACATACATTAATAAAAACATGTTACAGTAAGTAGATAGGTACCACACTTGTTCTTTCAACAGGAGCTCGTAAATCATTTTCACTTATAGTCTGTGTCCAAGATAGAGATGTCTATCATGGAGTCTTGGAAAACCATTGGAGATACTAAGAAACGTATTGAAAATCTCTCAATGCTGTCTTGTAGAGCTCAAATAGTGGCAATAATGAGCAAGTGTTTTTTGTATTTTTCGGTATTTGCTCAAATAAGAAAAATGCATCAAGTTATGTGGTGGGATATTCGAACCCTTGCTTTAAAGCCCAAATTTCGATATTTTAGGCGTTTTGTTTCGGCTACTTCGCAATCATGATTTCAAGATCGTGATATGTAGGATTACGTTTTACGAAGAGACTGCGCGAATTTAAATCAAAGTATGGTTAAGTTTACGGAGAACACCTTTGCATTCGAATTACGTATTTTTTGTTTGGATTATGAAAATAATTTGAATACAAGTTGAAGTACTTGCACAATTATGCTCCTCTTCAGTTATCGCCCTGGGCTACATTTAGCTTGGCTCCTCCGTAACTAATGTTTATAATAGTTAAATTGGGTACTTAGTAACCGAGCTTCGTAATGTTATTTATCTGTATTGATTTTGAAACAAAATGCATCAAAAACCATAGAGGAGAGGAATGTCCCACCGGCAGAAATAAACAGGTTTTTTAATACAAGCGTTGAATGATAAGTACATTTATTTTTGCACATTTGTTTCGACAAATTTTATCCACAAGCCCACGTCTTGCAAATATAATTTAGCCCATTTATAACCCGGAACCTGAGTTTACTGTTTTAAAAATATGGACAAAACTGTAATTAATATAATCACTCTTATAGCGTTTTCGATTGGTAAATCTTGTGCTGCACGAGTGTTGCACGAGAAACTGAAGAAATCCTGTGAAAATTGCTCTCAATGGAACATAAATATTTGCAAATATTTGTTGTCATTTGTTTGTCCATAACCTCATTATAGATTTAGATAATCGACAATAATCTCTATTCTAAAAAATGACTGAAATGATTTCAGTATTATTTATGATAAACGATGAGGAGTATAAATTTGCAATTCCTGTAAAAGACCAATTTTTGGCGTTCAGTTTAATGACTAAGTGCAACTTTTTGTAAAGTAGAAGTTATGGCTAGTTCATCATCTTCGCTATCGCTAGATGACGACAAAAAACTCTCCCAATGCAAGAAACAAATTCAAATTGTCGCACATGTTTGTTTTGAAAATTTGTTAACTAGCAGCTCCAAGAGCTCTCAGACCTCGTGCGTCGAAATTTGCACTGAGTGCGTAATTGTTGCATCACATTTGCCAATGGAACACAAAAAATTGCCCTAAAATTACCAATAGAACGTAAAAATTGCACTCGTGCAGCACGAGTGTTGCCAATCGAAAACGCTATTAATTTGCACTACAATTATCATTCCTAAGAAAAAACCGAGGAAAAAACTGTGAAATATTCATAGTAGTGATATACAGTCTCTCTAACACAAGCAAACTGAAATGGAACGACATTACTTGAATACTTGGTTACCTTTTGCTCTAATTCATGAAGAAAGATAACATATTTTCAATTGTTTGATGGAGGTACCTACATATCACAAAAGGATCGACTTCGTTTATACTTTTTTGGTAGGTTCTTTGTAACTTTTTCTTTAGATTTTTTGACAATAATAGTAGTAGTTAGCAAGATTTCACATTCAGTTCTCCAGTTATTAAAGAGGTAATCATTTTAGATCTGTCACTCGCTGCACCACAATAAAAACCTAACAACTACAAAAATGTCTCGAAACATGCAATCCTTAATCAATTCAAACCACCATTGAAACTCTCACGTTTAATTTTCTCAGTCGTTAGTTATTGATCTTAATTATTAACGTTGTTACTATAAACCCATCCTTAAATATACTTTACTATTCTAGAAAAAAATCAAAAACATCAAGTCTGGGCGAATTGAAAAGGTAAAAAATAGCAAAAGTACGCTTAAAAATGGCAAAACAAAAAAGAAAATCAAGCTCACCAATCCTAAAAAGAAGATAAGCAACAAGAATATGTCAGTGACAAATGTAATAACTAGAGGTATTACAAAAAAGCAAACTAAATGTAAACCGCAGATGACAGCGGAGAAATCTGCAAATAATATATTAAACAAAATCAATCACAAGCACCGTGAAATTAATTTAAATAAAAAAATGACCAAAAAAAGGAAACACTCTAACAGTAACGATAAAAATAAATGTAATGCTAAACTGACTTCAAGCAAAGTTAGTTTAAAATCTACAAATGAGACTTTTAGCGAAGAAACTACATCTTTGACAGTGAAAAATAAACCCCGAAAAAATCCTGTAACCCATCAAACTTTATTTTTTAACAAGTCCAAACGTAATAAAAATTTAAAAAAGGAACCTACGCAAAAGGCGACCATTGCACCAAAGAGACCAGAAATATATAGGGAAAGTCTGAAAAAATTAAGCAAGTTGCCCCTTCATGAACGCATGGTTGAAAAGTTAAAGGCAGCAAGATTTCGTTACCTGAATGAACAGATGTACACAAACACGGGCAAAGAAGCTAAGCAGTACTTCGATGGGGATATAAATGCATACAAAGCGTATCATGATGGATACAGATTGCAAGTGTCAAGGTGGCCCATTAATCCCATTGATATAATAATAAGCAAAGTAAAAAAGCTGTATGTATTTAAACATTTCAAATAGTCGATACCTTTATGTCTTATTGCAGGGATCGTAAGCTTGTGGTAGCCGACTTTGGTTGTGGTGATGCAAAATTGGCAAAATCAGTCCCGCATAAAGTACATTCTTTCGATTTGGTTGCGACTGATGACACAGTTACAGCATGTGATATGGCTCATGTGCCACTTACAAATGACAGTGTCGATGTTATTGTTTTTTGTTTGTCACTTATGGGTACTAATCTCAAAGAGTATTTCATGGAAGCCAAACGTGTATTAAAAAATAAGTAAGTACTATGTTTGTGATGATTTTCAAATAACACCTAATTCTTGCCTTCTAGTGGCTTACTGAAGATAGCAGAAGTGGAAAGTCGGTTTGAGGATATCAATAGTTTTATAAGCAAGTTACGTAGTTATGGATTTGTGAATAAGGCCAAGGATTTAAGCCATAATCTTTTTTGTTTTTTAGATTTTGAACTAAACAAATCAAAAAGCGTTAAAAATGAAAACTTACCAGCAATTACGCTTAAGCCTTGTTTGTATAAAAAGAGATAATATAATATGTAAAGCCTATTTTATTTTTATTTGTTTAACTATACGTATACGTAGATACGTACAATATATATTTAAAGGTTGTTTCCAGGAGATATTTTCGATCAATGGTATTATGCCTTGGCGTTGGATAGCCCTAAATGTCTTAATACCAATTTACATTTTGTGGAATTTTAATGTACGTATAGGGTATAGGCAACTAAGAACACACAATCACTTCAGTACTCATTTATGTCTACTGCGCATGACGCCTAATACGGTGCGCGAGGTCGCAATTTGCTTATTATTAAAACACGGTATTGTTCATCCATCTTTTATTTAGGTCAGTGGTGTCAATCTTTTGCTAAGTCGGTGTAAATATGTCACCTCTCGAAGCCTACATGCTGGATATTTTGAGAATATTGTTGTTATAATTTTATGTTACCTGTGCTATTCATCTCATCACTAACAATTAATTTTGCTATACAGTTCTATTTTTCCCAGCCTAATTTTTATTTTTATTCGGTTAACTACCATTTTCAAAGTTTATTCTTGCAATGTAATTTATTTAGACTTAAATTTCCATAATAATACCAATAATTATTAAACAAACTTTTCATAGTTTCAGTAGGTATTTTATTTTATGTTCCTTCCCTACTGTACTTCAGGTAATGTCGTTTACAACTAACGTAAGGGAACAGCAAGCCTGCTTTATTTAGATGTTTGATCACGAGCCACTTTTCTTTTTCAAATTTAAGCGTGTTTATTTGTTTAGCTTCTGGAGGAAATAGGCATTCTGGTGGCCATTTTTCAACATTGCCGGATTGATTTTATTTCCATATTGTTCTTGTAATGTCAAGTTAGCGTAGAACCTGGGGGTTAATAAGTACACTACACAAGTTTGAGGACTAATTAACCTTTCTTCTTTTCTCTGTTTAATATGTTTGTGATAAAACAACCTTAACTGTGTAGTGTACCTACTTAACCCCCAGACGCTAGCGTCGTACTACATCAGTAACACGGAAATAAAATAACCACAGTAATGTTTAAAAAGGGCCCGCGGAATGGCTACTCCCCAAAAACTAAACAGATTCAACTTAAATTTGAAATTAACACCTAATGCAGAGCCCCCTTACGTTAGTTGTAAGTAAGCAACTCTATGATGCGAAGTACAGTGGGAAGAAACGAAAGATACACTGAAATTGTGAAAATATTGTTTAATAATTATTGCTCATATTATGAAGATTGTAAAAATTCGGAATTTTCTCGAAATAAATTACATTGCAAAAATAAACTTTGGAAATGGTAGTTCACTGAATAAAAACAGAAATAGGCTGGGAAAAAAAAGAACTTACCAAGAAAAAAACCAACCGACAAATGAATATTAAATTGTGTAGCAAAATTAATTTTGTTTGCAATGATGTGAATGCATAACATACATGTATAATAACAATATTAACAAAATATGTGTAATATGTAGGCTTCGAGAAGTGGCATATAGGTTAAAAACAAGTTTTAGGAAAAATGGGTCAGATAAGCAGATACCAAGATTATGAGAATGGGTGAAAAACACAGGATGTGACTGATTTTTGGTGAAATAAAATCCTTTTGTTAAGAGCAAGATGGAAAATTACAAGGCCTTGGAGGGCAAATTTAATATTACAACAAAATATGTAGAAATCTGTCAATCGCAACTCGTACAACACTCATTGATTCTAAACCGAAGTTTTTATTAGCAGAATCTCGCCCCCACGATAGATAGCTCGCCTCTCGTTCGGGGCTTTGAGCCTACAGTTGACTGTTGAGATCAATCCCGGTATTGAGTGGGGTAACTCGTTTGGTTACAGTTTTTGCCACCCCCGTCACTGAGTTGGGGCTAAGACCATGTAATCGAAACATAAACAAAAATTTCGCAAAGATTACACCAAACATGAGCGCGACTTCAAACAAAGGGTTAACGGTATCAAACACATGAATCTGCATTAAGGGTAAATCCAGTCAACTTCAAATAAAAGAATCACAAAAAATATAATGCTGCACACAAAACAAACATAAAGAAATGCAAAGATTACTAGCTGCATTTAATAACTTTAAAAAACAAACATTTACGAAGTGATGCTTTCGTGACCGGGGTTACGTTGGGGTTGGTGCTCTTTAGATGGCACAGACGGTTTTTCCCTCCTAAAAATTGCGTGGTTGCCAGTAGGGATGGGCGATAACTGTTTTCACCTATCGATAAGTATCGGGTACTTACCTATCGATATATTTTACTTATCGATATGTCGATAATTATCGAAATATCGATAGTTATCGATATGTCGATAGTTATCGCTAGGGATGGGCGATAACTGTTTTCACCTATCGATATAAGTATCGATATATTTTACTTATCGATATGCCGATAATTATCGAAATATCGATAGTTATAGATACACCGATAACTATCGAAAGATCGATAACTACCGCTATATCGATAAGTATCAGTATATCGATAGTTCTCGTTATGGCGATAGTTTTTAATATATAGGTATCGATATAATACTACCGATAATTTTTTTGAAAGCGTGTCTAAAAACTGCATGAGTTTACTTTTATATTTTGGCGAAAGAGCCCGACAAGACAAGAGGGCTCTTTTAACAAAATATGAAAATAACCGAATGCAGTTCTTGCAACTTTATTGGAGTTACCATATTAACTGTGCAATTATCGCAGGGCTCTTTAGCTTTCTACAATGCAATTAGCGCTGTAATTAAGCGGTAATTGCACGTCTCATTTGAGAGAAATATTCGACGTATCGATAGTTATCGACAGGGATAGTTATCTTATCGAGTTTTATTAATAAAATCCATTTTCCGGTTTATTCTCGTGTAAAGTGACTATTAATAGTTACTCGACGTTTCTTTGCTACCTTTATCAAGAGTTTTTTGTTAGATTTCGTAAATCTCAATCAATTGAAACTGTATATCTAAATTTGAAGTGTTCTTAGCTTTTTCTGTTTTTTTGTGACTGGTCCTCTGTAACCATCAGTCAGATACCGATACATAGGCCATGATTACACCCTTTGATTGTCTTCTTTATTTTAGCTAAAGAGTAGCCATTTTGATGCAACATTTTGTTCAAGTTTTTGAAGTGCTTCTTTTTTTGAGCAATCGTCAGTAAGACGAAAAGATCTATTTTCTAAAGATTTTATTACTGCGTTTATTCGGCATGGATGATGATGTGACGTAGCGCTTCTCTTGAGAAAGGGAGCAAAGTTAAGTTTCCGAAACGTCGAGCGACTAAAAATAGTAAATTTACACGAGAGTAAACCCGAAAATGGATTTTATTAATAAAAATAGTAGCGCTCGTTGAAATCTCAACAATAACATAATTTTATCGTACAGTTATCGACATATCGATAGTTATCGACATATCGATAGTTATCGACATATCGATAGTTATCGACATATCGATATATCAATAGTTATCGACATATCGATAGGTATCGATATATCGATACCGATATATCGATAGTTATCGATCTATCGATATATCGATTTTTTTAGCTCTACCTATTGTTATTCGATATATCGATAACTATCGATACCTATCGATATATCGAAAAAAATTCCCATGCCTAGTTGCCAGTTCTCAAAAAGGTGTGGATCGTCGTAGATTGCATATACAGGGAGAACGGTACGCGTCAACTCGCCACCGACTGACTCGCCAACAGGACAACTCGCCGACGCGACAACTCGCCAACGAAATATTTTTCCCTGTTTAACGTTTCGTTCAAATAACGATGTGATTGTCAAATTTTCTGTTCAAATAAATCGAAAGCTCTTCCTTTTATGTCTAAGAATATGTGTACCAAATTTGGTTCCAATCGGTTCAGCCGTTTAGCCGGAAACGAGAGTACAGACAGACAGACCGACATTCTCGAGATTTTGTTTCATTCTGATTTCTGGTGCTTCAAAACTGGTGTATTTAACGTAAAAAAAGTGGGGGGTCATACCCTCATTTTTTACCTCAATGCAAGTACCTCCCTTTACCAACGTGCGCGTGGTAGTAATGATTTCCCCATTTTCCAAAATAAAAGCAAAACGCCAACGTAAAGATAGGAAACTCAAATTGCACTTAAAACTCCTAATGCGACATCTCATTACTTGAAACGGAAAACAAAAGAAACTGCCTGTCATTAAAAATGTATTGGAAAATGTTAGAACCAGGTAATTTGCAGAAGATGTCGTTATATCAAAATGCAGTAATAGAAACAGGTATTGGTGGTAGGGTCTTCATTCATTAATTGACTACAATTTTTCGATAAACTTTGTTTACAAAATTAGGGAAATTGACTATTGCATTTGTGGGATGCATTTGTATGACACAATAAACAGGGAAAAATATTTCGTTGGCGAGTTGTCCCGTTGGCTAGCCGGTCGGTGGCGAGTTGGCCGTCCCGGGTGAAACCTCTCATCAGTTGGTAACTTTGTTTGTCTTTTTCGGATATCTCCGGAAGTAAGCGAGGAATTGTCTAATTTCTCTTTAACAAATTATTCAGCATGCGAAAACTTTCTTTATTTAACCAACTTTATATCTCTTACCTACCAGGAAAGAAATTGTATCACCCTTATACCTTTTCATAAAAGTAACATTCCCAAAAACATCGATGCCAAACACCAAAAATCCCTGTTTAACGTCCACTTCACATTTTATCCCTTCCGTTCCTGCTTTATCAACTTTTTCAAATTACTGCGCGTCGTCGATCAACAGATCAACTCACACCTGTTTACTTTCGGCGATAACGAACTCCTTATCGCATGACCGGAGATAAAAAAACTTACAAAACAATACGCAATTATTTCCAGATGTCCCTAATCTTTTAACACGCAATAAAGATGAATAAAAAATACAAGATGATTATTTAAACAAAATTAAATATCTTGTTACATGTGGTATATATGTTAACTGTGCAGTGTTTGAACCAAATAGGTTCAAGCGTTTGGCAGGGACAGAAAAGCGTGACCCCAAGGAGTCATTGGATTTGACCCATTTTCAATAGGCTTATTACTTGTGGCATGTAGGTCAACTGTGCAAAGTTTGAACCAAATCGGCCCAAGCTTTTGACAGTTATTGTGTTCACGGACAGACGGACACCATAGACTCCCCTATAAAGCTTGCTACGCTTTGCTCTGCCGCTTAATAATTCAAAACAACACTTGACTTCGAACTCAAATACTATGATCGAAATTATATTCAATATGTAAATTAGTGACCACATTTAAAAAAATTGAAATTCGACTTTTTACGGGTTTGAAGTTATTAAAATTAACCATTAGTTTTAAAACACTTTGTTGAAGAAATTATCATTCTAATGAAGCATCATGTCAGTTTTGTTGATTTTGGAACACCTTTTGAAATTCAAATCAACGGAGTCATAGGTACAGGGCTCAAAAGAAAAGTAGTTGAATGTCAAACATTTTGAAAACGTTTGATGCTGGGTATAGGGAAATGTGGTAGATTCTCAGATATAAATTATTAATGACAGCCTTAATACTTTTAGGTAACGGTTTGCGAAAAACAGCCTGTATATGTAGGTATAATAAAGAATATTTCTATGATTGATAGTATCAGTAATTTGTAGATCTGCTATCATATCAAATGATTATATAGAGAAATCATTGCTTTAATCATATTGTTATTGTTTGCAAAAAAGGCACGACGTTTGCCTCATAATGTGTCAACTAATCTTGCTGCGACCATAAGCATTCACAGAATTAAATAATTATCAACCAATGAGTGATATGAATTAAACCAGTTTTCATTTTGATATATTTTTAAACGTGCAAAAGGTCAATTGTTACTGCTGACATAATACAAGTAATACCAAATTTTGAACTTTGTAATATAGATAATGTTAATTGTTAATAAGGCATAGCTTGTGTGACCTTTGATAAATCTTTAGCTTTATATATATTTCGAAATACAAATCAGTCAGTATCCCACAAGATGAAGCTTATTATAATATCAATTACATTTTTATCTTTAAGTTTATTGGCACGCGGCAGCAAACATCATGGTCCCAACTATAAGGACCACATTGGTATTTTGAAATAAGTTAATGTTGACCAAAATAAACTGTTATTCCTTAGGATTCTATTGGGAGGATTTTGAAAAAACTAGAATTATGAAAGGAGTTGTAGGAGGCAAAGATGCACGTAATAGACATACATATATTGGTTTAACAAAACATTTAGAGGGCAATAAAGAGTTATTAGTGCCTGGTGTTATATACCCATGGGATCTAGAGCCTTATATGGTGTATGAATGGAACGAACGTCCAAAGAAAATCATAGCAGATTTTAAAGTAAGTGAAACATATCACATTACATTTGATCGAAGATTTGATTTTAATAGATGCTTTACACCAACTACCCTGATCATATGACATGGATTAAAACAAACACTAGTGATATAAGGCAACTAGTACGAGAAAAGGAGTTAATTAGTGCAGGATATGATACACGTCACAGAAAATACTACATTGGGCGTATTCCAATGAATGACAATTTAATTTTAGGAAAAATTATAATAAGCAATAATGGCGACAACGACGGTTTTTTCGCTTTTTCTAAATCGGGATATCATCACGCAATGGAATTTGAAGTGCTTGTACATGAATTAAAATTAAATTCTATCATGTAATATTATCACCAAGAGTAATTATCGTTACGTCATAATAATCCATCCATTCATAATAAGAACAATTGTCAATTCCATCAAATGCACTATGAATGTTCACTATACAATACAACGGGCAGTATAAACATTTTAGCTAACTTCATATGTTTATACCGTAGCGGTAAGCACTTTAGAGAATTATATGAACTTTATCTCGAATCATGTCGAACTTGGTGTTACTGTAAAATGTGATTTGACGAATTTTTGTTCGATAGATTAGCGCTAAATATTACAACACAAATTCTGAAAATTACCTTTTCTGTAACTAAAATCAGAATTGATGAGGTCAAATAAATCCATTTTATTTCGTAAATAACTGAACATACAAACTACTACATATATAAAATAGCCTATTTTGCACTTATTTCCACTCCGTCCAATACATCCTCAGCATCCTCTCGCAGATTTTCAACTTTTTCCAATAGCAACATCTACACATTTTTATAAGAATATTAATTACAATGCTAATATAACGGGCGATCAAAAATGAGTTGCTGTCGAGTCGCCTTTGGAAGTTCAAGTCAAGTACAATTTCCCATGTAAACAAAAATTCCAAAGGTAACTCGACAGCAACTCATTTTTGATCGCATAGTATATTCGTACCTTAGCAGCCGCTATAAGTTCATTCGCTACTTTGTACGACATAAATTCTATCGAATTAACTAAACTCTCAGGATCCGCTTTGGCAATACTTTGCAATGTTTTAAAGCCGGCATTATATAATTGTTTGGCACGCCCCTAATAACATCGTTACCTCATCTTACTGTATTGTACGTTAATATCTTACCTGTTTAACGGCTGGCAATTCCATAAGCGGCAAAATGTCTCTACCACAACAGTGAGACAATCTTTGACTCATTCCCTTTAGAAGAAAGACAAACGCCCATAGTTCATCTAACTGTTCACAAAAATTAACAACATTAGAAGAAAAAGTGGCAGCATTTGTCATTAAATTTTGCACAATTCCTCTGTTAACCTAGAACACACCAAATAAGTAAGCTGGGTTTGACAATTGTCAAACAGCAATAACAGTAGACTTACTGTACAATCTAATACTTACTTGATATTTCTCAGACACATCAAGAACAGAAGTTTCATTCCAAAGTTCATACAGCATTAACGACATATAAAACCGGTGAAGTACAGCTTCAGAGACAGTCTAGAAGCGAAACAAAATTAGTACCACCATTTTTGTTACTTAATAATAATTTAAAAAAATTTAACTTCTGATTGGGGTAATATACACTGTGTCCAAGATAAGGATTTCTATCATGGGGATCTCAGAAACCATAGAAATTACGAAGATGGTCCAATTAGGGAAAAGCTGCACAATTAAAGAGTTATTATCATGCTGTAAAGAAACCTCAAAATTCCGATTTCCGAAAATATTCCAGAAAAACCGCAATTTGCCGATTGTGGTTTTATATTTTTCTGATGATATTTGAACACATACAAAAAATAAAAACCACTTTCTCATTTCCACTTTTTGGGATCTGTAAAAAAAGTACCTACTACAGTATGTACTCAATACAATGAGTAGCATTTTTTATTATGAATACAATGAATGTGTGACACATAATAAAAAACAAAAGTTGGCACCTGTTGGTTTCAACAGGATGGTGCACACGCGCACAAACGCCCTAATCATGGGAAAATACCTATCAAACAAACTTACTGGAAAGTGGAAAATTTGTCCGATAGGCATTTTCACACAGAGGGCGTTGTGCGCAAGTGCACCATCCTGTTGAAACCAACAGATTCGAGCTTTGCTTTTTCTTTGTTTACTACCCAAATAACATCAAGAAAAAATAAACACGAAATTGGTAAATTCCAGTTTTTCTGGCATATCTTCTGAAGTACCTACCTATTCGGATTTTTCTGGTTTTCTTTAGAGCATGGTAATAACTGTTTAATTGCTCAACTTTCCTCTAATTTGACCATCGTTATATCTTTTATGGTTTCGGAGATTCCCATGATAGACACAGTGAATAAAAATATATATTTTAAACAAAAAATCAGGTGGTGTTAAAGTTAGTTACATGAGTTATTTGTCTTAAGGCCGGACAGTACACCTAATCCGTTGCGCCTGAAAACGTTTGATTTTGTTCCACGATGTCTGAATTCTGAGTGAATATGCAGAAGGGGCGAATATTCCTATTAAAGGTGATTGCTTTAGGTATAGACAATAACGCCGCGGTTTAGTAAAATGTTTTGAAATAGTTCCAACTTCATGTACAGATGAGTTATCTTGGAACAATGATTTAAAAGTTTACCTCAAACGTTGAGTGAAAAATTGAGAAAGAGACGACACCGTAATGTAAAAGTGCGTTCCATAGCACCATGCCAACCATGCATTCAACCCACACCGTTAGCAGAGTAAGGAGATAAAATTATTGCATTCAACACTTATAGTCTCTAGGCGATAGAGACTGTAAAATTGGCAAACTGGACATTTTGAGGTGGAAAAGAAAAAAATGGTGGAATATGTTCAGTTAGGTGTCAGAAACAACATATTCAAAATCCCACCCTCCAGACCCTGTGCTAAAGGCTCCAGCCACCCCACCATCCCCCAAAAACCGTGTTTTCGCTCTTTTTGGCTGATATCTCGCGATCTATGAGGTCTATATGAAATATTTTTAGGTGAAAATATTTCTCGGGAAATTTCATACAAGGTAGATACTCAGAAGTTAGCCTAGGTGTACCTCTTAGCCTAGGAAATTCATAAAAGAGGCCAAAATCATCCATTTTCGTGGCTTTTTGCAAATATATCGCGACCTTTAGGGCTAGATGAAATATTTTTAGCTAAAAATGCTCCTCGTGAAATTTCTTACAAGGTAGATACTCAAGAAGTTAGCCTAGGTGTACCTCTTAGCCTAGAAAACTCATGTATTACAAAATTCCATGGCATCACAGATTATTGAAAAAGATGGGGGTTTTATTTTTCCAATTTTCCGTCTTTATTATGCAAAAAATTGAAAACTAATACGGTTGATTGACGTAAAAATTTTTTTCTACAAAAAACCTTAATACATTTTTGCTCTAAAATAATTTGGGGAGCCAATAACAGCATGTTGTGAATTTTACATTGAAATCACTATGATGCGTGACACAAGTCATCACCCTGTGCACAGTCTAACAGTCACTTTTTTTAAGACTGACGATAGGATTATACATGTTACTTTTTCAACCCCCTGTTAACTTTTGCCTTTAGAAAAATATTCAATTCAGTTTTGTAGTAAAGTTGTGGAATTCCACTTTAATATCCACAAGTAAGGAAAAACCTAGCAAAAAATGTTTTTCTAATTCCGTTTGCTTCAGTTTTAAATTTTTAGTAGTTTTTTTTTTAATTTTCTAATACCTCATAATAGGTTCTTAGGGAAAGAAAACCTAAGGAAATTGCGCAGAAAATTGGAAAATTGCAGAAAACTTAACGACTATTTAAACTTCGCGCGTTTGACAATTCGCGTCATTGACAGTTGGCGCGCGCCAAATGTTAACGGCTGCATCGGTCGGTATGTATCTATCCATGAAAAAATAATTAATTCATTTCATAGTACAAGTCTATTCGATTGGAACGTTTATCCAGTTTTCAGTTGCTTCAGTGAGTTTTTTGAGAAGTGTTTGTTCAAAAAATAAACGGATCGCAATTAGTTCACCACAATCACGCCATTTAAAATAAGATCGCGGGCGACTTGATGACATACGAATCGTAAACAAGAGTATGTTACCCGTTATCCCAGGGAATTTGTAAACTCTCTGGAATTGAGCGGATTACCACCACCCAATCTGCAATTAAAACTTGGATCGGTAATCATCATATGTTGTGGAAAATAAACCACCCACATCTTAGTAATGGCACCTGCCATGCGGTGCTGAAATGAATGATCGAAGTCATAATTTCAAAAGGGAAGTACAAAGGGGAAGACGTTTTGATTCCGTGCATCCATATGATTCCGAACGAGTGAACGACATGCCATTCAACTTTAAACATTTAGAATTTCCAGGTCGGCTTGCATTTGGAAATATCGAAAATTAAATAGCATGGGCAGTGGACGTGTTTGTGAAATCAATCTGGAAAAATTTTTTACCGTTTTATATTGCTTTATGTTTATTTTAGAAGTCTAATAAATGACACTTATTATTATTATTATTATTATTATTAAATGCATGTTTTGCACATGGCCAATTGTATGTCGCCTGGTCCATGTTGGAAAACTTTCAACTTTATTCAAACGCCAAAAAAAAAACTAACATCAGAAAGCATTACAATACGCACTATGTTTTTGAAATAATTTTTTTCCAATAATATTTCCAATTGGAATTGAATATTCATAGCTGAGACAGGACAACGTCTGTCGGGTCAACTAGTAATCAATAAAATAAGAGCGCTAGGAAGCGCAGAATAATATTCAATAAAATAAGAGCGCTAGGCTTTGTAATTTGTACAAAAATAAAAGGTAACAGAGAGTAGAAAAATTAACATGTAAAATCCTATGGCTATTCGCGAAATTTAGTTACTGGACTGCTCTGAGGTTCATTTAAATTTGCATTAGCCGAAAACTCCACTTCCACATTAACATTGGGTAAATTTCGCGAATCAGCTTTTTTTATACCCTGGCAGCATTGTGCACACAACAAATAAAATTACTACATAGGTTCCAGTTTGCGTGAATTCGTATAATCTGCCAACGCGGCCGCAAATGCTACTGACGTCGCGCGGTTTAGTCTCGCGCACAGGTACGTTTTTGGCGAATTTTTTAAAGATTAAAAAAAATGTACTATTGTTTGCGTTTTGTTCGGCCGTTCGGACTCACTTCTGTCGTTTCGAACTACTTTTAGGGGAATGGTCCTAGAGTCCTGGAATTTTTTGTAGTAAGTAGGTAGCCTATACATTGAAGGTGTGCCAGACGGCCATCAAATTTCGCTGTCTAAAAGGGGCCCCCCCCCACGAATTATTTCCTGCTGTGAAAGTAAAACGTGCATAACTTTTATATACGACAACCAATTCGGCTGCCCCATTCCAAAACACAGTAACCAACATTTTTTTCAAAAATGAGTTATCACTTCCATGTAGATACTGTGTTATTTCTGCATGTTTTTAGCTAACCAGGATAGTTCTATCTATTACCGTTACGGAGATAATTTTTGCCAAAACCCAGTATCTGTAGCAACGTAATTCAATATACTATTCCAAAACACAGCAAATGGATTTTACAGACCCTAAACCACAGACAAAACACAGTATGTGGTAGATACTGTGTTTTGAAATAAACTATTGCATGTCATGCGCTATACCAGGAAACAATTAATGTGTGATATATTAGAACATATTATATTAACATTTGTATGGGACAGAATTCCAATTTATTTTCCGTTTCATTACTTGCATTTTTACATTAAAATCAACTTTATTTTGCAGTTACTGTGTTTCACTACCAACGATTCTTGAAAAGTAATAATAACAGTAACTATATAAAATCACAGTATCTACCTTTTTTCGAAAAACAACAAAGAAATAAAAAAAGTGAGCATTTGTCTAATTTCTTAACTCAATATAGGTACCAAATCCGTTTTCCCTGAATGTGAGGGTCCTCACATATTAGCTATGCATGTGATCAAAGTTTTCGTTAATTTACTCGAAAGTTAAAAAACAACACATACTGTGCTTTGGAATGTTTCAGCCGAATTGGTCTCAGATTTTGCTTACGCCTGCCTTTAGTGGTACCAAGTTAAACTTTAGAAAATTGGGGGGAGGGGGTAAACACATGTTCTACCCTTCATGGTATTCTAATGAAAGATCTCATCGAAATAAATTGGTTTGTACAAAGTATAACTTTCCCGTGCGATTCTTTTTCGAGATCAGTGAGCGACGGCGCTTGAGGAGGGGGGAGGGGGGTTAAACATTAATTATTTATCTCTCATTGTATTCTAATTAAAGGTCTCCACGAGAGGAACCGTTTTCTACCAACTACTGGCCAAAGTACGGGGTGGAGGGGGAGGGGGTGGAACTAGTTTTATCCTTCATAGTAATCTAATGAACGGTCTCAACGAAAGGAATTAATTTCTACCAACCATAGCCCTCCTCCTCGACCTCTTATCGTGGTCGGGTATATTCCCTTAAACCTCAAGAATGGGATGTAGGAAGAGGGTACTCACAAAGGGCGATTGAGACGTCTGCAAGAAATATATCCATTGGTGATGTCAAAACAAAAGCTATTTTGGTTATCGCTTTATCTGCACAAGAGATGTGCACAATTTATACTTATTTCTTTTCGCGCTGACCCTTGATTTTCAAATGCTTACAGCGGCCGTAAATATCAATATTTTGCGCCCAAATTTTTTTTGATCGTTTTTTAATAACAAAATCTCCTGATTTCAGTAAAAATCAAGAAATGTCGTACAAAAAATGCGTTTTCGTGACTCGGAATGTTTGGTGGACGTCGTCCACCACCAAGGTTGGTCCACCACCACCCATCCTCGTCCCGAAAACGTGCGTTTTTCGTACTTATGAAACAAATAACTATTTAAATTAATTTGAAAGCCCTACATTACAAAAAAAACTAAATGGCCATTTAGGGTTTTAGCACAAGCATGACTTTTTATAAAGAATGACTTTTACTCGAAAAATGGTCGATTATTTAGATATAGTGAACTTCAACTTGGGACATACTGTATATACACTGAACTTTAAAACAGATGAGATTTATCTTTGTTTCTATAGAATTACTTAATGCGTTTGAGTGGATTCTCAATGAATGACGACTCTAAGGGCCGGTATTATAAAAGTACAGTTCAAGCGCAGATTGATCAAACGGCGATTGAACGTCAAACCAAGGTTGAGAGCGGTTGCGTATTATAAACACCTTTGGAAGAGCGTTTGGTTAATCTTCGTTTGAGTTTTCGATCCCTAGTATGGTAACACTGCGGGCGAACCGAGGACCAATCAGAGCGCAGAATTTTTAGTTGCCGATGCGATGCCGCGCCGCTCGTTCTTTTCGCTTCATTTGTCCCTGCCACTGTCACTGTGCTGATCTGTTCATCTCCTTGCTGAATCGTTTCACATAGCGCTGTTTTGCCTGCCGCTGTGCCAATGATAGACAAGGGAAAAACAGTGAGTCGATTTTACTGACGCGGACGCCCATCAGCAAGCGGACTGCGTTCACTCATATTTTCATATAATTGAAAATAAACGGACGGACGCCTCTACTACCAAGAACAAGGTAAAGCATCAGGATATCATCAGTTGTACGTTTTTTGTTTGCATCTATCTAATCATTCTGTGTTTACACCCTCGTATGGAAGAAAATTGCTCTTCTTCTAATGAACTCATCCTCTGACGAAGAGTTATCGTCGCTTACTGCCCACTTCCAGTAATCGACTCCTTGCACGTCCAATTCCAATTATTTCCATTTCGTTATAAATAGAAACAATGGGTGCGTTCACTGGAACCAAACGTGTTTGCGCTTTGATTACGTTTGCAAACACAAACTGTTTAGGCGCAGGTGAACGATAGGGTGCGTTTGCCAGAACGAAATGTTTGCAAACCGTTTGCGCTTTTTACATAAGTACGTTTACTGAACGCGTTGCTGGTTGTTAAACTGTTTGCAAGCGGACGCCATTTTTTGAATCGCATTTTAAACTCGCTGAAAGTCACAAACATGTTTGTAATTTTGTAAGGAATACATATTTGATTAAACCATCGGCATATAGGTTTATGCGCAAAATTGGAGTAAATTGGTCGTGATGTACCTATAGGTACTAGACCTATACATCACGACCAAAAATTGTATAATTGCACATTGCACACAATGCGCTTTAAAGTTGTAAGAGATAAATCAAATAATTTAATTATGAATGAAGATGGGAGCATTCCATGTATACAGGCTGATTCAAATTCGAGGGCCACCATGGGGATCTCGGGAACTGTAAGAAATAGAAGTAGGTAGTTTAAATTTGGCAAAGTTGAGTATTTTGATACTTAACAAAATGTCGTTTTGAAACTGAAAAAATTCCGGAGATATCCAGAAAAAAATTACATTTTACAAAATCGTTTTTATTTGTTAACTAAGTTATTTAAAAAGACATTTCAAAATAAAGGTCACGTCATTGTGACCACCTTTTTCCGTATACAAGATGCTTATAGTTTTAAAGTTTAGGTCTGACGTTTCGTCACCAATTAACCATCATCAGCTTTGTTTTTTCTTATGGAAGTCATTTTTACTTTTTGTGGCATTTTATAGAGCTTTTTCCTATCAATAAATGGCACTGTTAATCCGTAAAAACGCAAGAAACTGCGAACGTATACAGCCCACGACAAAGTTGCCAGACAAAAAAGAAGATATTTTAACATTACTTCAGCCTCCCACGACCAGTGGTCTTTTTATTGTCGACAAGGGTTTCATAATTATCCCGAAATTTCCGATCCAAGTCATGATGTGACATATCATGCCCTTTTCCTTGAAACATGTCATATTTCTGACCAAATATTTTTTCTTTTCCTTTTTGAATCTCAAAAGTCAAATTTTCAATCTGTGGCGAGTAATAACTTTGTAGTGAAATCTTTCCACACCAAACTTCTCTTCTCTCTTTACTAATGATTAACACAAGTATCTCTACAACCTATATCAGATACTGGCTGAGTGCTCTCGATTTCAGTGGGACTTGTACTGACCCCTTCATATGCGGTTTATGAAGGCTCCAAAACGACACAAACGATTTGCTCGTGTCCTAGTAGATTGCTGTCCATCAAACCCTGCCTTGCAACACTAACTATCCGTTTTTCACCTATACAAATCTTAAATCTTTCTCTCGATCTTTCCTTAAAATGACTAAGTATACTTATGTGGTGAGTTTATTAAATTTATTAAATGTAACAATCTGAAAATAAAAACTTCTCATAAAGCAGGTACAATTTATGGATAAAAATATTTACTCAAGGATCCAGTGAATGTGCAGTTAATACTCCCATCTTGATTTTCTATAGGACAATTCAATTCATCTCGTATAGTAGGATGTATTTAAACTGTAGAAAGGTTGCCATATTTTTATTGAAATGTACAAAAAGAATATATAAAACGGTTTTTTCAGAATTCACTCAAATTAAATTTGACATGTGTGGTTTCCAGGCAAACAAATTGCGCGCTTAGGACAAATGCGCATGCCCGATCAACATGTTTGTGATTTTCAGCGAGTTTAAATTATGATTAAAAAAATGGCGACCGCTTGCAAACAGCAATGCGTTCAGTAAATATGCTTATATAAAAAGCGCAAACGGTTTGCAAACAGTTGGTTCTGGTGGAACGCACTCATAGACACAAAACAAAATAAACTGGTTACGATAATTGTAATTCTTTACACGTTCGCGCGCCTAATCTCCGTTTGGGCATCAAAACCCGAGAAAATTGGCGGGTTGACTACAATCGGAGATTGAGCTCTGGTTACGACTCAAGCGGTGTTTATAATACGCGCAATCGCACTCAAACTACGATTGAACCTCAATCTCCGTTCAAGCGAGCTTTATAATACCAGCCCTAAGTGCTTTGCACATCAGCAAGATTTATGAAATAAATAAATAAAATAAATAAATAAAAATGAAGTTGGAAAATCACCTCATGCTTGAATTCTACTAAGTAAATGACAAAAGTGTAAAATTAACTGTCCTACAAGACTGGTTTTCTTTCTGTAACCTTTTGGTCAAATAACCTAGAAAAAATTTCTTCCCTGCTACAACTATCAAAACTATGCTGAACAAGGGAAGAATGTCAATAACTTTGCAAGATCTTATATATTAACCCTCGTATTGACCCATCCATCTGGAAGGACGAACTATGATTAAGTTTCTCAAACATTTCCCTTAATCAATATTTTTGTATCAAGTGGTCAGTTTTAGTGATTAATAGATAAAATAAAATACCCAAGTTAATTTAATAACTTACCTTTATTGGTCGATTACTGAGCATACGAAATATACATGAGTCTGTAATTCCTAACACATCCGCTGTTTTTTTCTCTTGAATTTTCAGTTTCGACAACTGTGAAGATCAAGTTACAAAAATAATGATCCAAACAAGAACTTACAATGTGATGAAATTGAGTTTTTTCAGGTTTAATCAAGTCCACTAAGTTATAAGGCGTAACCAGGTACAACAGATGTAAGCAATTTATCAACACCAGACAGTCTTTTGCTTTGGTTAGATCGTTATATAATAAACGGGCGTCAGTTAGGCTTAAATTTCCTGAAATGATTAATTTATACTACTGGTTAAATAAATGCAAAGTACCTTTCATGGCCGCGTTTCCCAATTTGCTAACTACCAGCTTTGTGTTATTGTCAATCAGAAGTTTCTTTTTTACCGGTTCGCTGACGTTCATGCTTGGAGACTGTAAAACAATAATATTAATGAATGGTAGTAAGTACTAAGTAGTAAACGAACAAGGCATTCGGTTAAAAATTTAACATAGAATTCTGGTGAAAAACTAACTCACTTTAATTACATTACATAATAGCACCAGCATTATTTAAAGCAAAATATATTTTTATTTAATCGTTTAACATGCCATTTAATTTAAAAGAAATAATATGCTATACTTACAAAGTAAGTACATGCAAAAGTAATATCATTTAAAGGTAGACTATTCTTATCTCCAATTTCAACAGCTTGAAGTTTATGTAGATCATGTATAACTTTCTTAACTAACCCTTCCACAAAAACGTTTAGTTGTGTTTGTTGTACAAACAGTAAGGTTTTACTTATCACAGTTTCCAGTTGTGTTTTGGTATTAGCTGTTCCCAAAGCAATGCAGCTGAGAAATAGTTGCCTAGAAATAGCACATGTTTAACATAGTTGCAATTCGCAATGACTATCTTATTCTAATTGTGAGTCTTCGATCATTAAACATGCATATCGTACTACACTAACAATACATAAAACGTAAGTTTCTTTATTACAGAAATGGCACTAAAAATGTCGAAACTTATTGCGCATGCGCTAAGTTGAAGTGAATAATCTAAAATTCTAAACAATGTAGCCTTTGACTTTTGGATGTTTTGGACTAGGAAAGAACTACCATTACACTTAAGTGCATTACTTTTAATGAAAACCCATATAGAAAAATAAGATGCTTGTACAATAACAAACCTACCTTAAAGGTGAGCATTCTGACTCGTGCAATTTGGACAAGGTTTTATCCATAGGTGATAGAAATAGCTCTTGCACTTTGGCTATCTCAATCGATTTACATATCAATATACTTTCACCTACTTCACCTAAACCGGCTCGACCGGCACGCCCTATCATTTGTTTATATCGTGATAAACTTATAAAATCTTGCGCTATATATGGTTTCCTAATGATTACCTACAAGAGCATAATTAATAAAATGAAAATAACCAACTTGTTGAAATATACTCGTTTTGCTGGTAAATTTACACCAGCCGCCAGTGTTGATGTGCAACAAATGACAGTCACCACGCCGGCTCTGTAAGCTTCTTCAATAAGACGGCGTTCTTCGGTTGTTAAACCGGAATGATGATACGCAATTCCATATGGAATGGATTTTTGCAAAATATTACATATGGTGGCATCATTCTTTAAAGCTTTAAATAATCGATTCTTTTCCAAAACCTTATGTTCTGTTAATTTTCTGTAAAAAACGAATGTAAACTAACAGTAGCTAACTTTATGTCCAACCTTGATACAACATCACAAAGCAGTTTCGTTACATTCTCTGCATTTTTCTTTGTCGGACAAAATATTAAACACGAACCTGTTGGTATAACCTCCATTACCAGAGCGCCTAAATGATCTGGATCAATTTTATTTTGCCTCTCGGAATACTACAAGAACAGATTACTAAGTGCAGCCACTCATCTCAACTTACACCAAAATCAGATTCTCTAGAAGGTTCAAAAACCTGATCGTTATCAGCGTTTGGATTCACTTTTGCTATTTTCTGTCCGCATTTCACATATTCTATTAATTCTACTGGTCGAAAGTTGCGCGTGTACACATCAGCATTTAAAAACTGACTTAACTCTGATAAGTTTCCAATAGTAGCACTCATTCCTACTATGTGTATATCAACTGAAACAAATGATTACGTAAGTCATAGTATTTTTAACTGCGTACATTAGAGCATTTAACAAAAACCAAACCTCAAAGCTATTAAAATGCATGCGTTAGTTACAAACGAATTCCGCTAGGAGTCGCTAGTTTGGTACTTGAAAATTGATGCAAATGCTTTCCGCCTTGCTTCACGGGTATTGGCGATATACGAAAGAAAATATCATGATTTCACTTCCAGTTTTACGGGATGTAGATAGCAACTTTCTTATTTTAAATAGAACACCCTGTATTTTATTGCATTTTCGCAATTTACATGGAAGTCTACGTCGTTTGATACCACATTTCCACTTGAATTTCAAAAACTCTTTCAAAATCAACAATACTGACTTGATGCTACATGAGAGTGATTTAAATTTTGGTCGCCCCTCTACTGGATGTTTTAAAACTAATGGTCAATTTTAATAACTTTCAACCTTAAAAAGTTGATTTTTTCAAATAATCTTTATTTTTTTGTACTTGTATTTAGTAATACTGTAACTTCTTTTGTGATTTGTTTAAGTATGAAGTAATGCGTTATGTTATGTATTATACAATTTATGATCTATTGACAAGAATCCCCACAATATTCAACTCAATAAATTATCTTCTTATTTTTATGGTGTTATATTTCGTTCTCAAGGTTACCATAGGCCATTTTTGGGGTGTCGCTTTTTAGGCTGGTCAATCTAGGCAGGTTTATACAAGTGAGGTAGAAAAAATTAGTAATAAAGTGATCTCTGCGGAAATGAGTACTCAATAGGGTCCTTATTAATCCCTCAAAAATCGCACTTTGTCGCATTCGTGGAACTGGTGGAAAAAATGGCCGATATCTTGATTTTTTTCGAATTTATTAAATATTTCGTAAAGTAAACATTATATCAAAAAAACTCAAGAGACTTTTTTATGGATAATCAAAAGTTACCTTTAATAAAAAAAAGTTTAAGTCTATTGATCAAAAAACAAGAAAGTTATTGAAATTTATATGATTTGGCAATATGGATTTTTTAAAAATTTGGTAAATATCTGAATTACTTAGGTAAAACTGTTTTGTATGCCCAATTTTCCAAATAAGGATTTTAAAGTAAAATACTCAATAATTATTCACATGTTGGCAACACTGTCCGACACAGACGCGACCGCGACGGCAACTTAAGACGATCTTGTTACTATGCGGTTTATTGTTTTAGTTTCCGCGCAATTCGTAAGCGAATAACACGTGGTGTAATTTAGGCGTGATTGTACAAATTCTGACTTGTTTATAACATTTTTTTCGTGTTTCTTTTTAACAATATCTTTTGAAACAAGTGAATGTATTTTTTGAACAATATCTTTGTGCACCGGTATTAAACAGTATGAGTTCAATATCATCAATATCAAATTGTGCTATTTGTGATAAAGACACGAGTGAAAAAACTGTTACCGTAACCAAAAAAGGGTTAATATCTTTAGTTAAAGCAAGTTGTGTCCACAGAAATGAAAAATATACCAAATTTGCTTGAATATTCTTATTTATTATATTTGTTTTTCTCCCCTAAAAAAGTATTTGGATTTTTCTTATTACATTTTTTTTTCGTGTTATGTAGTTTTTCTTTCAGCACATAAAAACTCTTTGAGCTTTTTTATAAAATGCATACTGTTCTAAATAATAACCAAATTTAAAAAATCTCTATATAGCCATTTCATATAAATCTCATTTTTTTTGCCAAGTATAAAACTTTATTTAAACGAAATATTTAAAATTGTGTAACAAAGAAGAACACAATAATGAACTATAAAAAAAAACCACGTTGACCAATAAAATGATAACCACAAAATGTAGAGGTTATTGACCTTTATTGTAATATTTCGTAGGTCCCAGACATTGATCTGTGTCATTATCTGATCTGGTTAGCAGAACTCAGAAACCATTGATTTTACAGGTTGAGTTGAGTACAGTCGCGTTCACTGTTGACCTGGAAAATAAAATATGATCCCATTACATGAACACGAATGGAACCCAAACCTATACGCGAATCGGATCCTAACGTTAACGCTTATTGAACCATCACATATGGGTTTGCGTTCCTGTTAAATATGGGGTCATTAATCTGGGGGAGAGAGATCTGGCAGCACATTGTAATTAATACAGGTGAAAGAAGACTGTCATGCCACAATGTAATTACCTTAAAGAGCAAGGATATTTTAACACGTCTGACGTCACATTTTCTCACAGTACTTTCCAAAATTTGAAATGTGACCAGTGCAATTATGCAACCAACAATAAAAATAATTCAAGAAATCATCTTCTAACGCATAACATTTCCAAAGCCATTAATTGTGAACGGTGCAATTGCATAACAAAAAATAGGAGATATATACATTATTCACTCGGCTTTGAAGTTTGAATAGCTTAAGCTGCTATCAGTCTAATTAAACTACAATTAATAGCGTTCGCTTAAAGCGTCCTCTATTAACACACAACATTATAAAAATTTGATTTGTGATCAGCGTAATTTCGTTACTACTCTTAAAACATGTCACATTCAAGGATGTTACATGCAGTCTGTGCATAATGACAAAAATAGTAAGAAAAATTTAAATAGTCATGCACTAACTAAAGCATGACACATCGCAAAATACCTATCGTTTATTTTGTGGTTAGTGTAATTTATCCCATTAATAGTAAGGGTATTATAAAGCATAATCGATGTAAGGTACAATTTCACTTAAAAACCTGCTAGAATAACCCTATGTTTACAAACCGCTCCCACCTATACTCGCCATTTGTAAATTGCACTAGCACCTCAAGTGTTAATCTGAATCGCGAATTAGTGGTGCAGATCTAATGTTTGCCTCTACAAGTAACGGCGTGGTGAAATGAACCAAGAAACCACTCTAAGACACAGTTGCTATACACGTTATTTTTTCTATGACTAGTATGTAGGCTCTACTGCATGGTACAGAAGATC
The DNA here is from genome assembly GCF_008802855.1 of Photinus pyralis. NCBI lineage: Eukaryota > Metazoa > Arthropoda > Insecta > Coleoptera > Lampyridae > Photinus > Photinus pyralis. The sequence goes on along the minus strand of NW_022170403.1, from coordinate 11,950,017 downwards.
AACAGTTGTAACGTATTACCTGCTATGTACATCAATTTAGTTAAAAGAGCTTCTAAGGTGGGACCTCGTTGCTCTTCTCCAATTAGATGTAATTCATCAATTACAATCAATCCGAGTTCCCCTAAGCGTCCTGTTTCAATTAAACTGTTAATCAAACCTAAGGCCTTTTCCGTTGTCGCTATATACACGGAATTCTTGTAACGTCTTTTTCTAGGGGGATAAACTCCTTTACCGGCCGCATATTCTTCCACTAAAAAATCAAGCGCCACTCCAAACGGCGACAGTGCCCAAACCTAAAATTGGAGTACTATGTAAATAGGCACCTACAAACGTCAAAACAAAATACTTTTTCTTGGACGATTGAAACGTATGGTAAGACAAAAATGACATTCTGCTTCCGACACAAAATTTCACGAAGAATTAAAATTTCAGCTACAAGTGTTTTCCCACCGCTAGTAGGCAAAGAATAAATCAAATTTTTTCGTTTTTTCACAGCAGGGAGACTTAAACATTCGTGCTGCCACTCTACAAAAATAAGTATCGCATTAAGAGACTAACAAAAATATCAATTAGGTACCATAAAGATTCTCGATTCCTTTGTATTTTTTAATAAGATCTTCAACTATGTTGGGTAGCCCGTAAAACTTTCCCATTTCTTTAAAAACAATCGGTGAAGTCGTAAGAGTCGTATTTACAAGCTTTTTCGTGACGAGCGATTTATCTAGATTTTCCTTTAAAGCTTTTTTGATTATATCCGAGATGGTTTCCCCACATTCTCCCGTAATTTTAGACAGAATAGTTTCATTCATAAACGAATCCTGAAGCCAATCATTTTTAGTTTGTGATTCCTTTGCACCAAATTGGCAAATCGAGTGTTCCAACCTTGTAAATAACTGTGACACTTCTTTGCGATACTGATCAGATTTTAATAGTTGTGTCATTCTCTCTTCAATATCTTTGTTTAAATCCGCTTCAACATTATCGTAACCTTCATCGGCCTGCATATTATTAGTATGTTCTTCACTATTTTTTTTATTTAGAGAAGGTTCTGGAAAGATACTTTTACCGGTACTAAATGCTTCCGTTTGGGTAGACTGGATTGATTTAATAGGATCAGAAGTATGACTCGTTAGCCACGTTAAATCAGTAGGCTTTTGCGTATTGGGTGGGTGGTTTTCCTCCAACAAGAAGTGGAAAAGAGGTAATTGGTCAGATGTTTGTGAAGCACCTCTTTGACTTGCTAAAGTAGTATTTGATAATTTTCTGGTACTTAAAGATTTAGACGTTGCTTTTACATTTGTGGGTGCTTGAAATTTTCTTATTTGAGGCTGGAGATTATCTTTACTAATTTCTGAAAAAGAAATATTTGTTATAAATAAGCAAAAATTAAGCAACACCTTGTACAAATCCAGCCAATACGCAACACAATTTTCTAAATTAGAATTTATTATACTGTTATAAATTTAATCTCTGTAAGAAAGAAATAACCTTATACAGAACAGCATTTCGGTCTGCCTCAATGCCTGCAATCTGCTAACCATCTATCATACAGGGTCCATTATGAAAGTAATGAGCATTTTCTGGGAAAAATAGTTTCATTGATCATACCGGTACAACTGCTTAATATTCCTCAAAATACTCTCCCCCTGCATCAATACACTTGCGGAGACGTGTTTTCCACGCTTGGAAGGCACCCTGAAAGTCCTAGGTGAAAATGTCTTTTAGGGACCTTGTAATATTCTTTATGATCTTTTCCACAGACTCCTACTGCTTTCCTTTCAGCTCTTTCTTCAGTCAAGGAAACAAAAAATGGTCGCACGGATCCAAATCGGGACTGTATGGAGGTTGGGGAACCACCGGGATGCTGCTACGGGCCAGGAAGTTGGTAACGATGAAGGCCGTGTGGTTGGGGTCGTTGTCATGGTGAAGCTTGACCATATTTTTGATGTCATGTACCGCAAATGTGGACATGTTTAGGGTGTTAGCGATGTGCTGCATGCTTAATCGACGGTCGGAACGTAAAACTTCCGTCGGTTCTGGCCATTGTTGCGCGTCCAGAACGGGATTCATCAGCTACCTCTTCCCTACCCTCCTTGAATGTTTTGTGCCACTTCCCGGACTGTGACCTTGAAATGTAGCCGTCCTTGAATGCTTCTTGAAGCATCTGGAATGTCTCCGTTGCATTCTTTCCACGTCGCACGCAAAACTTGATGGCGTATTGCTGTGCAAGCGAACCCTCCTTCCACCGTGTTACAAACTCGAAAAACACACTTTACGCAGAGACACGTCTTTCCCCTCAGACTGCTCGGAGCAAAATGGCGATCAGCTGCGTTGGAAGGCAGACCCCCCCGCCACATTTCCCGACCGGTTTTATCGAGCTGCAGTGGATAGTCGCGTCACAATAAATACATGCTCATTACTTTCATAATGGACTATGTATATATTTTTATTTTAAGCTGACTTTGATGTACTAAGTATCACAACCCGCTATACATTTATAAAACATTCAAGCTCGAATGTAATTTGACATTATGATAGACTATGCATGCAAACTCGCAGAAGTATGTGGGTAGAAAGAATACATTTTAAAAGTTGCAATAGTTGATAGTACCACGATAGTAAGCTTCCATAAAAATTGTATTCGCCTGCATGTTTGACAACCAAATTCATCGGCAGGTCACGCTGTTATGAAAGAAGGCTAAGCGATACGCATGCTATGGAAATAAGCAAACTTACCTTTGCTTTCCTTGAACACATGATGTTGCCGTTTCATGCTTTGTCCGACTGTCTTGAAATCGTCATCTAAACTCTTACGCTTGCTTTGCATATCTCGATCGCCTGTATTGGCGGACACATTGTCTACAATCTCGTCTATTTGTCTTACTACTTGGGTGGAAGCACAAAATTGGGAAAAATCGTCGTTAGTTTGACTGTCATAGTAACATCCATTGCTACTGCTCTTAGCATCTTTAATGAGGAAACTAAGGTCTATTTCACTGTCGGTATTGTCTGTTTTTGCACGGTCTAAAAATCAACAAAAACCAATTCAGTCCCAGGCTGTTGTTAACACGTAAGTATGTAAAATTTTTAAAAAACAAATCAACAGTACTCAAATTTACGTTTTTTTGTTTTTCCTCAGCCATACACACAGCATGTAATTACGATTAACTTGTTTAAATTTTAACCATGAAAACATCTTTTTTTACTGTTTTTAAATAGTAGACCTTGGATTCATGGAGATTTTGTTTTGTATATTGAATCCATGGCCATTAAGGCAACTAATACATATCAATAAAAATGGCTGATAGTAAAAACATGCAACTCCAAAATTTTGAAAAATATGATTTATGTAAATTGTAATACATCATCATCAGGAAAAAGAAAAAGAACAATTAACACTAAAATATACAGGGTGTTGCACTTGAAAAATACCAACTTTGGGTCAAATCTTTGAAACAATGGTACACATTTTTTTACTGCTACCTTTTTTCTATCTCACATCGGTAGTAAGATATAACGTCTCAAAATGTCAAACTTTTCGTTTTCACCGTATGTGAGAAACAAAAGTAGCTAGATTGATTCTGTTTGTGGTATTAAGTTTCACAAAAAAGTAGCACAGGATCACGAAAACCGCAAATCTTTATCTTTAAAAGCAGCTGAAATACACTGCAGTCTCAACGAAAATAGGACACACTGTACATATAGTACCTATGCGCAGCAAATTTGGTGACATAATCACCATTTTTGTGGTCAAGGTAAAAATGGATGTTTTTTTTTGAATTTTCAAAAACTAATTTTGAATTCGTCAGTTTCTTCTAGCTAGAATATATTTGGCCTCGTATCGTAAATACAATTACAGTGGGTACATCCTCTTTCCATCAGTAAAATCACACTTTTAAAGTAAAACAAGTACCGACCACACATACCCATCTGTTGCCAAGCCTACAACCGTTTTTGTGTTGGATTAACCGCAGGATTTGAAACTTGCCAAAGAAAATATATCGACTAAACAATGAACAAAGAAGAAAATGATTAAAATTACTGTCTCCGAAATCTCCTGAAAAGCTTGGAGCCCATGTATTGTCTTAATATTTAAAGAAAAACCATTACTTTTTGGCTCATTTTTTAAGAATCAAAAAAACGCGCTATTGTTTGCGTCTGGACACACTTCTGTGGTTTTGGTTGATGATGTGCTGAATCAGATTATGCCTTGGAATAAAGTAGTTGACGCGCGTGTCTTGTAGTGTGATAGTTTATATTCTGTAAAACCTGGGAGGGGGACAACGGAGTATTTACTTTCAAAACTTATGCCTCTTACAAATGTTGCTTAAAATTGTGACAAACATTGATATATCGAATGATATACAGTGCAATTTTGGTAAGCCACACTTTTATGACCAACTCTGTATAATTAAAATTACTGCAGGCTAGTAGACATTGAAAAACCCAAAAACTTCTGTATAGAACTTTTTTTGTTGTATATTTTTCTGACCTGATAATCGATTGTCCAGAGACTTATCAGCGACCCTGTATAAAAAGTACCATTGAAAACGTAAAATGCGAGGTAAAATGTATCATATGAGAATTAAAAGTTTGGAATTACACATAACCGTGTACAGAAGATAATAAGCTGCAAAAAGTAAAGTTTCCTTCACACGATTTTTTAGTGTGGACAAGTACACGATTATGTAGTGCGCAGCAAACCAGAAATGAGGAAATATCTTGGGAAATCAATTTTTAACATGCCACCAATGGTTTCAGTGCTGACTTATGTACTTGTGCACAAATTCATGTGTAAGAAACTGTACTTTATTACTTATTACTTTTTACACCTTACTTTGCTGTATCTGTACTGTTACATGGAAATTAAAAAACTTAATTTTTACACGTTACTTTTATATAAACCACCTGTTGTATTATGGACTACCTATCAAATCAGTCAATGGATGCAAAAATGTACATCAACAAAAACCTGTTAAAGAACCCCTTAAAATTGATTATGTGCTCAATTTCGTCAACGCTATGCAGCAATAGACAAGCCATGTCCACATATAATCATGTTGCTTACCATTTCTTTGATTTACATCTCTACCATTTCTCTCTGTAATCACAAAATGCATTAAGATATGTTAAACCATGTCCTCAAAACTTACTTGGTGATTTGCGGGTCTTGAAGGAGTTCTGTGGCTGCGCCTTTTTCGATGAAACATTTTCAAAAGTATCGATGTTTTGTTCAATTTCATCTATATTGATAAGTTGCACTAATGTGTCATTTATGTCTTAAATAAAAATAAATTAGATTTATCACAAAATCAAACGCATTAGGCTTACCAAAGGATTCTTTTTGAAATGATGGTCCGATATTCACATTCCTGTAATTCATAACTTTTATGCATATAAAATAATTAGCTTGTGAAAAACTTAGCGATACAACTTTGAAAATGTATCTAACCTTAAAAAACTATAAACATCTGTTATGGTAGTCACGTGCGGTCACGTGGGCGCTTTTGTTTTATTAAATACACGGTGCTTCAAAGCGACATTCCCCTCTAAAAATTTTACGTTTCTTTACTTCAAACATTTTTCACTTTAAAGAGTCCCACTCATGCATTTTAATGTGGCAGTGGCAAACATGTATCGTTTGCACTTCTGTTGAGGCTTTTTAGATGTGCGGGCAAATTCACGATTTAGAACATGTTTTTCATTCATTAGTAACCCGTTTGTAACGATCACGTATTTAGTCAATTTTTAAATAATTTTTTTAGGAACAAAAAAATTGAACATTTCATACATCAACTTTGATCAATTTTTTGGTAGTTATTTTAGGAACTGAAAGTTGTCCTATTTTTGTATTTTTTAAAAGTGTGTAAATGTTAAACATTTTTAAAAAATAAAAGTAACTAAAATAATTTTCGAACATTTCGGAAAAAAAAGAAAAACTGGGTTGAGAGCAAATTTGAGAGACCTTGAGCGGCACTCGCGAGATGAGTCAAAGAATATCTCTAGATTTAATCACGTTAAACATTTACAAGGTGACACTGTGAACGTTTGTGGTGGATATAACAATTAATGAAGCTTTATTTTTGTTTTGTTAAATAAAGTGCACGATAGTATTTTTTTTAACGAGGTTAATCATCGGCGACCTTACATTCTCTTCAGTCTTCAGTGAGTTTAATATGTATTCTGTCTGTGTACCTGTTCATATTAGGAGTGTAGGCGGCAACCAAACCTTGTTCCATTCTATTTTCTTCATGCATTTCACAAATTCTACTATGTACAGTGGACAATATGTATATTATCCAAAACGCAAACGCCTGATACTGCAGAATGTCATTCAATAGATTTCTTTTCCAATGAAGCTAGATTTTTCACAAATAACGTCTTTTCATGTCATTGTAGGTTATCTCAAATTTATCTGTGGTATGCAGTGTAAAAATTGCAACCATCGATGTAAACCGTCCTTTAAGTAATGAGCTTTTTACTGTCGCGGTGACGCGTATACAAACGTGTCTATGGTTTCAAACTGTCAATTGAGTTGAGGTTATGAGTTTATTTTAAATCTTCGATCAGAGTGCGTGATCGTAAGATTTAAATACCCTTTAACACACCAGAAACTTATCGACCGTCTTATAATTTGCATGTATTATTAAATCTAACTATTTTAGCCTTCTTTAATAATTATACATATAACTGTAATCATGTATATTTATAACGTATCGCGAATAAGTCGCCACATATCAAAAGCTTGTAGCGCCTTATTTCAACAAAAGTGGAATTTATTCCCGTTGTTGTCTAATCTGAATAATGTAAAACTTATATCGACTAATAGAGGAAAAGTTAGAGGTATGTACATATAAGAGATGTGATAAAAGGTTATCTATCTAATTTGACTATTTGAATAAATCCTTCATTGTTTTTTGTCTATGTGTATGTTAGTCTAGTCAAAGATGTCAGTCCAAGCAGTATCTCACGCATCTTTTTTATTTATTAATATATTTCTTATTTCACAAGGTCTGAACATAAAACAGAAAAGTTCTTTCGGCCAACTAAAATATTAACACTATTTTTTTTGTATCAGAATGGACGTCGTGGAGGAGTATTATTACCGGATTTGTACCCATAGGTATTTGTTTAGTAGCTGTAATGCAATGGCGTGCTTACAGAAAAATATCCAGTGCGCATTCGGCAAAACAATGGCAGATTTCTTGCTATTGCGCGTTGCCTCTTCGGATTACAAGTAGATGTTGGGGTTGGTTGGCAGGTAATCGATTAGAATTATTTCGCCTCGTAAAAGTATAATTGCAGATAAAGAGATTCCTACATGGATACGCCCATACATTTATGGTTTGTACACTTCTACATTTGGAGTTAATTTGAATGAAGCTGCAAGTGAGGATTTCAAATCTTATTCCAGCATAGGGGACTTCTTTGCCAGGTTTTGTTTCTCGAATGTAATTTAAATTTGTAACATTTTTTTCTTCTTAAGGCCTTTAAAAGAAGGAGTTCGTACTGTAGATCACACCACTTGTTTGGTATCTCCATGTGACGGAACTGTCTTGCACTTTGGCACTGTCAGTTCAGGAAATATAGAGCAGGTGGGCACACATGTTTGACCTACTTTGCATGTTTTGCCTTCATATGTGTGTTATTTTATTAAGAGTGGGCGTTTATCTCCTAGAAATTATTTAGTGTCTGTTAATTATTTTTAATATGTAGTAGTGACCCAATCACCAGTTGTTTGTTCATTGACCTTGTCTTAAATTGATAACTTCCTGCTCATTTATGCTGCACGTTATCATTTAATTTGATTAGTAAATAATTTTAGTAATAACTTCTATTGCCACCTTTAGGTGAAGGGTGTCACATATTCTTTGGAAAACTTTCTAGGGGAAAATAGTTGGAATTCGAGAAATAATGTAGAAGAAGACAGTTATCAAGATTTATTATTGCATAAAGTGTCTCCAAATTCAAAACTTTACCAATGCGTGATATACCTCGCGCCTGGAGACTATCATAGGTAAGATTACAAACTGGAGTGCACATAAGAAACGTTTTGACATCCTTACATAATTTTATCTGCGCCTGTAGGATAACTCACTTATCCCGGTCATTTTAAGTGGGATAAGAACTTAATTACCACACTCAGTGGGATAAGAACTTCATTACCACACTCAGTGGGATAAGCCCTTGTCAAAACAATGTATGATCAAAAATCAACTATCAAGATTATATATTGTAAACATTAACGTCTGATGGAAGAGTTCCAGACTCACTCATGACATAAGCAAAGAAATCAGAAGCACATACTCATGCTCTTACAATAGCTCGGGCTAACGCCCTCGTATGCGCAATTGTCGCATTCGTAAGTTAATGAGGCCGTTATCCCACTGATTAAATAAATAACTATTACATTTGCTTTTTTGTTATAATTTTTATGCATATTATGGTCAACATTTATAACATATAGGATACTACAATAATTATAGTGCTACCGTCAGTCACATAGCCTAATAATCTCTTAAAATTCCCATACAATCCATGCCGCCATGGTTTACGGTTTCAAGATAATAGACGATCTTATTGTCCAGCTTGTGGGGCAGCTGGAACCGGACCAATTGTACTAATCAATTTATTACACAGCTATTCTTTGTCCACAACTGTACTGTATTTAATCACGCAATCAACTCACTGGGTAATAACTTCTTAACAGGAGCTGTCAAACTAATTAATACTTGACGTGACTTGGTACAAAATTTCAACCAAATTGGTCTGCTCCTTACTTACTTATACCCTGCCTATGATTGTGTACACAAGATTATATAAACAGATTGTATCAACAAGAATCAAAATATAATGTAGTGATCTATTGGTCTATTGTATTTAATAAATTGTATGGTTAACTTATGCCAATATTTCTTTTCAAGTTGCTGAAGTAGGTACTAATGATGCATTTTTGCAGGTTTCATTCCCCCACAGATTGGGAACCAACATATAGAAGACATTTTTCCGGTAAACTACTTTCAGTTAATCCGGGAATGGCCAGATGGTTGCCGGGCTTGTTTTGTTTAAATGAACGAGCAATTTACGCGGGAAAATGGATGCATGGGTTTTTCTCAATGGTTGCTGTTGGTATGTATTCAAGGATTATAAATTTCATTCATTAACGTATTAATTGTTGTCTAGGTGCGACAAATGTGGGCTCCATAAAGATTTATTGTGATAAATTGTTAGAAACAAATAAACCAAAGTATAAATCTAAAAATGTAATGGATAAATGTTTAGATAGTAATCTTCGTTTTAAGAAGGGTGATCCGTTTGGAGAATTTAGAATGGGTTCAACTATAGTTATTATATTTGAGGCGCCGTCCAGTTTTCAATTTAAATTGATACCAGGAGAGAAAGTCAAAATGGGACAAGGGATATGCTGTGCTAACAAGGAGAAATATGTTGATCGAGTACAAAAAACAAAAACAAATGCGTTTATTCATGCCACTTAATGCAGGCTATTTGTAAATAAGATATTTATTTTTATAAGTATTAAGTCAATACATGTACTCATTAAGTTTGTTATTTACAATATTTACCTTTCACTTCACTGGTAATGGAATTAGTGATTTGGACTTACTTCGGTGTCGCATTTTTATTAGTTGACAGTTTTTCTCGTCTAATTGCTAGGCAACAGATTTTCATTACCTATACAATAAGTGAAAAATCGTATGGAAAGTGGTACTTTCTTTCACGATTTTTACTATGCGTTTCCATGGAGTTTACTCCTGTCTATGAACAATAGCATCCATTTTTGAGTGACAGTAAATCGCGAATGTCAATAAAATTATTCAATTGTGGGTTATTATGGATCACTATTAGGGATGGGCGATAACTGTTTTCACCTATCGATAAGTATCGGGTACTTACCTATCGATATATTTTACTTATCGATATGCCGATAATTATCGAAATATCGATGGTTATCGATATATCGATAACTATCGAAATATCGTAGTTATCGATATATCGATAGTTATCGATATATCGATAGTTATCGATATGTCGATAGTTATCGATATAACGATAGTTATCGATATTTCGATAGTTATCGATATTTCGATAGTTATCGATATATCGATAGTTATCGATATATGATTACTATCGATAGATATCGATATGTCGATAGTTATCGCTAGGGATGGGCGATAACTGTTTTCACCTATCGATATAAGTATCGGGTACTTACCTATCGATATATTTTACTTATCGATATGCCGATAATTATCAAAATATCGATGGTTATCGATACACCGATAACTATCGAAAGATCGATAACTGCCGCTATATCGATAAGTATCGGTATATCGATAGTTCTCGTTATGGCGATAGTTTTTAATATATAGGTATCGATATAATATTACCGGTAATTTTTTTGAAAGCGTGTCTAAAAACTGCATGAGTTTACTTTTATATTTTGGCGAAAGAGCCCGACAAGACAAGAGGGCTCTTTTAACAAAATATGAAAATAACCCAATGCAGTTGTTGCAACTTTAATGGAGTTACCATATTAAATGTGCAATTATCGCAGGGCTCTTTAGCTTTCTACAATGCAATTACCGCTGTAATTAAGCGGTAATTGCACGCCTCATTCGAGAGAAATATTCGACGTATCGATAGTTATCGACAGGGATAGTTATCTTATCGAGTTTTATTAATAAAATCCATTTTCCGGTTTATTCTCGTGTAAAGTGACTATTAATAGTTACTCGAGTTTCTTTGCTACCTTTATCAAGAGTTTTTTGTTAAATTTCGTAAATGTCAATCAATTGAAACTGTATATCTAATTTTGAAGTGTTCTTAGCTTTTTCTGTTTTTTTGTGACTGGTCCTCTGTAACCATCAATCAGATACCGATACATAGGCCATGATTACACCCTTTGATTGTCTTCTTTATTTTATCTAAAGAGTAGCCAACCATCAATCAGATACCGATACATAGGCCATGATTACACCCTTTGATTGTCTTCTTTTTTTTATCTAAAGAGTAGCCATTTTGATGCAACATTTTGTTCAAGTTTTTGAAGTGCTTCTTTTTTTGAGCAATCGTCAGTAAGACGAAAAGATCTATTTTCTAAAAATTTTATTACTGCGTTTATTTGGCAGGGATGATGATGTGACGTAACGCTTCTCTTGAGAAAGGGAGCAAAGTTAAGTTTCCGAAACGTCGAGCAACTAAAAATAGTAAATTTACACGAGAGTAAACCCGAAAATGGATTTTATTAATAAAAATAGTAGCGCTCGTTGAAATCTCAACAATAACATAATTTTATCGTACCAATAGTTATCGACACATCGATATATCAATAGTTATCGACATATCGATATATCAATAGTTATCGACATATCGATATATCGATAGTTATCGACATATCGATATATCGATAGTTATCGACATATCGATATATCAATAGTTACCGACATATCGATAGATATCGACATATCGATATATCGATAGATATCGACATATCGATTGTAAGAACCATATTTTAGGGTAGTCCTTAATAACGAAAAAGTAAAATGTCAACGCAACCCCTATTTGATAAATGTGGCAAGCTGACTGGTCAAGTATGCGCGATTCTGCACATATGGGTGCAAGGGTCTTAAGGGATCGTGTTAACTGTTAAGGCAGTTAAGTTGCGTACGCGCTCTGGTCACGATCGTATAAGGGATGCTAGGTAGAGCATCGGACGTTAGTGAGTTTGGTGTAATAGCTCTTTATTGTGAGTGTCTCCCACGCGTAGGTGGTGAGTGTCTCCCACGTGTAGGTGGTGAGTGTCTCCCACGTGTAGGTGGTGAGTGTGTTGTGCAGGCCATCGTGCTGGTCGTGCTTTGTTGTTGGGCTATGGTAAAACCCCTGGCAGATATCCGGATATATTCCTAGGCTTTTAGAGTGCATTATGTGCATGTGCCTATGACGCGGTCCCGCGGGTAGCTCCCGTTGATTATACCGCTGAGTGATCTACTCGCTCGAGTAGATCATGGTGTCGACCCAATACGAAACATAAAGGCCTCATTGTTAACACAAACAGTTCGGGGGTGAGCTCGACCTGGATGTCGTTCCCAGGTAGGGCAATGAGTGACATAGATCGACGTTACTGATCTATTGGCCGAGGGTCCTAGTCAGAGGGCCAAGGCGGGATGTGTATCCTAAATAATACACGTGCGCGCGGCGTAACCCTTTCTCAAATAGGTATGAGCTCCATCTTAACCCTTCAGGAAACCATCTCCAACGACGCATTCAACCCCAATCGCCAACCGGAGTGTTCGGAGATCCAGGAGCGCTTAGTGCCAGTTCGGGGCTAACGCCCCCCGGTGAGTTACTTAATTAATTGGCGAGGATTGCGGTTAAGCAGTCGCGATATTTGTTTACATGACCCTTGAGCGCGGGAGACGACCAGTCAGACTGAATGCTGCCATACCAACCCCTTACGCGTAGATTACAGAGGGACGTTTCTAATGAAAGGTGAGTTTACAGTAGATTTGTCGCATCTTAATAATGAGTTCTGACCAACAATTGGCTCCAATTTAATTAGTGACTTCCCTTGTTGACATATAACATACCCCCCCTCTTACACGATATATCAATAGTTATCGACATATCCATATATCGATAGTTATCGACATATCGATAGTTATCGACATATCGATAGTTATCGACATATCGATAGGTATCGATATATCGATACTTATCGATAAGTATCGATATATCGATATATCGATATATTTTTAGCTCTACCTATTGTTATTCGATATATCGATAACTATCGATACCTATCGATATATCGAAAAAAATTCCCATGCCTAATCACTATGCAAAAAAATTTCGTGTACAATACACGTGTTGAAAGTGTCTTTTTTCCATGAATTTGCTTGATTAACTGGGGCTTCGCCCTCATTAATCAAACTGCAAATTCATGAAAAAAAGTATCACTTTCAAAACTAGTTGTAGAGTAGTATATTATTATACGAGTTTAATAAGACGCTGTATTATCACACGAGTTCAATGGAACGAGTGTGATAATACGTCTTATTAAACAAGTGTAATATACTATTTTATCTACTTTGCTTTACTGAATTCTTGGAATTTTGGCTGCTCAACTTACCGTATTAAACTAGGGACTTTTGTGACAGTTGATAACCCTGTATGTTCAAAGTAACACACTGATCTAGTAGCAGTGAAACAAATTCAAATAATCTGTCATTTAATTTGGATGTAAATTTTTTGAAATGGAACACATTACTGTATGTAAACACAACCACGCACCATTCGTACACTTCACTCAGACTTCTATTCGTTTCATGCAGGTTTTCACATTGACCCTATTCCACCTACCGGACTATCCTACTGTCTGATCTGATGGCTCTGGGTAAGTATATTTGATGGCCAAGGACTATCCTCTCAAAATCATAACCACAGAGGAAGTGGCTGAAGCTTTTGTCACCTGTTGGCTATCACGGTTAAATTCCCATTACCTATCAGGGACGTTTTTTGTACCCTCAACATTGTTTTCGGCAATGATTCCACACCTGCAGTTACCACTTAGCAGCCAAAGGCCTAGTGGAACAAATTGATTGCTAACTCAAAGCAATGTTCCTGTGCAGCCCAATGCGTCCTGGCTCGAGGTGCTCCCTATCGTTCTGCTTGGAATCTGTAGCATTTTCACGGAGAACTTTCAAGCTTCCTCAGCCAAGTTTGTTTACGGTTACACCCTTCAACCTCGATGGGAAACCTTGTAACGATTTAGAAACTTAAATTAATTGCAATTGACTATAGGGATTATACCTTGAATATAACATGAAATCGGATAAGTTCGCATCAGCTATAATACAAAGTGGTACATTACTAATGTTCAAAGAAACACAATTAAATTAAAGACATTTACTGATTTTAAAATGAAAGTAACATTGTAGAGTTGGAAATCTTTTAGGTGTTAAGTGACCCCCATCGTGCTTGCGTGCATCCAAATCGATGCACTCATAACGGTTAAAACGACGAGAACACAGCCTTCTTTTTACATCCTCGAATTCCGATAGTGCACATGCTTGCAGCCACCATTCTTGTTACTTTTTTACTTGGGAATCTAAAAGCAAGTATGGCATAAATGAATTGCAGATAATTGCATTTACTTACTGGTGCCATGTAACCGAAGAATCCACTTTCCCACAAGTACCTGCATTCTTTATTTCTAAGTAATAAACACACTAAAATTGCCAAACATTAGGTATTTCTTTACAATTATTGTGGATCACTTACGTACACTGATTTATATAACTAGGAAAGTCTTCTTTACTATTAAACTTACACAAAAGTTCAATAATTTATTATCAAAACATACAATTTAACCTCAATCACTGACGTTTGACATTGACATATTCTGTGCCGCGACGGATGTTACCAATATACGACAAATAAAAATCACCAAAAACACGTTAATAATAGGGTGTTTTCATATTTTTTAAAAACTGGGCAAAACGAAAGCCCATTGGCCGTATAAACGAGCTACACATTTTAAAAAAATATCCGAGCCTTCATTTTCGAGTAATTTCAAAATAAAATTCGAAATCAGAAATTTGCCGCGTAAACGGACAGCCACGCGTTTGTACGGTCACCTGCTCTCAACTACGTCACAGTGCATGTAAACACTGGAAGTGTCATTATAAACAGCACGCGTTCTACGGTTTTGATTTGTTTTCTGCCGTGAATTTATGTTTATATAGATTGTTTTTATTACTATCAAAGACTACCTAACATTGTGCATGTTTAAAAAAGTATGGCGCACAAAATAAATGGTGTTTTGTGCCATGTTGTACAAGTACATCGGTGAGTACGCCAAACAAAATATTTATTTCTGTACCACTTGAGTATTCTCGCAGAAGAAATTGGTTTAAAGCAGCTAGAAGAGATATGCCAAAATCAAAACCAACGTTTTACTGCTGCGAAGATCACAGAGGATTTTTTAAGAAGTATTAAGTACTGGGGCAAATTGAAAATAAAATTAATCGGAGGGGGGGGGGGGTTAAAAAAATTAAGAATTTCTTTAAATGAATGTATTTCAGTAATGTGCTTAGAAACCTGCTCTTTATAAAATTTTCTAATGAATTTTCTGTCGGAATATGTCTCTTTGGAAGGTTCCCTGTAACGCCTATCCTTCGGTTCGCAATGTGCAAAACTACAGTCAAAAGATCTGATTGACGATGTCGAAGTCCGGCAGCCGAGGGAATATGTACTGTTAAAATCATGGGATTTAATTTATGCACTAAACATCCGTTGTGACAAATTCATTGTACAAATGAAACCTGAAACTGCAGATTAGTGCGGTAATTTAGTTCTTAGTTATTACTGCTGACAGGTCCCTTTAATAATGCTTTAAAGTTTAAAGCGTGATAGCCGACAAAATCCTCGAAAAAATAAGTTGGTTGTAGGTAGGTAAGTACCTAGAAGTAGTAAAATAAAATAGATAAACACATTTCTGAATTCATCAGCTGCATTAAAACGATCATCTTCTTTTATAAATTCCATCACCATAAAAATGTCTACGGATGGCAAATTGTTTGAGGACACTTTCACAAAGTTCTCTGAAGACATTTCAAGTTTATAACCCACGAAACAATCCCGCAATATAATTTAAACACACGACACAACACTATATCTACCAAGGTGAAAAGGTAAACAATCCGCCATTTATATACGGTGAGACGTCACATCGCATTGACCAATGACATTGCGTTTAGATTTCCCTTTGAAATTGTTGGTTTTAATCAGAGACATGTCTCTGGTTTTAATGAGTTTTCTAAG
Source organism: Photinus pyralis (assembly GCF_008802855.1). NCBI lineage: Eukaryota > Metazoa > Arthropoda > Insecta > Coleoptera > Lampyridae > Photinus > Photinus pyralis. The sequence goes on along the minus strand of NW_022170403.1, from coordinate 11,934,174 downwards.
TCTTATTGCTTTATAAAAACTTAAATATATCGTTTTTTAATGAGCGCATACCGTTACGCTCACCTTTATGTATAAAATACAGTACAAATTAGGTTAGTACGAATATATTGAAAACACCCTATAGCCTTCATAATTAAACTGTTTTTGATATAATAATGAGTCGATTAGTAACGCTAGTCCTATCCCTATACTTTAATTGATATATTAAACATTTGTTACCTGTACTTGGCCATTTCGATACAGATTTTTCATTAAGATACTGAACTTTGTACGATAAACTCCCTCTAATTGAGTTAACAGAGCATCTGGTCGAGTCAGTTTACGACCAATAGAAATGCAGCATCACGGGAACCACGGACTGCTGATCAAACAGTTGCATAGAGGTAGAAATGGCCCTAGCATGGGTGTGGCCCAAGGATGCTATATAAAAACGGCCTAAATGGCTAGTTTTGGTATTCGGAGAAAAATTTCTTAGTAAAGTAGAACCTCTTACGCATCGCTCCTTGTTGCGCGAACGCTGCTGACTATCTTTCCCTCTCCGTCTCATTCGCGACACTCGACTCGGCGAGGGCGGTAGGTTTTTACTCTTAAATGACCGTAACTTTTTTATTATGAAAAATTCCCGGTAATGTTACAGAAAATAAAATAATCACAATGCTGTAATGTTCCTAGGGGTCCTCAGGAGTTGCTGGAAATATTGACTTACCCTAACTCTAACTTTAGCTGTCAAAATGTCGGAAGTTCGCGCCATTCAGATCTCGGTAATATTCGACTTGGACGAATTTGTACGAATGGACTCCTACGTTGTCATTTTCCTATGGCGGTCTTTTATGCGTTTGTACGTGAGACACAATCGGGAAGGGAATTAAATAAAAGAAAGAATTTTTGTGCGTCCGAAAGGGAAAGAGAAAATGAAATTTATTACGCACGGGGCTTGGTTCAGCAGAGCAAATCCAAACCGAAAAGCCAGGAAAAAAGAACCAGCAATAAAAAAAACCTGGCTAAACACAAATACAAGAAATAAATCAATTACAGGTAGCAATGTACAAACAGAAATACGAAAATCAAACATCTCAAATCGTACAACAAAAATCAAGTAATAAAGGCAAATGTGCCTAGAACAAATTAATCAAAAACGATAGATACACTTGACATAATTACAAATTGTGAACAAAATAAATCATTGGGGTATAAAAACACTACCTGAAAAAAAACCATCAAGAGTTCATTTTAAACCACGTAGAGCAGGCATGTCCTTGTCCCGACCTTGCTTATCATTCATTTATTACGTAACAAGTGCAAGTGCACCTGAGAATGCCAACACGGGTATTCAAGCGGAAGCAGACCACACCACATACAAAAATCCACATTTTAAACAGAAGAGAAATTAATCAGAGGGCCCCCCTTTCTCGCTAATGCGAGACGCTAAGAACTGCAGCCTGCGCGAGAAGAAAAAAATAAACATATATTATACAGCGACAGAGCAAACTGCATGTGGTTCTTCTCTTCCACGGAAATAAATTATTAATCCAAACATTCAGGGCAGTAACATTCTAGCAATCCACTCCCGCGTAAACACATTCAAATAATCATGGGAAACATTGCGGCATAATCAGGCGCACAAGGAGCCCAGCTAAAACATGACTCATTTAACGCTAAACTCAAACAATAGCCGCCCACGCCATGCCTGCAATCAGCAGAGGTCAAATCTAAAGAAAAAGTCAAAACGAAAACAAATAAGGCATGAAATTTAAACATCGAATTTAAAATAGCTTAAATAAAACGAGTACTACCTTGATATCGCTTGGAAAAAATATATCAAACACTAACTAAACTTTGAAAAGCACACAAAACCGCTACTCCACCATCAAAATCTGGACCACCAGTGCTCCCGCCGACGCCACTCTCCAGCTTTCTGTACTAAATTCACGTCTGCGCAAAGCGGGATTCTAAAATTCCTTTAGTTGTAAGATGTGTTGCCTATCGGTAGGGGTTCAACATCACAATGCTGAGAAAATAAATACTTTCGGTGGTCTACATAGTCGCGCGCGTGAAAATGAGTAAAGTTCAACTTTAGCGGCGTATAACTTTTGTCAGGACCACGGGAAAATGTCGTAAAGCGAGATTCTGAAGGTTCAAGCATTTCTGAACAAAATGGTGGGGGTCCCAATTCTTTCTACTCCGAAAAAAAATTTTGGACGATTTCGCGGGTCTCTCCGCTGCACTACAAATGAAAACGTTGATAATAGCTCTTAAAAAATATTTAAAAAAATCGCGAACATTTGATAACTCCGTAAAAAAACAATTCTTGGTCGGTTTTTTCACTTTCTACAGATATAACTAGGTTACGGTTGGATGAATGAAGCTGATTTTTTTTACAGACTAATGGTAGGTACTGCCATTGAATTGTAATTTGCACTGCCAATGACTTGATGGTGTTCCTTTTTTAAATTTTTTCTCTAATTACAAGTTATTTTATAATAATAAGATTATAGCTTACTTACTAGCAAGCTGTGATAATAGTGTGTATAATCAATGCCCGAAGGCATGGTTGGCGGTGGATAAAGCAAATAAATGGGTTCTTCTTCTTTACTACGATAAACAATATAAAACTTGTTTCATATACAGTGATATTAATGTAGAAGTAGACATAGGGATTTCCTATGTCTACTTTTACATGATAAAAGTCTCCTGAAAGACGCCTAATTTTATGCAACCAAAGTAACTATACCTACAACAAATGAGAATCTGCTTGTCATAGTAATTAATTTGAATTATTATCGCTTTGACTTCCCTATTCTAATTTCGGTTCGTGTGCGATGTATTCAACTAAAGCAAAAGTTGATATTTTCAATTGGTATAGTGCCGAGAACAGTTAAAGGAGCTTAAGAGATTTATTTTCTGTGAAGCCAAAGCAACAATATTCAAATTAATAATTAATATGACAGCCAGATCTTTACTTGTTTCAAGAAGTTATTTTGTTGCATAAAATTAGGCGTCTTTCAGGAGACTTTTTATCATGTAAAAGTTAATTGCACAACACACACACACAGTAAGATCTGAAGCTCCATGATACAATCAAACAGTATTCGAGTAAAATGATACGATATATTATGTGCTGTAGATATTGATGTGTATACGATGCTCTTGAAAAATGCCTTCGATCATTTTTCGCAGCCGCCGGAATAGGGCTAGCTTGGAGGTAAAGCAAAACAGAAAGCCGAGGTCATGTTGTAGTACCAAATGCCAAGAGTATATACGTTATATAATCTTTGGTGGTACTTATAGTACACATATCAAGATCTTTGCGATCAAAAATGAGTTGCTGTCGAGTCACCTTTGGAATTTTTGTTTATATGGGAAATCGTCTTAGACCATATAGTATATACTACATGGACTGCTAATTGTAACTAAAATATGGTCAAGGACATTGCCTGGGTATGTGCGTTTCAGGGTAAACGAGTCTGTCCGAAATTGTCCGATGAGACACGATTTGAGGCTGTCAACCTATAAATTAACAAATGTCAATTAATTAATTGCCCAGATATGGCAAAAAAAGCAAACCTATTCTTATTTGTGGACGTATAGAAGATAATCAAGTGTATTTAAAGCTTCTCGTACTACGCGGTTACCATAAAAGCTACTCTTTACGCGATCCGAGTGGTGTTCATACGATTTTAGTTTAGATTCACATACCCACGACTACAGTGCCCTCTATCCGTGACCAACCATTTTGTATTGAAAGCATAGGGCTAATAGCAGTCCATGTATTATATGGTCTAAGGAAATCGTATTTAACATGAACTTCCATAGGCGACTAGACGGCAACTGATTTTTGATCGCCCGTTATAGACAAACAACAAGATACCAAATGCAAGGTAAGAGTATTTTCTTCAATTTTGGTGTCTTGCAGTTATAAACTGTTATTAAAGTTAGGAAAAGCATTTTTTTTTTCAATTTAACGAAAATGCGTTTTTTCAAAATAATTCTGTTTCTATGAGGAAATGAGGTTTTTATAGACACTATTTTGTTGCATTTGAGAAAATAAAGAAAGTGAACGTAAATTCAAAACTCTGTCTTTCATAGTACATACCACACCACCATACTGCACAGTGCACACACCCTTTAAATGGGGGCAGGGAGTGAAGGACACGCAATTGAAGGTTGTCAAGAAATTTCTTTTTCTTACAAATGACAATACCACAAGCAAATAATTTCAACATTTAAGCAACAGATATATAACAATGTTATAGCTCTTCTAATCTATTCTGTAATCGTACGAATAAGTCTCGGTCGTGCGAGTCGATCGGTACGGGATACGGCTTGAAATGAGACCTTTAAGTTCACTGGTAGATTTAGTTAAAAGTTTCAAACCACTTAAAAATGTTGCATCCATATAGTAACACTTTTTTGAAGTCACGTTATCGCCTTTGTTCGTGGTCGTATCGGCGATATGTGTGATTTCCCAGTCAAAAACATGGTCTACCAAATCCACTTCCTGAAAAAAATAATTTGGTTACCAAAACTCTCCGTATGCCGTTTTACCTTCTTATTACCTACAGTTAGGTACGTATTAGATAAAGGATGGATAAGTTTAATTTAATTAAAAGCAAAATTGCTGTGTATCTGTATTTGAGAAGTCTCTTATAAGCAATTTACAATTTAATGTTCACTTTTTCAAATGTAGTCATTTTGATAGTTGCGAATACTTCCTCGGAAATTTGACTAAAGTAACCGTGACGGGTAATGGCGTTTTATCAAACCTTTGCAAGTTTCTAGTTAGTCTTAATCTGGGAAATAAAGGTATCTTATTATTTTGAGAACTTTTCGCCGCTAGTTCGTCAATTGTTAAATTCGAATGAACTTTGTCGGGATGTTTTACTATCACTCGAATCGGTTTTTTGGCATTGGGCAAGACATTTTTGTTAACTAAGGTTTGTCGTAAATTTGCAAGATGTCGTGCGGTTTCTGACCACCAACGACGAGTCTGAGGCACCTTAGAAGCTGAAGACTGATCCTGCTCCTTCTGGTTTTTTGGACAAGGGGGTATGCTGCTTTGGCTAGGTTTAAACTGCCTTATTGAGGCCTGGGTAGGTGCCGATATTCGATCAATCTGAAATTATTACACAATTCAAAGTTACCTATATAGCGGTATTCCAATAAAAAATACCGGGATTTGTTTTGGTTTCCGTTTCACTTTTGAGACTGGCGGTGAAGCAGCGCGTTTCTCCGGTTTTTTGGTTTTTGAAGAGCGTCCTTTAGAACGATTTAGTGAAGCCGAGGAAGTGCCAAACAGTCCTCTCGTCTCTGCCATTTGAATCATGTATTTGTTATCCAACTTAATAAATTCCTAAACATAATCCAGACATATAATAAATTAGTAGGTAGTAGTAGTTAATATAAAGCATGTACAGATGTAGTAGTGGGGTTAATACATTTTCGGGATTATAATTCGCTCTTAGCCCCTAGTCTAACTGACCAAACAGAATGGCAGGTAGCACAATTTGGCGAAACTGTAAAAAGTTCTCTTTCTACTGTAACACAGACACATCGGGCCGTATGAATAAAAGTAAGCAAATGCTTATACTTGCAAAATTCAAAGTAAATACTCGTAACTGCCCCTTCATACTGGTCTGTTTAGCATGGTTTAGCAGCGCTGCACTGCGTCCTGTCCTTCTGCTTAGAAGCGCTGCTAAGTCGCCCAGTGCGAAGGAGCATTTACGAGTATTTACTTTGAATTTTTCAAGTATAAGCATTTGCTTACTTTTATTCATACGGGCCATCGTCTTGATGGATGAAGTATAATTATTTGGGATTAGTTCATTTTTGTGCCCTTTCACAGAAATAAGTTTTATTGTAAGCAATTGTGCTTTACTTATAGCAAAGAGGGGTACAATGTACACAACGTGCAGGGTTCTCTCAATAAAGGACTGATTTCTTCACAATTTTGTTGCGCAATTATAGTAATTATACCTGTTTGCGAAAATTATATCGCAAAATGCAGTGAATGAAACATACAACTTTGAATCAACCAATTAATTATGATATTAGTTATTTATGTATTAAGGGTATAATAGTGATGTTTATATTCTCGAGGGCCTATGGCCCGAGAGCTTTTTAGTCGCCCGAGAGTATAAACATCAGTTTATGCCCGTGGTACATACACAATTTTATGTTTTACAAATAGTTTTCTTCGTCAAAATTCGTTTACAAAATAATTCATTATGTTTGATCAAGTATGCGTCGTTGGAATTTGTTAATGTGATTGAAACCATCCAAATGTCAAACGTAATTTTAAATAATTCAATTCATCGTGAATGAGCAAGAAGTTCCAGAAACTATACGAAATAAGGCAAATCTTGTGATTTAGTAGGTATTGACAATTAATAATTGACATTTCTAATTTTCAATGACCTGCAAATATTTGTTTGTTTTGTCATTAAGTATAAATGAGTTACTATGGTGATACTTAATGCCCTAGGGCATAAAGTGGTACTTTATGCCCGCGTATCACAGATATAAAATGTGCTATGATAGGTTAGTAAGACATAAAATCAATTATGAATCAATACTACATAATTACTACCTAAAGCCCTTTATATAAGTTAAATGTGCATATTTTAAACATTTTTTTCGTTTCATTTATTTAAAAGAACATTTATTAGAAACTCATACTAAAATTGAATGAGCAAGGTACATTTTTGGTGAAAATAAAATATTGTCTTGTTAAAAAAAGTGGTAAACGCAGAAGAGTAGGTAAGTACTTCTTGAACTCGAAAAACACTGGTTGAAACCTGCAAAATAACTTACTGACCAACTCCGCTGAATTAGGTACGCATTTTTGTGTCATTTTTTCTGCCTCACGGTGGGGGCGGCCCCCCCCCCCTTTAATCCGTCACTGCGTTACTGCACTTGAAACGGCAACTACAGATTCGTACCTACATACATATGGGGTTACAATGGTGACAATGCCGAAGATCGAATGTAGCCTTGACAGGTGGGACTGGTGCATCGTGTCTCGTGTGGAATATGCTGGAGGTGGTATTCCAAGGAATCTGAGTGTAAATATTGGTCTGTTGCTTTAACCCCAGAGAAACCCCGCAACCGATTGGTAAGTACCGCCCTCCAGTTAGCGTTGTGAGATGCAACAGTTTTAAGATGGGATCAGTGTAACGAATATTCCAGAAATCTCGATAAACATATGAAGGCGCCAGGAAAGATTAGTCATCGGCGATAAAGAACAAAGGCGAATGTGACGTAATATTTCCCAGAAATATGACGTGTTTGTTCGAGAACATTTCAGAAAAAACTCGAAAGCGTTCGGCAACTATCGAGAAAGGGGTGGTTAGCTATATAAGAAAATCGAATAGCGTTTCAGTTAGTCTTAGTTCGAATTACAACGTCGAAGTAATAACTAATAAGTAATTGTGGGTGATAAGTTTTAATATATAAAGCACGTAATTAAATTTACGTTACATCATTCTTAGACCCTTAAATTTATTTAGTAAGATTATACAAATTTTTGTAACAACTTCCAAATACAAACGATCTGATCCAGAACTTATATTGGTCGTCTGTTATTAGTTATTACAATTTACAATGTGAGCAATTGATCATTCCAAATAGGAGCTCTTTTACACGGCGATATTGCATGTACCCGAGATACAGTGTGTCGTTAGAATTCATGTGAAATACTCAAAGTGGCAAAATCTCTGGGCGACTGGGGCTAGCGAGAGAATAAAATTTAGTCGCCGATATTGTCTGCGAGAAGTATGCGTGTGTGAATGGCTCCTAACACGCAATGTAATGCTATGTTTCCACACGCGGCAAGCAGCTTGGCAAGCATCTCGGTAAGCTGCTCGGCGAATCACCGCGTACAAAGCGAGCTGTTTACACGCATCCGAGCACAACTCAGAACAAGCTCACAACCAAACATGGCGGACGTAGATGTTATTGAAGCTGTTCCGTTCGGTTTGAAATACGTACTTTTATTGGAAAAAACAACAACAACGAATTGAAAAGAGACGAAGAGCTCGGAGAAGGTGGTGGATGATAAAAATTTATAGAAATCGCACCAAGCCCGCCCACGCATGTAAACAGGTACACGAGCGCAAACAGATTCACCCTTTGATCTTTGTCGAAAAACCGACACTAGTTCGGATCGGTGACGAGCACAAGCAAAAGCAGGCAAACAGAGGCGGGCAGATGCGAGCAACCCATTTACATGCTCGTGCTCGTGATCGTGCCCGTTGAATGTCGCTTTGAACGGAAGCGTGGAAACGTAGCATTACAAGTGTGTCCGAGATACCAGTCTGCGGCTTTGCGGGCAGCTGTATCGTTGGTTATCTGTGACCCCGAGTCTGTGACAGTATCCCGTATCACTGTGTAAAAGCGATCTAAGTGTGGTGTCGCACTATGCGTTTTTACCGCTCCTGCTAAAACGGTTGCGGTTTGACAGCATATGATGCGGTTGCATCCTGTTGGTGCGGCGAAACCGCATATATGTGACTGGCACTGGTACCATTTTATAACGTGTGATATTATCATCCCGCCAAACAGGAGCGTTTTAGCAGGAGCGGTAAAAACGCATAGTGTGACACCACACTAAGGTAGTCAAGATGTCAGTAAATGCTATATCCAGGTGCTTCAAGTATGAATGGGACTAATCTTATTTTACAAATGTTTAGGGGTTTTACAGCAAGTCTCTAGGTTCTACATATTACTACTGACATTCATACGAGTTTCACATGTTACGAACGCGCCTATCGCCTTGAATAAAATGGATTTACCTACCTTTCTTTGAATTAATGCAAGATAGCAGCCTTCGTTAGCTGGATCGATAAATACATCGACGTCTGATGAAAGACTTGGGAGGCTTGGTTTGTCAAATATATCACAGTTAGGCACCTAAATTGTTAGGTCAATAGCAAAAACAAGTTTATCCACATCACATACCACAACGTCTTCGTACACCTTTTCAAAGTCTTCGAACACTTCGGCGGATGCTTTAGAAATAATCGATGGCCTTTTGGATGTACCGCTTGGTAAACTATCTTCTGAAGGGAAAATTTCAAGTTTCAGCGCTTCGTTATTATTTATTTCCTAACAGTATGGGTAACCATTAAGTGGTATCTACGTTTCTTTCACATACCTGCATCAGCAGATCAGTGTAGGAAGGGTCGATTTTTAATTTTCCTTGCAGCGCCGCGTGCTTTAACGTTGTGAGTTTATTGATTTCTTTCATAGATTTTTTAACCATTTCATCGTTTTCAACATCAAGTTCAGAATGCGTCTCGTACAATACTAGTTGAATCTGAAAAATGCTAATGATGAGTAAAAACCTAAGACGTTTACTTCTTACTTGCGGTCGCGACATGGCGTATTTTAACGTTCTTCTTTGCTCTTCTAGAATGGATGCGACTCTTTGCTTACCCTCCTCTGTAATTTCCGATTCAGTTAGAATTTCTAACATTGCAAGATCGCCACCTCGACTGCAGACCTATATTTGAATTGTCATTAATGTGTAATTACTAAAAATTAATAATATAACCAAATCGATAGGGTCGCTGATTGCTGAATAACTATTTGGTGGTGTTGCAAAAACGGCAATTACTTTCTCTAAAAAGGTAGATTCAGGTGGTATGTCAGTTAGTCGTTCGGAATAAATTAGCACGTTCTTAATGCCGATTTCCTGCAAGTAATTGCCATATTCCTCTTTTCTGAAAAAGCGTCGGTTTACAAGGTATGAACCTATATGGCTTTTAGAATGATTACCTCGATCCTGCTCCAAAAACAAGCAAATTATTAATTTTTGCATTTTTAGATAAAAGCATTGCAAGGTATGCCGTTGTCCGAGGAGAATTAACGTGACTTTGTATTACAGTTCCAGTAAGTTCCAATTCGCTTACAACTTTCCCAAAAGTAGCGGGTCCAAGGCAAAACGATCTGTCCTAGACAAAACACACGTTTATATACCTAACGTGAGGAACAGCAAGAACCTTTCTATTTTAAATCTGTTTCAGGCACTTATAAATACGGAACTAAATTATGAAAGAGCAATGCCATACATTTTTAACGTCCAAGATATTTAAAAACGTGAATTTGTATTCACTGCGCTCAGTTTTGATTAACGTAGGTATCTCCTTTACCTTAAAAGTCGCATTTTTTTGAAATTTAGGTACACTAGGTCACTATAAAATCGAGTGAAGGGGGATAGACAATTTCAAAGGTAGTATTATCATTTCATGAATATTTCAGCTAAAGGACAAGAAGCTTATGGCCACAATATGGAGTTAGCCTAAGGCTTAAGCTGGTGGTCATCAACTCGGAGATGTGGTTTGGTTGCATCGCCACGATAGATGACGCGACGCGGGCTATCATCGTAATTGCAAAGGATCGTATATACAGTCGTCAAGAGAATAAATGACTTAATACATCAGATACGTAAACTAGTACGCGTAAAAAGTTTACCGAAAACTTAAGCTTGAGCGAGTTTATGAGTCGATGGGCTCAAAACTTCAAATTCTGATATCTAGAAAGCAAGTTATAGGAAAACTCGAAAAGTTCTGGACAAGATATATCTGCTGGTTGGATTGCAAAAAAAGTTATTGCCGTCGGATAGCTCAATTTAACGGATATTTTAAACAAATAGAAATAAATTGGCGCACTTCTGCTTCAGACCACTTGATTGCAAATAAAAACAAAAAAATCTAAATTTAGTAAGATTCACATAACTATATTAAAACAACTAAATTCTTCCTTCTAGTACATCCTTTGTAATAATAACAAAATAAATGTTAATTCTACACTAAAATCAAGTATAATTATATACAATTGGATATACTTTTAGTTTTTTTTCAAACCGGTTAAAGTGAATGGGCCAATCGTCTTCTTTACTAATATTTAAAATCCGATTCCCTTAAAGGAATTGATTTATTCCTATTTTGAATACAAAAATCTGGTTACCTTATCTATTCAAGAATATAATGGTGTTCCATGGCCGTCCAAACCCGAAGTATTAATTGATCCACTACGCTGATGTAAAATGATTGATTCGAAAAATTGAAAAGTGCAGAACATTCTATATAAAATCCTAGGTCTCGTATAATGAATGGCTACTTTGATTTGGAGTTGAAACACAGTCACTCGAAAATTTGGTGATCCGACTGTTCAGAGCGGGAGCTCCGACCGTCGCGTCGCATCGCGATTGACGTTTGATAGTAGAAGCTTCACACATTGAGATTTAACGCGGCGTTGGTCGCTCTCACCTTGAATGTTTACGCTTTATCATATTAGATTATTTTACGGTCGTCGCATAGAGACGCTAACGTAAACGCACGAAGCTATCGCTTATTAGAATACTCACACCAATATATTAAAAAAAAGCACCCTGCTATAAATTACAGGAGGTCAACTTAACCGCACTTTTACTTAAGAAAAATAAAATGTGAACTTTTACGCTCCTTATCTGTCTGTCTGTATGTCTGTCTGAGTCACAAAGGTTCCGGAACTAGAACTACACCACTTACAGACTTGGTATTGGTGTCATTCGATCAGATGTGAAAAATTATTTCATGTTTAATGTCCCTAAGGGCTATTAAAATTGAAAAAAAACAAATTTGAGAGTGCACTCTTCGCCTCTACCTTGCAAGTGGCTTAACGAATTTTTATTAATTTTTGTAGATCTCCCTAAATTTGGAGTAGATATGGCATGACATCTAAACCGACGGGTTTTTCAATTATGTGAGTTTCATCAGCATTTTTGGAAAATGCACAATGTATAATTAAATCAGCTCATTAAGCTCAACATTTACTTAAGTGATTACCCTCGTGATTACCTTTGCGACTCAGACAGACAGACAGATAAACATCAAGAGTGCAAAACTGCACTTTTTATTTTTTGAAAGTAAAGGTGCACTAAAAATGTATACTCAAAATACATGTCAGGGTACCCAATTTTGGAAATGTACAAACTTAATTTTTTTCAATGGAAAGTCCTTCTTTTCTCTTCAGCAATGGATCTAAAACGACGGTTTATGTAATAAGTGAAACAATTTGGGAATCCATTGGAACTATATACAAGAACAATATTTTAGGATGGTCCTTAATAATAAAAAAAATTATCAAAGTCCGCGTTTGAGATCGAAGGGACTTCAGCGCATTTTTGTGTGGCAGATCAGTATTCTATTAGCCACTTTCGACTCAACCATCAATAACAGATCTTGTCAAAGGCTACTACATTCACTAACCGCTTCCCACTTTCCGCGTGCACCCGCAATTCGCTTTTAAAGTTTTGACTCCACCATCAGTAAGATCGTGTCGGGGGCTACCACATTCCCTTTGACGGTACCCCCTTCCGACGTCCCGTTTACCCGCAATTCGTGTTTGAAGATTCGACTCCACCATCAGGAAGATCGTGTCGGGGGCTACCACATTCCCTTTGACGGTACCCACTTCCGACGTTCGGTTCACCCGCAATTCGCGTTTGAAGATTTGACTCCACCATCAGGAAGATCGTGTCGGGGGCTACCACATTTCCTTTGACGGTACCCCCTTCCGACGTTCGGTTCACCCGCAATTCGCGTTTGAAGATTTGACTCCACCATCAGGAAGATCGTGTCGGGGGCTACCACATTTCCTTTGACGGTACCCCCTTCCGACGTCCCGTTCACCCGTAATTCGCGATTGAAGATTTGACTCCACCATCAGTGAGATCGTGTCGCGGGCTACCACATTCCCTTTTACGGTACCCACTTCCGACGTCCCGTTCACTCGCAATTCACTTCTATTGGCGACACGAGAAAGAGAGACAGCGATTCGAGATTTACGAAACGTTAAACCGCGTGAGTTCGCAACGGAAGGTAAAAGGCGCCCGAAGTTGACTACTTCTCGAAGACGCGCGCGCGCGCCTCGCAAAAGATCGTTAATTTCGCCCCTAGGACAAAAAACAAAATTCCGCCACGCAGGAGTTGTGCGCGTTTACAACATCTTTCCGACGACACCAATTTGAAAAGAATCGGACCAAAACTGTAGTAGAAGATAGGAAAAAACTGAAAAACTTTCACGTTAGTATACTACGCTCGAGGATGACGCCCAGATGTCGCCAACCCCACATCATGTAGCCATGTCCCTAAGGTTGACAAATTTCACGGCCCTGTAGATACACGTACACCCGTTGCCTTTCTACAAGAGTTCTTCTACTTGCCCACATTTGCTGCCAGCCAGCCAGCCAGCCAAAGTGAGATTAAAAGCTACTTTTAACAAATAAATTTGCAAAAATGCGCTAAAAATCAAAACTTGCAAAAAACGTCCATTTAGACATTACAGAAATACCCATAAAATAAAATTTTGATAGCGTGGTTAGATTATTTAAAACATCCGAAGCAAATACAAAATAAATGAATTTTGCACATTTCAAATTCATTTATCAGATATTGGGCGTTTGCATAATAATTGTTGCATGAGTAACGATTTTGACAGCTTTTGGGTAAAACCATCATGACCATTTAAGACCAAAATTGCTGCTGTATTCCTTAGATGCTTGTATGCCAATTTCCAGCTCATTTGATGACTATAGTTTTGGGCAAAACTTATAAATAAAAATTGAACTGCTTTGATTGAAATGCATGTGAAAGCCATTAGTTCATGGCATTTGAGTAATGTTTCTCGACGTTTCCAAACAAAATAGGTGTGTAAATGACGACTTACGCGTCTTGATAGAAACGCAACAAAGCAACGAGACAATGTGTTATACGTAAATATTAGCACAGATTTAGTATATTTAAATCTGTGATATTAGGTTTTAGTAGCTCTCTTGGCCAAAATACACGTAGCCCAACAGCGGATGCACAGACACAAATATAAAATTGGAGATATTTATAAATATACCTATCTATCGCCGCCCTTAGTAATATTCGCAGTGACGACGGTTAAAAACTTTTGTCGCAATTATTAAGGGGGCTAGGGATAGAGTCACTGAAATTTGCAATAAAGTCAAAACTTTTGAGTAATTTTTGAAGCCCAAATATTAATTCTAACTAGAGGTCTTATCGGAAATTGATAGAGATATAGAAAGTCATTCAATGTAGCGATTTATTTTTTTGATAAAATTATTTAAGTCGTGTATAAATGATAATATTGAATTTACTAAGAACGCGAATACTGGCCTTAGTAAAAAAAATATTTAAAAAGTAAATGCGCACAATTTATTTAGTAACTAAGTGGATTAAAAAAATATATTACGAACTGCTTCAAATTATGAAATAAAACGTAATTTTTACTCAAAAGTTTATATAAAATATAGCGACGGAAGAAATGCAATACCTTCCATACAATGACGATAGGCAACTCAGGTAGCACTTTTACCTGGAAAATATTAACACCTAATGACCATTATACTTATATACAATGGTTTATGACCCTCTGGATTCTGGATTACGATAGGAGGGTGAACAGTGTCCACGCGTACTTAGGCCTCAAATTCGGGCCCTTTGTACTACCTCCCTGACTAGGGTCGCCCGACCCCTCAGCATCACTCAAGCCATCCCACACGTGAGATGAACCTTAGGACGCTGGAAGGGGAGGCGGCTCTAATCGTAGCCATGTCCGGCCAGGATTCCCCCAACATGGATCGTCTCAGTTGGACTAGAGCGGGACATTCACAGAGTATGTGGTATGCCGTCTCGTCGTCTGTGTAACATCCTCTACAAGATGGTGATTCCACCAAACCCATGCAGTGCATGTGCTTGTTTAGTTTACAGTGCCCAGAAAGAATGCCCACGAGTAACCTCAGGTTCTTCCTTGATAGCCCTGTACAAAAACGCGCCAAGCTACGAGATGGTCCTCGTAGCTTGGCGCGTTTTTGTACAGGGCTATCAAGGAAGAACCTGAGGTTACTCGTGGGCATACTTTCTGGGCACTGTAAACTAAACAAGCACATGCACTGGTTTATGACCCTATTAGACCAGTAACAAAAGAATCTCAATGCCTTCCATTTATTCGTCTATTAGTACCAACGATAATTGACCGATAATTAAAAAAATATTGTACGTCAATAAATGTAATATTCAGGAGTAACAACGTTTTAATTTTTTAGACCCGTTTCATACATTTGATGTAGGTGTATTGTTACCTACTTATCAAAAAGCAATTTAATAATATCGATTACATAAAAATTATGTACAATTTGGACGATTATAGATAAACATAACGAATTGTTTGTTGTCGGCACCTTCTTGAATCTAGCAGTTCTGTTAAAAAACTGTTCATACAAAAATTGATAATCTTGTGTCTTACATACTTTAAGTGACAAATCTCAACGAGAATTTCAACCAGCAATTTTGTCGACCAATAAAATGCGGATTTCGTGTCACATTTCCATGGCAACCAAGGAATTTATCGTCAATTTTTTGACGTAAAAAGGTAATAATGTTTTGACATAAAACGTCACTTTTTCGTTGAGGGTCACTATGGTGTGAAATTTTCTTACCGAATACCACAGAGCTTGAATAGAATTTTTTTCATGCTCACGAATATTTTGCGAAAGTTCAAATACCTATTTGTGAGCTCGAAAAGTTTCCGGAAATAGCAAGCACTAGTAGTATTACAAGTGATAATTTTTTATTTCAGCATGTCGTTAGTAAAAAAACGTCAAAGTCCTCGTGTGAGATCTTGTCGAAGCTACCACATTCCCTTCGTCGGTACTCGCGTCCGACGTCCCGTGCATCCCCAATTTGCGATTGAAGTTTTACTCCACCTCCACCATCAGTAAGATCTTGGCGGGGACCACCACATTCCCTTTCTCGGTACCCACTTCCGGCGTCTCGCTCATCCGCAATTCGAGTTTGAAGTTTTTACTCCACTATCAGTTTTCAGATTGTTTTCAAATTGGTGCCGTTGGAAAGATCTTGTAAACGGACACAATAACTGCGTGGCGAAAATTTGTTTTTTTCCTGGGTACGAAATTAACCTCATTTTACAAGGCGCACGTCTGCGAGGGGTAGTTGACTTAGGGTGCCCAAAAGGTATCTTCCTCTGCGAATTTTGTTTCTGAAAGCTCGAATCGCGATCTCTCTTTCTCGCTAATAGAGCTATGAGAAGTACCCCAAAAATTGAAAACTATTTTGTGGAGAGTTTTTAGCAAAATTCATCTAAATGCGAATTGTGGGTGAACGGGACGTCGGAAGCGGGTACCGACAAAGGGAATGTGTTAGCTTGCGATAAGATCTTTTTGATGGTGGCTAATACAATACTGATCTGCCACACAAAAATGCGCTGATCTCTCTTCGATCCCACACGAGGACTTTGATAATTTTTTAATCTACCTATGCTTTTGATAATTCCACTGTAGGTTTGACGGCTAGCCAAATAAACTATTT
The DNA here is from genome assembly GCF_008802855.1 of Photinus pyralis. Lineage (NCBI taxonomy): Eukaryota > Metazoa > Arthropoda > Insecta > Coleoptera > Lampyridae > Photinus > Photinus pyralis. The sequence goes on along the minus strand of NW_022170403.1, from coordinate 11,917,798 downwards.
TCGTAAAGCATCAGGCGAATGTCGTGTTGGAATTGGAAAATTTCTGAAAATCTATTAAAACATTTTTTGTAATGAAAAATGAGTCATTTATTTTGTTGTAAATTAGATCAGAATTCAGATATACATATAATTTGATAAATGGGGGAAGGTTGAAATCGCAGTAAATACCGGGCTACATTGCGGAAGCCATGCGAAATATCGAAAACTGTTCATCTAATTGAAGAAAAGTACTATTCTTACATCCGCGCACCTGTGAAAATCGTTATCATATAAATTTAGAAATCTATGGGGCCGTAGTTTGATCGGATGTGATAATTGTTTAAATAAATTTGTGCTATGAACCACAAAAATTGAAGACCAGTTTTTCTTGTTTCGGAAATTGTTCCCTTCATTACCTAAGTCCAAATCTCAAAAAGTCATTATTGTAAATCCCTATATAGGAAGTAAGTAGGAATGATATCTTAGAAAGTAATACATTAGTAATATTTTTATATAGGTATGTAGAGCTTTCAGCTTTGATTTCCTATTCTATATTCAAAGGTTTCCAGTATTAGTAAAACTGTAAAACATCAGGAGAAAGTTGAAATTCCATAAATCAGTTACTTTTGTTGAATAGCCGCTAATGAGGGTCTGGAATCTGGTTTTATTGTAGGAAGATGAGGTCATTTGCAGGTAGCTAATGCCTGGTGAAACTTGTCGAATTGCACGATTGGTTGCCTATATAATTATTTGCGTAGGCACAGCTTACATTTTGAATGGCCTGTCCCTAGCCGCCTTAAGGGTGCGTTTGCACGCCATGGTGTAAGAAAAGTGAACTAAGAAGTATTTTTGAAATATTCGTTGCTTTGTGCTGCCATCCCGAATCCGCGATCCCTATTTGTACTTCGTTAGGTCGCTGACACTCGCATACATTCGTCTTGAGATAAAATTAAAAATAATATTTTGCTTATCTTTGGTTACCACCTGTAACTGTAAATATCGTTCCGTAAAGGTCGATTCTCACTTTCGTGCAAGGCACGTACTCGGCACAGGCAAGGCACCGACTCGGCAAAATATCTATATTATTGAATCTTATGAATTTTTTGGGGTGTAATTCACACTATGCGAGCAACGACTCGGCAAGCTACGGCCTTTGCACGCAGCGTTCTTCCGAAACAATATTTGCCGGGCATGTACCGTGCACGTTCCGACAAGTGTGAATACAATCTGTGCAGGTGACCGACTTTCGTTCATTTTTCATAGTACAAGAAAGGTTGAAGGGTCAGCAAAGGAACACTTTTTCAGCGGAACAAGATGAGATGCTGATTGAATGTGTCCAAGAAAATGATTTCGGTCTTAAAAGATACTTCTTATGCATTTTATGTACACAAAAACGTATTTTTCTTTTTCTGCAATATGTACTTTCTTGTTCTTCATCATCTAATATTAGACCAATTTTAATTAACGTCAAAGTTTCGAACATTTTTACAGTTGAAACTCGCGTAGAAACTGCTTACCTGCGGCAAGCGTGTCGCAGTGTGAATTGAACTCAAAAAACTTTGCCCGTGCCGAGTATGTGCCGTGCAGGTTCTTTGCACGAAAGTGAGAATCGGCCTTAACTCTAAAAAGGGAATTTAGTGATCTTGCGAAATAAATTCTACCTAAAAATACTTATTTACCATAATATGCGGTTTTGTTCAGTAATTCAATTGAATGCCAATAACAGTGCCTATAGTAATTGTAATTCCTGAAATGCCATTCAAAGTTGGGTTATGTTATGGATTATGTTTACCTGATTTTCTATTAACTGCAAAATAACAAAAAAAACCAGTACCTACCTAGGTAAGTAAAGTTGAGGATCTTTATTTTAATATAGTTCTATTAATGGATTGTTTTAGGCTATCCTTCGACTGTACACATTTCCGAAGATTGACTTCCGACAGAGTACATTTTTTTCCGATTATCATTTTACCGAACGATGTCATTGCAGTGCGTTTATATAAGGCCATCGGTCACATCATGGTCAGAACACGGTGCGGTCAATTATTGTAACTGTGTATTTCTGTACTGTTCATGTTCTGACCGTAACCTGACCGATAATAATGTGAATCGGCCTTAAGGAATACTCAGCCTTTATGATCACAAAGGACAATCCACGCAATATTTTTAGGAAAACCAGATTTGCAAGTCAGCAATACTAACTCATAATTGAATGTTATTTGTTTGGGTGTGAAATCATATTTTGATATAATACCGATAACATTGAGATCCTTCACTCAACGATTGAATTATTCAATGCCGATAGTATGTAGTTCATTCAAATTATGGGAACCAAGATGGCATCCAATCGGTGGGGTTTCGTTATTATTAATAGTGCTTAAATTTAGTTGTAAGTGACGTGTACATTTATTATCGAATAAATATATAATCTTCAGTTACTGATTTCTTGCAGAGTTGTCTGATAGCACTTCCGAGGTGTAAATACCATCGTACAAGTCGACAGTGCTATTAGATAGCAACTTGGGCGAGAGTATTCTTGCCCATAAGTAGCGCTTCGTCTGGTAAACGTAAGCAGTATTAACACTGTATTATCAATTCAGAAACACCATCCCACATAACCTCTTTTTGTTGTAAGCTCTGAAATTTTTATATTAATTAATTATAACGTAGAGTGAAAAATCCCATGATCCTAAACTCAACGTTTATAAAGACTTCTTTTGCCAGTTTCCTAACCCAAATTTTGAATGTAGGTAACGTTAACCAGTGTAATTCCTACTTATGGTACGGTTTTTTGCTGGATACATTTTATCTGCATTAATAACCAACAAAGCCAATAAAGGAATAAGTTATACTGCTAAAAAATAGATACATTAATACATTCCAATAAGTACTCCACTTTAAATTTCCCGCTTTGTAAGAATAGTATACCGTAGCCATCTTAGTGGATACACGTTGAACTACACTGAGCACAGATTTCTTTTCTATAATTGTTTTACGAGTTATTCTTCAAGTGTACGGAGTTCATACCGTTTGTGCTTTAGAAACCACATATTATCCATTTTTACATCACGTTTTATTCCTTATATGTTCAAGAATCTGGAGAAACAATTTATATTTCAAAAACTTCTTTGACCTTTGAATTATACACAAAAGATTGTCATTGCAATCGAACGTCTACTTTATACACTTTCAGAGAATGTGCTATGAGTTTTAGTGCAATATAAACTGTTCACTCATAATTTACATACATTTAAGAACAAGAAACAACAAACATTTCCCAAAAAAAAGTATAGTTTTTAAAAACGGTATGAATTACGTTAGGCATGTTTCCCATAAGAAAGCTATTGTGAGATAGGCAACACACAATACTGATAGCGCGCCCTTAACATCAGGTAGGTAAACGTTATAAGAATGGACAGCAAAGGTAGCGTACGCACAAAAAGAACCTTATTTTAAAGTGCTCGAAAGCGATCTTAAAATATACCTGTACAATTAGTTTGTGCTTTTGTACCAGGTAACTGCGAGCCAGAATTGAACGTAAAGAGTGATGGAAAGTGAGAAAATTTGGACACAACTGATCCCATTTATAGGAATTTGGTGAAAGACTTGCATTAAAATCAATACTCCTTAGACACAAGGCCTTTTCTAAAACGCTGATCACTTCATTTTCGTTCCTGAAACATGCAACGGTTAGTTAAGCTGGTGATATCAGTACGTGCTCACTTGATTTTATTGGGATTTATCCAACAAGTCACAGCATTATGGTCGAATCCATTGGAGACCCTCTCGTCCCTTAAGTGTTTCGGTAGAAGATCATTTAAGCTAAGGGCGCTGTTTTTGATACGTAACTTTGCAATCGCCGCTGCCAGTTTTATACGTTGTTCCCACAGAGCGTTTTCAATGTGGATGATGCCAATAGAAGTAAGTAGTTCAGTCGCTTGCTCGATAACGGTAGAATCTCGTTTTTTAAAACTTCGATGGTACAAATCAAAAAATAACAACCATATCGCTGTGGTGCAATGTTGCATCTACAAATTAAAATGGAAATACGAGGAAACAAGAATAGAAACTCACATTATTGTATAATTGATAGAAGGAAACATCGTTTAAGGCCTGATTGAGAATTCCTTTATCTGAAACACAAATGAAAAGTTGTAAGGACTAATAAAGCTGTCAAGATTTCCCTCTAAAATGTTACAAACTGACGTCGTTGAAATGAACGTAATAAAAAGACGAATTGATTTTGTTATCTTCGGTGATTGGTTCCGACAACAGCAATAAACTAGACGAACGTACCTAATAAAATTATGAACTTATATTTTCTATGCACGCATAAACAGAAAAAAATGAATCCAACAAATTGATTTATTTTACCATATTGTACAACGAAGCGAAAATGATTTGATCAAAAGCCAAAAGAAAGAGGTATACGTAACATTGTGATTATTATTATTAGCTCTAACTCGAGGTAGGTGGCTATTGCAATCACAATTTTTTGGACATGATAAAATTTCATCAAATGTCGCCGTTTTGGATCATTCTAAGCAACTTTAAAGAATAAAATTTTTTCGGTCTATATGGATGTAGTTATTGACAAAAGCAATGATCGCCGAAAAGGTAAACCTTGCAGCACACACCACTAACATTTGAATATAACTCGACAATAGACAATTTAAAATCAAAGTTAAGCGTTTCCTTACCAGTAAAGCGTTAAATATTCAGTCAATGAATTTTTAAGCACACAAATATCACCGACAGACATATTATAAACTTTGTACGCTTACATGTATGTACCTACCTAAAATATTATTTATATATATGTTAAATGTAAAATCATTGTATCGTATAATGTATATTTATGTTGTATGTTACTTTGTATGTTAGTTTTATACGTTATGCTTGACGTGCCACAAACACATCTACCAGATATGTAACGTGGTAAATAATAATAAATGAAAAATGAAAATATATTGTGCAACTTGGAAACGCCAAGTGGCATGTGATTCGGTAACACTCGATGTGACTAATCGAATGACATTCCAATTTCCGGACCCTCAAGTAGACTTTCGCGCGTCCTAAGAGATGCCAAAAAGGCACTTTGAATATTGATTCCATTAGACTTCAATTTGGGAATTGCGTATTATATGACTACAGCTATGCCCACTTTGAATTTTATTCAATTCGGTTCATAAATGACCGAGATGGCCATAGGGCACTGTGAATTTTGAATCTTGAACCCAAATTTCGGAATTGCGTCTTATATGGATAAAACTAAGCCCAATTTGATTTCATTCAATTCGGTTCACAACTAACGAAGATGTCAAAAGGGACTTGTGATAATTAGCGATTTATTTTAATACAGAAGTTAACCGCACAAAATTGCTTATTTGCCCATATATTTAAAATTTTGCACAACCCTTGTGCAGGTAAAGCGCATTTTTTTAAACACCCCTACGAAATTTCTTCCATAAATAAGAAAGTTGGCACTGCACATCCTACACAAAATCAAATTTAGAAAATGGCGTTGCATTTGCTTTTATTCCAAGTGGCTATGTATCAAATTTAATTTAAATCCCTCCATAAATCAGAAAGTTGGCACTGCGCATGCGCAAAACGAAATTTTGAAACTGGGATTAAATTTGGTTTTATTCCAAGTGGCTATGTATCAAATTTTATTTAAATACCCAATGGTTATATTTCTTTCAAACGTCCCAATCGCCCTTTGTAGGTACTTTCCTGTGACAATTCACTCTTAAGATATAAGGAATTATAACCGATCACGACAAGGGATCGAGGAGGAAGACTATGGTTAGTATAAATTAATTCCTTTCGTTGAGACCTTTCATTAGAGTACCATGTTCCACTCCCCCCCTCTGCCCGTACTTTGATAAGAGGACAAAAAGAAGGGCAGTAGTTTGTAGAAAACTGTTCCTTTCGTTGAGACCTTTAATTAGAATACAATGAGAGATAAAATTAATTTTTAACCCCCTCCTCAAACGCCGTCGCTCACTGATCTCGAAAAAGAATCGCACGGGAAAGTTATAGTTGTACAAACCAATTTATTTCGATGAGACCTTTCATTAGAATACCATCAAGGGTAGAATGTAGAACATGTGTTTACCCCTCACCCCATTTTCTAAAGTTTAACTTGGCACCACTAAAGGCATGCGTATGCAAAATCTGAGACCAATTGGTTGTATGTAAAAGTTATGCACGTTTTACTTTCAAAAACAGCATCTCAGGAAATAATTCGTGGGGGGGCCCCCCTTTTAGACAGCGAAATTTAATGGCCGTCTGGCACACCTTCAAGGTATAAGCTACCTACTGCAAAAAATTCCAGGACTCTAGGACCATTCCCCTAGAAGTAGTTCAAAACGGTAGAAGTGGGTCCGGACGGACGGAAGGACGGACAAAACGCAAACAATAGCACATTTTTTTTAATTCTTAAAAAATGCGCTTTTGTCCGTCCGTTCGTCCGTCTGCCCGTCCGTCCGTCCGTCCGCTCGTTCGTTGAGACGCTACTAGTTCTTTATCTTAAGAGCTATTGTTCTACTTTTTTCGCTATTTGGTTCGTTATGGTGTCGAGGCTTGCACCAAGGAAGGAATTTTTTCTGCGTTTATTGCTAAAAAAGTTATTGTAAAAAAACCAAAAAACCGTTTTTCACATGTTCCATAATTGTACACTTTTGCCGTTTATTAACGATCCTAGAGATCATTTATGATTTTGTATTGCTGTCTGTCGTCTGTCTGTTGATCTGTCCGTCTGTTCCTTTGTCTGCCTGTTCCTCTATCTGTCCGTGTGAACGATAACTTTGTTTAGAAATGTCCGATCGCTTTTAGATCTCCGTTAGTTATGAACTGAATTGCATGAAATTCAATATGGGCATAGCTTTAGCCATATAATACGCAATCCCAAAAGTTGAGTCGAATCGATTCAAAATTTACAGTGCCCTTTTCGCATGTCGACCATTTATAAACCGAATTGCGAACTTTTTTATTTGTAAAAGTATTTAAATGAAATTTGATACATAGGCACTTGGAATAAAGAAAAATCAAACGTTAGTTTCAAAATTTAGATTTGCGCATGCGCAGTTCCAACTTTCTTATTTAGAAAAGCATTGAAATTAAATTCTTCTCATAAACTGAAATTGAAGTAGCACGTCAAAAATGGATTGCACATTTGCAACGCTATCTTTCATATTTGTGGCCGGATATTTACGATTTTAACAGAAGTTGCATCTTACAAATGGGAAATGAATGGAAGTGGAAATGCGCTTTTTGTAAATCGTTTACGATTGCTTTTTAAGTTGTTTAGATAGTGTTTTGTTCGCCCCTTTTTTGCGCCCCTGAAATTTCAGCGCTCTAAGCCCGGGCTTTGCCGGTTTATAGGTAGGTTAATACGCCACTGCCCTAAGAAATCTAGTTTAATGTAATTCAACTATTCAGGATTTGCCGTTCTCAAATTAGATTTGAAGATTATAATTTTGTAAAAAAGGATGAAAATCATGTTCATTATTGAAATCAGAGGGAGAGTAAATTAGTTTTAAAAAAACGGAAAAAGTTGACACTTAATCCGAGCGTGCCAAACCATTTCCCAGGATTCCTTCAAAGGGAGAAGATTCTAAGCCCATCCCGCACCGTCAGATGCTGTAGGTAGCATCTGGGTTTTTATTTATCTACAGAAATTTAAACTAAAGGTTTGCCATAATAATTAAAGGTAGTGCACATTAGGTACATACAAGAATGTTGTGGATATGGCATTTACAAGTAACTAGGAGGGTACAATAGAAGAAGTCATCGCGTACTTCGGAAATCGAAAAGTCAATACTTACAACGGAAGGTGTCATAAATTAGAGTGTAGACCCTCCTCATCTCCTGCTCATCATCAAAGGTCACAGTCCTTGGGGGAACTTCTAGCAAGCATGCGGATTTAATTAAATCATGTATACTCCATGTGATCGTTGTTGGTTCACCAAAAGATTGCCTCCTATCGCTCTGATTACTGTCAATAGACTTGGATATGGATTTCTCTTTCTCTACGATGTTCCATTCGTGTAGTTTAGTCGGTTCATTCTCCTCGGCCCATTGGTCCATCATTCTGAAGTGCGAGAAAAATAATTTTTAAAAATCCATTGCTTAAAGCGAGTACAGAAATTAATAAGTTATGAATTACAAAAATGTAGAATTTGACATTATCGTGTATGACTGTTAACATTGACAGTTGCGATTATATGGTTTTGACACAAGAGTGAGTGATCATGCCAAATGGGGTCGGGTAGGTACAATTCGTCGTTAACTATTTGCTTCAAAATAGTTATGATTTGAAGAGGTACAATTCACCGGAAACGATTCGCAGCATTTCGGGGTAAATTTTATGCAGAAGTTTTTGAATATCTAAGGTGGGTCACACATTAGGCGGACTACACATTAAGCGGGCCACACATTAAAGAAACATAAAACGCTAAACAGAAAAGGCGAAAGGTTTTCCCTATAATAACAACCCATTGTCCTCAATTACGAGTTGAAAAAACATCGCCTAACGTTACTAATAACATGCAAAAAAAAATGGAACCGCAAGGGGAATTCGTTTCGTGTGCCGTCATAGAGAAGCAAAGACCCTTGAAACTGATGCAGAATAAATCTAAACATGAAACAAAATATGGAACAGAATCTATTTCATGCAACTAGTTCCAACACGGTTTTACTTCTCTATGACGTCAACCAACGAAACGCAGGGTGTGGTCAAGGTTGTTTTATTAGAAAGGTTGTCTGGTAACTCTAAACCAATAGAATGCTTGCATTTTGAAGGCGGGAAAACGTCATCCAGAATTCACATTTAAAATTGCTCATATAGGTTACAATGCTAATAAAAGGGGTAAAAAATTTAGTTTTTGCAGTATATTTTTGGATTTATATGAGTATATATGTTTATAAGAGTGGATCTTATGTTGGAAATCTTGGAAGTTTATCGACTTCCACCTTTGAAAGCAATCATAAGTATTGAAAAAATGAGTGTGGTGCGTAAGCTATTTTACATTGCACGAGGACTTATGAAAATGTAATCAAATTAATTTTAGAGGTGGAAATGGATAAAATTCCGCGATCTACAAAATAGGAACCACCCCTATGTATTAATACCTAGGCTTTGGGAATTAAAACTCTAAACATTCTTTAGCGGATGGCGCCAAATAAAATGCTGTTGCGTTTTATGGAATATGTATATTTATAGTTGCACACGGCGAGCTCTGTCGTTGGGGTGAGCCCAGATGCAGGTCTTCTGACTGATGGAGTGTGGCGCGAGGTCGAGCTGGCAAGGCGACCTGGTTCTGCAAATGGAGAGCTTTTTGTTTCTTGAAGTGCAGCCGAAGCAGGAATTACGTTGCACTTGCAGAGTTCGTGGCTCTGCTTTTAAACGTTTGCGGCCAGGAACGCTACGCTTAAAAATTAATGTTATCTCTCATTGTATTCTAATTAAAGGTCTCAACGAAAGGAACCTTTTCTACCAACTACTGCCCTTCTTTCTGTCCTCTTATCAAAGAATGGAGTCGAGGGGGAGGGGGGGGGGATTAGTTTTGTCCTTCATGGCACTCTAATGAAAGGTCTTAACGAAAGGAAGTAATTTCTACCAACCATAGCCCTCCTCCTCGACCTCTTATTGTGATCGGGTATATTCCCTTACCTATACCTCAAGAACGGATTGTCGGAAGAGGGCGCTCACGAAGGGCAATTGAGACGTCTGCAAGAAATATATCCATTGGTGATGTCAAAAAAAAAAAAAATGCGCTTTATCTGCACAAGAGTTGTGCACAATTTATACTTCTTTTCACTGTTGACGTTGTCGGACACGTTGCTAAGAGCAACGTTTATTACCTAGCTATTAATTAACCTTTCAAAATCTAGCACTTATCATACTTCGAAGTTCATCCGAAAATGAAGGTTTTTTTGAGTAGTAGAAAAAAGTACTTTATGGGTAATTTCATTTATCTATATATTGCTGTGTATACCGATCCGTAGGCCAAAAAGACCGTACACAACACCTAACAAAACCTAGCTAGCTCAAACCCTTATATTTCTCGGAACAAAACTTCTCCCCAGCACAGAGGAGGAATTCGACTCTTTTCTCAGATAGTGGGTTAGACCAAATACCTACCTTAAATTCCAAATCGATCTTAAGAATTTTGATTAAATAAAATGGACCGTGGGAAAGTATCCAAAGAAAACAGTAAATTAAAGGAAATGAAATCGTTCGAAAGACAAAAACAGAAATTAATGTGAGAATTACAAATTTCAGTTTTAATGGTTACACAATAAAACAAAACAACAAGGAAAACGAACAATTATTACAAAGAAAAGAAAACTACAATTAAAACTTAATCTTACTTACATTCGGTACATGTCCAAACTGCTAATCCCAATACGTTACACACAAAAAAAAAACAAAATTCAAAATTTACACAAAACAACACTCAAGTCGGCGCCGACACACCTTAGTGACGCACTTTTCTGAAGGACTAAACTTCCAAAAACTGCCGCAAACTCGGCTTGTTACTTGAAATAGCCCTTGTCCATTCTAGTTAAGAATCCCAAAATTTCGTCCTACCAGACAAAAATTAATGAAAATTTAATTTAAAACGCATTTCACAAATAATTTCAATAACAATATTTAAAGTAAATAAAAAATTTCTTCTAGCCTGAAAGAATTGTTGAAAGTTCCCATACCTAATGCAACTTGCATTCCCTCTTTGAATTGCAATACTAATTTTCTGTTTTAAGAATAACGTTGAACGATTGTCGTAGGTTTTATGTTTAATTAACTCTCCTATAGCTTCAATAAATGATATTGCTTCATTACACCATGGTCCAAGGGTTTCGACAGCAAAGGGAACGAATAAGTAATTATCTGTGACAAGGTCCTTATATTTGTTTAGTTTTCTTTTAGCAGCTTGTTTTGCAATTGTACCCGCTTCTTTGGAAGAGGAGTGAATATATGATGGTGCAAGAGTGTCTGGTACTGTAGCATCCCAGACAAAATAACACAGCAATATATAAAAATGAATCGCCGAAATTTATGTACGCGCATCACTTCAGAACAACTGCACCAAATTAGATAATTCTTTTTTGTTGTGTTTCTCATTATCAGGACAAGGTTTGTATAAAAGAAAATTTTCAAAAAATTGTACGGAAAGACGTACCTAAAAACAAGACTTTTCTCTTTCGCCGTTTAAATCGCAATATAACTAATAGATGGCGTCAACCGTTTATACGTTCTAAAGTCACTAGATATAGAAAGTACCGCAATCATCCGCCATTTTTGGGCAAATTTGCTGCCAACTTAAAAAAATTGACAAATAAAATCTGAATAGCTGTAATTTTTATAACCTAACTTCATAGTACTGTCATGTTTTATAAAAATATATACAGATATCTCCAAACAGGTGGAACAATCCCTAACATTAAAGTTACTAGAATCTGGTAACTTCCGCCATTTTTGGGCAAAAATCATGCGTTCTCTCTCTAACACACGAGCCCAATGGATTGCGGTACTTTCTATCTTTAGTGAATTTAATACGTTCACTGTCCACTGCTGCATTATTTACACGAACTATTTTTTTTCTTTCGTCGTACAAATCGCAATCTTCCATGTCTATTGTCTATCTATCTATACATATATTATTACGCGCATCAACGACTGCATCAAATTAGATAGTCCTTTTTTTGTTGTGCTTGCGTTATCGAAACATGTAGGTAATGCTCTCTTTTCTTAAAAATGAAAGCAAACAAATGCACGCAAAGGATGCAAATGTTACTATATCATTTATGAAAATAATAGTCTTCGACATATTCAATATAAATTCGTACCTACCTACCCTACATCTGCGGCTACTTTAAAAACATTTCCGCAAATTCTATTTATAAAAAGGGCAAGGACGATCCAACATACAATTAAGCCATAAAGGGATTACATTTTCCAAATTTTTAAGAATTAAGTAATTTAAGATTTACTATATAAACTACAGTATGGTGCGGGCTTTCTCTCGCTTGGGGTAAAAGTCGGGGTCGGATAAACGCAGGGACGTCCCGGGGGGGGGGGGCCAGGATTTTTCATTATTTGGCCAACTCTTCGGAAATAATTCACCAATTAATTGGAAAAAATCTATAAACTGTGTCCAAGATAAGGATGTCTATCATGGAGATCGAAACCATAGAAGATACGACGATGGTCAAATTAGAGAAAAGATGCGCAATTAAACCATTATTATCGTGCTTTAGAGAAAACAAAAAAATTCCGATTACTTCCGAAGATATGACAGAAAAACCAAAACTTGCCGATTTTGTGTTTATTTTTTGCTAATTGCTGGTGTTATTTGAACAGATACAACGAGAAAGACAAAAAACACTTTTTCATTGCCACTTTTTGAACTCTACGAGACAGTACCCGCGCACAACTTGCGAGCATACCTATCGGATAAATTCCTGGAAAATGTTAGATTCGTATGCTTGCACGATTAAGACGTTGTGTCCGGGTGCGCCAACCTGTTGAAACCAACAATTTCCAACGTTTGTTTTTATTTGTGTGACGGACATAGTTGGATTCGTAATAAAACGTAATAAAAAGTGGTACTAAATACAGTGTATACTTTTTCCACGGGTCATATAAAAAATATAGTTTGTGATAATTTCTCCGAAACAAAACGTTGTATTAAGAATCTTCCAACAGTGCTCAAAAAGGGGCAATGAGAAAGTATTTTTTGGGGACATGAAAACGGCAGTTCTAGGTTTTAATGTAAACCCGAGTGTCTTCAAATTATCGTCCAAAAAGTTGATAATCGAGTCCAATACTTCACAGAATTCCTTTCGCTTTGAGGTTTCGACTCGAACCAGCAGGATTATATTGTGCCAGTAGATAGGTCAAATTACCGCAACTTACAAAGCCACCTGAACCACTGAATTGATCACTTCTTTCGGAGCAAAGCCCTCTATCGAAGCATGTCTTGCAGAATATTCAACATTATAACTGATGTGTATTCCAAATGACATCATTTTTTGGTGCAAATATAATTCGGGAAAGGGATTTCAATCTAAATTTTGCGGTATTATTTTTTCTATAACCAACATCATACACATGCACATCCATCCCAACATGTAACCAAGAATGCGAAAATTATAAACACCCGTGCGAAGCCGGGTCGGGCAGCTATTTCTTATAAAATAAATTGTGATATCGATATGACATGTCAGTTGCAGCAACGATTTGCATTGACTGATGTAATTTGCGTGAAACTTCAATTTCAATGCAATTGATTCAGATATTTTTCTTTTTGTTCATGGTACGAGTAGTGAATTGATGGATATAAAGAGATATTTTCACGAAATATACTTAAATTCAAAATAAATCTTCTGTAAAGAACGTTGCCTAGTATGTACCTCGCATGTGTGTTGCATATTACCTTAAAATCTGATCAATAAATTTTCATGTAAAGCATTGTTGTCTAGCACGTTAGATGTGCAATTGGATTTGCATTAAATGCAAATGGTATTATGAAGCTTGATGTTCCAACATTTACGTACACGGTAGATTACGTTTACCATTCAGGCACATAGGTAAATATACCAGTCTGTAAAAAAAATCAGCTTCATTCTTCCAACGGTAACCTAGTTATATCCGTAGAAAGTTCGTGAAAAACCGACTAAGAATTGTTTTTTTACGGAGTTATCAAATGTGCGCGATTTTTTTAAATATTTTTTTAAGAGCTATTATCAACGTTTTCATTTAGTGTATAACTTATTTTCTCGAAAAACAACCTTTCAGAATTGGTAGCACAAGAAGTACCCGCAGCGCCTTAAGTCGTATGACCTGAGGCGGCAGACGATCGATTTTAGCATACTCTGATAGGGCAAAATGGAACTCCATCGGTTAAAATTTTGATCATTCTCGTTCAGTGGATTTCGTGCTAGCTCCCCTACTATAAATGATATGTCGTCAATATCACTTTTTGGTTGGTGTGCCAGAATCTTAAGATTTGAATCTCGTAAGTAGGTACTTCGGTCAGAATAGTTCTAACCGAGGCTCTAACAGTGATAGAATGACAATTATTTGTACGACTAGTCGGCCACATGGGTGATTGTATAATTCTTTGGAATAGAAGGGGAAAACCTGTGAATGACTAGCAATTGAGATCTGCGTGATCACATGTGAGTTAGTGAGTACACTACTAATAAATAAAAACGGCCACGGTCATCCCGGCGATGACCATCCCGGCACCGATTTCTCGGCGACAAGCCAACCCGGCGACCATCTACTTCCCGGCTTCGGTTATCTCGGCGATGGACAATCCCGGCTTCGGTCGTCCAGGCAATTTGAACTCTGCGATCGGAGGGATGGAAAACATTTAAGAAGCGGTAAACATATGAAGCAAATTCATGTTTGTCATATTGAAACAATTCATCCGGATTAAGTTTTCTGATTTGCTATTTTATAGTGTGATTGGGTGAATGGGTCCTTTGCACCGATGGCAATTGTGTAACTTATTTGAGCTTCCTTGCATATGTCGGTCTCCTATACCTATTTCTAAGCATTAATCACAGCGACCAGGCACAATAACAGCCACTTTCGGTACCAAATTAGACATCCGCTTCTAAAGCATATCATTATTTATGTCCAAAAAAAAAACCAAAAGAGAAATGAGGCAGGACAGACGGCGTTAGGAAAGTGTGCATTGCCGGGATAACCGATGCCGGGATAGTAATGGTCGCCGAGATGGGTTGTCACCGGGAAAACGGTGCCGGGGTGTACGTCGTCGGGATTTACATCGCCGAGATGGGATGCACCGAAATAAAAATTGGGTAGTTTGTTGGTCCCGTTTGTTTACATGATCTACCACTACCTTGGGGAATTTTTTCAAAAATCGAGTAGGTAGGTAACCTTCGTTATCACTCCAAGATTGATATGGATTCATGTACATTATAATTACCATAAGAAATCGGGAAAAATCTAATAACAGTAAATTAAATACATGCGCAAAACATCGTGTTGCAAAACTCAACCTTCTTATTTATGAAGCAATTTAAACGAAATTTTCATGGTGGGCCCTCTAACAATAGTAAATAAAACGCATGCGCAAAAAATCGCGGCAACTCAACTTTCTTATTTATGGAGCAATTTGAATGAAATTTTGATGATATAGGTCCCTCTAATAAAAGCAAATAAAATGCATGAGGGAAAATCGCGTTGCCCATTCAAATACTAACCGGGAGCAACGTTGCTTGACTTTAGACAATAGATGAATGAATTATTGGTAATAATAATTATAGTATTAAACACAAACAAAAGTTGGTTTTGAGCTAGGAAGCTGTTCTGTCAAGAATTTGGCACCTGGTTTTAAATAGCAATGCACCCTTTTGTTAGGCTTATTTGGTAAAGATTGTAACGCCATTTCCATTGTTCGAGGGCAGTTGTTCCACTGAGAGCCAAAGTCGTAGCAGAAGGCATGGCCGCGTTCCCGCCAACTACGGCAGACGGCCCATATTAATATGTTTTTGTTTTTTTGATTGCTGTCAAATTAAGAATGCGCCCCCATTACCTATGTAAAAAAGTGGTTTACAATAAATATATTATAACGTGGTTATTTATAATATCAGCGTTATAAGATTCTTTTTCTCTTCTCAATGACGTAACATGTTAGCACCACCCACCAACAAGAAATTAATTTTTTTTCAAGCTCGCCTCGCAGTTAATAGCGAACAATCTGAACATTTATTGCGATGAAAACCATTTCACTGCTAATTTCGTTTTGTCTTCAAGGTTTAATAAGAAACCTAAAGGTTCATTTGCTTTATTTTGATGTAGGATATCCACTATCCATTTCCATATCCATTAACGTTGTTGGTGTAATTAATTAATATTATGTTATCGAATAGAAAAAAAAAACAATCTCTATCAAACGAACCTAATAAAAGGGTATAAGGGTAAAAGAGTATATTGGTATTTAAAAAAATTCAATGGTTTTTGGTTACTCATTTGTTTTCTGAATAGCTTTAGCGATAATACGGAATACCAAAAGTTGAACCAAATCGATTCAACATTTACGGTGTCTCGGAGCTTAACTCGTGCATGTTTTTAGTGTTATCATATTCAAAATGTTTTCTTTATCGCAGAACAAGTCCCGCCAGGGTGCGGGTTTCCGCTAACAATTCGAGGCTAACCCAGGTAACGCGGGCGGCATTCATTGAACCTAATGTAAGAGATCTATAATGAGCAGAGTTGGACTGGGTCACTGGGTCAACTGGGTCACCTGGGTCACTAAATTAAACTGGGTCACTGGGTCGCTGGGTCACGTCATACTCTTTTCAGTTAGACCCAGTGACCCAGTTTGACCCAGTGACCCAACTTGACCCAGTTTGACCCAGTGACCCAGTTTGACCCAGCGACCCAATTTCACCCGGAGACCCAATTCGACCCAGTAACCTAGTTAGATCGAATAACGCAGTTAAGTCAGTGCCCTCGGTTCAAGTGTACAGATTATGAAATAAATGAAATGCTGGTTTGTTGAAAATAATACTCGATTGCTTGACAACTGCCATTTCTGTGATGTTTGCTTCAATACTGCCGTAAAAAACTTTCCATGTCCCGAATTGTATTAGAATAATGTTATTTCTAAACAGTTCCCTCCTTCGTTTCTTTGCTTCAGGGCTTACCAGTTTGCTTACAGGTGTTCATTCACATTTAATTTTTTTCTACTAGTTAGCTTAATCCAAATAAATCTTTTCTCTAAATACTTTCATTGACTACTTGACTACAAACTATAAACAAATGCATTTGATTTTTTTAGGTATTAGTTCTCTTGAATGAAATTGGGCTACGTGCTTGTTGCCGAATATTATTGAGGAAGTTTTTTTTTAAATTAAAAGTTACTTGAAATTGTTATGGATGATACCTAACAATAATTTAATTACTGGGCCACCGGGTCAAGACGGGTCACTGAGTAAAGCTGGGTCAAGATGGGTCACTGGGTCAAGCTGGGTCACCGGGTCAAGCTGGGTCACCGGGTCAAGCTGGGTCACCGGGTCAAGCTGGGTCACCGGGTCAAACTGGGTCAAGCTGGGTAACCGGGTCAAGCTGGGTCACCGGGTCACTGGGTCAGTAAACTAACTGGGTCACCGGGTCACTGGGTCACTCTATGCTTGACCCAGTCCAACTCTGGTAATGAGAGAGATCGACTTCCAGGCTTTTTATCTAACCCTTAGAGAAAATCAACGAATAATTTGTTTAATGACTGTCACTGTCACTAGGTACTCACTATGCACATACAGGGTGCTCATTATGTGTGGAATAAAGTAAGTATAAATATCTTCGCTAATAACGACAAAATTTTTCTATATATAACAGTGCTGGATCTCAACAGATATGCTAATACCGTGCGGAAAAACTAAGTTTTGAAAAAACGCATTTTGTCTTTAATATCCTAATAATTCGCTTAAATGAAATGTTGAACGCAGCTTCCATTCTCACAAGATTTTAAAAACGCTCTCCATTTCATTTGTGGTGAACTACTAATTAGAATGTTTGCATGTTACAATTAATAAGTTAATGTGTATCAAGCTATTAAAAGTTTAGCGATGGTAATATACACATATCTTGTATTTGACACGCTTCTTTCTCCAAAAATGCGGACAAAACGTAGGAAAGCTATCATCAAATTTATAAGCTCTTGATTTATGTCGTATGTTTAATTCGAGTGTTCATCATGCGACAAACTTTAAGGCACGCAACGTTAATAGCACGCAAATATACACAGATTAACACGCACTTGTCACGTATGCGATGACAGAAAATAGATTAACTAGGGTTAGTTTCCGATATCCCGCAGCTATACTTCCTTCAACGTTGTCAATTTTTCCGTTTTTTATGGCACCGAAAGCGGATATCTATTTCCGATTTTCAATTTAAGATATCAAATTTGTTAGATGCCGCATTGAAAAGAGTTTTTTTAAGGAAACTCAAGCAGAGTGGCACAAAACTTTTGTAATTACTTTGAAACTCATTAACTAAAGTAGATGACGAAAAGAATGAGGGCATATAAATAAAAAGTTCGCTCTACTTACCCACTATCCGTGTTTCGAATTTTTTTTAGCAATTTGAAATAAATATTCAAGCGCCAATTATAATCACTCGCTAAAACCATGTTGAACTCATCTTCGACACCTTCGTCCTCCATCATCTCCGTTGTCAACATTTTGTTAATAATTTCGGAGAGCTGTGCGAATATGTGTCCCTCCCCAAAAGAACTGAGCTTTATTAGTAGTCGCTGATTTGGAATATTTTCTAATTCCTCCATCCTATCTAGGTTGATAGATATAGGTATTATATACACGCTGTCCTGAAATAAGTGACATTATTTTACAACTCAACATAAATAATTCTAATTTCCATTGCATGCATACATTACATAATCGGAGCGTCATTTTAAAGACAAACTACAATGAAAATTGGTAAAATTTAACAAAATATGCGAGTTTGAGCATTTAATTAAAACTTTGAGTCCAGTTTGTATACGAATTTAATTGAATTCCTTCAGATAATTGATATACAAATTTATGTGTTTTGGATTGATGTATTGGAAGTTTATTGTTTTAGGGAAATCAATTTAGCATAACATGACTTCAGCCTATAAGTATAACTTGATATTTAGTTGCATTATAGGTAATAACAGTAAAACGTAAACTTGAACTACATATTGCATACCTTTAACTGTAGATAGGTACCTACACAAAGTTTTGTTGAATAGAAATAGTTCTCAATGAAATTAATATAAAACATCCTCATAAAACAGTTTAAAATACCCGAAGTAATAAGCTATTGTAGGTAATAAGTATGTACTACGTCGGTCCACAGACACATATATGTATTGACTACTGATGCCTTTGTAACATTTATGTGTATCAGGCGTAGTTATTCGTTTCAAAGCATTTCTTCTGGTATTATGGACTCTTTGTCCATTTTTTCGCACGTTTCTCAAACTACGTTTTAGCGGGTTTTTGAAAAAAAGTATCGCTTATAGAGGGTGGGCCATTACATTAATATGTGGGTGGAAGGTGGAAGCACAGATTTAAATATACTAATTAAATCTGTGGTGGAAGGTTTCGAGTGTGACTTTATGTATCTATCATAAGATGTAAAATGAGGCGTTTGGTCGCAATTCGCCGTTTTTTTCAAAAAGTAGATGTCCAGTAAAAATTGAATATCGCAGTAGGTAATCTTAAAATTGAGAAGCTTACTACTACTCTTACTAACCACGAAATGTACCAATATAGGTACGCCGAACGGTTTAAGTTAAACTTCTTTTGCTTAAAAGAAATCACTTCGTCAATTATTAAAATTTTAATCAAAGGTATAACTTGATTTTTTTAATGGAACTCCCAAAATTTTTTTATCGCATCAAATGTAGGATTTTATTACCTTTCTAACTATAAATAAGAATGTCGATATTTATCTTTTACATGTTTTATGTAATTAAACAATTTCTAATGATTCACAGCGTTTTTCGATTTTCAAAGTCCCTCAGTAATTAGTAGGCTGTTAAAAATTATAAACAACTGAAATTTAAAAAAATTACTCCAAATAAAACAAAACACAAAAAACCATAAAAATCAAAATAAAAAGTTGAAATAAAAATAAGAGAACAATAACAATTATTTCAATAAATGTTCAAAACAAAACATATTTGTCGATAGGTTTAGGAAATCATTCTTGACACGACGAAGCGCAGCTGGCGCTATGGATGCGGAAGCATTACGCAGGCGCATTTTCATATGCTCTTTTGTTGTTGGGACTTTTTTGCATACAGTTTCACGTATCCCCCTGAGAAGAAGTCCAGTGGTGTCAGGTCTGGAGAGCGCGCTGGTCAATTTATAGGGCCTAGTCGACCTCTCCACCTCCCAAGAAATTTTGATTCACCTATTCTTTAACGTGTACATAGCAAAATGAGGTAGAGCACCATCGTGCTGAATCCACATTTCTTCTACGATGTGCACCAGAACATTTTGTAAAAGAGCAAAAAATTGAGTAGGTAGGTACTTAAAAATTCATAGCACCGTTTAAAATTTTATTCAAATTCCATTTTTCTAACAAATTAACTTCACTAGTCAACAATCAACAACAGAATTGTAAATGCCAATGAACTAACTAAACTGACAGATGTTATTTCAGTTTATTTTGATTTAACATTTTCCAATATGGCTTTCGTGGCTTACTATTCAAATATTGATCTATTTAAACATTGGTTTAAATGCAAAAGTCATTATTTTATCTTTTAAAATGGGCTATGAAAAACAAGAGTTTTTGTTTTATTTTGATGGGGGTAAATGTTTTATCATTTGAATTGGTGTTTATAATTTATAACGGCCTACTGATTACCGAGAGGCTTTGACAATCGAAAACC
Organism: Photinus pyralis; assembly: GCF_008802855.1. Classification (NCBI taxonomy): domain Eukaryota; kingdom Metazoa; phylum Arthropoda; class Insecta; order Coleoptera; family Lampyridae; genus Photinus; species Photinus pyralis. The sequence continues at coordinate 11,897,381 of NW_022170403.1, read as the reverse complement.
ATTGAATTATTAGAAATGGTTGGCTTACAAAAATGTGTAAAAGATACCAACATGCTGATATCGCTAGAAAGGTAATCAAAAACTTGGTAATTCCATTGTTTTTAAACAATGGTATTTCCATTTAAAATAATCAAGTTACCCTTGATTGAAATTTTGAAAATTGACGGAGTGATTTCTTTTAACACAAAAGATGTTTAACTTTGAGAGTTCGGCGTATGTTAGTGCATTTCATGATTAGTAACACTGCAGTCACGGCCTTGTAAGTGTTATGATAACTGCGATATTTCATTTTTACTCCTCTTATACTTTTTGAAAAAATGTCGGATTGCGACACTAAAATTGACCAAGGAATCGAAATATGTAATAAATATATAGGGGGTTCCCTTTAAAAAAATGCAACTTTGATATAAATCACCCTCTGTATAACAATTACAATTAGGTACGTTAAAAATATTTTTCGGTTGTAGCTTTAAGGGTCGTTTATCATTTCTCGACAATGAATCTAAGTATGTAGTTGGTATTAATAATTTCGCTTGAGGGGTCACAACTATGCCATCTGGTGTACCTGAAGGCACTTTTCCGGAACGAACGAAAGCGTGAACTGATATCGAAGAAGTTTTATCGCAAGTCTCTGGATTCGCGGTTACATTTCATCTAGAGCTTTTTTTAATAGTCCAGTAAGAATAAGTGGATAATGGTCACTTTCGGTTTTAAAATTAATTTGCTCGCACAAATAATAATTAAAACGCTCACAACCAAATACGTATCCTGAATAGCAACTCCTTTTGATTAATGAGGGCGAGTAGGCCCTTTTGACATCTCCGTTAGTTATGAACCGAATTGCATGAAATTCAATATGCGCATAGCTTTAGCCATATAAAACACAATTCCAAAAGTTGAGCCTAATCGATCAGCATTCACAGTGCCCTTTGCGCATTTCGACCATTTACAGACCGAATTGCAAACTTTTTTATTTATGAAGGCATTTAAATGAAATTTGATACATAACCACTTGGAATAAAAGCAAATTTAACGCCACTTTTAAAATTTGGTTTTGCGCATGCGCAGTGCCAACTTTCTTATTTATGGAGGGATTTAAATCAAATTTGATACATAGACACTTGGGATAAAAGCAAATGTAGCGCCATTTTCTAAATTTGGTTTTGTGTAGGATGTACATATACACTTGAAATAAAATCAAAACTAACGTCAGGTTTAAAATTTGGTTTTGCATACCCAGGAGCTCGTTTGCTATATTTGTTTAATTAATTTATTTTGAGTGATAACTGCCCCGACTCCATATGGGCTGGTATCTACCTCTAATTTGATCTCTTTTCGGATCAAAGAAAGTTAAAGTTGTAGTTGAGGAAACTAATTGTTTAACCCTATTAAATATTGCTTCCTCAACAGAAGTCCTTTCATTTCACATACAGTCTTAGAAAATAAAACCGTAATTGGCTTGTGGCCCGTGTACGTACACAACATCATTATGTCGGAATTGTTTGAGCCATATATACAGCGATATTCATGTAGAAGTAGACATAGGGATTTTCTATAGGAATTTCCTATGTCTACTTTTACCATAGTGTAAGAATTCTTTACACTAAGCTTTTACATGATAAAAGTCTCCTGAAAGACGCCTAATTTTATGCAACCAAAGTAACTATCTTAAACAAATCAGGATCTGCTTATCACTTTGATTTCCCTATTCCAGAGACATTCTAATTTCGGTTCGTGTGCGATGTATTCAAGTAAAGAAAAAGTTGATATTTCCAACTGTTATAGTGCCGATAACAGTTAAAGGAGCTTAAGAGATTTATTTTCTGTGAACCAAAGCAACAAGATTCAAATTAATAATTAATATGACAGCCAGATCTTTATTTGTTTCAAGAAGTTATTTTGATTGCATAAAATTAGGCGTCTTTCAGGAGACCTTTTATCATGTAAAAGTAGACATAGGAAATTCCTATAGGAAATCCCTATGTCTACTTCTACATGAATATCACTGTATATTCTTTTATATATATGGTTTGATCGTGAGGTATACAGGGTGAGCCATTAGTGTGTGGGTGGAAGATTGAGGGTTTATATAACGCATATATTTAAAATTCATTGTGGGGGCATGTTTAAGGACCCTCCAACCTAAAAATATTTTCAACGAAATTTCAATTGTTATACAGGGTGATTTATATCAAAGTTACATTTTTTTAATAGAACCCCCTGTATATTCTTGCATATTTCGATTGCTCGGTCAATTTTCGTGTGACCATGTATTAGACATGATATATAAAATGAGTCGTTTAGCCGCAATCCGTCATTCTTTCAAAAAGTAGGGGTCCATTAGAAATTAAATATCGCAATTATCATAAAACTTGGAAGCACGTGACTTTGCCGTGTTACTAATCATGCAATTGAACCAGCATACGCCGATCGCGTTTGTGGGTTTTGTGTTAAAAAAAATCACTCCGTCAATTTTCTCAATTTTTAGCGAAGCCGACACACTTTTGTTTAAAAATCTGTTAATTTTTGGCAAAAAAAGAAAACTTAGCACGAGATTAAAAGTAATAGCAACCAATAACCGAGATATGTTCGAAGTTCGAAAACTATATTTACTTGCTTCTTCATCAAACGGGTTAAAAATAAATTTTATCTCTCATTGTAGGTATTCTAATTAAACGTCTCAACGAAAGGAACAGTTGCCCTTCTTTTTGTCCTCTTATCAAAGTACGTGGTGGAGGGGGAAAGGAGGGGGGGGGGTGGAACTAGTACTGGTACTCTAATGAAAGGTCTCAACGAAAGGAATTAATTTATACTAACCATAGTCTTCCTCCTCGATCCCTTGTCGTGATCGGTTATAATTCCTTATATCTTAAGAGTGAATTGTCAAAGGAAAGTACGAGTACCTACAAAGGGCAATTGGGACGTTTGGAAGAAATATAACCATTGGGCATTTAAATGAAATTTGATACATAGCCGCTTGGAATAAAAGCAAAAGTAGCGCCATTTTCCAAATTTGCTTTTGTGTAGGATGTGCAGTGCCAACTTTCTTATTTATGGAAGAAATTTCGTAGGGGTGTTTAAAAAAATGCGCTTTACCTGCACAAGGGTTGTGCACAATTTGTACTTGTTTGTTTTTGTTTCTTTAAACAGATGACTAATTGACTGGATATCTCGCAAAACCGAATTCCGATGCTTCTTCTGAAGTCTATAGGTTGATTTTTATAAAATTTAGACAAAAATTGCAAAGGAAAATAATAATTCACGTTAGATACATAGTTAGCGTTGCACATGTGCAATCCATTTTTGACGTGCTACTTTAATTTCAGAAGAATCCTACTCTCAAATCAAATTTTTTATTGATTCGGTCATTAATTTTACCTTTATTCGAGATGCCTACATGCAAAATTTAATTTAAGTATTTTAACAAATACAAAATTAGATTGTGTAAATACAACAGAGTTATCGTGCATAACTGCACATGGACAGACAGACAGATTGACAGACAGACAGGCAGACAGACGAAGACAGACAGACGGACGAGCAGATAGACACACAGTAATACAAAATTAGAAACGATCTCGAGGATCGTAAATAAACGGCAAAAGTGTAAAATAATGATAAGTACATGAAGAAAATAGATTTTTTACCATAACTTTTTTCGTAAGCGGCATAGAAAAAAATTCTTTTCTTGGTGCAAGCCTCGACACCGTAACGAACGAAACAACGAAAAAAAGTAGAACAATAGCTCCTAAGATAACGAACTAGTAGCGACCGAACGGCTGCAGGGGCGGACAGACGGACGTACGGACAAAGTGGCCACAACAGCGCATTTTTTGAAATTTTTGTGGAGAATAGAATACGCATACTGAGCACAAACATAATTAAGAAGAAAATATAGAAGTAAAGATAAATAGTTCATATTTTTAACCTAAAATTTTTGTGATACATTTATTTCACATGAAAGGAGTAGCTATAGTCCTTATTTGTTGATGCATATAATTATAATTCTTATTTGCGGGTAGTATACAAAATTAACACCGCATTCCGTATGAATATAATGAAGAAACAACGCACATTGAGGTATGAATTTTTGTTTTTGATTTGAAACCGAATATCAGTTAATTTAGTACCTACCTAGCTAAACAGAGAAATTTAAATCAAAAACTGCGCACTCATAAAATATAGTAAAAAATAAAAAATGAAACGATATTAGGTACCTATCTATGGGCGGCCAATAATTTACAATACCAACCTTTACGTGAAAATTGAAACTGTATGAACTCACGTCACGCAGTAAAGTAGAAAATAGCAGGTAGTTACTGAAAAATATCACTCAATATATAAAGGTGGCAAGAATCTAGTACGAACTTTGATTCGTGACTGTAAACCTCGCAAAAGCTTCAACACCTGTTTATTGTCACAAAGTGACGTGCACGATGCTCCACAAATGTTCTCACAGTAGGGTGGAATCGTGGAATAATAAATTATTCGAATATGTGGCGCAAATTATATTTAACTAAAAAGAGTAACCCCATTATAAATGATGAATTGGTTCATTTAGTTGCAAAAGTTCGTAAGATAAGAAATTATAATCGATCATCCTTCCATTTTACTCTTAAAGACGTTTCCTTTTCAGTACCTACCGGTTAATGGTCGATTATTAACACGATCGTACCTTTTTCGGAAAACAAAATTAAAATCGTTACAGAAATTGGTTAGGTACCTACCTAATATTTTTGTGCAGGAACTTGTTCATTATACCCAATGGGTACAGGGTGTTTTTTTGGGAGCTTTAGTTAAACGTTTCTGGGAAAGTAAAATGGGTAGGTTTTTGAAAATTCGTACTTAGGAGTTGTTCTGAAAGCCGAATCGATGTAAAATATTTTCAAAATGGCTGCAATACCGGAAGTAGAAAGTAACTTCGTTATCTTTATAAGGCAACCCTTATTTTTTATTGCATTTTTGGATTCTACGTGAAACTTCAGTTGTTTTGATACCCACATATCGATATCTGCAATTTATAGTTTTTAAGTTATTTTGACTTTAAGGGATGGCAACCCATTTTTATCAGTTCATAGAGAATTAATAGGGCTTTCTTTCAGTATACCTACTTAAAAAAAAGTTAAGTTGCGTACAACCGCACCTATGGAGATTCAAATTTAAGAAACTTCAAAGACTAAAAACTCAGTCTTTTTTAAATGGAATGACCATGTTCTTACTATTGCATGAGATAGAGAATCGAAATTGGCATATTTTGATATTACATGTTCCTATAGCTATCTTTAACAGTTTCAGATTATTTATTCTCATTTCATTGAATTGATACCATTTTTTTCGCATTTTCTTTTTAGTAGTTGGCCATGATTTTATAACAATCTAATTTTATTTTCAAACGTCGTTTAACTGTAGTTATAGCGACAGTTTTATGAAGGTTTAAGTGTCACTTTTTTGACACCTATTTTGAGCGGCGTATAAGTATTATACTCCGGCGGCGTATAACATTTATACGCCACTCTAGTGAAAACAAAATACACATTTAGCATTTACGTCCACAAACTTTATTAGTGGAGCGAAATCGGGCAAAAAAGTCGTCTAGAAATGGGAAAAAAAATTTTGAAGGTATAACAAGATCAGACCTAGTAGAGTAGGTATGTAAATCTCTAAAAACATAAATTTTTATTAAGACACTTTTGAGTGGTTTTTTGACTATAAAAAATGTCATGACCACCGGAAAATGTCGTAAAACACCATTTCGGATGCAGAATTACAATATCTACATACTCTGCTAGGTCTGATCTTGTTATACCTCGAAAAAAATTTCACATTTTTGGCCCGATTTCGCTCCACTATACAGGGTGATTCCTATAGTACCTGCCACCGTTTGGGAGCGTATAGGGGGTGCCTAGGGGAGTATTTTGATATAGGACACTTGGGGTCGGAAATCTAAAATAAGGGCGCCAGAACCAAATTTATCTTCTGGAATTTCACGCCTGTATGTAGGCAACCCAACCGACCGACGTTTCGCGCGGAGCGATGCAGAGCGAGTTAGCGCGAGGAAGCGACATGGGAGGGAAGGAGGGAAAACGACAGTCAAAAGCAATAACGTTTACAAGTGTTCAACGTGGCCACCGTTGTTCTCAATGCACTTCCTACATCTAGCCAACTATTATTATACTATTGCCATAGTGTTTATTCACTTGATACGCGTCGTTGCAGACGGGATTTCGTGGGTTTAAACAAAATTCTGATCAAGTGTCAGCCACACATCGCCGCCTGAGATCGCTCCGTGTGCACCGCCGGCCGGTTGGGTTGCCTACCTACAGGCGCGAAATTTCAGAAGGTAAATTTGGCTCTGGCACCCTTATTTTAGATTTCCGACCCCAAGTGTCCTATATCAAAATACTCCCCTACGCACCACCTACACGCTCCCAAACGGTGGCAGGTACTATAGGAATCACCCTGTATATTTCTATTTATCAAATCAAACAAAACTATACCTTTTTTGAAGAAAATTATTCTACTTGACGTTAAAATTAAACGTGCAATTATTTAAAGTGGCATTTTGTAACATTGGGCTTGTATTGGATTCTGAAATCTTCAAATCTTTATGAGTTTTCACTGTATCATGCAGAAGGATCTTGGTGGCAATGTCTTCTTTATTCTATAACGATTCTTCGATATGTACCCTGCAGCAACTGTATCAGATTTCCACCCTCCATGTCTGTGTTAAACAAGTAATATCACCTCTGCAATCTGGCAACAAAGTTGAAGAAGTCCTCGAAATGACCAGTATATTCCTTCCCATTTGGCATCTTGAATATACAGGACCATCTCGGTCCCGTAGACGGTAGATAACTGCTTTACAAAAACGAAAATTGTCAAGTTTGCGTTAGTGAAATTGTCAGTTTGAGTTATACTGTAGTCATGGATACAAAGCAATGTTATGCTGATATTATTTGCGGTACCTATTGAGTGCATCTTGACCTATTTCCTACATTATATGTAAATTACGTTTGAAAATAAAATATAGTATTTCATTCGAAGTATAAGTTACTTTATGTGACTCGTATGAATTTAACTCGCCTCGCTACATACTCAGTCACATAAAGTATAACTTACTTATACTCCTAAGTAATAAAATAAATATCTATTAAACAAATCAAGGAAAGGATTCTTTAATATCATTGATTCTAGTCTAAATAATCCATTAATAAAAAAGACAGCAATGTGATCGCAGCTATACCTAATTAAAAAACACAAACTTATATGAAAATAGGATAATAGTTATTTAAAACCTTCTCTTCTTCAACACATGTCCAAAATGAGAGTCTTCGTGTTGCAAACACAATTCAATTCATTTTCTTAAATATTCTCTTGTAGAGCTTTGTATCACTTGTGATTCAACGGTTTGTAGTGCATTTGGGGGTACAAAATTTCCAAAATTCATACAATTTCGTTCCAGTGTTCGAATGAATATACGGCAAGCACGTGCCACGATTCTGTCCATTTCATCATAAATAAAAATTAAATTCCAAAGTAGGTAAAACCACTGCGAGCCATTACTTATTCGATTTTTGAAAAACTTTTAACCTATAACAGGTGACGAATTGGTTGTTTAAAATTCGATTGTTGGCCGACTACTAAAAAGAAAATCCGAAAAAATAGTGTCAATTCAATAAAATGGGAATTTAAGCCAGAAACAGTTAAAGATAGCTATAGGAACATGTATTGTCTAAATATGCCCATTTCGATTCTTTACCTCATGCAATAGTAAGAAAAGGGTTCCATAAAAAAACTGAGTTTTTAGTCTTTGAAGTTTCTTAAATTTGAATCTCCATAGGGGTGGTCGTACGCAACTTAACTTTTTTTAAGAGCACTAAAAGAAAGCCCTATTCATTCTGTATGTACTGATAAAAATGGGATGCCATGACTACAACCGTTTTCAAGTAATCAACTATCAAGTTATCATCTGCATCCGCCATTTTTTTTCTTAGTCAAAAAAACTTAGAAACTATAAATGGCAGATATCGATATATGGGTATCAAAAGAACTGAAATTTCACATAGAATCCAAAAATGCAATAAAAAATAGAGGTTACCATTTAAAGTAACGAAATTACATTTTTCCAGTACAATTTGACATTTTTACCTTTCCTTGCCGATGCTTTCACTACGGTCCGCAGGACATGGTGTTTTTCACCAAATTCAGATTATACAGAGTGGGCCATTAGCGCGTGGGGGAAAGATTGTGGGTTTATTACCGCACATATTTAAAATTCATTATCGCCATATGGTATGTTGAAGGACTCTTATAATTCTACAATTTAAAAATATTTTCAACGAATTTGCAATTTTTATACAGGGTGATTTATTTCTGAAGTGGGCGATCAAAAAACTACCATTTAGAATTGGTACCGCAGCGCCTTAAGTGATATGACCTGAGGCAGAGGACGGTCGATTTTAGCATACATAGGCCAAAGTAGAACTACATCGGTTAAAATTTGGATCACTCTTGTTCAGTGAATTTCAAGCTAGCTCCCCTAGTATAAGTGAAAATAATGACCTTTTCAAATTATTGTTTTGCGCATGCGCAGTGCCACCCTTCCTATTCAGAAAAGCATTTAGCTTAGCACCTGCAGAAAAGTAAGTATAAGGAATTAAATGTGTTTAAAAATCATGTTCTTGGTGAATGACTAATATTAACACAATGTCCTCTAAATAGTGTGCCTAATTTATTCAATAAATAAAAAGTAACTACTAAATCAAAAAATATTTACAAATTTCTTTTAGTATTTCGAAATTTGAGCAAGTTGTTTAAAATCCCTTCTTTGATTGGTGAGGCAAAATGGCTTCTTTTGCATAATTGAATAGGGATAATAATCCATACTTCTTCTCTTTTTTTGAAAAGTAATTACTGACTACGTCCCCATCTAAAACACATAAAATTTGAATGTATACAATATTTCGCACACTTACCAGATGTCTCTCTAACTGTAGGTAATGCGTTTTCATTAGCTGACAGAGAAAGGAAAAGGGCAAATGGTACAAGCCATAAACATAAAGTGAAATATGCCATTAACTGTAGAAGTATTATTAGACTAATCATAATTAAATGTGAACTTACCTCAGAAAAAGAGTACATAACATTACCAAAGTGATCAAATGCTAAATAATGATTTATCACTATGAACGCTATTGCGATTAGAAACGAAGGGGATAAAAAGGATATGTATGGAAAATCCGTTAAAATTACAAAGTGAGACACTTGTGCCAATATTCCACAGCTCACCAATAATAACGGAAATCCCTCAAACAGCCAAAGAAGTATGTATATTATTAGACTGCCCTGAAATACAAGCAACGTAAGTCTGAGCAATGCAAAGTACAGTTACTTACCGAATTCATCCACCAAATTATTTTCTTACTTAAAACGGTGTATTCCTCTACGAATTCCGCTAAGTAATACAATCCCGCAGCTACACAAGTTGTGAGTAAGTAAATAGTATTGAAGATTTACAGTAATTCCATTGATTTAACCGGGCAGTACAAATTAGCAATAATTGTAGACTTGTACTAGGCCAATTGTCCATAGAATTATTGTAAAACGGATTAAAATTTGATTATACGATAAATTAGAAACTTACCTACCGCTATAGTAACAAATGAGATTTGAACAACAAATGATAAATACGTGATTAATGTTAAGCACAACATTTCCGTCTTGTATTGTCTTTTAGAGTGAAATATTATTTTTTTTATAACATAATAACATATCAAACCTAAGGTTAAGGTTATTTTTTGATAGAACAACACGGTTAGGTCATGTTTAATGTCAACAACTGCATACCACAGATCATCACTTCATACCACAGACCATGCTTCATACAGAGGTTTCAGAACTCAGAACAACTAGCAAAATACAGTGCCACCATAGTGGAACCTAGTCAACTAATTTGATACATTGCAGTCGGTTTTCACGTTGAGATAAAAGGCCTAAATCTCCGTACAATCTGCGCATGCGAAAGAAACGTCAAAGTTGCAATTTGTTATTAATTAAAATCACAGAATAAGACCCCGTCACCAGAGGCACTACATTTCTTGGTTTCCGGAAATTGGCCAGATTCTATACATTTTTTGACTCATATACAGAAATACAATAGGTAATTGCTTTCAAATTACGGCATTTGGCGCAACAAAAAAAAAGGAACGTTGCTAGCTCTGAATCGCCAAAAGCAACTAGAAGTGAGTGCGTTTAATTTTTATTATTTTGGAGAAATTTGGGGAGATTTTGGGGCAAGTAAATCGCTTTTCCGGCTAAACGGTTGAACTGATTTAAACCAAATTTGCTACACATATTCTTAAACCCGTTTGTAACGATCCCTTATTTAGTCAATTTTTAAATAATTTTTTTAGGAACAAAAAAATTGAACATTTCATACATCAACTTTGATCAATTTTTTGGTAGTTATTTTAGGAACTGAAAGTTGTCCTATTTTTGTAATGTTTAGAACCTGTCCTATTATTTTCCCTCAATTTTTTAGTAACTTTTGACAGATTATAGGGAATTTGTAAAATTAAAATTAAATTTATATTCATTTTTAAACCTCACTATAATACGTTGACAGTAGATAGAGACCTTAGTTTACAGAAGATAAATATTTAGTCTCCAGATTTAATATAACATAGGTTATGTACAAATGTTTACATTTTACAGGTACTAAAAAATTGACAATATTATGGAATGTCACATACAGTTTCATCATTTATGACATTTTTAGGATAGCATTATCTTTAGTGAAGAAAAAAAGCACTAAAAATAAGTGATCGTTACAAACGGGCTTTAGATATAAAAAGAAAGAATCGTGCATGCGCAGGTGGGGTGGGTGGTACCTGTGCTAGCCACAGCAAATTGTTGAAATAATTTTTTCTAATTATTTATTCCAGTCCGAATTGAATAGGTATTCATAGCAATCATAGCTAAAAAAGAGGAAAACGTCCGTCGGGTCAGCTAGTTAGTATATAATTATATAGGAAGGGGAAGATCAATCCGATAGAAGTAACTAAATTAAGTGCATTATGGAATTCATTTGCAGCAATGCTAAAGGAATCAGACCGCAGAAAAGAGGAAATCAGTGGCAAAATGTGAAAATGAATTATAATTAAAGCAATCTGCAATAAATGTTGAATACATCTCTTCAGTGAATGGAAAACGAAAGTTAAGAAAAAAAGTAGACAGATTACAGCACTACAACAAGGCACTGATGGGGGACCTCCAATTACAAAGACCCTAGTCCTAAAAGTGATTTTGAAGAAAAGTTGCTGGCCATTCTGACAAAAATTCATTTAGCGAATTCGACATGAATTAATTCATGGAATAGCATTTCTATGTCGGGAATGGACTATTTACGTCCGTACTGTATGTACAAAGCTTTATGTTAAAAATACCATGTATGACTTTTCTATCTGGCAACTATGTATAAAAACGGCACCACTGTTCAATTCAAAATTTTTTAGGTTATAAACCGTCACTTGCGCTTGCCAAAATATTTTAAATTGTGACAGAAAATGGATTCGTTTTGTGAATTACCTCGAAGTGCACCTAAACCGTCTACAATTGGAAAAGTAGGTTTAAAATTATAACTTCTCAATGATCACGAGTGTTTATTAGGTTCCTATTATTGCATCTGCTCCAATTGTACCAGAAGTTTCAATGATCTTCCCAAATCGTTCGAAAACCACTGACAGCACAGCCGACAGTGTCTATTTATCATATAAAGCTTGGAAAGATCATAATAAAAAGGACAATTCTCAAGTTGGTAACAATAAAGGATGTTCACAGAATTCTCAAAGAAAGCAATTGAGGTTTGATAACATATCGCTCGAGCGAACTCCTGAGATGTCTGCACAACCAACAAATCGACCTGAACCTACACATTTTACACAAAATAAAAATATACCCTTTAATCAGATATATATGGCTAATATACCTAATAAACAATTGGAATTAAGCATATTAGACTCTAACCCTTCACATATGAAGAATATTGAAAATATAGACCCTAATATACCAGCCGCAGATATGCCAACAAGACATTATCTTAACGTTGAGAAAGTAGTTACTGAATCAAAGTCGAATAAAGCTAAACAAGATCAGTTTAGCACTGCCTATGACAGTTGGTTTTCTAAAGAAAGATTGCCGAGATTTAGAGGTACTAACGAAAGTGGTATCACTGAAAAAAATCGTGTTGTGGACCTGTACAATCAGAAAACTGATCCCACTATTTCCAGTGATCCAGTTTCAGGTTTTTCTCATAATGCAATTAGCACAAGGGACAATGTCGGTGGATGCAATTGCCAAAGGGATAACAACGATCAAACAATAAAAGATCTTTTAAAAATAATACAGCAATTAAATGAACAAATTATAATTTTACAAAAACAAGTTACAACCCTTCTCAACAATCAGGTACCTTCAAATCCAAGACAAACGGTACCCACTGATAATTATAACATTTTTAATGAAGATTATAAAACAAATTTGCAATCAGATCAACATCATCATGGTTTTCTGCCTAAAAAACCGGGTTTGCAACAAATCTCATTAGATGTCATGACCAGTTTTGAGGTGTCCATTCGCAGACCTCCAAACTCTAATAAAATGTGCAATAATTTACCTTATCCGCCGAAGATTTGCGAAATAAATGAAACCGAATGCAATTCCTCTAACGGAAACATCCTGGATGGTATTCCCAAACCAAACGATACGGATCTGTCATTCTCTTTAAGCGAACCACAGTTACAAGTTAGAGAGAATTGCCCGACGCCTGTTAATAGTATCCGAGTTGATATGAAAGATTACAGTTCCGAGTAAGTATAGCAATCGCAAATAATTTTGTTGATACAATAATATCTTCTCATTAGCAGCGAAGAGGATGAGATCGCTAATCCTGCCTGGACTTTCTACAACAATATTATGGTAGGTTTCTAATATTCATAATCATAATGGCGTAGGTATGATCAATTCCCAAAAATCACTCGCAAGGTCTAAGATCTCAGAAACGAATTTTCAAGTCCAATGTTTTTGAAATTTAACTTAATAATTGCGTACCAGAAATTAACTTTTAGTGCTATTTTCAACGTTGCACCTTGTACATTCTCGTGTAGGGTGTCATTCAAAACACTTCTTATTGTTTCTCTTATTTTTTAACCCATCTTTCCAAATGGGAAGCTTAGCTGTTGTGGTGTTAAATTTGTTCAGCAAAACATAACGTCGATCCAATAAGTTATTTACTATTTACTTGTTAGAAAAGGTCACTTCTAACTCCATGGAAAAGGTGCAAAACCGCTTGAGTAGAATTAATGTGCTTTGTTAATTATATTCAGTGCGAACCACTGAACTATACTTATACAGGGTGACAATTTGAAAACTTATCACCCCCCATATCTTAGTAAGTAAGCGAGATATTTAAAAAAATCAAAATCCGTTTCGGTAATTCGGAGGGGGAATCACAATGACATAACGCGACGCACCCCCTGCGCCCCAGCCACCCCAACTTTTAAATCTTAAATAGTGACCTCCCATGTGTGATACGTCGTTGGAAAGCTCTGAAAAAATGCTTTCCAACGATACCAAATAGCATTACATTTAGGTTAGTAATTATCGTGCAAATCAAAAAATAAACTAATATGATACATTTTCTAAAGTTGGCTTTTATTTCAATAAATGTTCAAAATGTTTTCCGTTATTGGTAAGACAGTATTACTATGCGATCAAAAATGAGTTGCTGTCGAGTCGCCCTTTGAAATTTATGTTTACATGGAAAATCGTATTTAACTTGAACTTCATCCAAAGCCGACTCGACAGTAACTCATTTTTGATCGCCAGTTATAATCTATTCTCAAACTCTTGTCGAACCTTTTAAAATGTTGGTTTTGCAATATTTCGACATTCTTGAATTATGCTCTGTCTTAGTTTGTCTATGTTCGCCGGTTGCGTTTTAAATACGACACATTTCAAATGTATCATATTAGTTTATTTTTTGATTTGCACGATAATTACTAACCTAAATGTAATGCTATTTGGTATGGTTGGAAAGCATTTTTTCAGAGCTTTCCGACGACGTATCACACATGGGGGGGTCACTATTTAAGATTTAAAAGTTGGGGTGGCTGGGGCGCAGGGGGTTGGAGGGGGTGCGTCGCCAACTATGTCATTGTGATTCCCACTCCGAATTAGCGAAACGGATTTTGATTTTTTTAAATATCTCGTTTATTTACTAAGATATGGGGGGTGGTAAGTTTTCAAATTGTCACCCTGGACTGCTCTGTGCATGCGCTAGAGTAGGACAGAGATCCCCCTTTTCACAGTGACTCAATTTAAAACAGTGGTGACAACAGGGTATCTCGTTTTTGATTGGTCGTTCGTCCCGGTCGCCATATTGGAGCTAAATTGCAAATAAAAATCCTCCAAAACGACGCAGTATACACCGTGCTATAATTATTAATTATATTGTTTTGACACGGCTTCACGTTACTGTGACGTTACTATACTGTATTTATTTTAAGAAGGTAGCGATAGAACGCATAGGGAAGCTTTGACCTTCAGTGTGATTGGTTAAAACACGAGTCATTATTACGCTGAAACATAAAACGAGTGGCGAATTTTGCAAGCTGGGGCCCTTTCTTTACCTCACTCGAATTGGTTCGTATTCGTGTGTATCCTTCATAACGCTTGTCATTTCAATTCGAATGATATGTTTGGCAACGTAGAATTTGATAGTAGTAAATACAATAGCTTCATATGAAAGATTTCCTTGACATCAGTTTGTATACACAACTGCTTTCTTGTAACTGAGCAAATTACAAAAAGTGCTTATGGGTCCTACAGACTTCCGACTTGGTCGTCCAATTTGCATGACGTGTAAATAGGATGGTACCTATGTCGAACCTCGTGTTTGTTCGATCGGAAGGCAAAAAGTCGGATGTTGATATTTTACACAACGTACAAGTACGTCCGATTTTACCAATGCACTTCCGATTTCTTTGTCCGATCGTGCCAACTGATTTCCACATCGTGCAAATCAGACAAACAAGTTGGAAGTCTGTGGGGCCCTAACAGTGGGTTGCGAACAGTGAACTCTAGTTTGTTTTTAGAGTTCAATGGTTGGGAAACAGCTAAATAACGTGGAACTTGTAACATCTAATTATATCTTTTTGAATTTGGGAGGCAGTGGTTTCCCCGTAGGTTGTTCTGCAAAGTTATAAACGATCATTTTTGCGCCGATAGTTTTGAACGAGAATCTTCAAATGAAACTGACATTTGTACAGTCCCAATTTGACATGACAAGGTATATTGATTAGGGCTGGGCGATTACGGGTTTGAATAATCGATAATCGATTATGAAAAATAATCGATAATCGATTATGAAAAATAATCGATTACACTGATTAATCGATTAATCAAATAATCGATTAATCAAATAATCGATTAATCAAATAATCGATTAATCAAATAATCGATTAATCAAATAATCGTTTAATCAAATAATCGATTAATCAAATAATCGATTAATCAAATCATCGATTAATCAAATAATCGATTAATCACCTAATCGTTTAATCAAAAGTCGATTGTCACGTACAAGGAGTGATAAATATCTGTTTGTATGCATTAATACGTTAATTATTTAATAATAAAAATAAAAAATAATTCCATTATTCTTTTCATCAAATCGTTCATTACTAGGCAGATCGATTAATCAATAACCAACAAAGTGTCCCTGGTTCGAATCCGGGTTCGGGCATGGATATTTGCAAATGCATAGTGGGTTGGTTGGTAGAACAGCCTTGGCTGAAACCCTGTCCATTTGAAAATGAAGGTCAAAAATAAAAATAAATAAATAAAAATAAATGATTAGGCAGCTTACTCTCCGATGAGGTGTGCTTATTAGTTTTGATGATACAATCTTTAATTCATTTTAGCTGCTTAAAGTGACGTTTTAACATCCGCTATAAAATAAAATAATACTTGTGAGCTGTGAGTGCTCCTTTTTGCGTAAACTAATGATCCAGCTAATAATAATCAATTAAAATTTACTTAATAATTGATTAATCAAACAATCGATTAATCAAATAATCGATTAATCAAACAATCGATTAATCAAATAACCGATTAATCAAATAATCGATTAATCAAATAATCGATTAATCAAATAATAGATTAATCAAATAATCGATTAATCAAATAATCGATTAATCGATTAATTTAATAGGATAATCCAATCCGATTATCGATTATCGTTTGATTATAATCGATTAATCGATTTTTTTGCCAAACGCTAATATTGATACTTAACAATCAAACAATTTATGATTTTATTTTATTATTTTAAATTGGCGCCACTGTCCTAATACAGTCTGTACCCCCTGTGGCACTCTCTCTCGGATCGCGCGCGTTCCAGTATAATTAAGGGTGTCGCTCACTAGAGCGAAGCGCGGCGGAACGGACGTAAAAATCCGTACACGTGAGGCATATTTATAAACAGTAGAAGCGTTATCTGTTCGGAAAACTCGAGCATTTTTGTACAACTTTACTTTTCAAAAAAATTTGAGACCACAATTTTAAATATACAAATAATCTAATACTCAACTCCGCTGAATTGGAATTAGCGGGACATTGACCGATAGGTGGTACGAAGTTCGCCGAGTCTGCTAGTAATAAATGTTTTAAATATGCATACAAGCTGTGAATTAATGTCAAGCAGATATTTCAGGGGATGATAATACTCGCCAAAATAAGAAAAAAATGCAAATATATGCATCGTCTAAAACGCGTCGTTTTCGTTATACAGGGTGGCAAAGAAAATGTAACACCCTGTCTACCGCTATTTTGATACTTTATTGTAGTGATTCTAAAAAATAATCGATGTATCAAATTTAAAACTATTATCACAGAACATCAATCTGCATGACATTAATTAACACCCTGTATTTTTAAAATCATGTTTACCAAAAGTTCCCATTATTATTCAGGCTAAAGCAAGGCGGGAAGAGGCGCAAATTTTAATGCTTGCCTACACGTAATTTTTGCTTTGAGCCGGCCCTGACCATGCACTGTTGATTTCACAATTATTTTTGTGGTGTAAGAGGCGCTTTCTTTCGGTGATCCAAACGCGTTTGGATTGTCAAATCACGTTCTTTCGAAGTGTGATCTTATAATCATGATTGCTAAAATCGTGAACAAACGAACATAAAATTTTTTTGACATGAATTCCTAACCTATAAATGCAAGGATATTTTTGCTCAAATGTTAGTCAATATTTGTAACTGAAGAGGAGCATAATCGTGCAAGTACTTCCACTTGTATTTAAATTATTTTCATAATCCAAACAAAAAATACATAATTCGAATGCAAATCTGCACTACGTAAACTTAACCATACTTTGATTTAAATTCGCGCGTTCTTTCGTAAAACGTGATCCTACTAATCACGATCTCGAAATCATGATTGCGAAGTACCCGAAAGAAAGCGCCTAAGGTACGCTGCCTATTATCATAGTGTAAAGAATATATATGTCGTAGGCATTTTGTAAAATCAGTCATTTTATAATACGCCTAGGCAGTTTATAAAACGCGGGCAGTGTACTTTCTAGAGGTAAGCGATTGGTTCCCTTCCTCTTCAAGAGCGATCCCTTACGCATCTAGAAGGGGAAGGAAAACTACCCCAACCCCACAAGTCAGCATTTCACGAAATGACTCCGCAATTTAGAAATGACGGATTTTACAAAATGCCTACGACATAAAACTGCCTAGGCGTATTATAAAATGACTGATTTTACAATATGCCTACGACATATACACTAAGCTATTATATATACCACTGCGACGAACTTCGGTAGTCCGCGCACAAGTGGCATGAAAATTAAGCAATATAATTAGCGGAATAAAGATTACAATTTAATTAAAAAAAAAATAAATAAATGTACAAATTATTGTAAATTAATCACACCAGCAGACGAAAGTAGCGGCAATCTTCGGCAACTTGAATGTGATGTCGACAGAACGAGTGGACGGACGGACGGGCTAAAGTGCCACCAAGGGAGGCGGCCGATCCGATCAACTCTGGGGATCTCGCTGGTATATGGCAGCGGTCACTGGCGAAAAGTCTACAACACAACGATCTCTATAGAGAACACAAGCAACAAAGCGTTAATGAATTAATGAACAGTAGCTACAGAAATCAAAAGCGGGACGAGCAAAGCCCCCTTATAATTAACGGAAAAAAGATAGCAAATTCTTAACTTTAAAGTTAACGGAGCGGTGCTAAAATCTCAAAAAAAAATACACTAGTACCTAAAGTAAAAAATTTCCAAAAGCTATCTACGTTGCCAAAGGCAGAAAGAGCTCCCCTAAACAGCGGCTTTACCTTTTATAATATTCGGCCGTGCCATCGACGGAACGCCGATTTTCCCAACCAGCCCAGTGTATTCGGATAAGAACGTCCAAAAATTTAAACTTCTTTAATTAATTTCTTGACTTCTGGGTAAAAATTGGGGACATTCCAAAATCGCAATTAAACACTCTTCTAATGAAACCTTTTACAACTTAATCGGATGCTGTTCTGCAACTCATTTAATGTTAATTATAAGCACTTAAATGGGCCAGATGAAATTTTTAAAATCTTATACATACTTCTATAATTAACACCTATTGTGTCTTGAATTTCTCAGGTCAGGCAAAAGGCGTCTCATCAAACTGTTACCGGGGTAAACCTGCATGGCTTGGTAGCTATAATGCTCATTTTAAATTAATATAGGAAAGCAACATTATCTAATAATTCTAAAATATTAATTTGCCCTTGTCTTCTACATGACAAAAGGTGTCAAACGTCAATGTCAAACTTCTATACTTTCTACCATGGTACAATGCTTTCTACCTTTGATTATATACTACTGGATAGCGCATTCTTAATGGTAGAAGAGTACAACCCGTGTTCCAATTCGTGCAACCCACATACCTAGCTATAATTTTTCAGTGAAAAGAAATGAGATAAAAGAAGTTTGTACCAATTTGAATTGCGCATGTCAGGCATTAATAAGAGAGTAGTAGCCCAATTTTTTATAAACAAGAAAAGAATTTGGAAACCAGGTTCTATTACAAAGAAACTAGGCCAACTTCACTTCCTTGTAAAATTGGACGAAGGAAGAACGTTAAAACGTCATATTAATCAACTTCGCCGTACAAATATAAAAAAAGTACAATTTCAAATTACACCTTTGGAGCAATCATCACGGAATGATGACTATCAACATTTTGTGTCTGATGCTCAAGGACCAAGTCAACAAATACAGCCGGATTCTCAACATCACCCAGTTTCAGAACAAGTGCAATTGCCAGTTGATGAAGAGCAGTATCACCGGCCAAGAAGAGTGACGCGATTGCCAGCATACTTGGATGATTATATTACGCGCTGATTCTGGAATCTTCCACAAGTGAATTTCAAGAGGGGGAGACTGGTGTTTTTCATAATATAGAAGCCAGATTGCATATGTCAATCAGTGGCGGCTCATGAGTTACGTAGCTGGTGAGGCTGGACATGGGGGGGGGGGGTCTCCGAAAAAATCAGTTTAGCTACAATTTGGCAATTTCTTACCCCAAAAGTTAAAAAAAATTAATGCTTTTTCCTATATTTTAATGGGTGTACCTATACAGTAGACATTGAAAGTAAAAGAAGGTACCTTGTTACCTACTCGTATTTGATACACGACACAGTACGTACATTGTAGGTATACTGCATGCATGGGCGCATTTTCTGATGAGCATTGTAAGAAATTTTCTTTGTCAGTTGGGCATGGTACTTAATTTTACAGGCGGTTTCCAATCCTGCCCTTAAATTTATTTGACAATTAGCGACTATTTTAACCGCGTTATTTAAACCATAAATGTCACGTGTGAGCCAATCACTTTTTCATACCAGGTCTTAATAAGAGCTTTATTTTATTTCCAACAGCTGCTTGCTTACGTTAATTAACGATTTACTTAAATCAGGAACGGGACGCTTCCACTACCGCCAATTTTAATATGAATGTTTGTAATGCAATATTTTCATTCGATCATACACAATCGGCATACGTCGTTCTCCCAGTTTAGAATTCGCAGCTCCTCAATCGAGAACGCCCGACGACAGTCTTCCGGAGATGCATCGAATCTTTTCCGTCTCTTTTACACTTGAGCTGCTAAACGGACAGAGGCTAGCCTCAAATGGTTCCTTGTTTAACATACAGCACTTAAAAACGTATCGTGGAAAGTTTACGTTGTTCTAGTGTTTCATTATATGGAACTGTAGAGGCAGATGCACATTTGCCTCGCGCTTTGATACTGCGACGCGCAGCCAATTGCAAAGTAAATTCGTGGGCAATTTTAATTTTAATTTGTTCTTCGATTTAAATTTATGGTGGCGTTACAATTAAATAATCGTAACGTGCCAAATTATAAAACTATAGGTTTGCCTCATCGGACAAGCCGCCACTGATGTCAATGTATAAATAAATGTTCTACGTTATTAACAGAATATTAAAATCTTTAATATTCGTAAATTATTCAACAGGTTCAAATGGAGGAACATACACGTTTTGCACTACGTGTGGTGTTTGTGTTCTTTTCAACACATCCAATAAAGCTTTAAATTGTTCTTCCTGTGAATGTAGCCATTTATATTATGTATTAATGTAACCGTTCTTTAATCCTCGTCGCCAAACTGTTGAATAATTTACGAATATTAAAGATTTTAATATTCTGTTAATAACGTAGAACATTTATTTATACATTGACATATGCAATCTGGATTCTATATCATGAAAAACACCACAGGGCTGTACCTTTAATTAATCGTGATAATTGTGCGTAGTTTTTATGCTTCTAAAGAGAATAGTTCATAATATGCAATTAACGTGAAGGTAAATGTTTACTTCCAAAATAGACGTAACGATTTCAACAGTCCGACTATTCGCGCGCGAAGTTTATACCGTAAGCATGCGCATAATGATTTGGTACAAACCAATGAATAAGTACAAACATACGTCTATCTCTCTTTTGTTAGGACATAACATTTTAAATGAATGCGCTATCCAGTAGTATATAATCAAAGTTTTCTACAGAAATAAAAATTGTTCTACAACTGTCAAAAAATCCTGTTATTTTCTGACGAATTTCGAAGCATGAAGTACTAGATTTTTAAACGGTTAATTAATAAATAACGTTGCTCACGGCCGGTTGCAGGAAAGCGAATTATAATCAAAATCCTACATTGTTTGCCAAATCTGAGTTTAAACAAGAATTGTGACGTTTGGTTGGCTGCCTACTGCAATATAAAGCCAATCAAAGGTCTTAATACTGGATTAATCCATAATCCTGGATTTTTTTGTGCAACTGGCCATAAGTGAAGAAAAGTATTTCGCGCACGGACAGAGACAAATTTAATAAATAGTAATCAGTTCGCCTCGTCAAAATACCTTCTTTCTCAATGCGCGAATATAAATAACTGTTTTAGCGTTTCCAACTTTAATCGCATCCAGATACCAGGCATTCAGCAAAGCTTGTGGATATACAGTGTGATCATTACTTCGGGGATGAAAATTAAGTGTTTCACCACCACAACCCAAATGGAATAAATTCATAATTTCGTTTAGTGCGAAACTAGACGGGCGTTTTCTCCGCGGCGGAATCAACGCAGCGTTTTGCACGTTGGTACGAGATACATGCGCTTATAGGGAATAAACTAGACGGGCGTATTTCCACGCTTCTCCGCTAGCGTGTGCGGATTGAACGCAACCGGGCGCGGTTTTCCGCTGCAATACGACTGTTCTAGCGTTTATTTGGAAGCGATACATTGTGAAAGACGTATCACTTTCCGCTGAGGTAATGTCGCTTCCGTGTAGTTGCAATGGTAGCAGAAATTACGCTGTGTTGATTCCGCGGCGGAAAAAATCAATGGAAAAATCTTTTCAAATTTATGTAGGCTGCAAACGTCATTTTTGATGTAAAAATTAAAATATGTCAAAATCGGCTAAATTTAGGTATAGAACATTATATATGTATACAGGGTGGCCATTTGAAAACGAAACAGAGCCTATTTTGGGGACCTCAAAACATTTACGAAAAAATCCTCGGACCCGTCAATTTTTGATCCAAGGGGGAACCATTTTTTTGCTAGTTTCGCCCCCCTGGGGGCAAAGCCATAGCGGGGGTGACAAGTGCCCCCAAAATTTTAAATCGAATGGGGGGTCGAGTGATACCTTATTTTGAAGGTATTTTTATGTAGATAATAACTCTTAAGATTTAAATCAGTTTTATTTTAAGTGCTTAAAGCTAAAATCAATCAAGTAAATGTTGGCCTTCGACTTCCATACAATAATACAGGTTTTGTTCAAACCTTTCCCGTACATTTTGCAAAACTTCTGGGGTGATTTGACGACATTCATCAATTATTATTTGTCGCAAGTTCTCTAGCGACGTTGGCTGACTAGCATAAATTTTAGTTTTTAAATGTCCCCATAAAAAAAATCTAACAGATTTAAGTCCGGGGAACGAGGAGGCCATTCAATAGCTCCTCTTCTTCCAATCCATTGTCCTGGAAACGTTTGGTCCAAATATTGGCGAACCCTTGCAGCATAGTGGGGTGGCGCACCATCTTGTTGAAATACTATACGATTTTCCAAGTACTTGTTGTTATTTTCTAGTATCTCTACTAATGCTGGATGAATCGTATTTTCTAATAACTTCAAGTACTTCTCTCCTGTTAGATTGCCAGGTAAAAAGAAGGGGCCTACGATATGGTTACCAAAAATGCCAGCCCAAACATTCAATTTTTCGGGACGTTGTGTATGTGTATGCACCTCACGAAATATTCTGAGGTTTGAATCAGCCCAATAGCGACAGGTGTGTATTTGTCACTACTATTATTTGACAACAACAATTGACAAGCACTATTAAACTTTAAAATGTTGCTATAGTAACGCTCTCAACAATAACCAAGATTTCCGTTGCAGAATTGGCATAGCCACCTACCTACAGGTATTAAAAGGAAAAAAAACAACAACAAAAAGTACGGTTCAGAATGTAGGAGAACAACATTTTTTGTATTTACTGTTGTATTAATTTTTGTTATTTAACTAATTCATTTACAAGCATTGTAATTCATAAGAAAATGTTGACACGTTTTTAACAGTTATTAGCCCCTGTATCGGCTAGGCAAATTAGTAGCGATTTAAAACTTAAGGGTTATAATCCACATAAAAATACCTTCAAAATAAGTTATCACTCGACCCCCCATTCGATTTAAAATTTTGGGAGCACTTGTCACCCCCGCTAGGGCTTTGCCCTTAGGGGGGCGAAATTAGCCAAAAAATGGTTCCCCCTTGAATCAAAAATTGACGGGTCCGAGGATTTTTTCGTAAATGTTTTGAGGTTCCCAAAATAGGCTCTGTTTCGTTTTCAAATGGTCACCCTGTATAGAATATTATGTAGAATCTAAAAATGAAGTAGGGTGCTCCATTTAAAATAAACAAATGGGCATAAATTTCCTGTATAACGGAAAGTGCCACCAAGTTACAAAATATTTCAGATGAATTCCTCTTATTGACGTTAGTATGCTCTCAAATTTTCAAAATATTCCAAGATCTCTTTTTCGAGATATAGAGATAGCCGACATTAGTCGTGGGAGACCCTGTATGTATATGTGTAATCCCGCTGGCGCGATCTACTTGTATCATATATGACTTTGGCAAATCTTTATATACCGATCTTAATCTTAAATACGTTGCATAGCGACTTAGCAGTAGGGACAGACAGAGAAAGTGACCCAGCATAAGTGATTCCACTTACATGTTCGTCTTTTCTATTTGGAACTATATTTATCACCAAATTACATAAATTATTGATGTGCTTGTTTAGTTTTATTTTCGATTATACAAGTTCTTGGCTGATGTTTATTAATCCTCGCCCTCTCGATTTCCCATTGATGCATAAAATATTGACTCAATCCAAAATAAGTACCATGATTTTATTTTACAAATTTGTTTTTTTATAGGCGCAAGTGAATCATATATTAAAAAAATCTGGTATTCAACCGACAAATATTCCTCCTTGTGAAGTTGAACTAGACTCAAATGATGTAAGGAAACAAAAAATGATGAGAAAAGTAAAGCAGGCGACGATAAAACATTTAAACAGTATTGGAGTGCATATACCATCTACTGAAGCCACAGATGAGTAAGTATCAGTAACTTCTACTAAAATTTGACTTGTAAGGTACTATTATTAAACACATTTGTATTTATAAATTATAATTGGTTAGGATTCTTCAATAATTAGTAGCAACCACTGTGTACAATAAGGGAAGAGTACCTCTTAATTATAAGCACCAAGTAAATCTACTTTATGGTCGATGCAACGTAAGAAACAGAGATCATATTTCGACCAACATTTGCGCTCTTTGAGTGTAATGGTGTTTTCTTACAAAAATCACAGTCACGCTCATTTCCTCGCGCATTACATTGACTATTTATTTTCTCATAAGAAAACTCCGTGACATCATATGTCTATTTTGAACCGTTTAAGAATAATAAGCATTTAAATTTGTGCATGTAAGCGATCTATTTCAATACTTCTAAACGGTTTGACCAATGTATATGTTGGATATGATCACTCGTGAGTCGTGATCACCATTACCTCCAATACATTTTCTATAGACTATATCCAATTTAAGCATAAAGTATCTATTGCTAATATAAACTCATGCTCATTTAAAAACGGCTAAAACAAATGTCAACATATGTATTCAATTCTATTCAATTTTTGATATATGTAAGCGGAACTTCATGAAACATGAAAACATCACGTTTTATTACGGCTCGCTAAGGCAGCTTTATTATACCAAGGGGTGCGCGAAGGAGCGCGGCCCACATATGGGGACTTCGTACGCGACATCCAAGAAAGGCGGTCGAGAAATAGAGCAATGTATCGAGCCATTGTTACTGTTCAATAAACGCCCATTGTAAATTGTCGTATAGTGTTTAATTAAGGGGTGTAATACCCCTAATCCTCTATACCGTTAGTGAATCTTTTACATATATATAGGGCGTTTCATTAAAAATTGATCAAATTTGAATTTTTTACTAACTGCGATATTTATTTGTTTTTTTACTTTAGGTACATTTTCTAGCGATTTATGATAAACCGCACAACCTTCGTATTTAAAGTTCTTTTCTATCTCTTATAATAAAGGCGCTGTCTAAATAACCCTGTGTACATTAGTGCTTATTATTCTTAAACAATTAAAGATGGTATACTGTCGCAGACTTTTTGTAGGAAATTATTATTTATGTTATATGTTTTTTGTGTCTCTTTCCATCATCCATGTAATTTCAATCAAATGCGCACGAACTTGATTTTCATAAGGCAATATACGAATCAACGTATTTTCGACAGTTAGTCACGATCATGGTTTTTCTCAATCTAGATTCGACGAGCCCTCGATGTGTAACCAAAATGACGTCAGTTTTGCTGTGAAACAACTATTAATGAAATACTTGCCCAATGATCAATTAACTAGAGTAGCGCACAATAAACAGGGTTATCAAAATGTGAAACAATCAGCAAATATAAAAAGAAGGCCAGAGTTTTCTATCGCTACCGTCCAGTATATGCAAAAGTACAATCTTTTGAATGGTATGTACTCTATCTTATGTATTTGCTTTATGTATTATTTTTGCTTGCAGAAAAACCCGAAGCAGTTTCTGCACCAATTCACATTCTTGAACCGAAGCCACACTTTGATCGAATTTTAGACGTGACTGCTATTAAAAAGCAACCAAAACTGCTATAAATTAGTGCTGAATTTAATTTTATTGACATTTTAGATTATTTGTATACAATGGTTTTATTGAACTGTTTCCATTAAAGTTGCTATTTTCAATTTGCATTGGAGTGTTTTGCAAGCTTTAGGTTTTGCTGATCTTGATAAGGTGTTAGTGGGTCTAGAAGACAGGCAGTACGTATGGTAAGTAAAGGTTGTATCACTTCTTTTAAATTTTGATCTTAGCATTTCAAGTTTGACCCAAAAAGAGCACAGGACGCCTATGTTACTTTTTTGATAGCACTAACAATAAATTACTACAAATACACTAAATGTGTAAAACATGGCGCACCCTGTACAACCTCACATTATATACTACACTATACAGGGTGTCTTAAATTGAGTAGAATAACATGGGTATCTGTGTTATTATTACACTTACGATTCGGTTAAATTGGCAAAGTTGTGTAGTTTTTGACGCTAATGGATATTCCAATGCGAAATTTTGAAAAAAATTAATTGTTTCGTAGATAATTGGAAAAAAGTGAAAATCGACATTTTTAAAAAGTTCAAATATTTTAGTAAAAAAAGAGCTATCGAAAAATGTTTCAAATAAAAGTTGCAAGATTCGAAGGGATAAACTCAATGGACGTGGAAATTATATACTAACTAATCCAAGGATACAACGAAAACGCTAAGCATATTAGTTAGAATGGAGGACTAATGCCTAAATTACGAGGATAAATTAACTACACTTTTTCAATAAACCCTGCAGGTGAGATCACTATCCGCAAATCTTCTCATCATCGCATCAGTTGCCTGCCACGCCATAACTTCCACTATCACTTTGCACCAAAGAGGAAGAATGAGCAATGATCTGATTTTTATGGTCAACACGAGCAGAAGTTTTACAATAGAAACTATGCTTATTAAGTAAGACCAAACACAAACCCAAAGTAAATACATGTCAAGTGCAGTTAAAATAAACACAAATGTATAAAATGAGAAAGTGTATAATTCATATATTTAGTATATACATAAAGTGACGTAGCTCAACGGTATTCTTACCTACTTTGGTCAAGAACAAGAAAATGTCTTCACAGTTAGTTATTATTCATTAGATTTGATGTAAACGATCTAAAAATAATGCCATTTCTTATTAACGTTGGAACTTTTAAAGCTCGCAAGTATTAAACTACTACATTATTAAAAATAAATAATTTCTATGATTAAATACGCGAGAAAATGCATACATAGGTTTACAATTAAAAAAGCGCTGGGGAATTAATAACATACTCGTAAGAATACTACAATATATTTTGTTTAAATCTAAGTACTTGGAAAAGTAGGAACACAAATCAATTTTGTTCGATCAGGTAATACCAATAATTTCGATTGCACTTAACATGATAATAAGCTCCCATAATTATCTTCACACGAATTGGATTTGCCTGTTGTTTGAAGGCCTGTACTATTGTAAAAACGCAGATACTTAAATGTGTAAAAAATACTGCAAACGTTTTCTATTTGCTTCTACTTAGCAAAAAATAGTCATCACATATATCAAACGTATATGTAGCTATTAATTGATACTACAACAAATATAAATAATTGTGCACAACATTTTGGGGACAAGAATAACTTATGCATTCAAAAAAAATTGCAAAAGTATGATAGCAGTCATAGTAGATGTGCAAATATAATGTGCAGTAAGAAGTTTAGTAGAAAATTATTCATCGTGCTTCTTTGGCCGTAAGCTTATCTATTAATTCTTGTAATGGAGCTAACTCTCTCCTTTCTATTAGACTAAATTCCTAAAACAAAGAAAGTTACTTTTTGGACTTTGAATGAATCACTGAACCTCATTACCTGTACGAAGAAAATAAAATGTTTAAAAGATGTATTAAGATGTGCTTCTTCGCCTAGTTGAACGACTTCGCTAAAATGTTGATGGTAAATGTGTGCGTAAACCCTAAATAATCGCTTTAATATTGTCTTTGCGATTGATAGAAAATTCTTAGGAAAGGGAACGCCTAACGAATGATCCAAATTAAAAATATTTTCTAGCAATCAAGAGGATACCGACCTATTTTTGATGGAAATAAAGTTTCGTCATCTAATTGATCTTGGACCCACGTCATAAGATAATCGATATACTTTGGTGCAGAACATTTAATTGGCTTCTTAACGGTGTGGCCATCAGCCCAATGGTATTCGTATTTTGGACCGGCTGACATTATTGAACAGCTATCCTCCGTACAAAATTCCGTTATGGTACCATACAGCATATTAATTTGATTAAAAAAATCCACAGCTACAATGTTATCAATAAAATGATGTGCATGTTTGTACATCTTATAACTAACTATTAACTGCAACCCACTCGTTCAGATCTTCGCCATCAGGAAGCATAACCGCTAACCGTAAGTTACCAGATCCTAGAGTCGCAGCAGCATGCTTCATTAACTCATACTGATGAGTTCCTTCTGGAATATTCTTCTTTGGCTTGAATGTTTTCGAAGAACGACTTCCACTGCAGAAAATAGAAACACAACAGTGAATTTACTTTACAAAACAAGATAAAAATAGATTCTTTAATTTGCTTGAAAAAACTAAGTACTTACAAAAGGAAGCTCATTTTAATTGTAGGTTAAATAAGTAAACCCTTTACGAAATGATAAGCCCGTAGAATTTCAAGATAAAATAAAACTACTGTGAAAACTAAAAAAGAACTTCGATTTTTTGTTATTATTATCGACAATGACCTTACGCTCCAACCAGGTGATAGACAACCTACATCGAGTAGAGATGTGCACAACCCGCTCACCTTAATTAGTCCAAATGTTTGTGTGATGAATGTAGTTCAAATAAATCGAAAATTTGAACTTGAACTAATCACATGAGGCGCTTTCTTTCGGCTAATTCGCGATCATGATTTCAAGCATGAATTCAATGATAATAATGATCGTAAAATAAAGCCCACATTTGTTTGTTATTTCACCGAAAACTAACCTATAATTTATACCTGTGAAACAATATAGGTACTTTCGTGTGTTTTTTTGCTATCACTTCCGTGCACTACAATGTACCATTGTTCAATAATGTTTTTAATTGCACATTTCGAGACTTAAAGGATCGCATAATCACGAAAATGAAAAATTAATCAAACTTTGGCTCCGTAAGTAAATTTGGCCGCCCCAGGCTTCAACGCGCAGCATTGCCTTTGATAGGATAAAGGAAAATAATTTAAATACAAGTGGAAGAACTTGCACGATTATGCTCCTCTTCAGTTACAAATATTGACTAACCTTATAACCTAACATTCGAGCAAAAATATCCTTGCATTTATATAGGTTAGGAATTCGTGATCATAAAACTTTTATGCTCAGTTTGTTCACGATTTTAGCAATCATTATCATAAGATCACACTTAGAAAGAACAAGACAATCCCAACCGTTTGGATCGCCAAAAGAAAGCAACTAAGTTGTATCACTGAATTTGATAGTTATAAATTCAATGGTTGTATAGTAAATAGAGAAACAGTGTTGTTGTGGATAATTGAACCATTGTACACAATGATTGAACCCAATTGAATCTTGCGCAGGCCGTAGGCGAGTGTGCGCACTAACCAGATGGTGATATGGTAAAAAATCAAAAATTTTAAAATACACGCGATCATGTTAATAGCAAGGGTGAATTAATGGAGGGTTTACTGTAGTTTTAGATTTTAGTATTCACCTCGTACCTCCAATTACCAGTACTAGTTCCCGAAAAAATTAAAGCAAGCGGAGTCAAGTCGAGAGACCGTAGTGACCCTTCTCTGATGTCTGATGGCACCCCCTTTGCCAATCCATTTACCAGAATACCCCAACAATAATAGTCAACAATGTGGCGAAACGCGATCTTGCTTAAAGTGCAAATTTTCTTCGTCTAGAAGCATATCTCCACCCTTGTCGTTCACTTTTGACTCTTCAAAGCTTGTGTGATCAGAGGATCTATCAGTTCTTCCAATAGTACTATAACTCCCCTGTTAAGTTTCCTTCTACCCAAACATTGATCTTCTGCGGAAATTAGGTGCAATCTTTTCGAAACAAGTGTGGATTTTCGTTATCCTTATCCTATAGTAGGTAAAAGTACCTACAATTTTGTTTGTTCACAAATCCGTTCAAGAAGAAATTACCTACATTCGTGACTAAAACTGGTGTTTTTGGAAAAATCAGGATCTTCGTCAATTCTTGGGGAAATTAATTTGCAGAAGTCAATTCTCCTATCCTAAATTATCTTCGCCCGATTTTTTTAAAACTTGCACTTACATAGAAAAACAATGTTCAAAATTTTCGGAAATGATCCGGTAGCATTTCCGGAATTGATAACGTAGAATTTTCAGCGATTTGACCGAGCATCACGCATATACTACCTATATCAAAAATTCTCCCTGTATAAAAAATTGCTTATTCAGTTCTCCATTTAGCTTCTTTAAATTATTTCTGAGGTTTGAACAAAAAGAGAAAAAAGAATGATTTTTGGATAGGGTTGCCATCCGTCCGGATCTGTCCTAGTTTAGGGGGCGTCCGGGCGGGTTTTCAATGGTAGTCCGGGTTTTGAGGTACTGAGTGGGTGAATTAAAAATTTTTCTGTCAAAATTTAAGCCAACAAGATACACTTTCAAAGGGAAATCAGCATTGGTAACAATTTTTTAAAACATCGAATGCTCTTTTATAGGTACTCGAAGTTATTGAAAATTGCGTAGTACTACTTTTTTTGCATTTCTACTCTTAATGACAACCCCGAAAGAATATTTTCACTAGTGGCACAACAGTGGACAAAATAAAGGAATTTATTGAATATTGAAACAGTCTCGTCAGTGATAAAAATGAAGTACAATTTCAAAGATTATATAATTGTGTAGATTTTTATTTTGTTAAAAAAGTATATTATTGCTTCATTTAAAGAATTTAAAATGTAGTAAGCCGTTGCTGATTCCTAAAGGCGGCTCCACACGCAACGGAAAAACCGAAGGCATGCCTCGGGGCGACGGGCCTTGAGGCGAACCTAAATTATAGGGGGTCTCCACACATTCGGAATATACGAAGGCCAGCCTTAAGGCACGCCAGTTTCGCGCAAAAATGACGTCGATAGATAACGTTCTTCCTGTTGTTGGATTATTGTTAGCTGTCCAGTGGGGTAACTTCATTTTAAAGGCCCGTCCTCAAAAATATTTGGGGGCCCTTTCCCTTACGCTTAATATAACCGCTTGGATTTCTAATGAAAGCCACCTTAAAAATATATAAATGAAAGTTCACTAGAAATACACTCCAGAAGATTCGGATTCTAAAGATATCACCCTCATATCGATCTTCCGACGTTGCTTAACTCTGAACTTATTTCTTCGCTGTTCAACGTTCGTTTTTTGCTTTTCTCTTGGAGGTTCCACTATGGTATTTTCGTCCATTCTGAGATGTCTGCTTTCAAAATTTTAAACGACAAGTACAGGTGGCGTATCTACAGACACCGCTGGAGATACATTTAAACTCATTTAGGGCCGGTTTATCAATCTACTGTTAAGGTGTTTGTTAGTATTAACTACTAGTTAAACTACAAATTGCGTTTATCAACCGTCTGGTAAAGTTTACCAAGCAGATAAATTTATTTTAACCATTAGATTAGTAACTGGTACTTTTTGCAAGTTTTAAGTTACTGTTTACAGTAACATGTAGCCGGAAAAGTGACGACTTTATATGAATAAATTTGCTTCTCGCGTAAAGTGGCGTAAACGTCAAACAAAAATGGCTGTAAATGATGTCAATATATTTTCAGAAAGTGATAGTGATGAAGAATTAGTAAATTATGTAAATATATTGTACAGAAGACCTTATGTAGTTCGACAACGTCCAGATCATTTGCAGTTTTGGGACGATGTTGATTTTATTAATAGGTTTCGCTTAAGCAAAGAGACTGTACAAGAATTGCTTGTAAATATTGAAAACATAATCCGTTTCCCCACTAATAGGTAAATCATATTTTATAGGTTTATGTTACATTATTTTTCCTGTTCTTTTTAAGAAATCATGTAATTACTCCGTTACAGCAGCTTTTAATATGTTTACGCTTTTATGCGAGTGGTAATATGCTCATAACTGTTGGAGACTTTGCTGGAGTACATAAATCATCAGTATGCCATATCATTAAACGTGTCTCATCCGCTCTTTGCACGTTACGACCTATGTACGTTTCGTTACCAACAGAAGAAGAATGTATGATAATTCAACAAGGTTTTTATCGAATTGCAGCATTTCCTCGGGTCCTGTTGGCATTAGATTGTACACACGTAAAAATACAATCGCCTGGTGGTGCACAAGCTGAACAATTCAGGAATCGGAAAGGGTACTTTTCCATGAATATACAAGCCGCTTGTGACCACAATCTCAAATTTAGAAATATTGTCGCACGGTGGCCGGGTGCAACACATGACAGCACAATATTTAATAATTCCATGCTGAAAGCAGTGTTTGAAGATGGGATGGGTAATCATTTGATATTAGGTGACAGTGGATACCCACTTATTAAGTATTTGATAACACCATTGTTAAATCCTACTACACCAGGTGAAAATAGGTTCAATGAAGCACAAATACGAACAAGGAATGTCATTGAAAGGGCGTTTGGTGTGTGGAAGCGTAGATTTCCAGTACTTGCATTAGGGTTACGCTTGCAGTTACCCACCGTACAAGACATTATAATGGCAACCGCAATACTACACAATATAGCAATCGTAAATAATGAA
>NW_022170403.1:11863823-11864646 GCF_008802855.1 Photinus pyralis | reverse complement strand
AAAAAAAGGGCATGATTTTGGCTACTTCAGTTTAAGTTCCAAGTGGTAGATCTATGTTGTCGTTCCTTACTTTCGAATAGTTGACAATACACTGTAATATACAAGCTACCCCAACTAAAATCTGTACTTTTTCCTGAGCTACGTCGATTTTATATTGAAAGACGTTAAAATTTAGTTTTTTTTTCATTTTTATCATAGGTTCTAAAAAAATGTTGGGAATTGTTTTATACATTTTTAGGAAAGTGATTTATTTGGGGAGGAGGATGCACATTTTGGTTGGGGGACACACAAAGCAAAGTGGAAAACCTTATCGGTACATTACAGAGCATCACTAGGTGCACATGGATATTCCAATTTTAAAGCGAGCGTTATAGCGAACGTGAATGAAAGTATGTCTGGCGATAACAAGAGATAATCAGAAACGTATTGCGGAAGGCGAGCACGTTTGCCACGATCTCTTGAGACCTAAATGTTTTTGTTCCGTTCTGTTTAAAGCCGAGCACGTGGCGCAAATACGGGTTTTCTCTCTTCGATTTTTCTCGTGAGTGAGATTCAAATAGTGGAAAAAATTTGCAGTGGGACAGTAATTTTAACCTAATTTGTAACAAGGATGTTCATTTACGTGTGATGAAATTTACGCGAAGGAACATTTTCGACTGGGAGCGCTTTTAAAATCAAACCGCTGTAACGTTATGACGTGTCGTAAGATGTCGTTGGCGTTTAAACTATACTTGAAATATTGGTCTTGCTATCAGGAATTCGAAAACGCACTTGTCTTCGTACCTACGCTTGGTGCGGATAAAAATTTGCAATTTATTTAGTT
>NW_022170403.1:11827779-11863723 GCF_008802855.1 Photinus pyralis | reverse complement strand
TCTTACTTCATTTCGATAATGGAAAGGCACCGAATACGTTTGGATTTTCCCCATTTTCCTATCATCCACTTGCAACGTGTGTTCGTAACCTCTCGCCATTCTCACTTCGTCATTGATAAGTTCACGATTTTCCTTCAGTATTCCTGTTACCTTTTCCGACCACTCTTCTGGGCAATTTAATTTTGACATTTTCCAATACTCCTCATTCCCCCATTTCTGACAAACGCTAATTTCCATTTCGTTATCCGGGTCTTTCTTGATCTTTTCGTCTTCTATTTTCACTTCTAATTTTCCTATTCTTACATTTCCTTTTCCTATATCCACAATTCCATCATACATTTTTAAAATGTCAATCCCGATAATTAAATCCGCCTGCATCCCCGCTAAAACCAATAATTCTTCCTGCAGCCGTTCACCTCCTACTTCAATCCCTAAAATAAATTTTCTTTTGACGTTGGCGAAATTTTTCTTATTTGCCGTTATTAATTTTAATCCTTTAATGGGTACGGTAAAACTCTCCACTCTTCCTAAATTTTCTTTAATGAAATCTTCTGAAATTAAAGAAACTTCCGCCCCCGTGTCAATCAATGCCTTGGCCCTTTTTCCTTCCACCAGCACCCCTATTGTTGGTAAATTGGTAATGAAGTTGTCCGATTTGTCTTCCGCACTATTGTCGTCAATTTGAATAAATTCTTTCGGGTGCGAGTACACGTATCCGACAATAGCGCGGCCTCTTAAAAATCCGTCGGTGGTGGATGGACTTCGGCTCTAACCACTTCTATTTTGTTTTCCTCTCCGGTGTCCCGCGTCGGTTTTAAAATCTGGTTAATACGTCTCCTGTCCTGTTCTGCATTTCCCTCCCCTCGTCTCTCTTCTCGGGCTCCTCTTGCATAATCCGGTCTTCTCTCCTGCTCCCTCTGGTCCTTCTGATATTCCCTTTCGAATTTCTGTTCATAATTAAACTCGCGGTTAAAATTCCCTCTATTGTTGTTATTCCTATTAAAATTCCCATTATTCGCATTCCTGTTATAATTTCCATTGTTGTTATAATTGTTGTAATTTAGGTTCAAATTCTCCATCCGGTTACCCCTTTCTTGATACGCTCCGTATGGTCTGTTTCCTCTCCACTGGTTTCCGTATCCTTGTTTTTCATACTGCCGTCCTTGCTCCCTGATCTTATAATCGTAGGCGGCGTCCTTCTCCTCGTCAGCCGTGTCGTAACGTTTGAGCATCCTTAAAAATTCTTCGTACGTGGTGATGTCGTCCTTCGTGACCTTCTGGGAAATCTCCTCTTCATAATGTTTTGCCAGCCGCCTTACCAGCACTGATTCCTGTATCCCATTTTCTAGGTGTTTAAATTGTGAATAATTTTCCATCAGGTACTTCACACGGCTACCCCTATTTCGGTTATACTTTCCCATGTTTAATTGGTCCCGTGTTTTATTTTGCTCCCAATCGCCCCAGTATTGGCTTATAAAATTTTCCTTGAATGACTCGAAGTTGGCAATCTTCTCGTCCACCGTGTCATACCAAATCTGCGCGTCTTCCTTTAGAACACTTCTTATCAAGCTGATTTCGTCCACGTTCGTGAATAGTTTCCCAAAAATTCGCCTGTTGTTTAGGATCGTCGCCTCTAAAATTTTTAGAAACGTCATAGGGTGGACTTTTCCCTTACCCGTGAACTGTTCCAGACGATCTAGGTCCCCTTTAAAATTGTTGGCGTACTGTATTCCTCCCTGTCTCGGCTTATTCTCCAATTCCTTCCGTAGTTCTTTTAATTCTTCCTCACTCGTACTTTTATTTTTGTTGCAGACTTCTTGCATATGACAAAATCCCTTTTCAACTTTTTCAAACTCCTGCTGCGTGTAGCTGACCTCCATCCTAATCTGGTTCTCTACCTCCATCACTCGCTTGTTCACCCCTTCGTGATGTTGGTGCAGCACGCTGATGTTCTCGGCCATATCCGTCCTTAATTCTCTAATCTCCCTCGTATTTCCATCGGTCTTCTTTTCTACCTCTCTGACGCTCTCCTGCATGTCTTGCCTAATCTCGTTCATGATTCTCACCACGTCCTGTCTTAATTCCGCTGTCGTTTTATTCTGGTTCTCTATCTTCTTATTTATCTCTTTTATCTGACCGCTCAATTTGTCCCCCAGTTGGTTATTCATTTGCTTATTCTCTGTCCTCATCTCACTCATCATCGTTATCATTTGAGCAAAGAACCCTTCCTGCATTGTCGTTAATCCCATTGTAGAGACCTCTCCTTTTCCTTCCGGCACGTCGACTGACCCCGGTATTATTTCTGCGCTGACGTCCGTCGGTACATCAATTCCACTCTCGGGCTTCGAATCCATAATCTTCTCTTGTTAATAATTTACGCTGTTATAATTATACAAAAATATAACAAATAACCGTCTCTACGCTCGCTGTCACTTTTATTTCTTTTCCAAATCTTATAAAAAATTTCGTTTAACTTCCCTGTCTCTACTCAACTACCCTTCGCAATAAAGTTACTACCTAACCCTTTCTTAACCTGTCACAACCAAAAACCTCTTCAAATAATTGCGTTAAAAAAAATCCTTTAAACTTATCGTGTCGGATACCAAATAAAATCTTACCCGTCGCACAATAAATCCTGCCTACAATGAACTTTAAACTTTCAATAAAAAACGACCTACTTCCGCGTTTCCCTGATGCCTCACGCTATTGGGCGCCAATTAATTTGTTGTGTAAACTTCCTAAGCCTGAAAGATACCCACACAACTTACCCTTACTAGCTCAATCCCACACAAACTCTTAAAAACACAAATCTCAGGGCCCGTAAAATGAGTCCGACCACCCCTTTTCTTCGTCCGGACAAGGGGTAGCAACCTCGCCAGGTCGGTGGCTAATACCTCCCTTAAATTCCAATATGAAACTTCACCCCCAGATTTAATAAACTTGAAACAAAGTAAGAGACGCCGACAATTACCTCTCTTTGACTCTAATAAACAAAACCTGGATTGCAATGACTGGTTTAATTTCAGACAAAAAATTGCGTAAATTTCTGTTTTACAAATTGTTACAATTTTAAACAGATAAATGACACACACAAAAAAAAACAAATTACTCAAACATTACAAACAAAACAAGACAAAACAAACCACTAACTACTACTTACTTTTAAAATTAGTCCGAATAACGTACTCCGATAAAAAGAGGTATCCGTACACAATCACGCAAACCAAACACTCAAACACCGACGTCTTCTCTCTTCGGGTACCCACAAATTCAAAACTTCCGTGTTTCCGCAAAATAAAAAAAAAACAGGACGACGACAAACTTCTTAAACTTCTCAAAAATTCTTCTTAAACGGCAGACACAAAATTCTAATTAAACCTGGATCCACTACGCAAGAAACTTCCACAAAATTCAAAAAATAACGTAACCGAAGAAGCGCCGGTTGGCTTTGTAACGACTAAAAAGCCCCGCTCTCTTCAAAAATTTTCTATTTAAGCCAAAAGCCCTTCTCCTTTCTTCCACACCCCGTCCGCCAATCACGCGAAGCGTCGATTTTTCAACTTCTTGCCAAACGGCACGTACGCCCGGCAATTCTGCGAAGAACCTTATCTCTACTTCGCGCTATACCTCGTTAACGGCAAATAAAATTTAAAAAGAAATTTACATCGAAAAAAATTCTAGGAATAAAATAAAAACAGAACACTTCTAAGAAATTGAACCAAAACTATAACATGAAATTTACGCAATCCTGTGTCTCAAATTATTAATAACCCCCCCGGTTAATTAATTGAACTAAACAAAATTGTCACATCCAGACGCTCTATAATTTCTTTCAAGTTACAACTAAAACAAAATAACACAACAATATGGTCTAAGAGGTAATTGCTAGATGAGCAACATTTGTCAAAAGTGGTCTTCTATACTGACCTACAAGTAAAAAATAAGAGGAGAGAATATAACGGTGGTGTGAAATAGCATCACACGCGACGGAAGTCGTCAAAATATCACTTCATTTGCGCTGGTCAGTTATGTCGACTTGATTTATCATAAAACAGAAGAGACGATGTCAGTTTTGTTTTATTACACCACTGCCAATAATGACGCATTTCTCCCCAGTCTTCTCGCACTTTTCTTTCTTTTTGTCCATTTCCGTATCGTCCCCTTTTAATGCAAGGTTCTCTCCTTTTATTTTATACTCGTAGGTACTGACAAATTTAGCAATGTTGTCTAAAATTCAATTGCTTGACCCTAGCAATAGGTAAAGTGTATGGCAGGTGGATGGTTTGAATACGAATTTTTAAACCCTGTTGAATATTCAATGCTTCCCATAAATCATCTACTTCTTTAATATGGTTTGGAGCAGTTTTTCGAGAACTAACATGACATTTTTAGCGCATTTTCCAAAGAAGTTGCGGTGCTCTATTGCAGCCATTTTCTCTGTCCGTCTGTTCGAGGCCTTAACTACTCCTACAGTTCAAGATATTAAGTTCGTTTGTTTTTGCATTCGGTAGCGTATAGCTCAGGGCATTTAAGCCAAGCAAATTCTTGACGATTAAACTGCGCAATGTCAACTTTCCTATTTATAGAGATATTTTTTGAAATTTTAAACATAGGTACTTAGATGTCTCTAGTAAAGATAAACATACCTACAGTGACTTTATAGTCACTGTAAACAAACATACCGCATAAGCTTAATTTACATTAGGCAAGTTTACTTTCCGCCAGTAAACTTGCCAAATGTAAATTAGGCTTTAAACATTAGATGTGCGCATGCGCAACTGTGAACTTTCTTATTTATCGAGAAGTTTTAATAACAGATGCTTCTAGGAAAGAGATTCGTATTGAGCACCTGAACCAAGAAAAATCGTAACAATTACACTGCGCATGCCCATTATGTCCATTCTATGATCTTTTGGGAACTACTATTCAATGCATGGAAAATGCACTAGTTACTCTCCTTAGGACGAACACTTTTTTACTTGTTTTCTAAATTGTCCACAATTATGGAATAGGGTGGACGAAAAAACCCATTTTTTATTTCAAAGTGGTAATAGCACGGAAAAGTTGCGACTTATATAGATGAAACAAGAAACAACATTTTTTCAAAATCGGTTAACATCTTCCAGTCGCGCAGAGGCCCTAAAGTTTGACAAAAACTTCATTTTTGCAATATTTTTTTCATTTTTGAATTTGAGATTTTCATAATGTAATAGTTTGTATCATCTTCAGGTAGAGTCTAAAACATCTACCTTCACCTTGTATACAATTCATAGGCGTTTACGATAATTGGAGCGGTATATAATGAGTGGTAAAGTACGGTAATCAGCTGTTATGCACCCGGTGGATGTATGGTAACCGTTATTACCGAACGCACTCGGTTCATTGTTCGTATTTCTTTGCGTGAAATTCGGAATAACCAAACACTTTGAAGGTTATGTTTTGGATATATCGGGCTATATCTACTAATGCAGCTGATCCATAAGTTGTGGATCTGATACATGTAATGGATACATTCGGTATAATTGCCAAACTCGGTTACAATACATACCGCTATGGAGCGCTCCAATTATCGTAAACGCCCGATGAGTGTAAAAATGTATCTCAAATAGACCATAAAATACTCTGCTTCCCTAGCTTAATTCCATAAACTTGTTACTGATACTTACTTTTCCGACCTATCAACCGCACAGTTGATCAGTGTTCCATTTTTGAAACCAACTTGTATTTACGTACTTATTAGCAAACTGCAGTGTAGAAATATGTAACATCACAGACCATCAAAACAGTATGCATTATAGGTTCATTTAATTTAATGAGTATTTATTATAAAATTAATATACCTAGCTAAAGGTTTAAAGTATTGTTATAGTTGAAGTATCGGCCACTAAATAATAAACAAATTTGACATCAATATTTAATGATTGACAGCTAACTGTAATGTTCATTTTCTATACATTTTACAAATCAGCCCTTATTCTCTCGTTTCATTAAAACTAGTGGAAATATGATGTACAGATTCCGATAGTTTACATTGTACTGCAACATACATGGCATAAAATATTGGTTAATTTAATTTAGGTTCAAAGTTGCACAGATGTTCAACCTAGCAGTAATTTTACGAAACACATTTTTTTAATTATTAGCAGATTTATTAAAAATAAATATAATCCTACTTCTCATTTATGTTATGCATATGCTACCGTCAAATTTATTAATGCGGCGGTTGTTCATAATGACTGGTCAATGTGAATAATTGTGACATGTTGAATGATTTTTTAAATATCTTCTCAGTTTCATAAATGTTTCCCCTAAGTTTTAAAAGGAAATGCACCCCAAATTTATCACATTGACCGGTCATTATGAATAATAGCCCTATTAATTACTTTGGTCGTAACACATACATCAAATATAATTTAATTCGTGCAGTGCATACATTGTGCAACTTTGGAATTGTAAATCATTGTCGTTATTTCGCATTCCTGAAAAATTATAACTAATACTAATTACGTACCTAAAAATTTTATAATATATTTAATCTTTTATAATTATTAATTAAAATTAGAAATTTATTTTAGTATTACGCACAACGCAAAATTTAACAACTTAAAATGCCAAATATGTTGTAATGATCATTATTGATATTACAAAACAAATTAACACAATTCATATTTCATGTTTTTAAAACTACTGAAATAAATTTTACAAATTAAATTACGTCAAACGTATTAAATTATACTAATAAAGTACTGTTAATTACACATTAGTGTATATGAAATTATTTAATATACATATATTTCCATATTTAATAACCAATTGAATCGATAAAAAATTAACTATATATATATAACGAGACCATCAGAATCATCAAAATGAGAATTCACCTGCATAGTCAAAAATCGTGCTCGGTTACAAATAAATGTGAATTTTAATTCCTTAAATATTTGCTATCAGAGATATTTATTTTTGCTAATTTTTATAAAATTCAAGGCACAGATTAATTTCAAAACTCCAATTACTATTTATTTGGTCTATTTCCAGAAACGTTGTTGAAACCAAGCACAATTTTTGTAATCTGAATCACTTTAAAATGCAATACTATTACACTGGTTGAGATCATTATTGGGATTGGGCCATAATGTACACTTACACTAAATAGCTTTAAACACATGCACTAATAAGAATTATACTGTACACAATACATGTGCAGAACACAGTCAAACAATTACAAATATTATAATGATAAATGAAGAAGCTGTAGTTATCATAGACTCAACTGTTTTCAAATTTTATAACCACCTATACATATATATATAAAAAGTTACCTATCAGTTAAAAATTTGTTAACAGATCGTGAGCAATATAAGTGCAGCTCATATATAATATATATATTACTTGAAGTACAAATTACTTGTTCATGCATGTGACTTTCCAAAAATTTGTACCATACTTTCAAGGCTAAGCCTATCTCCAGCAAAAATATACATATATATTATTTATAAATCGACACATAAACTATTTCAGAAGTACTTCAAGTGACATAGTAATATTTAAATTGGACGAAACCCTTTGCGTTCAAAACTGATGTGGCGCATTTCTTCTACATCACCAGAATTAAATCAACGAAACACTTCTCAGCTGCTAGTACGACTTACAATATTTATATAAAAATAACACGATTCAAGCAACATCTGATTAAGTGTGATACGTCCGGTAATAACGATACATCAGTTTGGAAACTGCTCACTGAGTTTTTCATGTATCACTATTTATGATTTATATTTTATAAATGGTTACATTTGTGTCAACTATAATTGAAGTGTTCTCAGAATAAGATGAATTTATAATTTAATTAAATGAATCGCAAAACACACATCCGAAACTCATTGCTTATAAGGTAAATTTTGAATGTGATGTTTGTACATAACAGCAAATACCCACACACTCAAATGATA
This sequence comes from Photinus pyralis, assembly GCF_008802855.1. Taxonomy (NCBI): domain Eukaryota; kingdom Metazoa; phylum Arthropoda; class Insecta; order Coleoptera; family Lampyridae; genus Photinus; species Photinus pyralis. The sequence continues at coordinate 11,855,771 of NW_022170403.1, read as the reverse complement.
ACCAAATTAGAGACAGATAGAAGAACAGACCGTGGGTAAAATTCAATACTTCGCTAAAAATATTTTGAGTATAATGAAGGCATATGATTGAAACCTGAGCTTGCCATCATGAAATGCATGAGCTATAGATCAAAAGTCCCAAAAATCAAAAATTAAGTTCAAAGACACGCAACTACTTTCACTCAACTATTATGTTTATAATGTTGTTGTTCGTTGATGTGGGAATAGATCCTGGCATCCACATTGATGCTAGCAGTCACTCGCACCTCGAAATTACGATCTTGGACAACAGAAAATTGACCAGCGTAACTTAAATTTCTATCTAATTGATCAGGATTTACAACAGCCACTGTAGCCGGAAGACCTGCATTAATATATATTGGATAGGAGCACATGTTTGATACGGAATTTGAATAACTCTCAGATGATACATCTGATTCTTCCGCTTGTTCCTGGGAAACTCTGTGAAAGCTAGCACTATACTGGGATCCTAGGACTGACCTTTGTCATTTACTGTTGGCTTGTAGAGCTGTGTTTATTTGGGACCACAAATCTTTTTTGCACGATTTTGACCTATAACAAAATAAAATTTTAAAAAGAAAAGAAAGCATATATTGAATAGCGTTCATTCTCTTTCATTAATTACATCTTATTTTATATTTATGAAGAATCCTCTTCGGCTAGTTAATCTCAGCATAACCACACAAAATACAACAGTTTTTCAAAATTTCGTTTACATTTAGTACATAATTAATTCTAGAGATCGCTTTTATTATTATGTTACATTTTTGAGGATTACAGGAAATTGGAACATCCTGTATACAAAAAATAATTTCCAGTTATGCACTATAAGATTTCACATAATTTTTGTGAAAAAGTTTTTTATGATCGGTTAGTTGTAATTTGTCAGGTTTTGCTGCCCTTCTCTATTAACAATATATTTCAAAGATATCAATTCAATTCAAATATTCAAGTATCTTACTTGACAAGCATTCCTTTTTTAGAAATGTAAGCTCGAAATCTTTGAAATACCGCAATCTCTGACCATTACAATTTAGAACTATAATCTGTTCACCCAACAGATGCAGTTAAGCCACTCCCAATAAATTTTGGCCAATGTAATACCAGACCCGTTTCACAGTCACAAAATTATAAAAACCGGGAAATTTAAAATCGCATGTCACATTGTATGAGTTATCAAGTGTTATGTTTTGAATATTGACCTTTAAACACACAGGAGTACATAGTTTCAGATTGTTTATTAAGTTAAAAAAGATTAGTTTGTTCGTATAAATGAAATTAACGGCAAATTGAGGCAAGAGAAATAGAAAACGCAATGACAGGTTTGACGTTAAGGATGTTAATTTAGATACAGCAATTATAATTGGAAGCAAATACAGTTGCGTGTGTTACAGGTTTTGAAATTCAGTCAATTAAAAAGGTTCATTTAAATTTTTTTGGGAGGAGCTTAACTGCATCTGTTGGGTGAACACATAATAGAACCCACAAATGCCTCCGGCAAAAATTCAAAGTTGCCACACGAAGTAGAAGAATAATGCAGGCACAACTCTACTTACACACAAAACACAAAAAAAATGTCCTGACTTTTACTCGGCTGTGGCTCATAAAATATTCATCCAATAAAAAAACTTTAAAATTATCAAATAACTACTAATATTAAACGAATACGATTGAGTTGAAACCTAATAAGGTACATGACAGTGGAAAAAGAACAAATAAATTCCTGTTTCATAAGATAAGAGTAAGGTGTCAGTGTATCGCAAAATAACTTAATTTGGTAAAGTACACGAAAAACTATTATATTTTATTTAAAAAGAATAAAATTAAAAAATAACGACATTTGTCACGTGATATCAAACGCAAATCAGAATCCTCTGTGCGTTTATAGAGTTTGTCTACGTTTTTTAATTTAGTGCTCGTTCCAGTTTATTGATGTAATGATGTTGGAAATATTTCTCGCATCAAACAAAGATTTTTGCTCATCAGAATTTAGAAATATTAAAACTGCCATATAAGTTTTGTAGGTTTTTAAGAGGAATGTGTGCTTAAGGTTCTGCATACGCCAGTTATGACAAGTGAGTCCGCTCAGATGTCGCTACTTTTAAAATATAGATACGAATAATTATAGCTCCACCCATTTATCCCACTCTCAAAGGCAGATATTTTACTGCACAGATATTTCAACGTTACAATTCTCTGCTAATCTTATCTCCTCGTATTCTATTCGAAATAAAGAATATTTCCTTGGTTAGCTTTTAGTTTGGCCACACTTATATTTTATACTTATGTAAATTCTTACATTACTTGAATGAAATTAATTATTGGATGTGTATTGCGTAACGCACAAATATTAAAGAAGCGAAAAAAGCATATTATGTATTTAGTGGCTTTGCTATGAAGATAACATTTGCTATCCATATGAAAATAAACCAATTTTTCGCTATAAATGATATCTGCTAATTACGGCAATTTTACATAATGTCTTAGATTCCGTCATCGTGTTAGATTAACTATCGTCGCGATCGTTTATAATTTATAATTTTATATTGCTGCCTGTCTGTTCGTCTGTCTGTGTGCGCGATAACTTTGTTTAGAAACGTCCACCCGCTTTGAAAATTGGTTATGTTCCTGAGGATAAAAGAAAGGTTGTGACCGTTTTTCAGGCACGTAGGAGACCAGATCAAAAAGTCGTAGCTCCAAAACTGCAAATACCTCCAACAAAAAGGTTTTTTTAAATAATACTTGTTAGATAGAACATATGAAGCTCCTTATCTTACCTTTTTACGGTTAAATTTCTCATCAAACCCAAATTATTGGAAATGACTACCTAATTGCACAAGAAGTAACCGATAAAAAAAATAAATGATTGCACATTCAGTAACTAAAGAAGGTATTCGTTGCGTGGTGCAAGTTTGATAGGCATCTGAATTTTATGTAATAACAATGCGCAGGTAAAACTCCACTTTATTATCAGAATCGTCTACAATAAAAGGCTCATTTCCACGTTAGCAGTCTTTTTTGCGAAAAAAATAGCACAGGTAACCCAATTGATTTTTTAGTTTCGGGAAAATCCGCCCACATTTTGAAACAAAATGCACCCAGAACAACAAAGGACAGGAATGTCCTACTACAAAAAAATCCAATCTAAATTGCAAATAATGAAAACAAGTGTAAATTGTGCACAACTCTTGTGCAGATAAAGCACATTTTTTTAACCGAAATAGCTTTTGTTTTGACATCACCAATGGATATATTTCTTGCAGACATCTCAATCGCCTTTTGTGAGTACCCTCTTCCGACAATCCGATATCACGGTAAGAAGTCGAGGAGGGTTATGGTTGGTAGAAATTAATTCCTTTCGTTGAGACCTTTCATTAGAGTACCATGAAGGATAAAACTATCCAGTAAGAAAGCATTACATGGACGTTTCGTAACGTCACAACAGAGTGAAACAGCGAAATTTGATGGTCGTCTGACACACCTTCAAGGTATAGGCTACCTACTGCAAAAAATTCCAGGACTCTAGGACCATTCCCCTAGAAGTAGTTCAAAACGGTAGAAGTGGGTCCGGACGGACGGACGGACAAAACGCAAACAATAGCACATTTTGCTAATTCTCAAAAAGTGCACTATGTATATACACATTATAGCAACACGTACGCAAAAATGTGTCAAATGGTTACAAATTATAAAAAGTAAAAACACACATTAAAATCTATAAACATGGACATGCAAATATATAAAATTTTTGGACATAAATAAATAAGGAACAATATATAGATCTTTTAAAATTTCAGAAAAATTCGTCCACAAATAAGAAAGTTAGCATTGCATATGCACAATTTATTCTTTGACACGTCACGTCATTTCAATTTCATTTTCTAAGCATTTGGTAGCCTTAGAATATGGAATTTATATTATGTATCTACAATAAATGGTAAAAGTGTAAAATTATGGTACCTACATGAAAAAAATTGATTTTTTATTATGACTTTTTAGTAATAAACGTAGAAACATTCCTTCCTTGGTGCAAGTCTCGACATCATAACGACCCAAATATCGAACAAGTTAAAAAGTAATCGTAAACGATTTACATAAAGCGCATTTCCAATTTGTAAGATGCAACTTCTGTTAAAATCGTAAAAATCCGGCAACAATAATATGAAAGATAGCGTTGCACATGGGCAATCCATTTCTGACGTGCTACTTCAATTTCTGTTTATAAGAAGAATTTCATTTCAATGCTTTTCTAAATAAAAAAGTTAGAACTGCGCATGCGCAAACCTAAATTTTGAAACTAATGTTAGATTTTCCTTCGTTCCAAGGGCCTCTGTATCAAATTTCATTTAAATACTTCCATAAATAAAAAAGTTGACACTGCGCATGCGCAAAACCAAATTTTGAAACTGGCGTTTGACTTTCCTTTATTCCAAGTGCCTATATATCAATTTTTGTTTAAATTATTCCATAAATAAAAAAATTGGCACTGCGCATGCGCAATACCAAATTTTGAAATTGGCGTTAGATTTTCATTTATTCCAAGTACCTATGTATCACATTTCATTCAAATACTTTTATAAATAAAAAAGTTTGCCATTCGGTTTATAAATGGTCGAGATGCGAAAATGGCACTGTGAATTTTGAATCGATTCGACTTAACTTTTGGCATTGCGTATTATATGGCTAAAGCTATACCCATATTGAATTTAATGCAATTCAGGTAATAACTAATGGAGATGTAAAAGCGATAGAACATCTCTAAACAAAGTTATCGTTCACACGGACAGATAGAGGGACAGACAAAGGAACAGACGGACAGACCAACAGACAGACGACAGACAGCAATACAAAATTTTAACGATATCTAGGATCGTTAATGAACGGCAAAAGTGTAAAATTATGGAACATGTAAAAAACGGTTTGTTGGTTTTTTTACAATAACTTTTTTAGCGCTAAAAAGTAGAACTTAAGGTAATCATATAGTAGCGATACCAGCCGTAAGGGCAGACAGACAGACGGGCGGGCGGACAGACAAACGGACAGACTGGCGAACAAAGTGGCCAGACATTTTTGTATTTTTCGAAAATGCGCTAAAAAAAGGTGGCCCGTAGTTTTATAACAACGTGCCTAATCAACAATTGTAAATTGTTAGATTACATTACATGCCAACGGTGTTGAATTACTACATATGAGGAAAATATTTGTTCTATAAGTATTTATTTGTGTTGGATGAAAGTACCCATAGGTGCAGATTTTAATCTGTGCCATAGGTATAGTCATACATTTAATCACACCGCATTATCTATATTGATAATGTGAGGTAGGTAAACATAAATAAAAAAAATATCTTTAGAAATTGAGATTGTGTTTGTTTACAATTTAAGAGTAACTATTTGATGCTGTTATACCAATATATAATTTTAATGTAAATATAAAATGGTGTTGGTATAAATTATCGCTAAAATTCCCCGATTGGCTGCATTGAATACTTTTATCAACACTAGAGGTGGGTTTTCTTGAGGGGCGTGTTGATTTTATTAATTTGCTCAGATCTGCTTTGTTTATAAAAATTTAATAAAAGGAAAAATTGTCCAACATTCTCTCTACAATTGCCTATGCCTTACCGTGTCGAGTTTCGCTTTTCACTTTACTACTGTGTGGTAATAAATTCTGCAATTACACGAAAGTTTGCAAAGCAATTTTTAGGAACGCAGATAAAATTTTATAAAATTGGAGACACAGAGGCATGTTGTTAGTTAAGTAAAGTCTATTCCAAAATTTTGACCCCAATATCTTTACTGGATCCAAAGTTATGCGCTAAGAACGATTTGATTACTTTAGCATACAATAATTTTTTAAGGCCGAATGAAGCTACCTCGATTTTTTTACTTATTTTTTCCAGTATCACTTATGGTCTCCACATCGTATGCGACTTGTTTTTTTCGAAAATTTAAATGATAATTTTCACTGCAGCAGAGCCTTAAGATGCTTTTTTTTTAGGTCATCGAAATATCATATGGAGATGATTCAGTAAGCTACCTTCACCTTAAGTCTTCTGTACGTAAGCGCAACTTTTTTAAATTACGAACATTTTGTAGATAAAGGTCTAAATTTATAAAGTAGTTCTTAAAAAAATGTTTTTGAAAAGTAACTTGAGTTTTTATAGCGGGCGCTCTTATTGAAATTTACATTGAGCGCGGTCGTATAGAAGACTCTTAAGACTTATGCACAATTGCCCGGAAGTTTCACACAAGCTGTATGCAGTTTCCTTAGTTGTCTATGAAGAAAATGACTAGACTGGTCCCTTTAAAAAAAACAGCGGTTTAACAAGTTCTAGGGGCATTTCAGACAAAATTTGGCCAAATAGGCGTTTTTGACTAATTTGTACATGCTGAACACGAATATTGATGTTGGCACCTTGAAATCTGAACAGGAACTTCACAATTCAGGATGGCGGCCAATTTTCGAAAATGTTGATCTTTTCACTCATGCGACCGATTTTTTCGATCTAAAAACGGATTAAGGCCTGCACACACATGTCTGCACCGTATCCGCACTGTGACGACAGTGTCTCGGTGTCCAGGCCTTTATAATGTTATTTCTGACGGAAGTACAGCACAATAATAATAGTGAACAAATGTTTCAACAATGATTTCATAGTTTTTCTAACGTCAAAGTGCGTAAAAGTGGAAACCTTTTTTCATAGTACTATGGCTACTGTTTAAATTTCTTCACATCGCGTAATTATTAAATTATTTCTGTTTTGGCAAGCATTTTAGTTCCTGTGCGTCATGTGATAGATATCCGCGATGTTCCATTACCTCACATTTGGAAGAATTTCCTTTCATTAGAGGAAAACAAAAGAAATCTGATCAAGTTCTTGTCGCATCACCATGAAAAGGCCTCATTTGACGGCGGACTGGTGATTGCTGGAGGCTTCAGTGATGAAAGAAAAGTTTTCTGTAACCGTCAGACGACACAGATTTCCTCCTTAGAAGCTTTTCACAAGGAAGCAGATACTAAGATAACAGATACAGCTTTATTTCTGTTGCTTCTTCATCACTTCGAGAAAAATGTGTTTGCTCAGCCCTACCACCACGACAAGGTGTACCCCATGGTAGGGCACCATCACTGAACTATAGTAGTTCACTTATAGTAGTTATAATTCATTACGAAATCTTTTAAACTATTTACGCGGAGGTTATGTGTTTATACTTATCAGGACTGTGATGTCACAGACACTGCCATGACACAAAATAGCGTTTTGGCGCTAGAATAAAAGTCTACAATTTAAATTGCATAAATTTGCAATAATATGTTTTATTTTGGCAGTCAACCGTCCCGTATTCAGCAGAACGGTCCCGTAATGGCCAACACAATCCAGCATTCTAAAAATGAATAAATATGTCCCGGAATTAAACCGATGTGTTCCACGAGTCTCGCTTTTGTAGAACTAGTGTTACCCAAATCAACGTAAACAAGGCAACGCCAACAAACGAAGCGAAGCAAAGCCTTTTTACACCAACGCGTATTTTAGCTCGCCTCGCGCTCATATACAGGGTGTAAAGCGATGGGGTATACAAGAGGGAATTTTTTTAAATATTGATTTATGAAAAAAATTTATTCTTCATGATATTTTTTGCTTGCTTTGAAAGTACTAATAGCGTTTCGATAACCTAAAATTTATTTATAGAAATCTGAAAAAATAATAAAATTAATTTTTTTATTGAAAGTTATCATTACATCATATCACATTATAATCAAGATAGCGTATTGCTATCAAACCACAAACAATCGAAACGTTATTGGTACTTTCAAAGCAAACAAAAAATATGAAGAATAAATTTTTTAATAAATCAATATTTAAAAAAAATTCCTTCTTGTATTCCCCATCGCTTTACACACTGTACTATATACGTATATTACTTCACTTTTCATTGTGTTAGGTAGTTTTAATCGGCGTTGTTTTTATCCAGTATTGATTGTTAATGAATATGAACTATAAGACGGTATAGTAGGCTTTTCCTAAGTTTGCGCGCATGTGACCGGTATATTACATCTGAATTAGATCCGTTTACATAGTATCTGAAATCAATAGAACAAAATAAATATGTAGGAAACGATACAAACAGTGCCGCATTGTGGTTTGCATACTGTAGAAGATCGTTGGTGTAATTGGTATACTAATCACAATGCAGCACTGTTCCTGATTTCTTACATCTATCAATTGCAGATACTATGTAAACATACCTAATTCAGATGTAATATACCGATTAGGTGCGCGCAAACTCCTACTATATGTCTATGTTGTACCAATATTTTTTAAGTTTTGAAATAAATAAAATCGGAAATGTATAAATGATTATGTGTTTCTTTTCAAATGTTATGGGCAAGACTTGAAACCCGATTTTGTCCCGCATTGCTATTTTAAAAAGTTGGCCGCCTTAATTTTGCTGAAATATCATATTTTAAGAGGGGCCTTTAAAAACAAGTTTCAAGAATCACATCTTATTTAAGTCCTAAAACTTTCAAACTGAAATCTCCAACCGTTTCCACACCGCCGCTTTGGTTCCATCTTTATTAGCCACTCTGTATTATTGTAGTTTATTGGTGTTTTTGTTTTAGTTATTAGTTCAACGGCCACATTAATTCCAGTGTTTTGAGAAATGATGATAGGACACCAGATTCACTAACACACAACTCAAATGAATGTCTAGATAATTTACAGAATAATATCAGTGTTTGCGTTTTTTCAAACCGCTTACTGTTGTATTTGTAGGGTGTAAGTTCTTGTTTATAATTATTGAATAATATATTCGAATAGAACAAATGTATTAATTTCTTGACATTTTTCTAAACTTGTTATTTTCTAGGATACTCTCTTACAGCGTAATTGTAATGTAATTTAAATATACATAACACTTACCTTCTGATAGACTGCAACCATTCCTTAAATTGCGCTGTGCCCTCTGGCGTTATTTGAAACGCAGCTCTGGCAACGCAGACGATACTCACAAATTCTTCATAGTCTGCGGGTGTCAAGTGATACAATTTTTGGTGCATGCACTGTATATACATCTGCTGGCATTTCTGTACTAACGGCGTTAGCGCAGTTCGCAGATGTTGCATAACCAAAGCTGGATTGTTTCTAGACAAATATTGGGCAGACTCGATTGCGACATCGTGCAAGACAAATGGGCTCACAATAGAATTAACAGCACATATGCAGAATTGGTGTAGGTATTGTGTACCTAGAATATAGAAATGTCATTAACAATTTTGTAGTGGTATTCCTTACCTAAATGCTTAGAGATCCGTAATAACCACTTAACATCTTCCCCATAAGGTGGATTACGAGCATATTTTGCTTGGGGACGATCGTCGTGAACTCTTCTTGCAAGAGTGTCCATTGCTAACATGCCCACTCTGTAAGCCGCTAGCAAATACCGAAGTTGAGCTTGACTGAATTGTTGTGGCTGCCGATGTGGGGGAGGTCTCGCGATTTGTTGTGGTGGTACAGGACCGGGTGCATTTGTGGCAATTGCCAAAGGATACATGTGCCCTGCAGGAACTGAAGTGGGTCGCAAATTTGATGGCTGGGAGATTGTAACAGCTGTGCCATAATATTGTATGTTAGATTGCATAGGAGTTCCTGAATTAGAAGACATGTTTGTATACGATGGACCTTGACTTGGAGCATAAGTTGCTTGAACTGGTGCAGGTAGTTGATATTGTGAAGGTGCACTAGATGGCACCGCATAAGCTCCTTGTTGTACAGGAGGTAGGCTAGAATAAGTTGATTGCTGTCCATTGCTAAATTGCTGATTATTTGTGTGTGGTGGATATTGAAATTGAGGAGGCGATAGATACATTTGCATATGAGGTGGTGGTTGTTGATGTAACTGAACAGCATGAGGGTGTAGAGGGCCCCCATAACTGACATGTGGATGAGGATGCAAACCTTGCACAGTAAAACTATAAGGGGCTACTGCATATGGGACCGACATTCCCAAAGGAGCTAACGTTGTAACTGTTGGATGTTGATATGGTGGAGGAGGTGCGGTAGTTACAACAACTGGGCCCGAGTTAGTAATGACTGCAGCACCATTTTGTTGTGGCATTCCAGTTCCTACTTGAGGTTGTATTTCCACACCAGCATTAGGATCAACAAGAGCTACTAGAGGATCGATAAGTGCATCGTGTGGTATCTCATTTTCCATAAGCAGTAGCTCTCCACCAGGAGTGTGCCTAACATATAATTCGTACCAGTATTTTGCAACTTGGAACAGTACTTCAGGATAGACACCTCCTCCTTTCGCTGCCGACTCGACCGTAAGGCATGCATGTTCTAGCATTATCTCACTTTGTTCTTTGCATTGCAGTATTGCTCGTTGGATTTCGTTTGGATTCAAAGCGTGTGAATGAGGTAGACAAGAAAGGGCCAATTCGGCTGCAGAGCGAACCATGTTAGGGTCACATCCTCTTGATGCTCTATCAGCAATGCTAACTGCTTCGGGTGGTGTTAAATGACCTTCCCATGTTTCTATTAAAAATGAAATTGCAGCTGCTCCAATTTCCATGGCTTGTCCTAAAAAATTCGTTATAATCATAAAAATTAGACACAGATTTGTGACCTGTAATCCATGATACATGTGAGGAATAAGTTCTACTCAACCAATTTGGACTAACACAATTATGTAAACCCAAGGCGTACAAACCCAACTGAAATGCGCACATATGTAAAGCGCGATGAGGACCATGATGATTTTGACTTGTCGACGGTTGAGTAAACAACGATGTACTGCTGTTACCTCCTGCTTTAATAAGGACAGTTTTGGCTAACTCAAACATGAAATGCGCGCCGGCCTCGGATGGCTGGTTTGGAATAGACGGGTAAGCTCTTTTTTTGTAACGTGATTCTTTAGTTCTTGTTACTTGCAGTGCAGGATTTTGATTGGCTCCTGGAGTTGCATTCAAGTTTATATTTGACATACACGTTTCAATTTCCGCACTTGTTGAACTATGTGGGCGACTGCCGGTACCTGTAAGTACACACACAGTATTAAAAAACTGCATCGGGTTCCTTTTTAGTCTTGCTTCGCATTGTGATTATGTCAAAAAATTACAAATTTTATTTTATTTATTTTATCTATTTGAACCATAAGGGTTTTAAAAATAATTTGCTACAAAAAATGTTATTTTTATTTTAATACCCAGATTCTACCTGAGATTCTAGGTATTAAATTTTGTTTGAATTGAATTTAAATTTTATTTACTTGCGGTACAACCTCTTTACTCCGGGCACATACTAATCAGGACATCTAGTAATCCAGACGCGCTAATGTCACAATGATGGTCCGGACGCTCCTCAATAATCTGGACGCGCTGCAGGATTTTTGTGTGTAGAAGTCGGCGATTTATTCAGTTAACCGACTGCAGTCGTCACGTTATGAAGTGTACTGTTTAGAGTGCACATCAAGGTGTAAAAGTTTTCTTAATATGCCCATACATGTGTTTTTATATTATTATATTTGTTATGGTTGGCTGGCTGGCTGTCCAGCTGAGATCTTGCCAACGATGGGAGACATTTCAATATTCATTGAAAAACTGAATGATGTTTTACATCAAATATATAGACCTGGTCATAATATAATAATACCGGGCGACTTTAATGTAGATCAGGTAAGAGACATCTGTGAGTATGAGGATTTGTAATTTGTTAAGATCTTTTAATTTAACATCAGTTATCAATGAAAGTACACGCGAAAATCGAACTCTTGACCATTTGTATGTAAATTTTGAGGCCTCTGCATCATATAGGAACTTAGATAATTGTACCTATTTCGGATGATAGAACTATTCTTTTTCAAAGTAATATTGACAATGGTTCTATATCCGAAACAATGGCCCGTATGAATAAAAATAAGCAAATGCTTATACTTGCGAAATTCAAAGTAAATACTCGTAAGTGCCCCTTTATACTAGTTTGTTTAGCAGCATTGCACTGCGTACTGTTCTTCTACTTAGCGGCGCTGCTAAGTCGCCCAGCGCGAAGGAGTACTTACGAGTATTTCCTTTGAATTTTTCAAGTATAAGCATTTGCTCACTTTTATTCATACGGGCCATTATATACATTTAACCGCTCCTACTATCCAAATAGGGTGCTAAAATTTAAAAACTGTCTAGAAAATGTCAATTGGTGCCTTCTAAAAGAATGCAGAGATATTAATGATGCATACAAATAGTTTCATAATGTTTTCTCAAATAAATTTAATTCCAATTTCCCCATATTAAGGCGACGCCATAAAGCGAACGGCCTATCAAAAACATGGGTTGATAATGGTATAAGATCATCGTCTAAAAAACTACACGATTTGTTAGTTATGACAAAACAATTTCCTGAACTAAAGAATTATTACCGTACTCAAAGACTGGCACACTTTTAGTTGATACAGAAAACGAAGATGCATACTCACAATACTCACCTAGGGCGAGGTCAACAATAGAACAGTCAATCAACCCACAGGTATAGCTAACCATTTCAACGACTTTTTCTGTCATATAGCGTGACTCTAATAAATAATAATCAACAAAACAGAAACCGACATTACATCCCAAAAATGAATAATAATCCCCATACATTTGTTTTGCTTCCATTCACCACTAGTGAACTGTCAGTCCTTATAATTTCCAAATTAAACAATAAACTGGTCCGGACGGGATACCACCAGTACTTATAAAACAAATTTTACCATCAATAATATCCCCAGTGACATACCTTATAAATCTGTCATTTAGCATGGGAGAATTTCCAAAAATGTTAAAAATTAATAACGTTATCCCCATTTATAAAAAAGGAAATCATAAGTGTATATACAATTATCGTCCTATAGCCCTCAGCTCCACTTTCTCTAAAATATTTGAATATTGTTTCCTTGAACGCCTCCAAAGCTTCATTACAAAACACAAACTAATGTCGAAACAACAGTTTGGTTTTCAACCGAAATGCTCAATAACATACGCTCTACAACATTTTTATTGGAAGCTAATTAAATACATAGAAAACGGAGAATGTCCAATAGGGATCTTCGGTGGCCTTAGAAGTTGCTCTTAAAATTAGAGAATTATGGTATCAGAGGTGTTGGACTCAGCTGGATCTTCTTTCCTTTACAACAGGGAACAGTATGTTTCTATTACCGGCCTAGTAAACGTCACCTACCCAATATTTAAGGGATCAGTACTGGGACCAACGCTGTTTCTGTCTACCCACTTTCCTCGGGACAGAAGTACCCCATTTCTTATATGCGGATTACACGTCATTGCTGGTGTCCCATAAGGACGAGAAATTACTCACAAACTTGTGCAATAATTACTTGTATAAGCTTAGTGTTTGGTTCAAGGAAGCTTCACTTGTTTTAAAGGCAAGCAGGCACGAAAAACCATTAACCCTGCCGCTCTACAAATAGAGGACAACACTCTGCAAGATGTTTCCACCACTAAATTTTTGGGTCTACATTTTGACAACCACTTAAGCTCAAAAGTACACTGCTCCAAACTCGCAGCTAGATTGAGCTCGGTTAATTACCTAATCAGAAATCTCAGACGCGTCTTAACTCTAAATCAATTCGCTTGTGGCGTCCATCCTACGATATGGGATATGTCTATGGGGTTCATCTACTCACTCACTCACATTATACGAACAATTGCAAACGTGTCAAAATTTCATTCGTGCAGATAGTACAGTCCAAATTGTAGCCAAATTCGTCATATATCCAAGAAAATTGCGAAGTCTTTGTAACTTTGTATACTTATACCTAAATATATTCTGTTTAAGAATTGGACGAGTCCCTAGCGTTACATAGTGTGCTCAGCCCAAAATGAAGGTTTAAAAACCCCCGCGCCGCTCGCCCACCTGTCGTAACGGCTCGTTCACACAGTAAAGTTTTCCCGGATCGGATTTTTATCGTATACGCAGAACCAATAGGATGATCTCGCGGAATTCTTCAAGTATGAACTTGCTCCGTATCCACTTTCAGTGTTTAAAGGCACCAGCGAAATAAGGACGACAAAAAATTCTGCTGTTTATGGCGTGTTCTGCTAAAAACATATCAAAGTTGTTATTCTTGTACCGGAATCGTTGTGAAAAAGGCCAAGAACATTATCTCAATGACCAAGACATGAATTTAATGCATTTTTTGGGGGCCATATGTATTTCCATCCAAGTTTTCAAAATCGTTATTTATGCACAAAGATCGTTTGGAAAAACACTAAGAACATTATCTCAATGCCCAAGACATGAATTGATGCATTTTTGTTGACTATATGTATCTCCAAGATAAAAATAAACGGTCGTTAAAAAGGTGATGGTAATCCTGAGGATCATTCCATATTTTGTTGTATCGGTTTGTCTAATGAAAGTATGACGCAATAGAAATGTTTAACAATGGTCGAACATGCGTGTAGTCGGCGAGGATGTTGACGTCCTTGTTCTCTTGCCTAAAAAGAACATTTTTGCAGTAGTGATACCACATATTGTATGTTTCAGAAGCAAAAATTACCATTTTTCAAACTCTTGCAAAACAAAATGCAATTGGCTATAGTGAGAACCTTCAAAAACCAAAGTTCAACCTTATCAGAAGTAAGAGAAGCTGGTGAACCTCATTTTCTGATGGTATACAGTGAGAAGAAAATTTGAAAGTTGCCGTTAATTCATATAGGTTTTACCAATTTAAAAAAATCGCTGCAAAAGCAAAAATCAGGGCCGAATTATTACCACTAACTTGAGTGGCCGCTGCTCAGCATTACTCACGAGTATTCTGCCAAATTCAGATATGGCTTCGTAGTACCAACAATACCGAACAGTGGGGATGGAAGAAAATCAAGGGCTCATTGTAGCCTATTACAACACTCTTTACGCGAGGACCACAATCCGTACAAGTGTACTACAACTTATTTCATGCAAATGTACGGTTGCATACATGGAGCAAATTTGCAAACATCTTTACGACCCCGTCACCCACTGATCTCGAAAAAGAGTCGCGAAGGAAAGTAATAGTTTGTACACACCAATTTATTTCGATGAGACCTTTCATTAGAATACCATGACAGGTAGAACGTGTGTTTACCTCCTCCCCCCCCCCCCCCATGTACAAAAGTTGTACTTGGTACCACTAAAGGCATGCGTATACAACATCTCAAACCAATTGATTGGTTTTCGTATGTAAAAGTTATGCACGTTTTACTATCACAAACAGCATCTGCGGAAATAATTCATAGGTGGGGGTGGGGTGGGGGGCTTAAAACAGCGAAATTTGATGGTCGCCTGGCACACCCTTCAAGATGTAGGCTACATATTGCAAAAAATTGCAGGAGTCTAGTACCATTTCCCTAGATGTACTTCAAAACGGTAAAAGTGGGCCGGACGGATGGACGGACAAAACGCAAACAGTAGCACATTTTTTTTAATTCTTAAAAAATGCGCTAAAAATGTCACAAAGTATTTTTTAATAGGATTGAACTGCCACTTCCTGTTAAAAAAGTGAACCTCCAGTTCACTCTACGTTCTTGAGCATGACCACTCCAGCACACCTCTTGTGGTTAGGGACTCTTCGGTTCCTTGAAATATACGTATTTTCAAACGTCTATACCAAGTTTCAAGTACTTCGCAATTTTCTTGTCCATTTTGGACAATTTTCCTGTATTAAGAGGTCTCTTTAAAGATCTGGAAATCTTAACGGTTCCTAGTTGATTTATTTTTGAAAATTGTAAATTAATCTTCACTTACTCTCATAAACTGACAAGGACACACATAGTTATAATTTACGTGATAATGACCTTTTCCAAATCCCCACTTTTAAAAGAAAATTAAGCGAACTCTCCCATGGTTCTTGGCGTACAAATGTATAACAAGCTACCTCACTACTTAAAAGGCTGTGACACTCTAAAACCGTTCAAACAAAACCTATTAAAGTACCTGATTCTTAACCCATTTTACACCACTAGTGAATTTTTTAATCTTTAATTGTTACCTAATTGTTGGTTTGTAATTGACTTGTGCTATACATACGTTTTGTTGGTCTATGCACTAAAATATATTATTATTATTATTTATAGAAAAGAAGGTTTAGTCAATTACAATAGCTAGAGACTTCCAATTTTCACTAAAAGCTTTCTAATGTAGTGTAGATGCAGGCTCTAGTCTATTTTCAGTTAGATTACTACTACTCTAGAATCTTGCTTTTTCTGACATTTTATGAGTAATTATGTCCATTATATTCCTAAAGTGGAGCGGTGTATCACTTGTAATAAATACATTTTTCAAAAAATGAATTTATCTCACAACGCTGATGGACTAAATTTGACCGAAAGTAATCATATTGGGGTCAATTTTTTATACCTTCCCATACAATGTGTCTATATGTGCCTAGCTATTGGAAGAAGAAAATTCCATGTGCAAAAAAACACTCTTAAAAGGTCCCTTTTGGTACTTACAAGAAAAATGTCCCCATTTGTAATGTTTTATTACAGTTATTCTTTTGTTTAATCAGAGTTTGCTACCTAAAGGTACAATGAATTTAAATTAGTATAGTCCTCGGTATAGTCACAGATAAATTGTTTGTGTATATCTGTGGTATAGTGTATAATGTTTGTTGTTATATTCAAACAAATCATATTAATGAAAAATGACCGATCTGTGCTTCCAGAAACCTAGTAGGGCACCACCTCTAAGTATAATATAATAATAAATACTATAGTATACAGTGATTTTTATTACAAAAGAAAAAATAACTTTGGACTTACTTATTTCTGCTGGCAAAACATCAGTTGGTGGAACGTAAGAACCCAATGGTGACATAACCTTTTCACATTCTTCACGTTTAAGATTTGAATACTGACTTCTGATGGGAGGGTTATTGGAGTAATATGAACTGACAATGGGCGACTTCAACAGCTGATGTATATCTTTATCCAATAATCTGTCCATAATACGTGACATTCTCCAATTATCATCCTTGTAATGCACTAACAAGCTAATGGCAAGATCGCCTCTTTGTCGTCTCGTTCCTTCGCACAAAAGAGGGTGATCTGCCTCAGAAACATTCGCCTTCATACCCAAAGCGGCAACTGCGGCTTCAAATCCGAGCGGCTCATCAGATATCAAGCGAATACTTAGCACTTTCCCTCTATCGCGTCCCAAAACTGTGGGCATCGCTAGAGCGTCAAAAACGAAACTTGCGAGCATTATCGGTAATAAAGCTTCGCCTCTGGATTTTAAAGTACCTTCCTTAAATTGTTGCGCTTTCTCTCGAATAATTTTCAATTCCTTTTGACTCAAAGGTATACGTTTCAACAAGTTAACTAAATCAGACTCTTGATTTGCCAACTTAACTTCCAAGGGCTTAGTACTGGCAGGTGGTCTGGCCATTTCTAAACCGAACATGCCCACCCGAAACGCCAAATGAAAATGCTCCAAATTTTCTGCTAAGACGCTACAAAGAAACGCACATTTAGCCAATGTGGCAGAGGCCAAACAGCTAAGTTGATGAGAAGCGGGGTTAACTTGTTGTTTCTTTCCTTTTCGCTTTGGCAGAGGAGGAATTTCTATCATTAAGTTTGGAGGATTGGCTAAGAGTTCCTCGGCTAATTTAACTCCAAGGGTACAAGCTTCTCTACTGTGACCATGTGCATGTAATCCCTCGGCTCGTGCAAATAACACATCCCACGGATCATCGGCGGGCTTGATATTCGCAAATAGTGGCTGCGATTTACCATCACCATCTTCTGTTAATTTTATATCCTTAAGAGAATCATTCCCACTACCCCCATTATCTTTCGCGTTATAAAAATAAAGATTATATTCGTCCCCTGATTGTGGAGATTCTGACGAGGAAGATTCATCTTTGGAATGTCTGCGTGATGAAGATGGAACATCACCTGTTAATGTCCACTCTAATTCTGATTTTTTAACAATATCAAACTTCAAATGTTCATGTGCTACTGTGTTTTTCATAAGGTTACAATCATCGCTGCTTGATGACTGTTGAATATGAGAATTTAATTCAATACTAGTACTGCTGGCGGAATCACTGCCACCGCCCTCTTGAGAATCAGAATCTATAGACTTATAACTTGCTCCAAGCAACACACTACCTCCCTTTAGTACTGTTACATCATCTTCATTTTCGCAAAAACCCTCACTACTAATACTAGAACGTGTACCATCTCTAGATCGTTCTAATGACGGATGGGAAGAGAATTCAACAGGATTTAAACTTATAACGTCGGCAAAATCGAACCTAGTCATTCTTGAGCGCACACCATGGTGATGGTGGTGATGGTGGTGGTGGTGATGGCTGTGTATATGATGAGAACTGGTGTGTGGGTGTTCATTATTTAGTACAGCTTGACTAGAGTTAACTTGTGTGACGCTCTCTAGGCGATTTTCTCCTGAATGCCGAAAGCACGTAAATGG
The DNA here is from genome assembly GCF_008802855.1 of Photinus pyralis. Taxonomy (NCBI): domain Eukaryota; kingdom Metazoa; phylum Arthropoda; class Insecta; order Coleoptera; family Lampyridae; genus Photinus; species Photinus pyralis. The sequence goes on along the minus strand of NW_022170403.1, from coordinate 11,837,278 downwards.
ACAATGATACATCGGATTTGTGTCTTGTGTATATGTAATTCCGGGCATTGGATAATCATCCCAATCCAAATAACAAGCTTCAATTGCAGGTTTAAATCCAGTAAACACCTCCAGATCCATTCTGAATCCACCATTTTTGTTAGAATTTGACTGATTTGAATTTGATCTACTTTTGCTAACCTTCTCCATTATTTTCATATGCCACGTTGAAAATTGATTATGAAGCATATCTCTTTCTTGCGGCGCTAAACCTGGATTTAATGCTGCCAATCTCCAAAGTATAACAATTTCGTCACACAATGAAGAACAAGCATGCTGAGAAGCATGACTATTGCTATTCACATTATTGTGCTTTCCACCGCCGCTACCTCCATGCCCTGATCCACCGTTTAATAAAGCGACTTTAGTATTAAACCACCAAACCAGTATCTAGAAGAAAAGAATGAGAATGTTTCAATTGGTTTCTTCTGGCGTACTTGTTCGCAAGCTAAACATTCCTCAGTGATAATTTCTAATAATGGAATTGCATTGCGATCATTTCTCTTAAACATTTCCCTAACTATACTAAGTAAGTTCCACATCCCTTCCGGCTCTCTTCCCCTTAATGGACGGAGTAATGAAGTCCATTCTGCTGCAGCGGGTGGAGCAGTTGTGCTTAAATAGTTAACGTCGCTATAATCAAAAGACGTAAGTTAAAAACATAAGATCCGATACAACGTACCTAAACACGATAGGAGCCGGTACACAAAATTTTATTAATATTTTCTTTATGTTATCGTGAAGCGCTTTTTCATCCAAATACCATGAGGTCTGATCGTTGGCGGAAGCACCCGCTGTGGGATCGGGTGCCCCGCATACTGAATTTATTGCTGATGGTTGAGATCCTAAAAGTTCATCTAACAGTCGTTGAGCAGTTGGCAAAATTTGTTGAGGTAATTCGCTTATCAAATACTGTGCAAATTTCTGAAGTTGTTCTCTATGTAGTCTTGATAATGATTCGGATACCGGAGCACGTAGTGTTACAAGATGAGGCTGAAAGAATTAAATATGTTAGTCATGTGGAGTTGATGATAACATTACTTTAGGTTAATGTAAGTGCCCTTGTACCGTAAAGCCATGAGTAATGAGACAAATCGCATTTAGATGTCAATGATCACCACAGGTACACAAGGCTCAAAATAAATTAACTAAAGGTGAGTTTATTCTCACAACAAGTTAAAAAGTAATTGTAAACGATTTACAAAAAGCGCATTTCCACTTGCGTTCATTTCCCATTTGTAAGATGCAACTTCTGTTAAAATCTTAACAATCCGGCCACAAATATGAAAAATAGCGTTGCATAGGTGCAATTCATTTTTGACGTGCTACTTAAATTTCAGTTCATAAGAAGAATTTCATTTCAATGCTTTTCTAAATAAGAAAGTTGGAACTGCGCATGCGCAAACCTAAATTTTGAAACTTAAAGTTAGATTTTCCTTTGCTCCAAGTGGCTATGTATGAAATTTCATTTAAATACTTTTATAAATAAAAAAGTTTGCAATTCGGTTTATAAATGGTCGAGATGCGAAAAGGGCACTGTGAATTTTGAATCGATTCGACTCAACTTTGGGCATTGCGTATTATATGGCTAAAGCTATGCCCATATTGAATTTCATGCAATTCAGTTCATAACTAACGGAGATGTCAAAGCGATCGGACATTTCTAAACAAAGTTATCGTTCACACGGACAGATAGAGGGACAGGCAGACAAAGGAACAGACGGACAGACGACAGACAGCAATACAAAATTATAAACGATCTCTAGGATCGTTAATAAACGGAAAAAGTGTAAAATTATGGAACATGTAAAAAACGATTTTTTGGTTTTTTATAATAACTTTTTTAGCAATAAACGCAGAAAAAATTCCTTCCTTGGTGCAAGTCTGGACACCATAACGAACCAAATAGCGAAAAAAGTACTCTTAAGATAAAGAACTAGTAGCGTCTCAACGAACGAGCGGACGGACAAAGTGGCCACAATAGCGCACTTTTTTAAATTTTTGTGGACAGCGCTAAAAAATAAAAATTAAAATAAGTGTTTAAATTAAAAATAAGAATAAAATATCAGCAAATGTAACCGTTTATACTGAAGTAAATAAGAAATTATCATGAAACTAGATCCCTGTAAAAAGCTTCAGTTATAAATAGAATCGTGTATGACCACCAATAGATGTCATTCACAGAGGTTTTTGTCTAAAGTCACTAGATATAGAAAGTACCGCAATCAACCGCCATTTTTGGGCAAATTTGCTGCCAACTTAAAAAAATTGACAAATAAAATCTGATTAGCTGTAATTTTTTATAACCTAACTTCATAGTACTGTCATGTTTTATAAAAATATATACAGATATCTCCAAACAGGTGGAACAATCCCTAACATTAAAGTTACTAGAATCTGGTAACTTCCGCCATTTTTGGGCAAAAATCATGCGTTCTCTCTCTAACACACGAGCCCAATGGATTGCGGTACTTTCTATATTTAGTGACTTTATTTTTGTCCATAGATATATAAATACCTAGATACAGCCATTCTTAACAAACGTACCTCGGTTTTTAAAAAACATATCTAAGAAATTTGTACATCTCTCCATTACTTTCTAACCAAGAATAAACATGTTCTATCTCTTTTTATTGCATTAACCACTATGTCGTACGCGAATCGGACGCTTAAAACAAACTTAGCGCGTCCCATAAGTCATGTGACAGTTGACACATTTCACGATCGCGCGAAATCAAATCTAACTAAAAATATTCGCCCTAAACATGATGGGCGGTTTTTTCACTAAATATTATGTAATTATTGCGTTATCAATTGAATACGAATAACATTAGTGCTTGCCATAATGATAGACGCGTCCGTAATTGTTATTCCTGAAATAGTTTTATTACATAGAGCTACGCCATTCAAATTTGGGACTATGTTTACCTTGTTTGGCATAATGTGCTGCAGTGAATTCATTGCTGGCTTGCAGAATATCAAAAAAACCGTAAGTAAGTAAAATTTTAATTTTAATTGCATGGTTTTAGGCGTAATGGTAACGGAGATTAAGTTGCGACAGGAAGTGAATTCGTTTCCAATTATCATTTTGTTGGGAGTTGATAGTGTCCGTGAACACGATAACTGTCAAACGCTTGGACCGATTTGGTGCAAACTTTGCACACTTGTGGCATATACCACAAGTAATAAGCCTATTGAAAATGGGTCAAATCCAATGACTCCGTGGGGTCACACCGAGGTGCTCTGCTGCTTTTTTAGACGCCCTTTTTGGGTTTATTGTTAATGAATCATCGACGGCTGCAACGACAAAGGTCAGTAAAGCGTTATAGTGTTCGTCCCATTTTAATGGATTGTTGGTATCTTGCTGATCGTTGAGTATGCAAAAGATTGCCTTTAACTTTATTCATCGTCCATCTTAACAGAATACTAACTTAATGCGTTTTCCGAAATGTGCTATTCGTAGAGATCCACATTTCCTTTCTAACTTTAGCTACCCATTGCTTTCTTCTTTGAGGGTCCCTAGGAAACACTTTCATAAGGAATCCTTGCTCGCTTCTATTAGAACATCCAATAGCGGAGCACCCAACCAACAAATAGTGTACTACCAATCAGTTCATTACTTAATATTCAGTGCTTAGCTGAAATTAGTAAATTACCTATCCTTTAATCTACAATAATGGTATATGTAGTTACCTACCTGATTCCTAGACTTTCCAACAAATACTAGATCGAAAATACGGAAACGGCAAATGTCAAATAGAAAACTGTAAAAACACTTGCACGCGACTAGTTTAAATTTAAATTTTACTATGGTAACTATGATATTTTCCCAAGTGTTCCCAGCTTAGACCATATAGTACATGGACTGCTATTCGCCCTATGCTTTCAATACAAAATGGGTGGTCACGGATAGAGGGCACTGTAGTCGTGGGTATGTGAATCTCAGGGTAAACTAAAGTCGTATGAACACCACTCGTATCGCGTAAAGAGCAGCTTTCTAGTAACCGCGTAGTACGGGAAGCTTTAAATACTCTTCATTATTTGCTATACGTCCACAAATAAGAATAAGTTTGCTTTTTTTGGGATATTTAGGCGATTAATTAATTGACGTTTGTTAATTTATAGGTTGACAGTCTCAAATCGTGTCTCATCGGACAACTTCGGACAGACTCGTTTACCCTGAAACTCACATACCCAGGCGATGTCCTTGACCATATTTTAGTTACAATTAGCAGTCCATGTACTATACGGTCTAAGGTTCCCAGGCATTGAACTATACAGGGTGGTGCCTAGCGCGACGCAGCATAGGGATTTCAATGGTAATTTCTTTATAGTCAATTACTAGCTCTCCTAATTAATTATTTTAGAGCAAAAATCTAACTAGGTTTTTTCAGAGAAAAAAAATACTGCATCTGTTCATACTATTACTCATAATTTTCCTTTTTCAAAACCGTAGAAATCGACAAAATAAAAAGGTTCATTTTACAATAAATCTGAAGATATGCCTTGGAATTAACTAAAAAAATAGTGATAACTTTTCATTATTTGCCTTTGGCGTATATTAAATTTGTACTTTATAAATTAGTAAATCATAAAATTGTTTATCAATTTAACTGAAGAAAAAGAGGAAAGTTAAAGTTAAAGTTGTTTTATGCCCGCCAAGTAATAACATAGTGTAAGAATAGAATACACTAAGGTAATAACGTCTTTATTTACTGTGAAGTACCCCAATCGACCGATTCCAAGCAGTACCACAGTAGACAGAATTGTGCCCAAGTTTCTAAGAACAGGAACAGTGTTAAATCACTGCATCCGGAAAACAACAATATATTCATTGTTTTGGCTGCAGTAGCGGAAAAACCGAATATACGTTTAAGAACAATTCTTCCTCAAATCAATTTCTTTTTCTTCGATTATGTACTCTACTGGTTCCGGAAAATGATACACAAATGGTATCTGATGCAGATGCAGCATTACATTCTCCAAAAAAACATTACCCCATAGACGCTTTTTCTTGCGTCGGATAGTTGAAACAGGATTAAATATGAAAATCGTTGGACGTCAAACAACGATAACTTAGATGCGATGCGCTTGTAGTTTGTTAAAAGATTCCAAAGCATCACTGATTTATAAAAATGTAATTTTTTATTTTGTAGATTTCTACGGTTTTGAAAAACGGAAAATTATAAGTAATCGTATGAACAGATGCAGTATTTTTTTCTCTAAAAAAAACGTATTTAGACTTTTGCTCTAAAATAATTAGGGGAGCTAGTAATTGGCTATAAAGAAATTACCATTGAAATCCCTATGCTGCGTCGCTCTAGGCACCACCCGGTATAAAAGTTCTAGATATCTTTATTTTATTTTATATATTCGTAAGAAATAATTATGGTACAAACGGCGCCTCATACTTACGTCATGCAGGGGATGATCGGTATAAATGTGTCTACACAAATAAAGCCGCTCTACAACCAAAACGTGGTGAAAGTGAAAAAGAAAGTGAAAACGGGGAGTAGGTAGTAAATGGGACCGCACACCTTTTTGAAAATCAGTGCATCTTCTGCATTATGAATCTTTTATTTTATAATTAAGAATGCATTTTCCCGTTAATACAGTCAGTTGGAATGGTTAAAAGTTGTCAATGATTAATGAGGTAGGTAAGCAGACAGACTTTTTTTGGAAATGGTAATAAGCATAATCAATCTCGAAAGAAAGTAGGCTTACAACGTAAACAAAAAGCGATACGTAATTTACATAAAAAATAGAGTAAGTACTAAAAATAAAATCATGTAGTAAAAGGTTACTGACCCAATGGATGCGAGTGAGACAAACAGCGACTACATGTGAGCACCAATAAGCGGTAGAATTGCAGGTGCAATTACAAGATGAAATTCGACGCCGGTCGAAGGTCACAGCTACATTGTGGGTGCCACGAGGTATCTGGTGTACGCTGGCGGATAAATGAAAACCTGAAACAAAATATTACTTGTTTACATAAATCAATACTCTCCACAGAATTTACAACTACAGCGATTTATACACGTTTTAATAAATCTCTAGCACGAAGCGCTAACGCAAAAATTTAAGAAAATCCACAAGTAGGTGCTGCCGACAACCAACTTAAAATTAAATTTTGGAAAACTAATCTTATTGTGTAGTATTTGTAAAGCACACCCTAAAAGCAATGTAACGAAAATCAGAACTGAGGGACCTCCTCGCGGTCTGAACCAACTTCTGTGATTGAATGATGTTTTTATAGGAATGCTCGAGTCCCGAATTTTTGCGATGGCACCATGGGCATCTCGGAAACTGTGAGAGATAGGTGGATAGTTTAAATTTGGCAAAGTGGCGTATTTCGATGCTTGACAAAATGGCGTTTGAAACTGAAAGAATCCCGACTACTTTCGGAGATATCCTGAAAGAAACGTAATTTTGCAAAATCGTTTTTAATGAAAAACGGCCAAGTTTCTTATGGTCATTATGTTGTAAATATAAATTTATCTTTATCTGGAAGGATTTTACGTCTGGATACATAGCTGATACTAATTTGTTTTTTCCTTGTAAACAGACATTGAGAAAATTAGTTCAGTATTTTTGTCAGTTAACAAATCCGCGATCCACTATCCACTGAACGTTTGATTGCCCAGGAACTGGGATACCTTTAGTAATCATAAATGCGTATTTCCTTTCTCAGATCGAAGAATCTTTGGAGTACCTCAACTTGACCATTTGACTTCAGAATAATAAAGGATGTCACCATGGTCGGATTCATGTATTATTATTAAGCCAGTCGCATAAATGACGTTGTAGGGCCGCATGTTGCCGACCCCTGGTCTGGGTATTATTAGCAAACCCAACTTTTTGAAAGTCCATGAAGCAGTAAAAAGTAATAGCGTGAATATTTCGCTTCTGGAAGGTACCGCATGACGCTCTCTGGAAGAGATTGAACATTTTGCTCGATGCACACAGAGCAGAGCAGTGAATGAAAAAGCCCACACCGGTAAAGGCCGCGCGTCTAGTAGGGACTTTCTGAGCGTATGATAAGCTGCGTTGTAAAATACATACAATAAAGTGACTTACCAATTTGTAGAGGATCTTTCACGCTATGATTCCGATATAAACTTTCACCTCGCCCGAACTCATCCGCCGATCCATTAGCCAAACACGAATACAACCGAATGTCCTCCTCGTTATCAGGAAAGCTCCAAAAGGCAATTCTTAGCTGTAGTTGTTCTGGAACGGGAGGATATACGCGTTCCACTAATTCGAAGGGGATATGAGAAGCTACACATTTTGCTGCTAATTCCGTTAACGATGGGACAGGTGGTTTATCTGAAAGAAAAATAACAAAATTTCATTTGACGGTTACAAAGAAACATAAAAGTATTTATATATATTTGCTTCGATTTAGAAATACTCGAGACTTTCAGTAAATACCAGAGACATGGAAAGGGTGTCTCTGGTAAATACAGAAAATATATTTTGGTTACTTTGCAATTATCTCTTTTACGCCAGGATTAATTGTCAACGACAACTGCCTAAAGGTCACACGCGTTGAAAAATGGAGACGAAGCCACTGTGAATAGTTTTTAGCGCATTTCCACAAAAATAAAACAAGTTAAAAAGTAATCGTAAACGATTTACATAAAGCGCATTTCCACTTGCATTCACTTCCCATTTGTAAGATGCAACTTCTGTTAAAATCGTAAAAATCCGCCCACAAATATGAAAGATAGCGTTGCATATGGGCAATCCATTGTTGACGTGCTACTTCAATTTCAGTTTATGAGAAGAATTTCATTTCAATGCTTTTCTAAATAAGAAAGTTGGAACTGCGCATGCGCAAACCTCAATTTTAAAATGTTAGATTTTCCTTTGTTCCAAGCGCCTAAGTATCAAATTTCACTTAAATAGTTCCATAGATAAAAAAGTTGGCACGGCGCATGCGCAAAATAAAATTTTGAAACTGGCACTAGATTTTCCTTTATTCCAAGTGGCTATGTATCACATTTCATTTAAATTCTTCCATAGATAAAAAAGTTGGCACTGCGCATGCGCAAAACCAAATTTTGAAATTGGCGCTTGATTTTCCTTTATTCGAAGTGCTTATGTATCAAATTTCGTTTAAATTCTTCCATAAATAAAAAAGTTGGCACTGCGCATGCGCAAAACCAAATTTTGAAATTGGCGTTTGATTTTCCTTTATCCCAAGTGCCTATGTATCAAATTTCGTTTAAATTCTTCCATAAATAAAAAAGTTGGCACTGCGCATGCGCAAAACCAAATTTTGAAACTGGCGTTTGAATTTCCTTTATTCCAAGTGCCTATGTATCAAATTTCGTTTAAATTCTTCCATAAATAAAAAAGTTGGCACTGCGCATGCGCAAAACCAAATTTTGAAATTGGCGTTTGATTTTCCTTTATCCCAAGTGCCTATGTATCAAATTTCGTTTAAATTCTTCCATAAATAAAAAAGTTGGCACTGCGCATGCGCAAAACCAAATTTTGAAATTGGCGTTTGATTTTCCTTTATCCCAAGTGCCTATGTATCAAATTTCGTTTAAATTCTTCCATAAATAAAAAAGTTGGCACTGCGCATGCGCAAAACCAAATTTTGAAATTGGCGTTTGATTTTCCTTTATTCCAAGTGCCTATGTATCAAATTTCATTCAAATACTTTTATAAGTAAAAAAGTTTGCAATTCGGTTTATAAATGGTCGAGATGCGAAAAGGGCACTGTGAATTTTGAATCGATTCGATTCAACTTTTGGCATTGCGTATTATATGGCTAAAGCTATGCCCATATTGAATTTCATGCAATTCAGTTCATAACTAACGGAGATGTAAAAGCGATCGAACATTTCTAAACAAAGTTATCGTTCACACGGACAGATAGATGGACAGACAGACAAAGGAACAGACGGACAGACCAACAGGCAGACGACAGATAGCAATGCAAAATTATAAACGATCTCTAGGATCGTTAATAAACGGCAAAAGTGTAAAATTATGGAACATGTAAAAAACGGTTTTTTGTTTTTTTTACAATAACTTTTTTTGTAAGCGGTACAGAAAAAATTCCTTCCTTGGTACAAGACTCGACACCATAACGAACCAAATAGCGAAAAAAGTAGAACAATAGCTCTTAAGATAAAAAACTAGTAGCGTCGCAAAGCTAGCGGACGGACGGACGGACGGACAAAGTGGCCACAATAGCGCATTTTTTTTTATTTTTGTGGAAATGCGCTAAAAAGAGTCGTCCTGTTGAGATATTTTTATTAACTCTAAGATTGAGGACTTGAGAGTTGAGACCGCTTATCAATTCTCGAAAAGTTAAAATTGGGGTATGTCAAATTTGAGAATCAAACTGACAACGGCAAAGGAGGAACCCTTATAGCAGTAATAAAAACGTCTCTGTATTGTCCTTTTTAGCGCATTTCCACAAAAATAAAAAAAAATG
>NW_022170403.1:11754311-11827679 GCF_008802855.1 Photinus pyralis | reverse complement strand
AGGTTATTCAAAAATCTATGTATAAATAGTATTGACGCTAGTAGCATCACTTAATATGGATTGGGATTTGAGTAGTAGCAGGTAACTGGTGTATGACATCAGCGGCAGAGAAAATGGTTGTAAGCGGACGTTCTCTTTAGGTTACATCCAGTTCTTTCCCAAGGGCTTTCTGTGCAACATGTTCATGGGAGGCCACACCTTGCAGTGCAAGTCAGTAAACATAATACCACAGAATTCATGTCAAAGTATAAGAAATAATAATAGTAAATGTAAACAGAATATATATTTTTGTTAGATACATTTATAAAGTATAGTTGAAATCTTTAATCCATTTCAGTCCCTGCACTGTGGTAGCAGAAGGTTTATATTCTAATCCAATCCAATCATTATACCCAACGCTCTCTAGCAAATCAAAGACGTATTGGTAATTAATTTCTCCTGCAGTATCCGGCTCATTACGATTGGGCACTTGTGCAATTTGAACGTGGCCAACATGCTGGATCACATCCTTAATAGTGTGCGTGATATCACCTTGAATTTGTTGCAAATGGAAAATATCCAACATCAATTTTAAATTTGGGCTGTTGACCTTTTTTATCAATGACAACGCTAAAATTGGCGATTTAGAAATTTGTTGCATTATTCTGTGATTCACCTTTTTCGTACGAATCCATGTAATAATTTGGTAATGAATACTTATTTATGGGTTCTATCAGTCCAATTATATTTTCCTTCTCCAGCATCTTGGACGCATACCATAAATTATTTTCACACCTCTCGTCATTAAATGCTGTTGGTTGTTCGACTTTACCCGACATTATATGAATTCTAAAATGACACGAATTATCTAAATGAAGAACAGAAACTGAGTCATACTTCTTAGCTCCTAAACTCTTCGCATAGTCAATTGTTAGTTTCAGACTATCGTCGAACTGCCAGCCTTGTCCTACAACGGCCGCATATCCAAATTCGCCTTTAGTTGTATCTAAAAAACTTCAAAACTTAACAAACTACCACTTAAATACTGGTGGACTATCTACTCGAGCAGAATAAACAAGTGGGCAAGTCACCACACTTTGGCATAGTAACACCAATATTTAATATCGCTATAGTTCACGAATTTAATAATAATAATAATATTTATTTATTTGCAAAATGTACATAATAAATTTTGATTATAGTTGCAAAGCCCATTTAAATATAACGACGGATCAACTGAGATCAGAAGTATCTGCAGTTACAATTTCTTTCAAATTAGCACACAAAATTCGCGTCGCGTCGACACCACACCATCTAGTGAATACAAAAAACACACTGCTTCCTGCGTCTGAGTGTTGAGAGTTCTCAGACAGACGAAGTGCAATTCACTCTCTTGAAAAATAAACTAATAATAAAAAAACTGGAAACTAACTTACCTGTATAGGTGTTAATGAGAATTTGCTCAACATTGGCCTTAGTCTTATGGTTAACCAAATCGTCCTTTGATATACCAAGCGGGAAGGCGCTCTCCACGGCCTTAAATCCGGCATCGCGCGCTAACTGGTATCGTTCCTCGAACGGTTTTTCGGTGAACATAAAAGATAGATTTGCGCAAAACTTTGGCATGTTGTGGTACCTTGAAATGATACTTGTCAATGGAATTTTACTCATTAGTAGTCTGCTGTATTGCATGATTAGATAACAACAGTCCTTGATTACCTAAAAAATATATTTCTTTAATATTTGTGCATGTTGATTATTATATCGTTAATAAATAAACACACATACGGCAGTTTCTATTACTCAATATAAAGGTATGATCTTGTATAATCCAGTTAGATTCATATTTGCTGATGATAAAACAAATTATTGTTCGTAATATTGTCAGGAAAAAGTAATTTATAATGTTAGTGTCTGGCCAACAAAATAACAGTTACAGTTGCAATGCAACGTCATCTATATATTGCCCGACATTATTTAAACTATCAAACTGTCATCAGTCGATTGCAAGTTTGTATGTCTGGTGGACAAACTGCTCTATGAAATCAGCATGTGTTAAACGTGGGCTACACCGGCTCCACGTACAGTCCAGACGCTAGAGAAGCGTTTGGACGCAACCTCGCTTTCCAGGTGTGACGTAAAGTTTATTTCGAATGCTTACACGGATAAGATTTCACAGTTACAAACGAGCAAGAAAAGAAAAGAAGATTTGCTTTCTGAGTTTCTGCACCATCTTAAGTGACTGGTTTGTTATGGACATTGGTATGGAGTAGGTCTTTTCCGAATTGTGGGTAAAATGATAATGATCACACAGTGACTGTTAACTCCAGAACGCTATGTGTCTATGTTCAAAAGCTTCATTGAACCCCAATAACAACAGTTCAGCATTGACCTTTTTCTTCCAGATAAAATTTAACAATGGGCTCCGCGCCACCCTGTATAAAATATAGTTTTTATTAAATGGGAAATTTACACTACGGCGACGAGTAGGTCAAATGTTTCATAATCCACTAAAATCTATGGTAGGCATGATGGCGATATGTTTTGATATTTGAAATTCGGACATTTATTGAATAGGTCTTTAATGTAGGTAGTTTAGTAGTTATGGTACACGTCAAAAGTAATTACATACCTTTTTTATCAAATACACAACACTATACTGAATATATAATCTGTTTGTCAAGACCGGCTCACTATCTGATGTTGACCTTGTTGATGTGCCGTGGTGACGTCACATATGCGGGAAATTTAAATATCCGGTTTATTTACGTTTTTGACCCGTAGTAAAGTTTCATTTTAAATGGCACAAAAAAAAACTAAAATCAATAAACTTCATGAAACTGAACTATATTGCATCAGTTCAGTATAATAGTGTTAATTACACTATTGTGTATATGATTTCGTACAATATTCTCTCTCAGAATCGACAAAATACTGAATCATAGTTCTTACCAAAGATAATTATCTTTGTTCTTGCAAAGAACCGCCATAGCAGTTTTTAAATTTACATTATACATCCCAGTACGCTCAGAGTAAGAAATAAAGATTCTACTCTGAGCCAGTAGGTGACCTTTCGATGCTGGTAGACCAATTGTGACCTTAGGAATTAATTTCGTAGTTCAAATGCCCCAAACGTTTACTTTGGAGGTTATGTTGTTGTTAAGGAATTTTTGTACAAAATATAAAGGCGGTCAGTTTTTCGACTGTATAATTATTAAACTGCTATCTTAAAACAGATTATTGGTTTGCTAATTTACTTTCTGTGCAAATGACAATCTAAAATTGCTGTAGCGCAATAAAAAGGGCGTGATCGATTCGTCATTCGCCTGAAATTAAGATGTTTTAAACGCACGTAACCTCCACAAGCTACTGTTATTCAAATGACTTAACGATTTAATAAATTCAACGATTATATAAAATGGGCAAGTGCGCTGAAATGTGAATAATTTCTAAAATGAGCTTATTAATCCTGTTTGTGATACTGGGGGCTGCTAGTGGTTTAACAAACAACACGTTTATTGGTTGTTATATCACCCATATAAGTACTAGCTTGGATTTTTTAAAAAATTTCAGTACCATTGACTGTATCTCTAATTGCGAGCGGCAATTTTATAGGTAAGCACACATTTAAATATCGTAGATGCTATATGTGTGCCTTTAGGTACGCAATTATTCAAAATGAGAAGAACTGCATGTGCAACAACTTCCTCGGGTCGATTTATAGCACAGCACATTGTAAAGAAACTTGCGAGAATTGCTCGTCGAAAGATGTATTGGGCGATGTGTACAACACTGAAGTTATAGGTAATTCATGTATACAAATTTGAGTAAGGATCTTACACGTTTGTTCTAAAGATTTGCTTTGGGAGTTATGGGCGGCAGTATTTTAAATTCTCTAATGCATAGGGCCAGTTCAACAAACATATTTGATTCGGATTAAGAAACATGCCTTTGACACTGTCCAATCAGGATGTACACACATCCACTGTGGAGCCAATCAAATGCCTAATACTCTGATAAAAAATAATGTGTTAACAGGATACCCATTATTTGTTTTATATGGGGGCGTAATTTACTCCTGAATATTTATGTTATTTAAATATTGTTATGGGATGGCTCTCGAAATCCCAAAACATGACTCTAGTGAGACAGATCATCTCTTAGCCAAAATTGCAGGCACCTGAGCTCTAATCTAATCAAATTCTAACCATAATATGTATCTTTTCATCCGTGAGAACTTGGTGTGAAGATCGAGCTCCATTGCCTTTGACTGTATATGTATTTAATTATGTTTCTCTTTAACCACTTCGAGTGATGTTTTTAGTGCCTGGGCCACCACAAGATTTGGAAGTGTCAAATGTGACGGATACGACCGCATTTATATCGTGGAAACCGCCAAAGTCATTTGTCGACATCGATTACTACGAGATAAAGGCGAACGTTCTGCATACCTTCGCCGGTTATGACGTAACGAGCCCAGTATACAGATTCTCGAATAATACATTTGAAACCGAACGCAATTTTCAACCTGGCACCAAGTATAACTTAACGCTACGGGCTGCTTCAAAATTTGGCAAGAGCGCTGTCGCCTTCCGAATTTTGGAAACCGCGATCGGATGTAAGAATTGCGCATTTTGCGCTTAAATCCTTTTATTTTGTGACGTTTTTTCACAGTTCCTGATAATATTCCGTCCACACCAAACGTACTGAAGCGTCATGGTAAAATCATGATCATACAGTTGTCTCCTGTCGTGAACAATAATGGACCAGTTTCTGCATATCGCATTGTTGTCGTAAATGAAAACATGAATCCAATTTTGCAAGTGGATAACTTCAAATCATACAAAGACGCTATGGCTGAAGAGGCTAATTATTATATCGCCGCAGAAATTGAACCTCAAGTAAATAGAAAAGATTAGTTAATCCCTTTATTGTCTGTTTATTTTAGGATATACTTAAAAATTTTACAGTGGGAGATGGAAAAACCTATGGTTCCTATTATAATGCACCTCTACAACCGAACACAATTTACAGAGTTTTATTAGGAGTCGTCAGTCGTTATCTCAATGTCACGAGAGTCGTTTATAGCAACACAACTGATCCATCCAATACTTTTGTTACCGTCAGTATTATGCCTGCTCCAGAAAGCGATGACGAATCTCCGGCGCTTATTATTGGACTTTCCGTCGCTATTGGCTTGTTGAGTTTTTTGCTAATCTTAGGTATTGTCGGCTTTTTCTTATTGACAAGGCGGATATCCAATCGAAGGAGACGTTTGACTGATGTACAGGAACTCTCCATTCAGGGACCTATTATCGAAGTGGTATGTGCAAACTTTTTCACTCGTATGAAGGTAGCAATGACAGCAATAAAAATCTAAAAATATACGTATAAACTTGGGAAACTTACCGTATAGCAATTGGATCAAAACTTGTGCTGGATATTAAATCTACAAATAGTGCTCTTTAAATAACGCCAGCCATGTTCATTTTTTAGAAAGCAATTTTTCAATTTAAAGGTTTGTCCTAGGTAAATGTAATGGAGACGAGTAGTATTTATGACCTGTGTGAAGTTGGTAGCCAGTTTTCGTGCGTAAGCAGCCAGTTTACCGAAATACCAAATGTGTTTGTATAGGGTGAAGGTAACAAAATCCCATGATCACAATCGGTTTTGAATTAAGGGTAGGATAATGTAACTAACGGCAAAAAAGACTACTAAGCTCAATTTACATTATACTTTTTTCGTCTAGAAGCTTTGACTAGAACTTGTACTAGATCCGACACAATACTAGAAATTTAAATTTGCCGCATTTTGGTTTTTTTTTGTTTCAATGGCAGTGCGGCCAATTTCGGAAAACAAATCTCAATATCGTACATTTAAATTGCTTGGAAACAAACATGAATAACAAGCAAAAGAAACTCATTTTTGCTATGTACATGTACCTAATTCAAGAGACTTATATTTGAGGTTATGTTCAAGAGTATAAAAATACAGGTGTTGGCAGCACGGAATTTGTTCTAATTTGGTGCTAGTGCGCAAGTCACAAGTATGAAATTTGGATGGAAAATGGGTCTGGACCGAGTTTGAAATCTAGTTTCTAGATTAGAATCTTTGAAGGAATTTTCTGATTCACATTGTCAAAATTTTAACAAGTTCGTCTAGTACAAGTTCTAGTCAAAGTTTCTAGACGAAAAAAGTATAATGTAAATTGAGCTTTATTCAGAAACAAAAATAAGTCATGAAACCGTCACCCTCTAGTATACCAAGTAAGAAGTGCAATTGTCTGAAGATGCTGTAAGTAAATATGATAATGTTTCATAGCATGTTTCACTAGTGTGACAGATGCATCTCAGTTGAGTTGTACCTTGGGACAATTCTCAATGAAACCTATCACTTTCTCTTTATGAGTATCTAAATCGAGTTCCAACCGCCATTCTGATGATATTCGCATTTGAAGTTGCGGCTCCTTCAACAAATGCGTTTTGTGAAGACTTTCATCTTTCTCTTTGCGAGTACCCACTTCCGACACTGTTCTCTAAAATGCATATCTTTTTTACTAGTGATCCGACCAGCCCACAGTACCTTTAGATACATCTCAAGACGATTTATCGCTTCCCATTTGTGGACTACCAGCTTCTGACACTCCATTCTCAAGATATTTGCATTTGGGAGCCTGATCTTATTAGGAGGTCTGGGGGGTATGGATGATCTCCCAGGAAATGAAAGGCTCAGTGTTCCTTTTCCTGCAAATATCAAAATTTTCGTACACTAGAGGAAGTGGCTAGGTGGTATTCCATACCCCCCAGAGCCCCCTGGTGTACATTCCCTCTCAAAACGTTCAGCCCTGATAGTTTTTCATAAAGGTGCATCGAATCTTCCTTTCCTAAGGAGAATCCCTATCCCACGGACTTCTGGTGTTACAATCGATGGTCCTTTTCTGAAAACTATGATATGAAGGGTCAATAGCAGAAAATATTTCGGGAGAAAATGTGTAACCCGGTGGGTGGGGTGGGGGTAGCGCCCCAGGAAAAGAAAGATGTTCCTTTTCCTGCAATCACCATACTTCACCATTGCTCCATTTAAAAAATCTGCTTTGGTACCAAATTTTCTTTTTGACGGCCCTGTATATTTTCTCTTTAATGCAAAAAATGCGCAAGAAAAAATTATGATAGACGTATACGAACATTTTTAAATGAATTTGTTCCATATTTTAACCGCTCACTGTATAAGTATACAAGGTGAGTCTCTAACTGGGAATAAATTCAGTAAATTAAAGAAAGTTTTTTTTTGGAAACATGTTTTGGTACGTCGATTAGTATTTTAAACTGCACTCTCTGATGTAATAAAGTTATATACAGGGTGTCCCAAGTTTGAGATGACGTCATCGACTTTTTTTTAATGATAACCCTAATTTTTTTATGAACACTCTTAAAGCGTATATCAAGTTACTCATGTGTGCTAAATTTGAGATTTTTATTTCTTGTCTAATTTTTCGACAAACAGTGAACAACAGTCCCTTGCTCATATGCAGTGAATGCAATGCTACACTTCTTACTTACTAGTCGATGACGTCATATCTCAAATTTGGAACACCCTGTACAAAATTGTATTACATCAAATAGAACGCAGCTTAAAATACTAATACTAAACGTATCTGAGCATATTTCCAAAAAAAACCTTCTTTGATACTTATTGAACTCTGTGAAGCAAATTTTGTACGTATTTGGCGTATTTTGTAAACAAGAAGTATATAATCGTCTAGTCTAAGTGAATATGATAATGTTGGTACGATTGGATGCATTTTAAGAAGATGTATCACTTTTCCTTTGCAAGTACTCACTTCCGACACTATGCTCTTGAGATATTCACATTTGAAGTCTTACTCCACCAATGCATTTGCTTCATAAGTTCCCTTTGATTTTCTGAAATGTGTTTAATTGCTTTTATCAGATGGGCATAATATCAAAATTTGTATAAATAGAAAATTAGTTCGTAACATGAACAAATCCATGTCCTAGTATATCTACCAGATTCGCTTTTATGAGAAGTACAGTGGAGAGGCGCTCTGTAATCCGGCACCCAATTTTTTCACCTATGCCGGATTAGCCGATCTGTATGGGATATGAAGTATTTTTTTATATCCTACAGTGAAAGAGTGCTAAAAGGTAGGTACAAAAAAGTCCGCCATCTTGTCTAAGTGACTGACGCGCGTGGGCAACTACTGAGC
This sequence comes from Photinus pyralis, assembly GCF_008802855.1. Classification (NCBI taxonomy): domain Eukaryota; kingdom Metazoa; phylum Arthropoda; class Insecta; order Coleoptera; family Lampyridae; genus Photinus; species Photinus pyralis. Next base: position 11,819,473 of record NW_022170403.1, on the reverse strand, counting down.
ACTCTAGGCGCCAACGTCAAGGTCATGACAAAACCGAACGCGGAAGCATATTTTGCAAACTCAATCGCTGTATAACTAGTGCGAGATTATTTATAATGGGTAGTGCCGGTTTATAGAGTGGAGCAGCTGAGTCGCCAAATGCCGGACATCTGGGTGTGCTGGACTGTCTGATTACCGAGCGCCTACTGTATTTCGTTAAACAATCTTGGTAAATAATTGGGATGTGGTTCAATTGTTTGCATCAATCCCAAAACTGCTATGGGAACAGTAACATGGTTTTAGTCATAAAGAACCAATGATATGGTACATTGTTTCGGCAACAGTAGCACTAATGTGATTGGAAATGTGGAACAAACTTCCATAACATAATCGTAATAATCACCTTTATTCACAATCTAAAAATACACAACTAAAATAATATGTATAAAAAAAAGAAGAAACAACGAAGCATTCGTGCACATTCAAATCAGTTATGAAATTGGAGTTCTATTCTAAAAAGTTTAACGACTCAAAATCCAATGGGTATGATTAATAATGCGCTGCATAAATGCATATTCTTGCGATTCATTGCTAACTTCACACAGGTCACTTTTCCCAGGCTCCTCCCATCTGAGAAAATTTACAAGTTTTGGGCTCCTCCTGCAAGCTTCCGTCATTTTTTGTTACTTTCCTTCTTACCTCTTAGCACTACTATTGCTCTGTATGATCGAATCATTTACAGGAAAATTCTGGTTATATTCCTGAAGATGAAATCATACCCATCAACCATTATCATGACTTGAAGCAGCAAGTATGGAGTATACCACAGACTTTAATTAAGTTCGAACCGACGAATCTCTTAGGCAGTGGAAAATTTGGACGAGTCAACAGCGGTACCGTACGAAAGGACAGTAATCTGATACAGGTTGCTATATATACAATACCGGACAGGAAATTGGGGCACGAAAATAAGCGCGCTATGCTAAAAGACTTGGATTTACTTATACGTAGTAGGCAGCACTGTAATATACTAAATTTAATTGGTACCTGTGAAACTCCGGACACTTTATTTGTGGTTTTGGAGTATGCTTCCACGAATCTCAAGGATCTTCTGTTAGGCAGTCGGGACGCTTTACCCGGCCGATTTAGTAACATGCAGGAATCTCAAGCTTTTGATATTTCAATTGGAATTGCTAAGGGAATGCATCATTTGCAATCACTAAGGGTAAGGCACTGTAACTGAATTTTCTTTGAGAGGTGATCAACGCTTTCGTACACAGTTTTATGTTAACCCATTTGGTGTGTACTTGTAATCACCTCCCAATTTTGAAGCAGTTCACCTTTTTTGATATTACCATGTATATGGAAAGAAGCTAAGAAATGACACCTTTACAGATTGTGCATAGACAGTTATGTGCAAGGAATGTGTTGATAACCAACGATTTTCTTCCAAAAGTTAGTGGTTATGGTTTAGCACAATATTGTAATCCTAATATGGTACCGGACTACACCCGGTGGACTGCCGCGGAAATATTCCGTGGCCATCAACATGTCTCGAAGAGTGACGTATGGTCTTTCGCCTGCCTGGTGTGGGAGATATGTGTACTAGGTTTGTGAATCCTATCTCTTCATTTAATTGAGGTGTGTATTTTAGGAGGAACACCTTATAGTAGTGTACCTAATAATGAGATTCCTGAGCGGATAGTGCGTGGCCTTCGTTTAGTACAAATGAGATACTTTAGCGATGAATTGTATCAACTAATGCTCAATTGTTGGCAGCTGGATTTAGATGAGCGCCCAACGTTTCAAGATCTCATCGAAACGCTTACAGTTATTAAAGGCGACTCAAATTCTCACTTAAATTTCAATGTATATCCCGAATTTCAGTACGAACAATTTTATCCCAATATGGAAATGGCAGCAAGGACATTTCATTGAAGTTACCGTTTCGAAATCAATTGAGACACCAAAGTGTTTTTATTTTCTGTACAGTATTTATAAGTATTAGTGCTCATTTACTTAATTTTTACAAATGAACAATATGCAAGTTGAAACATTCCTTGACAGGCTAATTTTTTATACATTTACGTAGTACCATATTTTCATACTCTTGTACTTGCAAAACTTTTTTTTAAAGATTTTTTTATAATATATCAGTTTGAAACTGTGTACCTTTCATTCATATACATAAATTCCTGTGGTATCAAATCCTAGATAGGAAAATATGTGATATCCAGTCTTAATTGTAAACGTTGAGGTCCACCAGCAGACTTCCTTTTTGGGCTCTTTGTACTGCCTCTAGAGTCGCCCCAGCGTCACTAAAGGCATCCCATGCTTGAGCCAAACCTGAGGACGCTCGCACGGGAAGCTACTCTTATGTTGGAATTGTTTGGCCAGGATTCTTCCAAAGATGGACCCTCCCATTTGGACGAGTGCAAGACACTCGCAAAGAATGTGGTAAGCTATATCGTCGCATAATTACGTAACAAACAAACATGATTCAGATAACGATACATAAATAAAAGCAATACCAGTTTATTTGTTTATGCAAAATGTAAACAACAAATTTTGACAAGAAATTCAATGGTTAATATAGTTAGTACAATAAAAAATAAAATGATGCTACTTGAAAATACACTTTGGAAACAAAACAACAAAATAAACTAGACCCGCCATTACTACTATTCGAATTCGAATACCGAATAACTTTTCACCCAAATTTGGTTGTGTGTTCTTCGGCAGCTGCGCAGACCGGCCAAAGTCTAGGAAGCCTAACCCTTAGATCCCTAACCCCGTGGAAATAAAGCGCGACAGAGATTGAACTGAGAATATAATGGGAATATCATTGTCAATAGTGTCGATTCTTGAACTGAGAAAAATGAGAATTTGCTTTCCTCCTATTTACCGCAAAAAGAGTCTTACTCTGAGGTGACAACCAATGCGGGTACAAGGGGATATGTCACGCTTTCTTCCAGTGTTTTTATCCAATGGTTTTTTCCCATACTACGATTCTTTCAGTTGTGAGAGGTATTGGGGATTGCCTAACCAAAGGGGCATGTTACCGCACTTGTTCCCAATATCTTTACTGAGCACTACTAGCACCATTGAATAATAAAGATTTATTATTAAATGATTCTACGCACCAAAATTAATAAGGAAAAGTCTTTTCCAAGATTGGGCTACTAGTTCAAAAGTTACAGCCCTTCGAATTTTCTTTCGAAATTGGTTTCTAGTCTATAACTTTTGATTGAGAAGTCTGATCGAAGAAGTACGAATTGTTTTGGATTCTACGCACCAAAATTAATAAGAAAAAGTGTTTTCCCGAGAAATTTTGGTGTAGGTAGTCGATTTTTGGTTAAAAAGGAAGGTCCGAAAAAAAAATTGTCTCAGATCGACCCGGAAAAAAGTTTTCTTATAGAATGTGGCCTGTAGAATCCATAATTTCAAACAATTCCAAGATGGGGCTACTAGTTCAAAAGTTACAGCTCTTTGAATTTTCTTTCGAAATTGGTTTCTAGTCTATAACTTTTGATTGAGAGGTCTGATCGAAAAAGTACGAATTGTTTTGGATTCTACCATTGAATAATAAATCTTATTATTCATTGCTAGCACCGAGCGTTATTCCTACCAATTGCATTATTGAATTCCGGATGAGAGATTGCCTATAGTGGTTGGGTGCGTCCATCTGGGAATATGGATATACAAGGTTGGGTGGGATGCAAGCTATAATGGTATCGAAAAGAATTCTCTATATAACGAATTGAAGAATCTTCTCTCTACCTTCCCAGTATGGGCAGCCGCCTGACTGCCTCGTCTAGAATTCTCTAGTGACCTTTCTGGCCTGTGCCGTTGTTCAACTACCCCTTTGTTCGCAGTCGTAAGGATGCCTTCAGGACCTGATGTTGTACTCTGCACAAGGGGATCAAATGGTTGGAGGCTCAAGAGAACTTCCAAAACGTCTGCCACCTTTTTCATCCACTGCAGAAAATAGTTGTTTTCGCACGATATTCTCTAGGCCTCTCCCGAATACTATCATCCGCCTGAAGGTGCATGCTAAAGGTCCGCCAGTGGAGACGAACAGCTGCTGGTCAAGACAATGGGCAAGAAGTTTACAGGATGGAGGCGCTGTTAGTTGGGTGTCCTTGTTTGATGTGGGTGACGTTGTTCGACTTCGGCCTCTTTTTGTTCACATGTGGGTGCTTGCCTGTCTGCCCGGAGCAGCTTTGTGGTTGTGGTAGCATCTTACCTTTTTCAGTTCTTTGTTTTACCAGGTGGCTTTTGAGCAGCCCTAACTGGAGCTTGGGTTTGGGACAGAAGTCCTATATGTTGAACAAAATAGTGAAGAAACCTTTTAAAATAAAGTTTTGATATGTAGGTAGTCTTATGATTGTGCTAGGGTACCTATATTTAAAGTTTGAAACTAAGACAGTCGCATGGATTTTTTTATTTTTGGAAAAAGTGCACAAGCAATAGTATTGGAACCGATTACCAATACCGTCGCAAAGAACTAATTTAGAGAAACAATTTCGCTGACTTCTGGAAATAAAGCGATTTTAACGGACGATTAGCATAACGGTATCAAAGTTGGGATAGGATTTTATTTACGATTAATTGTTCGCCAACTATTTATAAGATTTCAAGAATGTTGCGAGTAAAAGTTAGGCAATAACAAATACTTCTCGTAATAATACGATTTCCTTCGAATTGATTAATCCAATTTACTTCTGGGTATTTAATATGTTAAAAGCGTTCTTATAAACAACCTTGGGTCGTAATGGGTCAGTGCAAACTGAGGAGCATAAGTATATATTAAAATTGGAATTGTATCATTGAATGTTATTTTGTGATTAGTGGTGATCTAGAGATTTACAGTTATCAACAGTAAGTATTTTGTTTGTTCAATATTTTAATATTTTCGGTTGTATAGTTAAGTAAGTAGATGTACATGTTACATAATTTTTTACATAATTCTTCGCCGGTAAATATTGCAAAATCACCCAGTACCTACATAATTCGAAAGGAAAGAAAAATCGTCAATTTTGTACATACAGTATGTTCCAAATGAAGAGAGTAATTTCATCATTTCGTAAACCGGCGGTGAAAATTCTTATTGGAAGTATGTAATTAGTATTTGCAAAAGCAGGTAATACAAAAACACCAATAAACCACAATAATATATTGTAATGCAAATATATATATATAAATAAATCTAATATATTTATTGTGGTTTATTAGTGTTTTTGTTTTACTTTTGCAAGTGCAACAGCCACAATAGTGCTTCCAGTATGTACCTACTTAATTATAAATAAAGTTATTTATGAATCTTTTATTTTTAATCATTAAATACAAGCAAATTTAAAATAAATTTAAAAATTGTTTATCCTCATTGAACCTTGTAACTTTCGGGGTTGTTTGTGACGCCATCATGCTAATATAGATTAGGTTTTTTAAAAAAAGGTATACTTACGAAGCACCCTGCATTTAAACATACAAATCGATGAGTTTTAGGATTTTTCCTTAAAATCACAGGTTAGGAAATATATTTATGTATTTCATTTTGCACCATCGGTACTGTACGTACATTTCAGTATATAATCTTATGTACGAAACACCATATAATCTTGTGAAATTTTTGTTATTTTTCGTTTGATTACTTTCTTTAATAATTTGACCCAAATAATCCTAGATAAGACCTTGTTTTGACTTACAAGGCAAAAGTCACGGCAAACCTGAAGGTGTTGGGTGTGAAACACCTATAACGACGTGGTTGGCAGTTCGGAGAAGCATGAAAACCAAAACTTTCTATTGTACAATATCCCCAGTGAAATTTCTAAAACGATAATCCTGGTCGATAAGTGAATTACTCGCCCTAGAATTCCCATTTTAAAAATTGTTCTAAAAATGAACTGAAATCTTCTATCCATTGGAAAGCACCTGACAAAAGGTAACTTCTATGGACATGGGTCCAAAAATTTCTGACTAAATGACAAACTCTATTTGTATAATTAAGGGAAGTATTTCGGTTCGATGACATTTTTCAAATGGGAATTCCTAGGAAAATGGTGCACCCTACTGGCCCACAAGGAAGTGCATCATTTATTCACCACAATTATATGAATATATGCATCAATTCGTTTCAACTGTTTAATAATGATCAATCTACCTCTACCCCCTAGCAAAATGCACTTATTCAATTGTTTAATGGGGATCAAATAATTCAGCGAAGCGTTTATTCATTAAAATCAATTAACTGTTGCATGTAAAAAGGTGTCATCACTCCGAGTTATATTCACATCTGGTTTGTTTGTACGACAGGTAGTACAGTGTACTGTGTAATATTTGATGTTGTATCGCGCTTAGTCACTTGCTAATAAATAATGTAAGTATCGAACATTTAATTGCATCAGGTTTATTAACAATTATACATACGTCGAGTTGATGCCAACCTACTTAATTTAAACGGAACACCCTATATATTATTTCGGATTTAGATTTTACGTAAAATTCTATTCTGTATCCATTTTATGTACAATGTCTTATAGCTAACTGTAGCCGTCTTTGGTATATTTTAATTTTTGACGTTTTCAGTCCGAACCGAATCATATTAGTCGGAACCCCTATCTTTATATAAATGCGTCTTGAAAATAAGAGTAGAGTAGTCGCTATTCCAAAAATGCTATTAAGTAGATACGGTTTTAATTTTTGTTAATTTGCCATGACTCGTTGCCCCGGCGGCAAACAATCGCTCTTTGTCACTTTTCTTCTTCTACGTAACACTACCATTACCATAGGTACTTAATAGCATGTCTACAATCGGAACATTAAATACCCAAATATTTCGATAACTGGACATTTTTGGAGTAGACTGCTTTATGAAGTTACCCTTATTTTTTATACTTAATAAGACGTTTTATCCATTCAAAAATCTTCGTTTTAAGGTTTGGATTTAGAGAATATAGGCAACTGGTGATGCACATGTAATTCAATGGGGCGTGCATTGCCTCAGAACTTCATTCACCATTCCATAAGCAAGGGGTGTATATGATCGGAAAAATATGCATTAGGTAGATAGATGTACAGAGCATAGTTTCCATACAATATAAACTGATATTTTGTCCATTAATATATGTTTAAAAAATCTAGAAAACATGCATCAAAAGAGTTCATAGTTTAGGAATTAATTGCAAAAATTAGGGAGCATTTTAAGCAATACGAATGTATGGGATCGGTAGCGTGAATACTTATCTATATTTTGGCAATTTATGTGAAGCTCAAAAGTTTTCATAAAAAAAGTGGTGAATGAAGTTCTGAAAAATGGGCATGTAAACTGGAGAAACGGAAATAAACTACGCAGCTGTGACTAATATCGCGGTCAACAGTGTAGCTTCTTTCTCACAGAGGGTGCCACCAAGAGTTTCATGAAGTCGGTAAAAAATACGATAAAGATATGAAATAGGTACCTAAGCGCTTTTATCTTGCGATGGAGTTGTTCTTACTTTTTAACTAGGCTAGTACCGTTGAGCTAGTACTGTGTAATGGGGATAACAAAAGACAAAAATTTACGAGCAAAAAAAAAACTAGCAGGCTATGTAAGTTGCCTATGTTAAATCATTTAGCGATTCTCTTTCAAGGTTAAACAGAGCCTGCTTGTAAAAGAATTTGCTGACAGCAAGAAAAAGATCGTTCACTGGTATATTTTTATTTTGTCAACTACTTGCTTCGAAATTTATTTGGTTTCTCTTTCCTATTCATTGCAAAAGGTAACCTCCTCTACCTATCGTTTTATGAAATAAATAATAGAAATGGGGATAGGTAACATTCCTTTATAACAAATATCAAAATTTTACGTTATTTTTAGAACAAAGAGCTGTTGTATATTGTTGTTGATGTCTGGCAAGTGGCGACCTTGTGTGGGTGTTTATTTGTAATGCGATTTGTTTGACCGTCTTCCTTATTCTTTATCTTTGCTTATTGCACTTTGCAGATTAAAATACCGTAATTTATAATCCATACCTTGTTGCAAATTAAATTTTTTGAACTTCAATAGTACCATTGAATAAAGCTCTTTATTCAATGATAGTACCTATTACATATTATTAGTATTAGTTTAGTCAGTTTAGTGTAATGTGTAATAATTGACCTATACAGGGTGATTCAAATTCAAAGGCCACCATGGGATCTCGGGAACTGTAAGAGATAGGTAGTTTACATTTGACAAAGTTACCCTTGATGGTAACATCATCTAGTTTTAATAAGAAATAACGTTAATTCGTAAAAACGCAAGAAACTACTTACGTACGTTACTTAAGACAAAGGCAAAAAAGATGTTTTACAAGCATTAAAAACATTGATGTGTACATTTTTGAAATCAGAAAAAAATTCTCTATCAAATCACACAAAAAGTAAAAATTACTTCCATAAGAAACAAAGTTGATGATAGTTAACCGGAGACGAAACGTCAAACTTCAAATTTAAAAGTAGCATCTTGTAGAGGGAAAAAAGTGGCCATAATAATGTGTCATTTATTATTAAATATCTTTGTAAATAACTATTAACTTCAGTAAAAAACAAAAACGATTTTCAAAATCTCGTTTTTTCCGGATATCTCCGAAAGTAGTCAGAATTTCAGTTTCAAAACTGTTTTTGTTAAGCATCAAAATACACAACTTTGCCAAATTTACCACCTACCTATCTCTTACATTTCCCGAGATTCCCATGGTGGCCCTCGAATTCGAATCAGCCTGTCAATTACTAATTTACAAAACACCATCCCTCGAATGTAAGACATTGGGAACAAATGTATATTTAGGTATAAACGGCTAAAAAATTTAAAAAAAATCGGTATACCGTATGTCCCCGGATTGACTTTACAAGAAGAAAAACTTTTACTATACTTTTTGACAAAAATCCATTCTCCATAAAAGCTTTTGCTTGTTCTAATTCGAAATGTCCCTACCGTTTCAGAGAAAAATATTAAAAAAAAACGAAAATATGGTTGAACTGGTCCTAAAAGTCAAAACGCGTCTTTACTGTAATAACATTTCGTTAGTTACAAAGTCTTCGTTACCTGTTATTTGAATAGGCACTAGGATCGTTATAATAACTTATAAGTATAACAAACACACTTCGTAATGACATTGAATTTCATTAAGTGAAGGAATCAAGAGTTTTACTGAGGGTCCTCCCAAACAAAAAGCCCCTGTCGCCACTTGTGAACCAATTTTACGACCTTAATTTTGAAAGTCCCCCATGCCAATAATTACGCGATTTTTACTTCATAAGTTACGTTACAAGCGGTTCATTATTCTCCTCAAGTTATGTGCGGTAGAGAGCTAATTATAATTTTGTTAACCTAGCAGTCTGTAAGGAGCCGTGAACGACCTTGCGTTTGTGTTTTGTATCTTCTTGTCGTGTGGTTATGCAAATCAAATTGCATTTTTTTTAAAGCACCCTCTGTGTTGTTTGGGGCCCACTTAAAGAGAGTATAATTATTTAAATATTTGTATAGAAAACTGCTGTAGTTACGCTATTCATTATTAGGTACCAGCACATTCTAACGAAAAAAACTTTGTCCTTTACTATGGGTACTTCTCTTTTCAGGCAATCCCAGCCTTAAAAGATTCCAAAGCATTACTGATTTATAAAAATGTAATTTTTTATTTTTTTGAAAAAACGGAAAATTATAAGTAATCGTATGAACAGATGCAGTATTTTTTTCTCTAAAAAAAAAACGTATTTAGACTTTTGCTCTAAAATAATTAGGGGAGCTAGTAATTGGCTATAAAGAAATTACCATTGAAATCCCTATGCTGCGTCGCTCTAGGCACCACCCGGTATAAAAGTTCTAGATATCTTTATTTTATTTTATATATTCGTAAGAAATAATTATGGTACAAACGGCGCCTCATACTTACGTCATGCAGGGGATGATCGGTATAAATGTGTCTACACAAATAAAGCCGCTCTACAACCAAAACGTGGTGAAAGTGAAAAAGAAAGTGAAAACGGGGAGTAGGTAGTAAATGGGACCGCACACCTTTTTGAAAATCAGTGCATCTTCTGCATTATGAATCTTTTATTTTATAATTAAGAATGCATTTTCCCGTTAATACAGTCAGTTGGAATGGTTAAAAGTTGTCAATGATTAATGAGGTAGGTAAGCAGACAGACTTTTTTTGGAAATGGTAATAAGCATAATCAATCTCGAAAGAAAGTAGGCTTACAACGTAAACAAAAAGCGATACGTAATTTACATAAAAAATAGAGTAAGTACTAAAAATAAAATCATGTAGTAAAAGGTTACTGACCCAATGGATGCGAGTGAGACAAACAGCGACTACATGTGAGCACCAATAAGCGGTAGAATTGCAGGTGCAATTACAAGATGAAATTCGACGCCGGTCGAAGGTCACAGCTACATTGTGGGTGCCACGAGGTATCTGGTGTACGCTGGCGGATAAATGAAAACCTGAAACAAAATATTACTTGTTTACATAAATCAATACTCTCCACAGAATTTACAACTACAGCGATTTATACACGTTTTAATAAATCTCTAGCACGAAGCGCTAACGCAAAAATTTAAGAAAATCCACAAGTAGGTGCTGCCGACAACCAACTTAAAATTAAATTTTGGAAAACTAATCTTATTGTGTAGTATTTGTAAAGCACACCCTAAAAGCAATGTAACGAAAATCAGAACTGAGGGACCTCCTCGCGGTCTGAACCAACTTCTGTGATTGAATGATGTTTTTATAGGAATGCTCGAGTCCCGAATTTTTGCGATGGCACCATGGGCATCTCGGAAACTGTGAGAGATAGGTGGATAGTTTAAATTTGGCAAAGTGGCGTATTTCGATGCTTGACAAAATGGCGTTTGAAACTGAAAGAATCCCGACTACTTTCGGAGATATCCTGAAAGAAACGTAATTTTGCAAAATCGTTTTTAATGAAAAACGGCCAAGTTTCTTATGGTCATTATGTTGTAAATATAAATTTATCTTTATCTGGAAGGATTTTACGTCTGGATACATAGCTGATACTAATTTGTTTTTTCCTTGTAAACAGACATTGAGAAAATTAGTTCAGTATTTTTGTCAGTTAACAAATCCGCGATCCACTATCCACTGAACGTTTGATTGCCCAGGAACTGGGATACCTTTAGTAATCATAAATGCGTATTTCCTTTCTCAGATCGAAGAATCTTTGGAGTACCTCAACTTGACCATTTGACTTCAGAATAATAAAGGATGTCACCATGGTCGGATTCATGTATTATTATTAAGCCAGTCGCATAAATGACGTTGTAGGGCCGCATGTTGCCGACCCCTGGTCTGGGTATTATTAGCAAACCCAACTTTTTGAAAGTCCATGAAGCAGTAAAAAGTAATAGCGTGAATATTTCGCTTCTGGAAGGTACCGCATGACGCTCTCTGGAAGAGATTGAACATTTTGCTCGATGCACACAGAGCAGAGCAGTGAATGAAAAAGCCCACCGGTAAAGGCCGAGCGTCTAGTAGGGACTTTCTGAGCGTATGATAAGCTGCGTTGTAAAATACATACAAAAAAATGACTTACCAATTTGTAGAGGATCTTTCACGCTATGATTCCGATATAAACTTTCACCTCGCCCGAACTCATCCGCCGATCCATTAGCCAAACACGAATACAACCGAATGTCCTCCTCGTTATCAGGAAAGCTCCAAAAGGCAATTCTTAGCTGTAGTTGTTCTGGAACGGGAGGATATACGCGTTCCACTAATTCGAAGGGGATATGAGAAGCTACACATTTTGCTGCTAATTCCGTTAACGATGGGACAGGTGGTTTATCTGAAAGAAAAATAACAAAATTTCATTTGACGGTTACAAAGAAACATAAAAGTATTTATATATATTTGCTTCGATTTAGAAATACTCGAGACTTTCAGTAAATACAGAAAATATATTTTGGTTACTTTGCAATTATCTCTTTTACGCCAGGATTAATTGTCAACGACAACTGCCTAAAGGTCACACGCGTTGAAAAATGGAGACGAAGCCACTGTGAATAGTTTTTAGCGCATTTCCACAAAAATAAAAAAATGCGCTATTGTGGCCACTTTGTCCGTCCGTCCGTCCTTCCGTTCGCTCGTTCGTTGAGACGCTACTAGTTCTTTATCTTAAGAGCTATTGTTCTACTTTTTTCGCTATTTGGTTCGTTATGGTGTCGAGGCTTGCACCAAGGAAGGAATTTTTTCTGCGTTTATTGCTAAAAAAGCAGAAGAAATATGATACATAGGCACTTGGAATAAAGGAAAATCTAACGCCAGTTTCAATATTTAGGTTTGCGCATGCGCAATGACAACTTTCTTATTTATGAAAGCATTGTAATGAAATTCTTCTTATAAACTGAAATTTAAGTAGCACGTCAAAAATGAATTGCACATATGCAACGCTACCTTTCATATTTGTGGCCGGATTTTTACGATTTTAACAGAAGTTGCATCTTACAAATGGGAAGAGAATGCAAGTGGAAATGCGCTTTTTGTAAATCGTTTTAAATTACTTTTTAAACTTGTTATAAAGTACAAACAAAATATAAGACCACTATACGACTACCAATAATTGAAACAAGACCAAAAAAGAGTCGTCCTGTTGAGATATTTTTATTAACTCTAAGATTGAGGACTTGAGACTAGCGTTGGGCAAAAAAAATCGATTAATCGATTATAATCAAACGATAATCGATAATCGGGTTTGATTATTCTATTAAATTAATCGATTAATCGATTATTTGATTAATCGGTTATTTGATTAATCGATTGTTTGATTAATCAATTATTAAGTAAATTTTAATTGATTATTATTAGCTGGATCATCAGTTTACGCAAAAAGGAGCACTCACAGCTCACAAGTATTATTTTATTTTATAGCGGATGTTAAAATGTCACTTTAAGCAGCTAAAATGAATTAAGATTGTATCATCAAAACTAAAGCACACCTCATCGGAGAGTAAGCTGCCTAATCATTTATTTTTAGCGCAGCGCATTTCCACAAAATAAAAAAAAATGCGCTATTGTGGGCACTTTGTCCGTCCGTCCGTCCGCTCGTTTTGCGACGCTACTAGTTCTTTATCTTAAGAGCTATTGTTCTACTTTTTTCGCTATTTGGTTCGTTATGGTTTCGAGTCTTGTACCAAGGAAGGAATTTTTTCTGTACCGCTTACAAAAAAAGTTATTGTAAAAAAAACAAAAAACCGTTTTTTACATGTTCCATAAATTTACACTTTTGCCGTTTATTAACGATCCTAGAGATCGTTTATAATTTTGCATTGCTATCTGTCGCCTGCCGGTTGGTCTCTCCGTCTGTTCCTTTTTCTGTCTGTCCATCTATCTGTCCGGTGAACATAACTTTGTTTTGTTCGATCTCGCTTTACATCTCCGTTAGTTATGAACTGAATTGCATGAAATTCAATATGGGCATAGCTTTACCATATTATACGCAATGCCAAAAGTTGATCGAATCGATTCAAAATTCACAGTGCCCTTTTCGCATCTCGACCATTTATAAACCGAATTGCAAACTTTTTTACTTATAAAAGTATTTGAATGAATTTTGATACATAGGCACTTGGAATAAAGGAAAATCAAACGCCAATTTCAAAATTTGGTTTTGCGCATGCGCAGTGCCAACTTTTTTATTTATGGAAGAATTTAAACGAAATTTGATACATAGGCCCTTCGAATAAGGGAAAATCAAACGCCAATTTCAAAATTTGGTTTTGCGCATGCGCAGTGCCAACTTTTTTTATTAATGGAAGAATTTAAACGAAATTTGATACATAGGNAACCGATTTGCAAACTTTTTTACTTATAAAAGTATTTGAATGAAATTTGATACATAGGCACTTGGGATAAAGGAAAATCAAACGCCAATTTCAAAATTTGGTTTTGCGCATGCGCAGTGCCAACTTTTTTATTTGCGGAAGAATTTAAACGAAATTTGATACATAGGCACTTGGGATAAAGGAAAATCAAACGCCAATTTCAAAATTTGGTTTTGCGCATGCGCAGTGCCAACTTTTTTATTTATGGAAGAATTTAAACGAAATTTGATACATAGGCACTTGGGATAAAGGAAAATCAAACGCCAATTTCAAAATTTGGTTTTGCGCATGCGCAGTGCCAACTTTTTTATTTATGGAAGAATTTAAACGAAATTTGATACATAGGCACTTGGGATAAAGGAAAATCAAACGCCAATTTCAAAATTTGGTTTTGCGCATGCGCAGTGCCAACTTTTTTATTTATGGAAGAATTTAAACGAAATTTGATACATAGGCACTTGGGATAAAGGAAAATCAAACGCCAATTTCAAAATTTGGTTTTGCGCATGCGCAATGCCAACTATTTTATTTATGGAAGAATTTAAATGAAATTTGATACATAGGCACTTGGAATAAAGGATCATCGAGCGCCAGTCTCAAAATTTTCTTTTGCGCATGCGCAGTGCCAACTTTTTTTATCTATGGCACCATTTAAGTGAAATTTGATACTTAGGCGCTTGGAACAAAGGAAAATCTAACATTAGTTTTAAAATTTAGGTTTGCGCATGCGCAGTTCCAACTTTCTTATTTAGAAAAGCATTGAAATGAAATTCTTCTCATAAACTGAAATTGAAGTAACACGTCAAAAATGGATTGCCCATGTGCAAAGCTATCTTTCATATTTGTGCCCGGATTTTTACGATTTTAACAGAAGTTGCATCTTATAAATGGGAAATGAATGCAAGTGGAAATGCGCTTTATGTAAATCGTTTACGATTACTTTTTAACTTGTTATATTATCACATACTAGTAGCACACAGCACATGCGACTATTTGAATTGTTCAAAACCGCTCCCTTTTCCACTCATGTGCAAGTGCATTGATTGGATAATTGATCTCTACGCTGTAAAGTGTAAGGTATAACTCTCTTAATTTTCACGAAACAATGTGGCAAGAGCTGTGTAGTTTGTACCATTCAGCCACGCCATCAGGGGGTCGTTTTGAAAAAGAAGTGGGTAAATTGAAAATGATTATAATGATGAAGTAGGTGTAAGTAATATTAAATGATATAAATAAATTGAGGTTTTGGCCCCCTTTTGGTATATTAGGTAAGTAGGTAGGCAACTATTTACGAAAACACAAGTTTGAAGTTTTCTAACCAAAAATATCACACCCAGTACCCATAGGCACGTTTTAGAAAGGGATTGCGTGTAAGTTAATATTTACTTCTTTGAAACGGTACTACTATTCAGACCACGTAAGAGTTTGCATGCTAGCTGCAGTAATTATTATTGATTTTGCACTCAAACTCCAAACAGCTGTCTAGGCATAATTCAACATGTTCTACCAAGTTTGTGATGTGATTACTCACGGATATGTAATCAATAGGCTACTTATTTATTTATTATTTTTAATAAAATTTTAAATAAGCCTTAAATACTTGAACATAATTGATTCGACAATGTTCGTTAAATGAGCACTTCCCACCATTGAATATTATTTATTTATATAGTAAGTTATTACCTTCAAGTCTATTTATTTCACTCTGTTACCAGAAACTTTGATTTACAATTTGGGTGCTACCTGAACAAGTTGGAATCCGAAATTAGGTACGGTACCTATTTAAACACACAGGTATTTAGTTTTTGTTTGTAATAAAAAAAAACATCTGGAGGGGTGGGGTGCAACCGAGTGTGGAACTAACTCAACCCGTAATAGTAAAGTAGAACTCTCTAAAGCTAGACTAAATCGATTTCTTTTAAATTTTCTGCTACTCATCGATTTATATGACTTCAGCATAAAAAAATTAATGTCGGGTGGCTTTAACCAAAAATAAATAAGGCATCTAGATGGAATTTTATAATTTAAATTTTTATTATCCACACAAACTGCATGGCGTTGGAGTTTAGACAACAAAACAACAGCTGATAGGCTACAGTTCAATAACTTTTCAAAGCGAGCAAGTGTACTACACAAACGGTTGGCCAAGTGGGGGATCAACAACTTGCCCGGAGGCGTTTAGGCAGACGTTGCACTATAAAAAAACACGACAGAGGGTTAGACTAGAACAAATGGAAGGTAAGGAAAGGTAGTAGTAGGTAGTTCGAGACGAAGGTGAGCCAGGTAGGTTTTATAAACAACCCCATGCATAAAACATAAAAGAAATCGTCGGCAACAAAATAACACTACATGCAGTTCAAAACAAAGAAATTATTTTTAAAACGGAGATATATTCAGTGCAATGGCCATACGAAGGACTATTTTTACGTTACAAGATGCACCGAAACAAGTTTGCTTTCTCATTATTAAACGTCTAAATTTATTCATATTAATAATTTCGGGAATTGGACAAATGTTACTTATTTATGATAGGTAGACTTAGATGTCTGGGGGTATGATGACCAAAAGATGTGCCTGGTACAAATAGCGAATTTTTGTGTTCGTGCATAGGTGTAATTCATCTCGTAATTAATTATCTAAAAATCACTCTTTCTTTATTACAATGTTCACCAAAATAATTGTTAGTCTTGGTGATGAGCATTGCAACAATTCTCGAGTGAAGTAAGGACATAAGTAATATAAGGATCGGTAATCGGTATACTTTTCCCTCGACTTTTCTCGAGAATGTCTTCATTTGCTCTACTTAAGCAACAATCTACCGATCCTTCCAAACAATTGCAATAGTTTTTAGTGCCATACCATGCAGATCGTAACCCGTTCTAACGCTATATAATAACTGATGTGTAAGTGTAACGATTGAGAATGACTATCCGTTGTCTGCCGGATCACGCTGTAAAGGTAAACAAACAGTACACGGTCTAATAGCCACTAACATTTTGCTACATGATACATGTTATCTATTAGCATTTTGTCCTGGGTTTGTTTGTCGGTCCAAGCTCATGCTGTAATGCTTTATTGCATGGTTTATCATAATATACCGCACATACGAATGATTTCGACGAAATTTGGGATCTAGAGATCTTTGAACACGAAAGTAAACAGTTTCTAATAATTTGGAAAAAATAAACTGCAAAGTTTGTATTGACCCAACTCCGTACGAAAAATTTCAAATGTTTCCAAAGGCACAAGATGCAAGTGCATATAATATGAAAATTATATGATTGGGTGGGGGTATTTTAGGAAACTTTCGTGAAAGTGCCAGATGCTGTGAGGATATTTTGAGGTAGGTAGGTTTGACTGGTGATGCATTTAAATGTGGACAGACGTTTGCGCATATACAGGGTGTCCCAGATGGAGTGAGATTACGTGAGTTGGCTTAAAAGGTATTTAGAAAATACTATAAAACATGCGTGTGAAGTTAGCAGCCAGAATATTGCAGCCAAAATGCCGAGGACGATCGAACGACCAGTGGCGTCGTTTACCATAAAAAACGAATGTGTGCATGCGCTCTCGCATAATAGCCATTTTCCAGCTGCTAAACTAAAATTCATTTGAGATCCCTCCCTTAGGACCAATATAAGTGTCGCTACTCATGTTCAGTTCACCAGAAAGGGCCAACCAAATCCTCTCATCGATAAGAATTGTGAAAATTAAAGAAGAGTTGATTTTATCTTTCATGGTATTCTAATCAAAGGTCTCAACAAAAGGAACGGTTTTCTGCCAACTACTACCCTTCGTTCAGTTTATCCATTAACTGGCTGTATCTCAGTTACCTTTGAGGATTGAGCACATACTTTCAGGAACTTTTCTGCTTAAAATGAACAAATCTATAACATATTAACGTATGTGCCATTCCTCATGAAACGCTCTGTATATTATATCATATTTTTAATAATTTTGAAATGACGTGTATCTACCGTCAACCATATTTATTGATTGGTATCAGTTGCCATGTGTTATTAAAACTATTTAAAACAAGTTTAAAAACTCGTTAGGCAACCATAAATGACGAGCGTATTTTCCTCCTAATAATATTAAGGCTAGGACCAGGAAAAAATACCGGTAGGCAAGAAATCCTTACCCCATTTTTGAAATGAGGCGCCTATCGTCGAAGTCTATACATAGTTTAATGAAAAATAGTGAAGCGTAATACAAATACAAACATAAATGCTTTCGTAAATAGCATTGCGCATTGTCTACATTAGACATTTCTTTGCATATACAATCATAAATAAAACACACAGCATGTGTAAACAGTAATTTTGAAACCGGTATTAGTTTTAGTTTTATTCAAGGTGCCTACATATGATATTTCATTTAACTGCTTTCATAAATAAGAAAGTTGCCATTGCGCATGCGCAAAACCAAATTTTAAAACTGGTATTAGATTTGCTTGTATTCCAAGTGCCTATGTAATAAATTTGATTTAAATGTTTCCGTAAATAAGGAAGTTGGCAATTGGTGTTAGATTTGTCTTTATTCCAAATGCCTATGTATAAAATTTCATTTAAATTCTTTCATAAATAAGAAAGTTGCCATTCCGCATGCGCAAAACAATATTTTGAAAACGTCGTTAATTTTACTTATATTCGTAGTGTTTACATATAAAGTTTCATTTAAATATCTTCATAAATAAAAAAGTTAGCATTGCACATGCATTAATCCAAATTTTCGACACTGCGCATGCACAAAACAAAAAAATATCGGTATGCACGGAATCCTTGGACCAAGCCCTTTCAAATTAGCCAGTGGCGTAACTAGGTAGGTGCCAAAGGTGCCGCGGCACCGCGCTCTGAAGGCGGGAGGGCGCGCCAGAGGCGCTGAAGTACCGAGGGCACTAAATCGGGATGGGCAGTACGTGGTGTACCGTATAGGCCAGAAAAGCCAGCAAAAGACAAGAACGGCAGTTAAATTCTAAAAGTTTGCTAAAGTCGATTACGACTGAAATATAATGAAAACTAAATTTACGCTCCTTTAGGATGAACGGAACATTGTTAAAAAATGAAAAAAAGTATCAAAGTCACCGTGTGAGATCCAATGCATTTTTGTGTGGCAGTACCTTTATTAGCCAGTTACAGTGGTAGGAAAAGGCTGCAGATTTAAACTAATATTAATAATAATAATACTTTATTTGTGGTATATATAATAGTCTGTATTAGTGTGACCAGCGTTTGCACCCCTATTCTAAGACGCAATCATTTCTACGACTTGTACCCTATGCCATAGCTAAATTTGACGCGAGAATTGAAAACATTATCTCGAACATTATAAATAAATGTATTTCTATTCTTCATTGAGTGAAAGATTTCGTTATTCAAAGCATCTTTATAAAATTCGAACGGGTGCAGTGCTTTTAAAATTTTGTGTAAAGTTTCTCTCAAAAATGTATGTTTTATTAATTAGAGCTCAATGGTAAGTGATAAGGCCCCAAAATCTGGTAGGGCGTCAAAACCTGATCCGGCACCGCTTCGAAAAATACCTTGTTACGCCAGTGAAATTAGCCCCATATCGTCCAAATCGGTTCAGTGGTGTAGAAGGAGTACGTGTGACCCAACCCAAGTGCGTATCAAAAACTGATACGGGAAGTTAGAAAGAGCACACAACTTTTGTTTTGACTTTTGTTTTGTACATCAAGCAAGACACGTTTTACGTTTTCCCAATTACATCGGCGCTTAATTTTTACCTCGGTTTTTATTTACGGTTTCAAGCTCTTAGCCTTCCTCCGACACTCAATTTTCTAGACGTCCGCGTCCGCCCCTTTGAGAGTACCCTCCTCCACCACCCCGTTCTGCATATTTGCACTGATAGTTTTGACGTGTCCAGACGTTCCACTTATCCTTTATTTCGAAATACTGTTTCGACTTCTCCGGAAGATTCATTTTGTCTTTGTGCGTATTTTTTATTCTTAAGAAATGAGCTGAAAAATAAATAACCCGAGGACAAACGGGAGCATTTGGATAGATTCAAGTTGAGTAACAACAAGAAGTTTTCTATTTCGTTGAATTGCTTTAAATACGCAATATAAGTATTGCACCCTTCCGTCCATTCCGCTCAGGACCTATCCTAGCGAGAAATTTCATTTGTTTTGATATTGAAAATCAGAGAGGTGTTGTAAATTACTGTGTGTTATTTATTTACGTTGGCATAATATTCTGAAATTCTAGAGATAACTCAAAACGCCTATTTTGTCCTTTAGTTAGGTAGATATGAAAACAAAAGGGTCGACAAAATATGAGCCTAATTAATAATTGAAGCGAATTTATCACGATTAGGCAAGAGTAAAATAATTGCGAAAATTTAACTAAACAAATTCAATTTTAAACCTTTATTGTTGATGGACACTTTCATTTATTTTTATAATGGTGATAAACACGAACGTAACTACTTAACTAATATGTTTGTACATATCCTAAGCAGGTGAATGTCGTAATTTAGGAATACGACAAAAAGAAAACCTAACACGATTTATTGAACATTTGTTAACCTAGAAACTATTGAACGACGGCAAAGGCGTCTATTGGAAGCTTCTATTTTTAGTATTTTCCTCGATATTCTCTTTAATGTTTTGTCAGCGGTTGATTTTTTCGTCTTGTTCCACAACACAAAAAGCACAACTTCCTATTGTTTAATTTGTGACCCGGCACAGCGCTAGAAAGTACCGCATTTTCGAGTTGTTTTAGGTTAAATCAGATTTATTGCAAATTCAGATTTCTCATGTTCCATTTGAGGTCGTATCGTACAGTACCAAAAATCCAGGAGACACTTCTGGCTCATTTTTCAGAATCAATTCAAGCAGTAGATTCATGAAACGTGTTACTCAATTATGCAACTTTTCAGTTTATGAACACAAGACTATAATTGAAATAGGTACCTACTGTGTACGTGTAAAAAACATTTACGGTCAGCGTATGTAATTATTGCATGTATAAACAGACCTACTTAATGTTTAACGAAAGGTTTTAGAAAGTCGATGTTTTCAGAGAAAGTGTGTTGGGCATCCCGCGTGGATGCAGTGATTTCGTATATCTATATGAAATGGAAAATTAAATGTTTGTGGGTACAGGACGTTAGCCTTTTCTTGCCTCAGGCCGTGTCTGTCCCATCCGTCCGGTATATGACCGCTACCGTCTCATCACCTCTTCTAATGCTGCAACTTGTATCCGAGATTTTTCACATTAGATGAGCTGACAATGCAAGTTTCGGTGATTCTATAAACTATAAAGCCACTGCAGCTCATTAAAAATATCCTATTTAAATGATTAACCACTTTCAAATCTCTATCATTACATTACCTTCTTTCATTGTCTTCCCTTGTTTGTTACAAAATTCTGTTCCCCCTGTAAATAGGAGTCAATATGACTTGCGTGTGGGTTGCGCATCATATTACACCTACCTACAACTTTCGAAGTCGAAAAGTTCACTATTTCAATTCCTGTTTTAACAAAGCTATACTGTGACCTCTATACACCTTTAACAATTAACAGCAAGAGAAAGTGAAATGGAAGGTTGGAGCCAGTTTTTTGACAGTTGGGGAACTCGGAGTAAAGGTCGAGGTAAAGATTCTATACTTCATTTTTTCGAATAAAAAGGAGTTTAGCTACTTTGCATTGGTGAAATGGAATGGAAGTCATTCCAAGTTTGCGATTAAACTTACTGACTCGCGAATTTGATGTAGCTTATACATGTTTATAATTGTCCAATTTAGTTTAACGATCTTCGATACAGCATTCGTTCTTTACGGGTACCGTCAACAACACCTGGTACCGGACTTCCAAACCAGTGTAGTGTACGAAACTCTACGAATATAGTGGCCCGAAGAGGTTTCAAATTTAGATAGACGATAGCGGCTATAAACTCTAGAGGCTAGCGTCACTAATGGCCACAGTGCAGCGTCTCATTTTGCGATAGAGTGCAAATACCAGTAGAGAAAAAAAAACAATACGGAGAGTAACAGTGACGATGAAATTTTGTTGAATAATTTTGCAGTATAGTTTTTACTACTAAAAGGAAATAGGAAGTGCAGAGTCCACGATGTTAACAAAAAACACTATTACTCAATGCAAAAAACGTAAACAACATGGCGAATTTTATCAATTATTTATGAAATTGAAAAAGCACCCGGATCGTTTTTTTATTACATTCAGCAAGTCGCCTCGCTACCCTTTATCCGAACCTGAAACCTCGCCGCTCCACTATGTTCCTACCACTGAAAAATCCTGCTCGCCGTTGCGTCGCGTCGTTGAAGCGTTCACCACATTCGCCACACGGGCTACACCTAGAAGTGTCAGTTTCCAATTTCGAATGATGTCCGTGTCCGTTGGTACCTCGGTTGGTACACAAGAATCTCACGATGGAAGGTTTCCCTCAGACAAGTGTAACTTTGGAACCACTACCGAACAGAGTTGGCCCACAGGGTCATTTGTTTAAACTGGGTCACTTCATACTCTCTTCAGTTACTCAGGTTGACCCAGTGACCCAGTTTGACCCAATTTCACCCAGTGACTTAATTTGATCCAACAACCCAGTTTGTGTCACTTCGGTTCAAGTGTACAGATTATGAAATAAATGAAACTGCTGAAAATAATACTCGATTGCTTGACAAGTGCCATATCTGTGACACCGACAAAAAAAAATTTCCATTTAGAGCTTACCATTTGCTTACAAGGTTACAAGAAAATCCCTAATGTGTCAATGTCCATATACATTATTGTGTAATTTGTGTGGAACTGGAGAAAAACGATCTCTATTGTCTATATACAGGGTGTCCCTAAAAGATCCGTACAACGCGCTACCAGGGGTTCTTGGTATCAAAATAGGACGATTTAACCCAACTTACCTCTATCCAAAAGTGCTTCGGTAAGGCGCTATCTACCGCCAAAGATTAAAAAAAATCGTTATTTTTATTTTATCGGAAAATGGTTTTGCCGATTAAAATGAAATTCGGGATGTGAATGTCTAATGTAAAAAGGGTCTTTGTGATATCATGGTTTTGATTGTAGTTGCTAAAATACTGGCCATCCACATCTGAAGAGGTCTAAAACTTTTTAACTACTATTTTGACAGTTCTGAATTTTTAGACACTGATAGACAGTTTACTTGCAAGCATTTTTTGTCTCTTGATGAATATCGCTATCTGTGATGGTTTACGAAAAAAAAAAAATTTAGGCATGATGTGATGAATGGCATGCACCATACATGCGATTGTTCCTCAAAAAATCAGAAGATGGCTGTGAAATCTTAGAGTGTCGTAACGTTTGTTTGTTGTTTCTTAAACTTTAACAATTTACGTTTTTTTTTTGCGACCATTTCCACGACAGTATCCAAACACTAATAGCATATCAGTTAACTCTACGTTACTGTATTGAAAGGCCATATTACAATTTTAACAATGAAATTTTAAGTCTTCAAGCAAAATGTAAATTGTTAAAGTTGAAGAAACAACAAACAAACGTTACGCCACTCTGTTTCACAGTCATCTTCTGATTTTTTTAGGAACAATCGCATGTATGGTGCATGCCATTCATCATGCCTAAATTATTTTTTTTTCGTAAACCATCACAGATAGCGATATTCATCAAGAGACAAAAAATGCTTGCAAGTAAACTGTCTATCAGTGTCTAAAAATTTAGAACCGTCAAAATAGTAGATAAAAAGTTTTAGACCTCTTCAGATGTGGATGGTCAGTATTTTACCACCTACATAGCAACTACAATCAAAACGATGATATCACAAAGACCCTTTTTACATTAGACATTCAGATCCCGAATTTCATTTTAATCGGCAAAACCATTTTCCGATAAAATAAAAATAACGATTTTTTTTTTAAATCTTTGGCGGTAGATAGCGTCTTACCGAAGCACTTTTGGATAGAGGTAAGTTGGGTTAAATCGTCCTATTTTGATACCAAGAACCCCTGGTAGCGCGTTGTACAGACCTTTTAGGGACACCCTGTATACATTGTACTTGACATCAGACATGACTAATTATTTGTTATTGTTGCCATTGGACTGAATTGGAATCCTAGGTAATAAATTGCGCCAAACTTAAAACTTAAACTGAAGGCGGAAACACATTACTGTCACGTCACGTGAGCTCACGTGCTATCACGTCAAGCATACCTTCGCGTGATGTCACGCTAGGAGACACACTTGTGTGCGCTCACGGTGTCGCGCGGTAGCTGTCGTTGCAATTTAAGATTTGCATTTAGTCATTCGTAGCGATGAAGCGAAGTAGAGATTCTTCGTCGTCAAGTTCTTCAACGGCTTTATGGCTCAGTGGTAGAGCGTTGGGCTATAAATCCGGAGGTCGGGTATTCGAACCTGGGTTGAGGTCGACGGGTCATCCGCAGCCCGGAATCAATGTACGTTTTTCCGGAATACACGGGAATACGATCGGAATGATCGGGAGTAGTTGGGAATACACGGGAATAAATCGGAATACACCGGAATAAATGGGAATACACCGGAATACATCAGGAATAATGTTATTTCCGTGTTACAAATGTTAATTAATCTCAAAGTTAATCCACTAGTGTGGTTAATGTTCAGCCAAATTTTTATGGTTAGTGTAACCTAAAAGTATGATCAATAGTTTTGCTCTTTTATTACCTGCTAGTTGACTAAAAATATACGAGTTCCTCTTTGTTCAATTCATAGAAAGGGGATTATTAGGGACTAGTCTTGAAATTCAGGGAAATGACTCATCCTTGCAACAATATCTTACTGTTCTATACTTTAGCAAATAATGCATTTCTTTGATTCTTCATATAAATGAAATGTTTTCTTTTTTTCACATGTACAATGCGTTCATTCCATTCTGTAAAAACAAGTTTAAAAATATTGTGTTAAATAGTCTGTGCTTGTTTAATTCGTAATTCGCGGTAATATGTTCAATTAAAAATCAAAAAGCTGTATTTTTTTCGATTTTTCTTAATCACTGATTAACAAATACCTAACCGAAGCAATACTTTTAGCAATTGAGAGTGTCTATGTCTGGCGAAATTCGCGAGGTATTTTAAAATTTCATGATTTCACAAGTTTGTGAAAAAATTAAAAATCTTTTTAAAAAATTCTCGAAAAAATGATAGAGACGCCAAAAAACTTGGAATGTCTATAAGTCCAGAAAATGAAAATTTGTCTCACATCAATTGCGAATGAAAGACGTACGTATGATGGACGATATGGTGCAGGTGCAGGTTTCAAACGATAACAACTCTGATGACGATTTACTACCTACAACATCGACTATAAATCCCGATTTGAATGATACTACACCCAACAGTGACTCCGAATTCGAAGAAGTAAAAAATGACCTGTCATTATTGAAGTCTTATAAGGATTTGCGTCTGAAAGATTATGGGCTTGTCGAAAAGAGCAAGGTGAAATCAAGCTCATACTTAAAGATTAAAGTCAATGAGAGGAAGACAATGACTGTACGAAAATCATCGTTATGTTGGTTATTTACTGATAAACATAAATTGTCTTCTGATAGAAATATAAGAGTAAGGAGTATGAACGCGAATTCTTCAAAAAACGCAACGAAAACGACTCAACTTCGGACTACACAACAGAACATCTCAAAAAAGAAGCAAAAGTCTAAATCATATGATAAAATAAGACCGAAATCAAAATCAAGGAAGAAGGATGAACTCGAAGAAAATGAAACATCCATTGATGGATCTTCTAGCGATTCCAACGATGGTACAGATTTCTCGGTCCATAATGAGAGCTCCGACGTTGACCCTTATAGTAACTTGGAAACCGATGACGATGACGATAACGAAAAAATGGTATATGATGCAAACAATAAAATTATTGAAAGAGAAAAGTATTATGCAATATACTACGACAGCCAATGGTACCTACGAAGAGTGCTGGGTATAAACCATCGGAAATGCCAGGTAAAATTTTTGCAATCAAAACTCTATGAATATGAATGGCCTAAAAAAAATGTAATTGAGGAAGTAGACGAAGAATTTCTATTTTACAGTCCTGTATCTTTGATAGGTACGGGCCCCTTTACAATTAAGCGAACCGATTTTGTTTCGTTTTGAAAACAATATAAGTTGCTGAAAAAATAAAAAAGATTTTGTCAATTATTGTAGTTTTTTTTTAACCCAATGTTCTACATTCTATCGAATGTATCCATGGACATACCTCGAAAGATATAGATTTTTTGATCTGCTTATGTACAGTTGACTGCATGGGAATACATGGAATACTTCGGAATACAGGGAATACTTGGAATACATGGAATATTTCGGAATACATGGGAATACTTCGGAATACATGGGAATACTTCGAGATAAGTGGGAATACTTCGGAATACAATGGAAATACCAGGAATAGTGAGTATTCCCGGAATCAATGTACATTTTTTTGGATGCGGATGACCCCTCGGTTGAGGTGCATTTTTCATCTGTGGCAGAGTTGGGAATTACCTTAGACCAGTTTCGAGCATTCTGCCCGCTACTCCGGATTAGGTTTTCCTGCAGTTTTTCCTAATTCGTAGGTAATACCGGAGTAGTATAGAACAACTTACGATCGTCTGCAGAAGCACCTCTAAAAAAGCAATTATGCGAGTCACTCTGTAATTGGGCGCAAGCCTGTCGAGGGCCCAGAACAAGAGAGGTATAATGAAATAAAATTTAAAAAAAATTCAGACGAGGAAGAGGATATAGAAAACGGTGGCTGCTTTTACAGTTTTAATTTTTAAGATTCTACCAATTTCCTCCCAAGCTTCTTGTCGAACCCTCTGATCCCGGTACTCAGCAGAGGAGTGATTGTATAGCCCTTCGTGCTGTCTCACCAGTTCAATTAAATGTTCGTCCATCTTTTCTTGACGAAACCACTTCGGAAAACACTTGACGTGATGTCACGTTCTACTACAAAATGTAATTTTGCGGGATAACGGAGGCGTGATATCATGCGAGATCAGAACAGCACGTCGTGAATGCGTGAGGTGACAGTAGTATGATTCTAAAGGCATAAACGTCATAAACTTCTATACGTCAGTGAAGTTGCACATTTTGCGCAGGTAACGTGAGTTTGCGTGATAGCACGTGAGCTCACGTGACGTGACAGTAATGTGTTTCCGCCTTGAGTCACCCAGTCAAGCTGAGTTACTGGGTCAGTAGGCTAACTGGGTCATTGGGTCACTGTATGCTTGAACCAATTCAACTCTGCTACCGAAAGCGATCAAAGTTGATTACATTGACACCGTGAATGCGTCAAAATACAACGTCCATCAAACGACGTAATTATGAGAGACACCGGCGAACCATTCTGCGATGCACGAAACTACGGGACAGGGCCAGGTTCAGTGCTGTTTCGGGAAATCAGGTTGCCACACGATTTGCAGTTAGTACAAGATCGGCCCAAGACGAAACTGTAGGCAAAGAGTACAGAGGCGGGCGCAACATGCTGGAGGTGGCATTTCAGGGTACCAAGGTGGAAATATTGGTCTGTTGCTTTAACCCCAGGGGAATTCCACAACCGATTCGTAAGACAGTAGATTGTTTTTTCTTGAAGAATGAAAGATGCACGAGGGGGTCGTCATGCAAGTACCGCCATCATATCATGTTCGCGCTATAGAACAAGAGTTGCCTGGAACTATGTCTCCGCTTTAACCGTGTCCGTGTTGCTTTAAGAGGGGGGAGGTGTAGCGAAATCCCCACAGACATTGTGGTGCCATGAAAGATTAGTCATCGGTGATAAAGATCGAAAGCGGATGTGACGTAATCTGTCCTAGAAATATGGCGTGTTTGTTGGAAAACACTCTGAAGCGTCCTTGAGCATTCGAGAACATTTTAGAAGAATTTTGTGTGCTATACAAGCAAATCGAATTGTGTTTCGAGTGCAGTTCCAACATCGAGGCGCTTGAGTTATGATATATAAGTGAGTGATAAATAATAATTAGTGTTATAAATTAATCCATTTTAAGACTGTTATAGATTTATTGATAATTATTTGTAAATAAACAAAAGACGTAACTAAATTTACGTTACAATACAGAGCGTAATTTACCTTGTTCCTTCTCTTTCGTTTCTCGAATCTTTTATTCCTTCATCTTTATATAGTCCAGGGAATAGAGGGTTTTAACTTGCAAAATGAGAAGTAGTTCCAATTTCTTTTGCATGTCATAGACAGTCATCTGGTGGTTAAGAATCTAAGTTTTCGACCTCCCACTCCTTGTGCTTCCCCCGTACCACCCCCAAAACCTCTGAAATTTGGTTGGTTTTTTAGTTTTTCAATCATGTCTTTTTAATGGTTCACTTTAGAAAAAAATATTGTTATCAGAAATTGTAGACCATAAAATTCTACAGAACTTTGATATACACTACTTTTTTGTCAAATGTTTATTAAAAAAGATATAGAGCTTGAGAGTTGGTTATATTTTTAAGAATTTCTATGTAGATGTTTTAACCAAATTTCATACTTTATCTCTATAATTAAGAGTTTTATGAGAACATATCTTGAACTTATCGTGGTATAAACCCCCCTACCCTGCACCCTTACCAAAGGGGATGCATAATAATTCAATTTTCAACCCTTGCTAGTGGGGATATTTGAATCCCTGTGAGATTGTAGCGCTTTCTAATATACTTTTAAAATTAAAAAATTGTCTGACTTCAAAGGATGAAGCTGAACTGGAGTGAGATAATTTTTTTGTTTCAAACGTATATTAGAAAGCCCTACAGTCTCACAGTGATTCAAACATCCAAAACTAGCAAGAGTTGAAAGTTGAATTATTATGCATCCCCTGTAGCGTAGGGGGATTTATACCACGATAAGTTCAAGATATTTTCTCATAAAACTCTTAATTATAGAGATATAGTATAAAATTTGGTTAAAACATCTACATAGAAATTTCAGAATTCTTAAAAATATAAGCAACTCTGAAGCTCTATACCGTTTTTAATAAACATTTCACAAAAAAGTAATGTACATCAAAGTTGTGTAGAATTTTATAATCTACAATTTCTGATAACAATATTTTTTTGTAAAATGAATCTATAAAAAGATATGATTGAAAAACTAAAAAACCAACCAAATTTCTGTGGTTTTAAGGGTGGTGCGGGGGAAGCACAAGGGGTGGGAGGTCGAAAACTTGGTTTCTTAATCACCAGATATTCTTTCATGACATGCAAAAAAAATTGGAACTACTTCTCGTTTTGCAGAAAATGGTCCATTTTCAGTGTCTATTTCCTGGAGTAATTAGGCAAAAGTTGTATTTTTCGATTTTTAGATAACAACCTATAACTTCCTAAGGCACTTTATTGAGAAAAATTGAATGGCGTTGAAATGTTTATGAAAAATTCATCAGTTACAGTTAATTCTTCATTTTTTTCTATACAGGGTGTTACACGACCGTTCGAAAAAAAAAAATCGGGTTGTAGAGGGCATCAAAACAAGCACTTTTTCCAAATAAACCGAGGGTCCAACGTGTTTCGTTTGGGAGCCGCCCCCCAAAGAGTGTTGAAATCTGCATTTCTTCTTTAATTTTTTTCTCAGCAACCATAAGAGTTACAAAGTCGGGTGGCATGTCTTTGAATAGGTTTTTGGGTATGCTCTTTCCGATTTTGCAATTTTTTTTCAAAATTCCTACCCCTAAAGGGCGCACCCCTAAACTAGGGTGCAAAAAAAAATTCTGATTTCGACGAAATTTGGTATCTGGGGGTTTTTTAACATAAAATCACGAATCTGAAATTAGTTTTTGAAAATTCGAAAAAAAAAGTTCCACGGCAATTCTTGGCGGGACAACGAAAATAGAGATAATTCCACGAAATTTGTTGTGTACATACTAAACGAGTTAAGGAACAAAACTGTCGAACAGGTTTTTAAAATAACTTTTCAAACAAAAGTTATACTCATTTGAATGTTGGTCCTTCGGGTCGCGAAGTGTCCCAAGCCTACTAGTAAGCCATAATTTCGCATGTGTTGGTTGACAATGTCGCAGAAACAAAAGATTAACGGTTTGAGTCGATATTTTGTTATTTGGAATTAATTCGGTCATTAAATGATTAAAAAATTCGATGTATCGATTAAAACACCTACCAAGGTATCTTAAAGCGATGATCGATTGTTTATTATCTTTTTTTTGTTCTTTTGGAAGTTATTTTTCAACCTAAGATTATGAAAATTTTTGATCATAGTGAAAAAGTATCATACGGAAAGTGATTTGACTTTTTCCCCTACCTTATTTAGATAATAAATAATCGATCAGCGCTTTAAGATACCTTGGTAGGTGTTTTAATCGATACATCGAATTTTTTAACCATTTAATGACCGAATTAATTCCAAATAACAAAATATCGACTCAAACCGTTAATCTTTTGTTTTTGCGACATTGTCAACCAACACATGCGAAATTATGGCTTACTAGTAGGCTTGGGACACTTCGCGACCCGAAGGACCAACATTCAAATGAGTATAACTTTTGTTTGAAAAGTTATTTTAAAAAACTGTTCGACAGTTTTGTTCCTTAACTCGTTTAGTATGTACACAACAAATTTCGTGGAATTATCTCTATTTTCGTTGTCCCGCCAAGAATTGCAGTGGAACTTTTTTTTTCGAATTTTCAAAAACTAATTTCAGATTCGTGATTTTCATGTTAAAAAACCCCAGATACCAAATTTCGTCGAAATCAGAATTTTTTTTTGCACCCTAGTTTAGGGGTGCGCCCTTTAGGGGTAGGAATTTTGAAAAAAAAATTGCAAAATCGGAAAGAGCATACCCAAAAACCTATTCAAAGACATGCCACCCGACTTTGTAACTCTTATGGTTGCTGAGAAAAAAATTAAAGAAGAAATGCAGATTTCAACACTCTTTGGGGGGTGGCTCCCAAACGAAACACGTTGGACCCTCGATTTATTTGGAAAAAGTGCTTGTTTTGATGCCCTCTACAACCCGATTTTTTTTTTTCGAACGGTCGTGTAACACCCTGTATATTATAAATAATTTATTATTCAAGGTCTAAAATATTAATTATCGCAACATGTAAACACACTTCCGATAACGATAACTTAATAAACAAAGAATTTATATGCATTTATCTAAAAATCGAAAAATGCAACTTTTGCCAATAACTCGAAACAAGTATAAATGGGGGTTTACAGTATAGTTGAATTCCGCAGTACTAATATAATAAGCGTGTACCTGAAACCATAAAACATTTTTTTGGACAGTAAAAGTTTATTTAAAAATAAAGGCTGATTAGCAAAAAAATAATGAACATGTGCGGTTTTAAAGGTTTCTTCAAAACGATATGATTGTGGCGGGCTCTGTGACGTAATAAGCCAGATCAATCAACTCCTAGAACCACTCAGATGACATACGACTTAGCAATACTGCAGGAGAATATCATTTGTAACTTGCGCCACTTGTCACAGGCACATTATCACTTGTCGTTCACTTTCATGTTATGGGGCATTTACATGAGTCAATTTTCGCCGTGCGATTAATCGCTTCACAAATTTCCTCACAAAGCCGTATCGCCACCCCATTTACACAGTTGACTAAAATCGCAAGCGAATAGGCCAAAAACACAACTTCATGCGGCGGGCGATGTCTGCAACTGACCATTTTCACGGTCGATTTTAGTCACCAGCCGCATGCTGCCCGTCCTCGCACGGCCAAAGTCGGATGCTAGTCTACTTTGGAACAAGCGATTTTAGTCACTTACGGCCCAGTCGAATTGACAAGACGGTCGATTTTTGCCGTGCGGCGTTGTCGTATGGCGAAAATCGACCCGTGTAAACCACCCTAACAGATGCAGTTAAACATGCCTCTTAAAACGTCAAATCCGACAAACGCCAGACCCTCGCACAAGGTTGCCGCCTCACTTCTACGTGATTGGTTGTAGGCGTGTGACGTATTTAGACTGAAGCGTTTCAAATTCGGACTAAAAACACAGCTTTTCAATCATTTATTTTGGGTTTATTTTACTCGCAAATAAAAATTTAGGACACACGGGTCTTTTTATTTGTATTGTACTTTGTAGATCCGAAATAAAAATGAAGCCGGGATGCCCCCATTGCGCACAGCTCTGCCTTTATGGGTACTTTCCTCCGATAAAGCGTTGTCGAGATATGTGCTCGTAAAGTTTTGACATCACCAATACATATATTTCTTCTAGACGTCCCAATCGTCCTTATGAGTACCATCCCCCGACAATCTGTTCTTGAGATATACCTAAGGAATTACGTATATCCGATTACGAGGAAGTTGCTATGGTTGGTAGACACTAATTCCTTTCGTTGAGACCTTTCATTAGAGTACCATGAAGGATTTTTTAGAATGAATGTCATGACACATTTGCCCACTAACAATGAAAGAGCGCCTTCTGTCAATTGGTGTCGCAGAAAATCACAACGTTAGTGGTGACTTGGATATCACGGGCGATCAAAAATGAGTTGCTGTCGAGTTGCTTTTGGAAGTTCAAGTTAAGTACAATTTCCCATGTAAACAAAAATTTCAAAGGCGAGATAGCAACTCATTTTTAATGGCATGGTAGTTATAAACCTGAAAGCGCAGTTCAGTTGAGTGTCTGAATGTTTCAAGATGAACAAAAAAAAAACAAGTAGAACGGTACCTTTGGACGCCAGAGAAAAACCTAAAAAGTAGAAATAACGACGATATGGAAAAGTAATACGGATCCGAGTACGAATCTTATGAAACTATCCCATTAACTTCCCATATGCTTTTGACTTTTTATTTTCATTGAATTAATTTTCTTTGGAAATGCACTACTAACATCAATGTTTCATTTGCATTTGCGAATAATGATACCACTAAAAAAATCCATGCATATATTAAGTTTTAAAATAGCAACAAAAAATAAACTATAGCAACAGCAAAAATGTGTCATTTTAACTTCAAGAGAAATTATTGTCGATTATTATTAAATCATGAAATCACGTGTATGACGTTAAAATTACTTCACAACTTTCTTTGCGTGATACACGGAAATTAAGTGGAAAATGAAGATTGTTAATTGCCTTGCTAACGATTATTCGTAACTTTTTTATACCGTTAGTTACTATTCTGTGCCACTCACAGTTATGGAAATTTTAGCTCGTGTTGTTCTGTATTGTTTCTTTGATTGGCCGTGTGAAAAAAGTAAAGAATATTGACGCTACATGTTATGTAACGGATTTGTGCATGGAATAAGTTTATGTACGCACTTTTTCGTCCATTACTATACTATTATCTCTCTTACTCAATGCTATGAACCGTGGTGATGTTGAGTTGAACCATGAACAATTTTCGGAGTCTGTCCGCCGGTGCGCGTTTTTCTAAATCACAGCCGTTTGCTGCACGAAATATACATCAGGAATTTCTTAGTATAACAAAGAGCTGTACCTACCTGTAGTTATAGATCTTGATAAATGGAATGTGTCGAGAAGTAGGTAAATCGTCAGTAAAATTTGTGTTCGCCCTAGTCCGAATTTTCAAAAACTTCCACATACACATACAGGGTGTAAGTTGTAACAGTTAAATATGTAAAAAAAAAAACTGGGCAAGCAGTTTTTCCAAACCAAATGTAAGTAATTGGATCGTTTGGGAGCTAAATTTGCGTTTCTTATTTAATTTTGAGCGCATTTTCCAACGAAGTTAAGTATGTTTAACGTTTATCATGCCACGGGTTTGTTGTTTGGTTGCTATCCAGTAGTAGTAGTAGTAGGTCATGTATCGAGTTCGGACTTTCGATAGATTATTCCGAGGATTATTCCCTATGACCAGAGTTGGACTGGGTCACTGGGTCAACTGGGTCACTAAATTAAACTGGGTCACTGCGTCGCTGGGTCACCTCATACTCTTTTCAGTTAGACCCAGTGACCCAACTTGACCCAACGACCCAATTTCACCCGGGGACCGAATTCGACCCAGTCACCTAGTTCGATCGAATAACGAAGTTAAGTCAGTGCCCTCGGTTCAAGTGTACAGATTATGAAATAAATGAAATGCTGGTTTGTTGAAAATAATACTCGATTGCTTGACAACTGCCATTTCTGTGATGTTTGCTTTAATACTGCCGTAAAAAACTTTCCATGTCCCGAATTGTATTAGAATAATGTTATTTCTAAACAGTTCCCTCCTTCATTATTTTGCTTCAGGGCTTACCAGTACAGGTGTTCATTCACATTTAATTTTTTTCTACTAGTTAGCTTAATCCAAATAAATCTTTTCTCTAAATATAGTAGGGGAGCTAGCACGAAATCCACTGAACGAGAATGATCAAAATTTTAACCGATGGAGTTCCATTTTGCCCTATCAGAGTATGCTAAAATCGATCGTCTGCCGCCTCAGGTCATATGACTTAAGGCGCTGCGGGTACTTCTTGTGGTACCAATTGTGAAAGGTTGTTTTTCGAGAAAATAAGTTATACACCAAATGAAAACGTTGATAATAGATCTTAAAAAAATATTTAAAAAAATCGCGCGCATTTGATAACTCCGTAAAAAAACAATTCTTAGTCGGTTTTTCACGAACTTTCTACGGATATAACTAGGTTACCATTGGAAGAATGAAGCTGATTTTTTTTACAGACTAATGATAGGTACTATTAATGACTTAACGGTGTTTCGTTTTTAAATTTTTTCTCTAATTACAAGATTATCTTATTATCTTAACATTATGAGATATCTTATAATTAGAGAAAAAATTTAAAAAAGAAACACTCTCATAGTCATTGGCTGTACCTATCATTAGTCTGTAAAAAAAATCAGCTTCATTCTTCCAACGGTAACCTAGTTATATCCGTAGAAAGTTCGTGAAAAACCGACTAAGAATTATTTTTTTACGGAGTTATCAAATGTGCGCGATTTTTTTAAATATTTTTTTAAGAGCTATTATCAACGTTTTCATTTGGTGTATAACTTATTTTTTCGAAAAACAACCTTTCAGAATTGGTACCGCAAGAAGTACCCGCAGCGCCTTAAGTCATATGACCTGAGGCGGCAGACGAACGATTTTAGCATACTCTGATAGGGCAAAATGGAACACCATCGATTAAAATTTTGATCATTCTCGTTCAGTGGATTTCGTGTTAGCTCCCCTACTAATACTTTCATTGACTATTTGACTACAAACTATAAACAAATGCATTTGATTTTTTTAGGTATTAGTTCTCTTGAATGAAATTGGGCTACGTGCTTGTTGGCGAATATTATTGAGGAAGTTTTTTTTAATTAAAAGTTACTTGAAATTGTTTTGGAAGATACTGTAATATTTTAATAAATATTTTGATAAATTTCCTGAGTAACGCCAAATCGAGCTTTCTTCCGCTGGGCGTAATTTGACATAAAATCGTTAAAGTTTGGCTCGATCCCAAAGCTGCGTTCCTCTTCTCGAATACCTCTAACTTCTTCGTTGTTGTTGGATCCGGCATATCGTGCGAGTCGATTAATGTGGACAACTTTCGGTTTCCGGTGGTTCATTCTGATACGATATATCACGTCATTTATTTTCTTGATCACCTCATACGGACCTTCCCATTGTCTTTGTAGCTTGGGAGAAAGACCTCTTCGTCTCTGTGGATTGTGCAGCCATACCAGATCTCCAGCTTCAAAAGTTTCATTGGCCGAGCGGAGGTTGTATTGATTTTTCATGCGATCGCTGGCAATCTGAATATGACTTCTAGCCAAGTCGTGAATGTCGTTCATCTTCGCCTTTAGTTGGTCAACATAATTTTCACCTGCGACATATTCTTCATTGGGTTTACGCCCAAACTCGAGATCACATGTAAGGCGTAGCTCACGACCCAACATAAGGCAGGCAGGAGTCTGACCCGTGGTCTCGTTGACGGCTGATCGATATGCCATAAGGAACAGGTGGAGGTACTGGTCCCAATTTTTCTGATGTTCTGCCACGACTTTTGAAAGATATTTACCCATCGTTCGATTCATTCTCTCCACCATTCCATCTGACTGAGGATGCAAAGGTGTTGTTCTGGTTTTATTGGCTCCTACCAATCGACAAACATCTTGGAACAAAGCCGATTCAAAGTTCCTTCCTTGGTCTGAATGGATTTCTATAGGAACACCAAAACGTGTAAAGAACTCCTTTACCAACACTTCTGCAACTGTTGCTGCCTCTTGGTTTGGAATGGCGTAAGCTTCAGTCCACTTTGTGAAATAATCCATAGCGAGTAGGATATATTTATTTCCGCAATCTGTCTCGGGAAACGGTCCTGCGATATCGATAGCAACTCGTTCCATCGGACTACCAACGTTATACTGCCATTATTACTGTCTGTCTCAGTCTTTTACATGTCCAGGACACTTCAGACTCCTTTTCTCCTGTCTGCGGAACTCTTTTTCTAGTTTTCTATATAACTCCCTGACTCTGTTCCTTAAATTTTCCAAACTGTTTCCTTTCCCCTTGCTTATAAATCCATGAAAAACGCTTTTCCGTCCTTTTCTACCATTTCTTTCAATCAGTCGGTGCAGTAACTACAAATAAACAATCGATCGTTTCTTTCTCTCTTCGAAATCCCGTTTGCGTTTCCTCTACGTCCTCTTTTCTCTTCTACTTCTCTTTCTAACCTGTCATTCAACATCAATGTATATACATAGCGATCAAAAATAAGTGACCGTCTAGTTACCTTTGGAATTTTTGTTTACATGGGAAATCGTACAAAGGCGACTAGACTAGAGAGTCACTTCTTTTTGGTCGCCCGATATTTTGTAAGTAGTCGTCATTATCGTGATTCCATAATAGTTTTCGATTTTCGAGGCCTCATGGGTGCCTTCTTCTTGGAAACTGGTCCGTTTCCAGTAGCACATAACTCACATTTTTGACACCATCGCCGGACATCTTCTTTACGGTTGACCCAATAGAATCGCTCACGTACCCTTTGCAACGTTTTCGTAATACCAAAGTGTCCTCCGGAAGCGCCGTCATGCAATTTTCGCAATACTTCCGACACTTTGCTTCTAGGTACTACTAATTGCAGCGTCGATTCGGTGCCATCTTCACTTTCAAGGGTCCTATACAACAGGTTGTCTTTCAGAGTCAGGCTATTCCATTGGCCCCAATAACTCTTTACTTCAGGACTTGTGGCACTAATGTCTTGCCAGTCTGGTCTTTGTCCGTGGCGCATCCAATTCAGAACAGTTTTTATACTTGGGTCGTTTTCTTGGGCCGTT
Source organism: Photinus pyralis (assembly GCF_008802855.1). Taxonomy (NCBI): domain Eukaryota; kingdom Metazoa; phylum Arthropoda; class Insecta; order Coleoptera; family Lampyridae; genus Photinus; species Photinus pyralis. The sequence continues at coordinate 11,782,421 of NW_022170403.1, read as the reverse complement.
TTGATTTCGCTTGGCTTCCATTCCTCACTCTCTACAGTTGTTCGTCGCAGATGGCCAATCTTGTCTTCTATTTTAGAACAATGTGTGCAGTTGTCCTTGCACGGTCTTCTTGACAAAGCGTCTGCATTATTGTGAACTTTTCCAGACGACGTAATGTTTACAGTGAAGACCGGGGCTTTGTTTCTGCAGGTCGACGATAGCCCCTTCCTGTCGACCTTTCTTAGTTTTCCGGCTGCTGCAATGGTTTTTGGCAGTTGCGGCGAACGTGTCCAATCTCGCCGTGGTTCACGTTTCTTTGCCAGTGACTGTATTGCTTTATTGATCTTTTCTTCCACTACTTTACTGACCTTTTCTTCCACTACTTTACTGACCTTTTCTTCAAAACTTTCAGAGCCACCTTCCTCTTCGATGGTTCTTACCCGGCTCTCACTGCGAGGTTCCACCATACGTACTCGCGCACTTCCATGACTAACTTTCTTGGCGGCTTCGAATTCTAACGCATGGGCCAAAGCTTTCTCAATTTTGTCGTGCCTAGCCAATCTCAAAGCCTGCTGGGCATCTCCATCACGAACGGCATCGATAAATGTTTGTACAGCCAGTTGACCAAGAAAGCTCTCCAGTGCCGTAGAGTATGCCAATCGAATCAGTCTAGCGATGTCCGCTTCAAGTTCCTGCAAACTTTCTCCAGGTTTCTGTATTCGGTTCTTGACTTGGGCATAGTAAACTTGCTGAAGGTGTTTATCGCCATATCGCATTTCGAGTCGCGCTACTATTTGTTGGAAGTTCTGTTGATCCTCGGGGATAGTCCGCAACACATCCAGAGCATCTCCTCTCAGAGCAAGAATCAGGGCTGTAGTTTTGTCTTGAAGAGTCCATTTATTTGCCGCAGCCGCTGCTTCAAACTGTCGAACGTACGAGGTCCAAGGAATCTTACCATCAAAAGTAGGTGGCTTCACTCGGGCTTGCTGAACGTCGCGTTCTACTCTTGTATTTGTTCCTAGGTCGACCTTCTTGTAATGAGTAGGCTGTGGCACCTCAAGAACACGGTCCATCAGTAATTCATCTGGGGCACTACTAGTACGCTTTTTCGTAGTCAGTCGCAAGAATTGCTCGCGCAGCTCTTCATACTTGTGCTCAATCTCTGCTTTAAATGTTTTGGAAACTTCCGTAATTCTGTCTTCAACTTTTTCTTCAATTGATTTAGAGACTTCTTCGATAATCTTTCTAGAATTTTCTTCCAACTTCTCGAACTTTTCTTGAATATTTCTAGAATTTTCTTCCAACTTCTCGAACTTCTCTTGGGTGCTTTTCATTTCTTGTTGCAACACCTGTTGGCCATTTTGGATTTGCTGGAGCAAATTGAGCATCGTTTCTTCCATTTTAGCGGCAGCAGATCTTGTTACAGGCATACACAAGCACAAGCACTTAATTTAATCTTACTTTTAATTAATTTAATTAATCCCACTTCTGACACCAATGTAACGTTATTTATAAAATTCGGGTTCGATTTATATCAATATTTATTAAACAAAACTAAAACACTATAAAATCCGTACAATTTATATCGATTATTTATATCACACACTTCGAAATTTATATCAGCTTTTCGCGCTCTATGTTTCGTCCGTACTCGATCTCGTTCGATAGTAGACTCCCGCGATGTTCGGTCCGCAACCATTTATACACGCAAGCAATGTAAGTCCCGTACATTCTCGAATGTTCCTACTATCGCGCGCGTAGAAAATTCCAGAGCGCCAAAGGCGACGTCATGTCTGGAGCATTTCCGTTACAATACATAACAATAATTTAATTACTGGGCCACCGGGTCAAGACGGGTCACTGAGTAAAGCTGGGTCAAGATGGGTCACTGGGTCACCGGGTCAAGCTGGATCACCGGGTCAAGCTGGGTCACTGGGTCAAGCTGGGTCACCGGGTCAAGCTGGGTCACCGGGTCAAACTGGGTCACCGGGTCAACTGGGTCACCGGGTCAGTAAACTAACTGGGTCACTGGGTCACTCTATGCTTGACCCAGTCCAACTCTGCCTATGACTATCAGATGTGTAACAAATTCAATGTAACTCTTCTCTGTGGTCTACGTCTAGGTCAAAAGTTTTAGACCAAATGTACCTACCCAAAATTATTCTTTGCACTTGAATTTGGAGTTCTAAATGCTTTCAAACGCATTATCTTGATGCTAAAAGAGTACATCACATGCACATTTGATAACCGCGTGTTTTTATGAAGCCACATGAATTTTGATCAACACGCGTCAAAATCGTTATTCTTGCACTGAGATCGTTGGGAAAAAGACCAAAAGCATTGTCCCGTATGAATAACAAGTTAAAAAGTAATCGTAAACGATTTACATAAAGCGCATTTCCACTTGCATTCATTTCCCATTTGTAAGACGCAACTTCTGTTATAATCGTAAAAATCCGGCCACAAATATGAAAGATAGCGTTGCACATGGGCAATCCATTTTTGTCGTGCTACTTCAATGTCAGTTTATGAGAAGAATTTCATTTCAATGCTTTTCTAAATAAGAAAGTTGGAACTACGCATGCGCAAACCTAAATTTTAAAGCTAATGTTAGATTTTCCTTTGTTCCAAGCGCCTAAGTATCAAATTTCACTTAAATGGTTCCATAGATAAAAAAGTTGGCACTGCGCATGCGCAAAATAAAATTTTGAAACTACCGCTAGATTTTCCTTTATTCCAAGTGCATACATATATCACATTTCATTTAAATTCTTCCATAAATAAAAAAGTTGGCACTGCGCATGCGCAAAGCCAAATTTTGAAACTGGCGTTTGATTTTCCTTTATCCTAAGTGCCTATGTATCAAATTTCATTCAAATACTTTTATAAGTAAAAAAGTTTGCAATTCGGTTTATAAATGGTCGAGATGCGAAAAGGGCACTGTGAATTTTAAATCGATTCGATTCAACTTTTGGCATTGCGTATTATATGGCTAAAGCTATGCCCATATTGAATTTCATGCAATTCAGTTCATAACTAACGGAGATGTAAAAGCGATCGAACATTTCTAAACAAGGTTATCGTTCACACGGACAGATAGATGGACAGACAGACAAAGGAACAGACGGACAGACCAACCGGCAGGCGACAGATAGCAATGCAAAATTATAAACGATCTCTAGGATCGTTAATAAACGGCAAAAGTGTAAAATTATGGAACATGTAAAAAACGGCTTTTTGTTTTTTTTACAATAACTTTTTTTGTAAGCGGTACAGAAAAAATTCCTTCCTTGGTACAAGACTCGACACCATAACGAACCAAATAGCGAAAAAAGTAGAAGAATAGCTCTTAAGATAAAGAACTAGTAGCGTCGCAAAACGAGCGGACGGACGGACGGACAAAGTGGCCACAATAGCGCATTTTTTTTTATTTTTGTGGAAATGCGCTAAAAATAAGCAAATGCTTATACTTGCAAAATTCAAAGTAAATACTCGTAAGTGCTCCTTCGCACTGGGCGACTTAGCAGCGCTTCTAAGCAGAAGGACAGGGCCGTAGTGCAGCGCTGCTAAACCATGCTAAACAGACCAGTGTGAAGGGGCAGTTACGAGTATTTACTTTGAATTTTGCAAGTATAAGCATTTGCTTATTTTTATTCATACGGGCCATTATCTCAATGCCCAATACTATGCGCGAGACTATGCGATAAAAAATGAGTTGCTGTCGAGTCACCTTTGGAATTTTTGTTTAGATGGGAAATCGTACTTAACTTTAACTTCCAAACGAGCTTCCAAAGGCGACTTGACAGCCACTTATTTTTGATCGCCCGTTATATGAATTCGAGGCATTTGTGGCGATCACATGGATTTTGATCATTGATCGTTATTCATACACCAAGATCGTTGGGAAAAAGACTAAGAGGCATTACCTCAATGCCCATCACATGAATTTGATTCACTTTTGTTAACTATAATATTATGTATTTTGTAAGATTATAATAAATGGTCGTTAAAAAATGGATGCTAATACTGAGGATTCTTCGATATTTCGTTGCTCGTTGTATCCTTAATATTATGCATCTACACTTACGCTATAGTTGGGTGTTGTCACTATTGAGTTTATAAATTTTGTTATTATCCGTAGTATTAAAAGGTAGGTTTTACTCTCGGTTTTACTGTTTATTCGAGGGTTTATTGTGGCATTTAAATTCAAGAAAAAAACGTTAGGTATAAAAGTTGGATTTGCGCATGCGCAGACCAACTTGAATCAAAATGTATGAAGACAATATTGTTGTGAGACCTAACCTACACTTCTGGGAATCCCACGATTTACCTCTAGCTAGCTCAGTTGTAATTAAAAAAAACCAAATTTTTACACGCATCTCAAGGTCCAGCTGGATTCTGCCACCCTACAGCATTCCAACAATGACATAAATAGGTGGCTTAACCAAATCCTTAAATTCCAATATGAAACTTTACCCCCAGATTTAATCAACTTGAATCAAAGTAAGAGACGCCGACAATTACCTCTCCTTGACTCTAAATAACAAAACCTGGATTGCAATAACTGGTTTAATTTCAAACAAAAAAATTGCGTAAATTTCTGTTTTACAAATTGTTACAATTTTAAACAGATAAATGACACACAAAAAAAAAACAAATTACTCAAACATTACAAAAAAAACAAGACAAAACAAAACACTAACTACTACTTACTTTTAAAATTAGTCCGAGTAACGTACTCCGATAAAAAGAGGTATCCGTACACAAACACGCAAACCAAACACTCAAACACCGACGTCTTCTCTCTTCGGGTACCCACAAATTCAAAACTTCCGTGTTTCCGCAAAATAAAAAAAAAAAAAACAGGACGACGACAAACTTCTTAAACTTCTCAAAAATTCTTCTTAAAACGGCAGACACAAAATTCTAATTAAACCTGGATCCACTACGCAAAACTTCCACAAAATTCAAAAAAATAACGTAACCGAAGAAGCGCCGGTTGGCTTTGTCACGACCAAAAAGCCCCGCTCTCTTCAAAAATTTTCTATTTAAGCCAAAAGCCCTTCTCCTTTCTTCCACACCCCGTCCGCCAATCACGCGAAGCGTCGATTTTTCAACTTCTTGCTAAACGGCACGTACGCCCGGCAATTCTGCGAAGAACCTTATCTCTACTTCGCGCTATACCTCGTTAACGGCAAATAAAATTTAAAAAGAAATTTACATCGAAAAAAATTCTAGGAATAAAATAAAAACAGAACACTTCTAAGAAATTGAACCAAAACTATAACATGAAATTTACGCAATCCTGTGTCTCAAATTATTAATAACCCCCCCGGTTAATTAAATGAACTAAACAAAATTGTCACATCCAGACGCTCTATAATTTCTTTCAAGTTACAACTAAACAAAATAACACAACAATATTTAAAGCTCGATTTAAAGTTTCAATTCGTTAATTTAGTTTGAACAATGTTTGAAGACTTTGGTTATTCAGAAATGATCAAAATTCGATTTTTCATGTAGCAAACAAAAAACTATTGGACGAGCTATTGGACGAGTCATGAGATGTTAACATCCTTCCGAGTTTCTCTACTGGACAAGCTACTGGAGACATTTACAAAGTTAGGAATTTGTAAACTGTTTGACACCTTATCCTCAAAAATATAAATGTGACACTTACCGTAAAGGCTCGTAAGTACCGGTCTCGATACCGGTACATGCAGGGCGTTCATTTGAACCACGGATTTATAGAAAACCACGAGTCACGTCAAAAGATTTGTCAAGGAGGACAACTTTTTAACCAAAAACTACTTCACCCCCTTTTACCCTCTACCCCCAAGGGTCATTCCCTTAAACATTTTAAATGACAAGTGGTATCGAGTAATAGCTTGTTTAAAAGGTCTTTGGAAGTCCTTTATTTTGACGTTTGCTTTTTTTAAATCGGTCGATTCGTTTTTGAGAAAATTAGAATAATATTTATTTAATTTATTTAATCGGCCTATCTTAATTTGCTCAGATAGAAAACAAAAACAAACGAAAATATAACTTATTTGATGGTATGGCAAAGAAAGAATTTACTTAATTTTCTGTCAGTTGCCTTTGTAAGAATCTTGGGATAGTGAAAATTAATGTATTGATTCAGATTTTACTATCAAAATGGTTTACAGTTTACACACTAACCGAAAGAGTGGAAATATTCCAATTTGCTCGAACACGAATCCACTGATTTAAAAAAAATACGTCAAAATAAAGGACTTCGAAAGACCTTTCAAACAAGCTTATTACTCGATACCACTTATTGTCTTTTAAGGGAATGACCCTGGGGGGCATAAGGTGAAAAGGGGTGAAGTAGTTTTTGGTTAAAAAGTTGTCCCCTTTGACAAATCTTTTGACGTGTCTCTGTGTTTTTTCCTTTAATCCGAGCTTTAATCTGTAGTTTTTGATAAATCCGTGGTGGGAAGTGTTCAAATGAACACCCTGTATAGCTATATGTAGCTGATATGAAAATTGCGAAAACGAGTTTTCAATTGTTCAAAACATTACTGCATTGGTCTAATTTTTGCAGGTCCAAACCGGTCCAAACACTGTTTTGAATGAGAAACGGAGGAGGAATTTATTTATTTATCGATGGAAAACGCGGATATTCCTCAACAGACACATAATTTTTTATTATATCAGAGTTGTGCACTTTGGTAAAAGATGTTGAGATTTTTCAATGCTGGCACTGGCACAGAGGCTACTGGGATTTATATTGGATATATGAAAGTAGGTATATTTAAAAGTACAAAATGGCAAGCATTTCCCTTTTCCACCATACGCATTACTCGTATTCTTTCATTCAAAAACTAGCCCTCAGGCTGAAAGTGTATATTCATGAGAATATGTTGCAAGGTACGTACCTAACGAACAACCCCCGTATCGTGATAATGATAAGACAAACTCTTTGTAAACAAACAACTAATGCCCAAATCTGCAAGGTCTTATTCGTTTTACATATTGTTTGTTTACAAAAAGCCCTCCTCTCGCTCTCCCATATAAGGTCATTGACATTTGTATAAGGTGCACGGCTGAGTTAATTATGTACCTTACAATTAACTGGATATATTTATAACTAGGTAGTAGTCATACTCGGATTATGTGGAATATTGTCTTATTATTTACTCATGGGGATAATTATAACGAAGCATACACTTTTTTTTGTCTTTGTTATGATGAATCTATCCGAATGTAACTGAAAACCACAACCAATGGATGTGTTTACTTTGTTTGGTAAATTGGAGAAAATTGATAAAAAGTTACTAGGTTATGAACATGTGGAACAAAGGAAATCAAAGCTTGATCATTACGTTCAAGGAAACAAAGGGACAAAAGTAGGTTTCATACCTTCAGTAAATTTCTTTGTAGACCCATAATTATACGATCCCGATCCCAAAATGGGCTTCTTCCACCCTCTCCAATTGTTGCAAACGCTTTCTGGTTCGGAGCTCCAACTACATAAAGAATCCTCCTCGAAACGATCTGAATCCTCAAAACTAAAGCGGTCGACATCTTCCCAATCCAGCATCGCGGCCGCGACATCGCCACCCCCGTCACCCCCGGAAAGGTTACCAGTGCCCGCCACTTTCAAACAAAGAAAAAACCGTGGGGTAATAAAACCCTACCTTGACCCACAGCCTTTGGGTCACTCGCCTCTAATCGACACCTTCCAACCCCAAACTACCTCTCTACTAAATTTAGTAGATGAAATTTTCACCCTCTCAGTTCCTCATTATTGCCCTTATCTTTATGGACACATTTTAATTCATCACTTGCACTGACAACCGTTTACCTCCACACAAAAGCAAACACAAATGCACTTTTCCACCCGTGTCGCGGCCTCCCCCATCAACGACAACAACAAATATGGCGAGCGGATAGCAATCCACTGGACCTTGCGCGATTCTGACAGTTCCACAATGATTCATAAGCATTCCGATAGATGGACGACCAAGTGCAACCAACGCGCAGCTGTTTCCGTCCCAACCAATTACAAATTGCTACGTTGTCACTGTTAATAATTATACGTTCATTTACGCTACAGTTTATCACTTTAGGATATCATAATTTATAATTTAACTAATATGAATAATCCAGTTAAGTAACATGTGTATTTAATTTATTAATATTTATGATTAAACCTTCATTGTTTTACATCTTTGACATTTTCTTGGACAGCGTATAGTTTTTCAATTCACCTGAATCCTTAAAAAACCTCTAAACATTTCCTCATCCCAATCATTAATTACTTTTCAGCGCTCACATAACGTACAGGAGCAAAAGCGTCGTATTTTCTTTCCGGCGCTGACGATAGCATCAAGCAAATCGTGAATTTCGTAAACCCTGAGCTAAAACCACTTGTACCAAAATAACTAAATTAATTGAAAAGTTGCGAAAAAAAAACTAATAATCTAGTCTATAAAAACAAACTTTTAATATGATTATAACAGATAAACGTTTAAGTACAGGTAGTAATGGAAGCAACAGAAATTAACAAATAGGTACTTTATTTTTAGTAACAAATGCTTATTTTATATATAGAGATATCATTAGCAAATTCAAAATTGTCTTAGTTTCCAACGAAAGGAGAAGTGGTTGTTATGTAAAGAAGTAAGCTTTAGCACTGCCAATACCAAAAACATTGATTTCCATTTTTGACCAGCGTGAATGCATCTCAAGCAGCGATAAAACATTTTCGGTTTAGTCAAATGGTGACATATCAAATTTACAGAACATTAAAAAATCAGTAAAATTGGGAATAAAATTATTTAAAATACATATATGAATATAAAAATATTTTTGTGTGAAAGAACAGAGAATATAGATTTATCCCCCTATTTCCAGAAAACTATTAACATCAGTTTGGCATGCAATAATTAATTTAGTTCGTGGTGAAACACCTTATGTATGTTGTGCTTGTGCTTGAGAATTATTTTTATGTTTTTATTAAATTCTTAATGCTGCCTTTCTCCCATTCTAGAAAACAATATTATGGAGGTCGTTAGACCGTATTTTCGGAAGTAAATTGTTGGAATTTCAAACTGAGGGTTATGTCATTGTTATGTTTTGCAGTTCAATATCAGCCGGCATTTTAAAATTAAACATGAGCAGTTTTTATCTAAGGCAATGTACCAGATTAAAGATTTAAAAAAACATTGAATGGTATGGTACTCTTCTTCCTCTTACAAATTTTCCAATTTTTGTGAGCTGTAACCTCGATGTAATGCAACCGGCAACACTGTAATTCGTTATAGATCCCTTTATAGCTTCCTGCCGCAGTGTAGTAAACAGTAATTTTGTAGGTTACATTTAATTTTTTACCTTTTTCTTACCAATAAGTACGTGTTTTACTTTAATATTTGAAAAATTGCTTAAATAAATATGTTAACTGTGTATTAAAATAATTGTAATACGCAAGCGACGCACTTAAATTGCCGATGAATGTGGAATAATATCGTCTTGCACTAATGTCATATTCATGTGTGGTTTGCTTTTAGGCTACCAATGGCTCCAAGAAAAGGTAAAGTTCAGAAAGAGGAAGTCCAAGTTTCCCTTGGTCCTCAAGTGAGAGAAGGCGAAATTGTGTTCGGAGTGGCCCATATTTTCGCCAGCTTTAACGATACGTTTGTTCACGTAACCGATTTATCTGGTAGAGAAACAATCTCTCGTGTTACTGGAGGAATGAAGGTGAAAGCTGACAGAGATGAGGCTTCTCCGTACGCTGCTATGTTGGCTGCACAGGTAATTTTCTATCTCGAATTGATCTGTGTTTTAGTATGTACTTGTAGGATGTAGCGGAAAAATGTAAATCGTTAGGTATTACTGCATTGCACATCAAACTGCGAGCCACTGGTGGAAACAAAACTAAAACACCTGGACCAGGTGCTCAAAGTGCTTTGCGTGCGTTAGCTAGATCTAACATGAAAATTGGACGTATCGAAGATGTTACACCCATTCCATCAGATTCAACCCGTAGGAAGGGTGGCAGACGTGGTCGTAGATTGTAAACAATATTTTGTTTAAATTTAATGTAAGCATAACATCTGTCTTGATTTCAATATATTTGACCGAGGGTATTATGTTTTATTAATTATTTTCATTCATTGTTTTTAAACTGGAACAAAAGTTCAAATAAAACTGGCAGCATTAAGTGTGTAAGCAAATATCCCTGATTTGGCAATAAACATCTTTGACCAAGAATGTGCACAAATACTGCTTATCAAAAATCTGCCAAGGTAGAGAATGCCAATCTTTTCCAAGACCTCCATTGCAATTACATTGACCATACACTGGATTTCCTTTGTGCTTATATGTAGGTAGTAGGTGAATCGTGATACATGAGACATTAATAATAAGTGAAATTATTAATGTTCCAACTTCAACTGTTCATTTAAGACTTTGGCTCCGCTACTCCATGGTCCAACTATCTTGATGGAAACGTTCTCCTTGCTCTTGACTCAAATCAATGTTTTCAGAGAAACAGTTCAAATGACTGTAAAGGAAGTGCATCTTGATTCTCATTCGCTTCTTTTATCAGCCTTATTTACTGCCCATCAAAAATTCGGGCTTTCAGTTCCTCTGTATTCTTATTCAGAGCTTTGACAAATTGTTTCATGAGCCCTAATTTGTTTATGCAGGGATGGCAGTATTATGCAATCCCTATGGAATAGTGGTTACCCGAGGGGTAAACCACCTAGTTAATTCGGTGTACAAATAGTCGTTATAAATGCACGAAAATTAACTTTTAATGTAGTAAATGCAGTTAATGTCTAGTTAAATCAGTTAATGTAATTTAATGTGGTTAATGCCAAGTTAATGTAATTAATTTACATTGAATGCCATTGAATACTACTGTATAGGTACATTTTCATGGTTTAATATACCAATGTTGCGAGCAATGTTGAATATGATAAATAAAAGGGTTACTTGATTACTTCTTAGTAACGTACGGGATAAGATTGCAGATATTGCAGTTTATAACAAATTACTTATCTCTGTGTGGATCCAACACGACCTTTTTGCGCTCCTTTCTTTTATGTTCTTTTAATCTTGATTGTAACCATCGCATAATAAAATATGTTTAAATATCTGAGTGATATGCCGCCCTTAAATAGTGGAAAACACAAACTTCGAGTTTATTTTAAGACAAACTTATTGCTCTTACACGTACCTACTCTAGCTGTTAAAATAAAGAGAATTTTGAAAATAACAACGCTAAATAAACTCGTGTTTTCCACGATTTAAGGGACGATATATCAAAACTGGAGGATAAATTTAGGAGCAATTAGCATTTTATCATTTTTGTGGGTAGGTAACTAGATCGAAATGAAAATAAACGTGTAAGAAAATACAGCAAACGAGCTCCTGCGTATGGCTAATGGCGATAGCATGTGAAATACTACATTTTGAACCTGGTGTTAGATTTGCTTTTATTCCAAGTGCTAATATGTATCGTATTTCATTTAAATTAAGAACACAAGATGTTGTCTTCCCGAGATAGATTTATATTTCTGCTATGGTAGGTACCTATTCACAATTGTTGCAGATTAAGATGTACAAAAGCTGACATATGTTTCGGTCTGGTATGTCAACTTTTGTACATCTTAATCTGCAACAACTGTGAATACCATAGCAGAATTATCAAATCTATTTGGGGAAGACAACATCTTGTGTTCTTAATATTCCAACCCAAATCTAGATGACGGAATTCAGAAAGTTTCATTTAAATGTCCACATAAATATGAAACTGCGCATGAGCAACACTAAATTTTGCAGTTGGGGTAGATTTGCGTTTCTTCCAAGTGTTTATAAGTATCAAATTTCATTTAAATATTTTTATAAATAAAAAAGTTTACAATTCGCAATGCGAAAAGGGCACTGCGAATGTTGAATCGATTAGACCCAACTTTTGGCATTGCAAAGCTATGCCCATATTGAATTTCATATGCAATTCGGTTCATATAACTAATGCCTATAATGGAGATGTCAAAAGGGCCTTCCTTATTTTTACCTACATTGCCAATTCATGAACTCCAATCTACAAATATGATAAAGAATCTACCTGCAAAATTTCATCGTAATCGGCCGTCCATTCGTTTTCAAGATATCGTGCTAACGGATAGACACCGCAAAATTATAAACTCACTAGGAGCTCGTTAATAATTGAAAAATGTTTGTTATTTGAAGTATTTTGGCTATAGTGCATTAAGAACTTTTGTAGAGAATTTAATAAGGTATAATGTGATAATATACAGGGTGTTCGTGTTCCATATATGAAAAGTCACATTTTTGTTATCTCTGAAAAATGTGATGTTGTTTTGTTTAATTGCAGATTAGGATTAATTAGAAAAAAATCGTTAAGCCGCTTGTGACAAAGATGCAAAGAGTGCACTTTCAAATTTGTTTCTTCGATTTTAATAGCTCTTATGGGTATTTCATGCCGAGAATACAAACATGAAATAATTTTTAATTTCTGATCGAATGACGCCGAGTTTAGGAAAATTCGTCGCCAGTAATTCGTCGCCGACGATTCGTCGCGGGGAATATTCGTCGCTGGCAAATTCGTCCCCGATGAATTCGTCGCCAGGCTATATTCGTCACGGCGAGAATTGGATTGTTATTGACAGTACGTTTTCTTATTATTTTGTTTTATTTAAATTACTGGCAGGTGCTTTAAAATGTTGTTCACTATCATATCATCATATTAGGATTCAAAAACAAAAATATGAAATTAAGGTATTTTTAGTTCAATTTTTACTCAGTAATAGGTATATAAAATTGTGCGGTTTTATAACATACATTTTTATTGATAAAAAATAACTTGTATGGAGCTCGGAGGTAGTCCAGGATGTTGGTATCATCAAATTTCTCCACTACTTTTTGAAGCCTTAATGCCGCATCCCTGTATACTTTTTTTTTTTTTTAACAGTTTGCCCTGATAATAACTGCTCAATTTGTAACTCGTGAAGACTTTGCTCTCTTTTCAAACAGTCAATAAATTTCCAAATATTTGGGTGGTTGGCAGACACTTGATGCTCGAATGCATAATGCCATCCTTCTACGGCATTATTTGTTTTTGAGGCTCCTTGCAGAGCAGCTTCATAGCAATTCCAGATATTTATCGCAAATTGCGGTGGCTTCCGCTGCCTTCTAGTTGATGGTCGGCCAATCCACGTATCTTCAAAATAGTCTAATATACATTGGGCCTCGGGAGGTACAATTTGGCCATCGCAAAGCTCTTCAAATGATTCTATTACACATCCTGGTGGTACGAAGGCCAAGGCAGGAATCATCTTTAACTTCAGAGCAAAATCAGCATCAGTTTCATATTGCTGCTTCAATCCGTTGTTCTGGATACTCCGAAAAATACATTGGCAGAAGTGGAAGAAGCAACCTTGGATAGTCGGATTGGGAAACTGTCTTTGAAAACCGTTGATCAGGGCCTTCTCAAAGTCTATTGTAACCCTATGAGGACGGACATCCGGCTGCAGTTCCACTATCTGCTGCATAAATTTGGAATAGCACTCTGTAGATTTGCTTGGAAGTAATGCATAAATCAGTGGAATAGAAGCTTTCTCTTTCAAGCCATGCACTGTTAAAAGCTGATAAAATAGATGGGGTACGGTTTTGAAGGTGCCGTCCATTTGCCAATCATGTGATGAAGCCAGCAGTTGGAGGTTTCTTCTGGTAGTGAAGATGAGCATTCGGTCTTCGTTGGGACCAGAGTCGTACAAAAGAAAATCTTCTCCCGTTGACGTTTTTTGATAGTCATCCGGAATAACCAAGTCCTGGCGATTATGAACTGTCGCTGGACCATCATCATTGCGCTGGCGAATTTTGCGGATTGTTCGTTTCATGGCATCCACAGTAGGCAAATGGGGTGCCACAGACCGTGGGCACTCCTGAGAAACACTTGAAACGATGTATTGAGGGGTGTCTCTGCTGGAAGTGGCTGTAGGGATAGTTGTAAGTTATATTCATGTATGATAAGTTGCATAATGTATAAGGATGTAGGGGGAGAGGATTCCGTATTGAGTGACGGGACGGGTAGCACGTGTAATAAAGAGAACCTACAAAAGTTTGGAGAATATTTTAATTACAATTACAATTACATTACGTTATGTAATGTAACAGTGGCTACGTTTTTAATCTTGTTAATAAGTTTAATGGCATCTCGACGTACTGGGTCGCCAACGTGGTTGTGCTCATTGGTTCTGTTGAGCAATAGATAAAAGTATAATTATTAACACATATTAAAAAATTGTATGTGTCTTACCTCTTAATAATTTGGCCATCCGATGTTGTAACCCGTGCACTACATTTTAATGTATAGATTTTCTCGCATTTCCAGTGAGTCTTGTTGTCTCCACGGCCCTTTTCACTCTCCACAAATTGCAGTGCCATTTCTTTGCTTAGTATTGAAAAATACTTATTGGTAATTTTGTGGTTCAACTAGGCCAAGAAAACTGAAGCGAATGGAGTGTTCATTAAAATTTTGCCACATTTTATACTAATGGAGTCAATTACGAAAATTTCTAATAACTATTATAATGAGATAGCGATTCTCCACTAAATAAGCAAATTGCAAAGAATGCTAATGAGGCGATTAGAACAAAATCTAAAATTGCACAAACCACTGCAATAATGAGGCAATAATATGACAAATTCCTAAATACCAAGGGAAGCTAATGAAGCCATTAGAACGATAATAGTATGAAAATGTAAAATAATTAGCAAAGTAATCACCAGGAATTCACATCCAAAATGTCTCAAAACTTTCAACACAATTACTGGCCAACTTACACACACACCTACTACCGCACATTCCCTCTGTTTTAGAAAATATATGACTTCGTAATTGCAATTTCTATTTTTTTCTTTTTACACCATGTTCCAAAAACAAATTTATTCCGCAGTACATTTTCCCGGCGACGAATTTTTCAGCGACGAATTCATAGGCTACGAATTCTCGCCGCGCCGAATAAAGCCTGGCGACGAATTTATCGGGGACGAATTTGCCGGCGACGAATATTCCCCGCAACGAATCGTCGGCGACGAACTGTTGGCGGCGAATTACTGGCGACGAATTTTCCGGACATGGAATGACGCCAATACCAAGTCTGTAAGTGGTGTCGTTCCGGAGCCTTTGTGACACAGACAGACAGACATCAAGAGCGCAAAAGTGGATTTATTTTTTGAAGTGCACTAAAAATACACAATTTTAATAATTTTACCGTCTTTCTAACTCAACAACTAAGAAAGTTATCAATAGTGCCGACTTAATTTGAAACAGACTATACAGGGCGTTTCAAGAGGAATGGTACACACATAATAATAATAATGTATATGTACCATTCCTCATGAAACACCCTGTATGTATTTAATACAGACTGATTCAAATTCGAGGGCCACCATGGCGATCACGGGAACTGTAGAGATACGTAAGTAGTTTAAATTCGGCAAAGTTGCGTATTTTGAGGCTTAATAAAATGCAGTTTTAAAACTTAAAAAAATTCAGACTACATACTTTCGGAGATATCCTGAAAAAACTAAATTTTGCAAAATCATTTTTTATGTTTTACTGGTTATTTAAAAAAAATTTTCAGAATAAATAACACATTATTCTAGTCACTTTTTTCCCTCTACAAGATGCTAGTTTTAAATTTTAAATCGGACGTTTCGTCTTCGGTTAACCATCATCAATTTCGTTTTTTCTTATGGAAGTAATTTTTACTTTTTGTGTCATTTGATAGAGAATCTTTTTTGGATTTCAAGAATGTAAACATCACAATTTTTTAAATATTGTTATAATATCTTCTTTTTGTCTAGAAAACTTTGTCTTGGGTAGTGTACGTACGTAGTACGTAGTATTAACTTTGGTAACAACAAAAAGTGTGGTGTTATACAGATCATGCGTTAAATTTTGAATTAATGCCGTCTCGACTCTTGAGTGCAGTTAATGTTGTAAGTGTAGTTAATCATAAGTTAATGTGCGATTAATGCAATAAATGTTGAATTAATGCAGTTAATGCGGTTAATACAGTACCTACATAATTAATTTTAACAATGTAGTATGAGCTATTTTTGCATTTTCTATCTTACTTTGACATGTGGAAGAACATGCATATGTCTACACCACCAATAAATATATTATTATTAATGTTTAATTTGGTGTACACAATTTTCCGTAGTGGTGGTTTACCACTCGTGGTTATCTATCACATTCAGTCCCCCCGAACCATAGTTTACCTAGAAGATCAGTGTTTTCTAATGCAGTGCTCTAACGGGCGATCAAAAATGAGTGACTGTCGAGTCGCCTTTGGAGGTTCGAGCTAATTATGATTTCCCATATAAACAAAAATTCCAAATGACGCGACGGCAGTCATTTTTGATAGCTATGCAATCTCCCACAGACAAATAAACAAGGATACTTTGTAGTTTCCTTCTTGCGCGAGAAGAATATTCGCCATTTTTAAATCTACACATTTGAGCCACTTGTGTTGTACTTAATTTTCCCATATCAGCAGCTATAGGTAGCATATTCTTCAACTTTAGTTGAATGTGCAATTGATAATATGACATCACCCTGTATAGTTGATCGACAACTGCATTTTTAGAATAAAATTTCAATATAATCAGAGCTTTGTTAGAGGAAATCATTTTAATTACTGAATAATGGCAATGATTATAATTTATAAGCTTATACTTTGTTACACATACAAATTAATACAAACACCTGTAAGCTAGTAAAATAAATTACATATTATTAATTGATAAATAACTTATTACTTATTCACTTCCTACAATGCTACCTAATTTTAGAAAGACTTTAATCTTATGTTCGTATTTTTGTGGTTCCTTATTGTCGACAGTTGTGATTGTATTTACGTAAACATGTTGCATTATAAATCCGACAATAACTTCATCTCCAATTGCCAAATTGCATTCTGGTACAATTTTT
The DNA here is from genome assembly GCF_008802855.1 of Photinus pyralis. Classification (NCBI taxonomy): domain Eukaryota; kingdom Metazoa; phylum Arthropoda; class Insecta; order Coleoptera; family Lampyridae; genus Photinus; species Photinus pyralis. Next base: position 11,765,446 of record NW_022170403.1, on the reverse strand, counting down.
AATCTAATCACAGCTTTGTTTGATTTCCTCCAAACGACCAGTCTGCAATTGGAATAATGTAGAAATGCACCAATTACTAAGATACACGTACTTCGGATCGTCTTGAATATTATGCGTGTCACCTGAATCATCATATTCTGCTGCATCATCACGTGGTGGTAAAACGAAAGTGCTATCAGGAAATTCAATGCTCGCTACAACTGGAACTGTAACAGGCCTAGGTTTAATTGTTATCGATGGTTGCCGTGAAAGTGACGAATGGATCAAACTACTGGGCTGACTGGTTAGTGAGACCGGCTGCTTCTAAACATAATGTTTGAAAAATGCTGCTTGATTTTAAAATATAGCATTACCTCATCGACTGGACTAATTTCAGATTTACACTCTTCCACAATGACATCATCCCCCACCTTGTACGGTAAAAGTGTAACAGTTGTTTGATGTTGAGTGGGATTGATAAATTTAATAAGTAATTCACTTACTTTCCCCGCCCTTAGTGGCTCAACAGTTATTAAACGCACCTCAGGAATATGATAGCTAAAGCAACGAAATCAAAAGTCATGTAAGTACGAGGCGTTTGACAAATCTTACTAGGCAAATAATTGTATTTTAAATTTAATGGAGTTCGGATTATATTCCGGTTTGCTGACATTGTGTTCACAGGATCGGCAACGTTGCGATCTTTTCACAGACAGATGCTTATGAATAGGAAACAGTTTATCCACAGTTGTTGGTTGTAGTTCTGGCTGCACTAACCTCTGCTCCATTGTAGTAACTTGAAATTAAATCAGTATAAATTACACAATAAAAAGAAAGCGCCCTTACCAAACGACAAATTCACAGGTTCTGTAAGCAGATATTCAGGAAACTGTTCAACATCCTCTTTTGCTATAGCTTTAGTTGGTTCTTTAACCTGGCATTTACGAAGCGGGTGTGGAACGTCAGGCAACCCCACTCGCTTTCTCAGCATTGAGGCAGTTATACCAGTCCTATCCTGCAACATAAAAAAATATGTGATGTGAGCAACGAAGTAAAAGAGGTTCTCGAAAGCGAAGCAGTAAATCACAATCCAAAAAATGCATATAGCTCAATACTAATACAGAAGTTTTCTGAGGGTTAGGCTTAGGACTCAAACAGCTTCCTTCGTGGTACAATTTTGGTGTTGGTGTATGACAAATCGCCGACTAGGGACACTACACTGACATTGCCCACAACACCGACAATGTCCACTTCGCCAACAAGTGTGCAAGAGACGCTAAGCCAAACGTGACCGACCATATTTCCCTTTGACACCTTTATTTTCAACTCAACGAAAAAGTGTATAAAACGTTTTTGTACAGCTCATCAAGGCACATTTTTTTTGTATTTAAGATTTTTCGCTATGGGGCTCATTTCCGAAACAGTTGTACAGTTTTTTTACGAGTTTGTCAGTTTTTGAGAAATTTTAAATTGAAAAGTTAAACTGTTGTAATGGAACCGAATTTGCCCGCTAAAATTCGATTTAAATATTCCCTAAGCCGTTCTTGCCGCCAATTCAAGATTGAGTTTTGTTTCGTTTCAGTGGAACACGTGTTTTTTTCTTCTTTGCTCTACGTTGAAATGGGCCATAATTTATTACCATAAAAGTGTCAATTATAAAGCTATACAAGGGAACTTAATGATCCCTATCGACCCAACGTCTCTAACAATGTTCGTCTAAGATTTGCTTAAAAGGGAGAAATTTTGGCTGAGGTATTTGTGCTTTTGTTGAGGGTAAAAGTAATTTTTACGTTTCGAATAGTGAGTGCAGCTTCGACAATTACAAAGGTGATGTACTCTTTTTTTATCTATATGTCTATTGCATCCATCTAGTAATGATATGATCGTGTTAATTATTTGCCAATTTAACGGTATTCTCGTATAGCATGATTATTGCCATTTATAACCCATTCTAAATACAAATTGCCGTTTTTGAATTATACTGGTCATACTTTGACTTAAATGAATAGAGATTCTACGTAAATATGTTGTTTTCCAATTTACAGTACTCCTTTGTTCCAAGCGCTGGTTTTGCCCGCCAACCCGCAATTTAAATTACTGACCGATTTACGTATTTTTATTTATCTTTAGATACAGTATCTTCCCTTAGTTATGATATTCAATACAAGGATGCAAAACTACATTTTAATTTATAATTGAATTTACTGCAGCACATTTCCCTTTTTTTTGCATGAATATGTTACTGTTTATTTACAGGGTGCTTCGTCTGCGGGCGTCTGCTAAAAGCGTACGGCGTGTTCCCGTTGTGCCCTTTGTTTTTTATGTATCCTTATCCTTCCTGTGTGAAATGCTCTTCTGAGAGGCCAACTCCTATCGTTTTCATACAATACTGACATATCATGACCAGAGCAACTAAAGACTACTCGGTGTGGGATTTGGACTGGCCATCCAATATCCGAACCTATTATGTGAATTTATTGTAATGTTTATGATTGTTTTTTTGTGTTATGTGTGTGTGAAATATTGATTCTTTAGGAATACCAGTGGAGCCTGAGATTTGACATTATATAAGTTTACTTAACAACCATCATAATATGCATTCATGCCATTACAGATAACTAATTTTGCTATAAAGTTCAATATTAATTTGTTGGATGGTTTTTTTCTCAGCTCTTTTTTTTCCCCAGCCTATTCTTATATTTGTACTCGGTGAACTACCATTTTCTAAATCTAATCGTGCAATGCGAATTATTTTGATTAAATCTCCATTTTTAAAGCATGTACTCGTTTTATTTGTATTCCTTACTTGATTCTCACTCAAGCAACGTACATATCTTGTAGCGACTCTTAAAAACACAACGTAGTAAATGGTCCTATTATTTTGTTATTCAGGTTAGGTAGCTTTGTCTAGACTCTAGACGATCATGTGCCATGGGGTTCAGTTAGTTTGGGAGGGAAAGTTTTGAATTAAATCTTGAGTTGCGCAGTCTCTCGGGGCTGGCCTGGGTAAGTCACATTATTTATTTTATAATTTTTTTTAATTTGCACTTTCCCGAGAAAGTAAGCCCCATGGCGAAAAATGTGAAATACAAAAAAAGATGTCTTGATGAGCTCTACAAAAAAGTCATACTCTTTTTGCATCAGGTTCAAAATACAGGCAATAAATGTTTAGACAAGTTCTCTAAAATCGATTGCAACTTCCTTCATTTCCAGAGAAACAGAAAACTGCCAAAATTCGGAAACATTCAAACGAAATTACTCTTTCGAATTATGACAGAACAAAATACCGCCTGTTTGATTTTTATTTCCACACACTTAATTGACATGTAAAATTAATAAACAAAAAATTCTGTTAAACTGTTCACATTCTTTTCAATATAATCTGTTACTTTAGAACAGGAGTCTCCACACTACGACCCCCCGCGGACCAAGACCGCCCCCCAGCATTACCAGTCTGACCCAATGTACTGTACTGTACATTTATCAATATTATTTAAGTGGGTTGAAGGAATACATAAAACAAGTTAAAAAGTAATTATGCAAACGTAAATGACGAGAGCGTATTTTGCTCCTAATAATACATATTAATGCTAGGGCACGGAAAAAATACTGGTAGGAATGAGAGGCTTGCCTTATTCAATTCAAATGAAATTTTATTTAAATGCTTTCGTAAATAAGAAAGTTGGCATTGCGCATGTGCAAAACAATATTTTGAAAACGTCAAGTTTTCCTTATATTGGTAGTGTTTACATCATTGAAATAAAAGACTGTTTACAAAATATAAAGTTTCATTTAAATATCTTCATAAATAAAAAAGTTAGCAATGCACATGTGTTAAAACAAATTTTTAGCACTGTGCATGCACAAAACCAAAAATATTGGTACGCACTGGATCCAAGATCGTTTCAACTGACCGTCATATTGAACAAATCGGTTCAGTCGTGTAGAAGTATTAGTACGTGTGACGGACGGACGGCAAAGTTCAGCCAATAGTGATTTTTCACTTTGCTAAAAATACGCTAATAATTAGAGTTTATAAAGATACAGACAAAAGATGGCACTAGCAATACAGATATAACTTCGCATCATTAAACTGCTAACAAGATCTGGAGGAATTATTGCATTGCAGGTAATCCAAGAATACGGCCGAAAATATGGTAAGTAGATATGTTCTGGCCCTAGGAAAATTGAGGAGCAATTCATGTGGCTATAATGAGTGAAAAAGTGCACTTTTTATTTTTTGAAAGTGAAAGTGCACTAAAAATAAGCCTTCTAAAAGCTTAGGCTCAATGCTCACATTCAGTTCGGTGATAGGAGAAGTTGACTAGCGAGCCGTTAGGCGAGCCTGTCATCTCTTAGAGCCAGTAAAAACAATTACCTGGCGTATAATGTACAATATTTTATTTGTTACTCATTTGTAAACAATAGTAAACGTAAATAATTAGTTCTTAAATTAATCTTGAAGAAATGTCTAAAATATCATGTTATCCATGTAACAGAGACTTCGCATTAATTCTGGCCAATGAAATTACTAGATTACCAACTTGTAAAATTTTTACAGGTCAGCTGTCAGTTTTACAAGTCAGTAGCGTTTAAACATGACGTTTACCCGTTTGTGTTTTGTCTTGTTAATCAACGTTTACAACTTTACAAATACAATTTTTTTACAATTCAAAAAAATTTAAGATGGCGGTGGCGCACTCAATAACCATGTGTCAAAAAATTTTGTTTTTACCTCAAAAGTCAAAATATGTGAAATAATTTCAAATGGAAGCCGGGAAGCGTATCTCCCAAATGGTTTGAACCTGAGAGCTTTGGTTCCTCTTTAATGGCGACTTTGTATATACCATGGTAGAAGTCTATTATTGCCTATGTACTTACTGTATATACTAATAATCCAAGGCGCTTTCTTTCGGCTACTTTGCGATCATGATTCGTAGGATCACGTTTTACGAAAGAACGCGCGAATTTAAATCAAAGTATGGTTAAGTTTAGTAGTACAAATTTGCATTCGAATTACGTATTTTTTGTTTGGATTATGAAAATAACTTAAAGGCAAGTAGTTGCGTGATATTGTGCTCCTCTTCAGTTACAAATATTGACTCACCTAACATTTGAGCAAAAATATCCTTGCATTTATAGGTTAGGAATTCGTGATCCTAAAACTTTTATGTTCAGTTTGCTCACAATTTTAGCAATCATGATTATAAGATCAAACTTCGAAAGAACGTGATTTGACAATCCAAACGTGTTTGGATCATTGAAAGAAAGCGCCTCCAGTAATGCCATTAGTAGGGTAAGGTAGCCATAATCGTACCGGTGCCTAAATCGTACCACGTTCGTTTTTCAATAAAGGCGCGACTTTTATCGCCATCTAGTATAGTATTCACCAGGTCAATCAAACATTAGTCAGTTATAGCAGTATCATAGTTACAGGTGTAACCGCATTTACGCGCCAAACAGTGTTAAAAGAAAGTGATCATTTTCATACAAGATTTTGCGGCTTTTTGTAAGGGCGTGTTGCTAGGTAAGTGGTGTAGTGAAGTATATGTTGTATTAGTTCTTTAGAGCAAAATGTTTGGAAATGTTTGTATATTTCAAAATTTAGTAACGATCCTCAGATTAGGTTAAATTAATTTTTTACTGATTATGCATCAAGTTGCCTAAATCCTACCACACGCTAGTCTCCAAAATCGTACCAGTACGATTTGGGAAACTAATTGTTTTCGCGCCACATTTATAAAAACAGTCTAGGCACATTTTTGAAAAATAGGTAGGTACACAATTTACATTGGGTTCATTTGCAGAAAAAAATGCCGAAGAGAGAATATGGAAAGTGGTCTTCCGAAACTATGAAACGGGCATTGAGTGAATATGAAAAGAATGATATAGGTTTTAATGAATGTTGTCGAAAATATGAAATTCCAAAACCGACATTTAGGAGGCACCTATTGGGACAGGTCAAGAGAGGAAATGATACCACGCATCAGGCCAAAAGACGTGTTAATGGACGTGAACTGGCCTTACCAGAAGAAGTCGAACGCCAATTGGTGGAGCACATTTTGAAATTTGAAGAATTGCTTTTTGGACTAACAATTAATGACGTCCGTAAGCTTGCGTATGACATTTTGGCAGCGAATCCGCATATTCCGAACCCCTTTAACAAGGAAACTAAAATGGCATAGTTCATATACCATTTTCTCATAAGAAATTAAAAGTACGATTTGGGAAACCGCAGGTACGATTTGAGCAACTGGTTCCTTAAATCGTACCACTTGCACGCTCTTAGGAAAATTGAAATTGTGCAGTAAACATAGAAGTTTCGTGCCTACAAAAATTACTGTTTGAAGCTAAAACAGTATTTTATAATTTGCAACAAACGGATTCACACTTTATCACATAACTGTAGCAAAAATAAATAAAAACTGGAAAGCGGTACGATTTTGGCAACCTTACCCTAAGTTGTGTATAGTGTTTAAATTAACAATAAAAAACCAATTATAATAATAATAATAATAATAATAATTTGCAACAAACGGATTCACACTTTATCACATAACTGTAGCAAAAATAAATAAAAACTGGAAAGCGGTACGATTTTGGCAACCTTACCCTAAGTTGTGTATAGTGTTTAAATTAACAATAAAAAACCAATTATAATAATAATAATAATAATAATAATAATTTATTAGCGCTAATAACATAATTGTTTTACGCAAGTCGGTTACTATATACAGTATATAAAGACTATAACTTACACATTTAAAGACAGTTAAACCTATAATGTAGAAAGTCGTTTATATTGTAAAATGCCTGGCTTATTAGGTGCTTCTTTAAACATTTACTAAATGAATTTGTGCAGTCTAGTTCTTTCATGTGTTGGGGCAGAGCGTTGTATAATTTAATACCAATATGATTTACACCAGTCCTTGTTTTATTTAATCTTAAAGCAGGAATCACTATGCTATTTTTTTGTCTAGTGGAATGGCAATGCAGCTGGTTATTTTTATTTGTTGTATATAGACTCAAGTTGTTACGAACATAGAGTATGCACTGATATATATAAATTGACGGTAATGTGAGGATGTTTAGGTTGATAAATGCGCTTTTGCAATCTTCTCGATATTTTAATCCTGCAATTACACGCACTACCCGCCTCTGAATTCTAAATACATCATTAAAGGTGGCAGAATGTCCCCAACATATCGTATTATAGGAAAGTACACTATGTATTTTGCCAAAATAAGCAGCCATGAGTACCTTTTTCGATACGGTACACTGCATAGCATGCATATATTAAAGAAAGATCTGCTGTTGTGTCCCTGACCTACACGCCCAAATTAATAATAGACAAACCAAACCATGTTTTCATTTAAAGATCAAACCCCCAAATCAAGAAAAATCAGCGATACTAACCGTGAAGCTCATATATCGACGTTGCTTCTTTTTATCTTTTTCAAGTTTCTGCTGTTTATCTGATAGCACAATACCTTTATACATATCTTGTATATCTTGCAATCGATTTGCGTAAACATTCTCCCTCTCAGGCCACCCTCCACTCACTAAAAACAAACAATTTGAGTAAGTACCTACAGGTAATAAGAACACTAACCAGCTGCTTGATCGGGAATTCCTACATCTCTAGAGCTCCAGCGACACAAAAGGCAAAGCAAATAAAAAACCTTGCGAGGTGGAGCTTTCGGATCTTCGCCATTTTTAGGCCCCATATTTGCCGCTCTAGTTGTCAGTTGCTGATGACAGCTTGGACAATCGAAACAATTGCCACATCTATTTTTCTTTAAACGTGCCTCGGAAGATGGTAAATTTTCGGCACATTTTCCACAGTAATGGGAATCCGCCTTAAAAACCATACAAAGGGATTATGTTGTTAATGAAGATATGGGCCTACCTCATGACACACGCAAAAAGAACATCTTATTTCTAAACAATGTCTGCAAAAATATAGATTAGAGATAGGTCTTAAAATGCCACATGTGCAAGCATATTTTACAACATCGGGTTGTACGATGTAAGACATTTTTCAAAGTAGGGTCTTCTACATTGAAAACCCCAAAATAGAGAGCAATGACACCAGTCGGTGGAACGCAATGAATAATTTTTATTCATTGGTGGAAAGATCTAAGGTTGAAAGACACTGCAGAGGAAATCATTCTGTGGAGGGAATGACAACAAAGAGGCGAAAGTTACGACGTGCATGTGCAAAAAGGACGTTATCAGTTGTATACTTTGACACTGCCACTGACAGTCACTACAATATATACAGGATGTCTCAGAAAAAGGTTGCATGAGTACATTGTTGTTTATTCGTTAATCAATAAATAAACATAAAACATCGTTCACCAAACGAAGCGCTTCATGAGTGCTACCATGGTGCTACCTTAAACCTTCTTGATGTCGTACCGCTTATATAAGTACTTGTAATTGTACTGCATTTTGCTTGTGTAGTCGTTGATGGTGTAGTGTATACACATCAAAACAAAAAGTCAAAAACCCAAAACAACACTGGAAAAAAACATTTAGAAATACTTATTGGAACCTTTTGGATTGGAAATCATAAAGTCAAAAACGAATTACATCAAAATGCATCTTTCCCTAGGCATATAAACAATGAATGACACATTTGAAAATATTAGTTTTGAATTTGAGAAGGATTTGATTCCTACCTCCAAGTCATCTGGTGAGTTGAAACAGCATGTCTTCTGTGATTTGTGATGTCATCTCATTTTGAGTAGTGTACTGTCTGCTTGAAAGTCGATTCACATTTTGCGGAACGTCAATGTCACGTCCCCAACCGGCAACGCCACATTAAAATATGTATTATAGATTTCTTATGATGACATTCACATAGAGACGTAACGGAATGCACCATCAACGTCACGAACCGTCAAGATAAGTTTAAATACAATATTTTGATGTGACGTTGCCGGTCAGTGACGTGATGTTGACGTTCACTAAAATGCGAATCGACCTTTAAATTTGCACTTATTGTTTTTACTTTAGGTACTACTGGCCCATGTAACATACTCCAAAAGGAAAATGATAAACAAGCAAAAATCTCCTCACATCATCTGCTTGTTAATCCTAAGCAAAGAGGAAATCCGATATTAAAAGCAATAAGAAATGTCCCTTGGGAGTTTGAAGAAATAGTCCCTGATTATCAAATGGGTACAGGGGTGTGTGCCTTATTTTTATCGCTAAGGTATCACAATCTACATCCCGATTACATTCACAATCGGTTGAAGTTGCTGGGAAAAAATTATGAACTACGTGTTTTACTTGTGCAGGTTGTATTAAACCAATGTTTACCATTGCCAGTGCCCATAACATTTTCTTTTAGATTGATGTAAAAGATCCACATCACCTCTTAAAAAATTTAACTCGTATTTGCATCTTGGCGGATATGACTTTAATATTAGCTTGGAGTCCAGAAGAAGCTGGTAGGATAATTGAAACTTATAAAATCTATGAAAATAAGCCAGCAGATACAATAATGACGAGAAGTGAAACATCACCCAATTTACAAGTAAGTTCTTATAATCAATTCAAATTGTACAAATAATTGTGCGTTTTAGTTAGTACAATTATTAAGTTCCGTAAAACCAATTAATAAAACGGATGCTATGACTTTATTGGTGCGTTTCAAAACTCTAAAGGGTATTATATCCGCATCTGAATATCAACTCTCGGAATGTCCAGGTATTGGACTTCGAAAAGCTCGGAAACTGTATTCTATATTGCATGAAAATTTTTGTAAATAATTGTTATATTTTAAATTGCATGTTAGTTGTATAAGATTTGTGTTTTCGGTATTATTACTATTGTTACTTATTATTGCTGGCAATCTACACCATCACATTTGAAACATTTTATAGTGTTTTTTATTAAAATTAAAACCAAGTTGTCTATTTTTGTTTCATCCTACTTGTGTCATACAACTTACACCTTTTAACTTTTTTGATACCACTAACAATTACGGATACCTTTCCTATATAGAAAGGTCGAACATGGGACAATATGTACCTCTTTTTAATTTAAGGCTGAAGTGTTGTTGAAAAATGTTCTTTGATTTAAGTTGTCGTGTAAGGATAAAATTGTTTGTTTTTTTCTATGGGCTTCGCTCACTAAGAACAACTCTCGCAGCACCCATAGAGATGCTGCAAAAAGAACACTAATGTTTGTAACGGAGTAATAATAATCCAAAAGAGTAAAAACAACGTCTGAAAAAAGCAACAATTAAAACTAACGATAAAGGAAAGGAAACTAAAAAAAGCAGAGACTTGTTACAACTAGACCGCACATAGCTCAAGTTGTATGTTGTCAACATGGTAGGCCACCCACCGAACTCGTAAAGGCAAGAACTTTCGCGCTCCAATCTTCACTATTTGTTTTTGCTGGGATTATATCGCTGAACTGGGCTAGTTTTTCAGTATTTTTTAAAATTTCTTTGCTGAATCGAAAACGCACACTTTCTAGACACATAATGTTCTCAGAAAAGGTTATAAACGGTAATAATGAAATAAATGTAATCTAGTGTAAATTTTCGTATAAGGTATTTTTTTACCGGATAGTTTACATCTAGGTATAGTTATGTATAATGAAATGGAAAAAGCAGAAAAGCACAAGAATATTTTGAGAAACAATCTTTGCGATAGTGTAACAGAGATATGAATTTGTTTAGTCGGCGTCTTTGTTGTACGTCGCGCAGAAACCTCCACGGATGTAATTTGTTTTTGGCACTTCAAGATCATGATCATATCATCATCATATATATCATAATCATGTCCTGCAGGCTGCAGTGAATGAATTTAATACTGAAGGTATTCTTTACAATACGTATTCATTACGAAAATAAGAAAATAAACGAAGTAGATGTGGATGTGAGAATTAGACATTTATACAACAAATGAGTATTGTTTAAAAGCCAATAAACATTTTTATGTCGATAAGCACATTTCATTTTACCATTGAATAAAATTTTAATGCAATGATTCTAGTTATTTCGACTGGTTATATGTAGGATCTTGCTAAACTGGCTCGCGCTTTGCCATTACGAGTATGATGTGTTGCCTAAACATGTTGGCATCACTCTTTTATACGCGAGTGGCATTGTATGCGCGGTCTAGGTATAACAAGTC
>NW_022170403.1:11716254-11754211 GCF_008802855.1 Photinus pyralis | reverse complement strand
CATCATCACGTGGTGGTAAAACGAAAGTGCTATCAGGAAATTCAATGCTCGCTACAACTGGAACTGTAACAGGCCTAGGTTTAATTGTTATCGATGGTTGCCGTGAAAGTGACGAATGGATCAAACTACTGGGCTGACTGGTTAGTGAGACCGGCTGCTTCTAAACATAATGTTTGAAAAATGCTGCTTGATTTTAAAATATAGCATTACCTCATCGACTGGACTAATTTCAGATTTACACTCTTCCACAATGACATCATCCCCCACCTTGTACGGTAAAAGTGTAACAGTTGTTTGATGTTGAGTGGGATTGATAAATTTAATAAGTAATTCACTTACTTTCCCCGCCCTTAGTGGCTCAACAGTTATTAAACGCACCTCAGGAATATGATAGCTAAAGCAACGAAATCAAAAGTCATGTAAGTACGAGGCGTTTGACAAATCTTACTAGGCAAATAATTGTATTTTAAATTTAATGGAGTTCGGATTATATTCCGGTTTGCTGACATTGTGTTCACAGGATCGGCAACGTTGCGATCTTTTCACAGACAGATGCTTATGAATAGGAAACAGTTTATCCACAGTTGTTGGTTGTAGTTCTGGCTGCACTAACCTCTGCTCCATTGTAGTAACTTGAAATTAAATCAGTATAAATTACACAATAAAAAGAAAGCGCCCTTACCAAACGACAAATTCACAGGTTCTGTAAGCAGATATTCAGGAAACTGTTCAACATCCTCTTTTGCTATAGCTTTAGTTGGTTCTTTAACCTGGCATTTACGAAGCGGGTGTGGAACGTCAGGCAACCCCACTCGCTTTCTCAGCATTGAGGCAGTTATACCAGTCCTATCCTGCAACATAAAAAAATATGTGATGTGAGCAACGAAGTAAAAGAGGTTCTCGAAAGCGAAGCAGTAAATCACAATCCAAAAAATGCATATAGCTCAATACTAATACAGAAGTTTTCTGAGGGTTAGGCTTAGGACTCAAACAGCTTCCTTCGTGGTACAATTTTGGTGTTGGTGTATGACAAATCGCCGACTAGGGACACTACACTGACATTGCCCACAACACCGACAATGTCCACTTCGCCAACAAGTGTGCAAGAGACGCTAAGCCAAACGTGACCGACCATATTTCCCTTTGACACCTTTATTTTCAACTCAACGAAAAAGTGTATAAAACGTTTTTGTACAGCTCATCAAGGCACATTTTTTTTGTATTTAAGATTTTTCGCTATGGGGCTCATTTCCGAAACAGTTGTACAGTTTTTTTACGAGTTTGTCAGTTTTTGAGAAATTTTAAATTGAAAAGTTAAACTGTTGTAATGGAACCGAATTTGCCCGCTAAAATTCGATTTAAATATTCCCTAAGCCGTTCTTGCCGCCAATTCAAGATTGAGTTTTGTTTCGTTTCAGTGGAACACGTGTTTTTTTCTTCTTTGCTCTACGTTGAAATGGGCCATAATTTATTACCATAAAAGTGTCAATTATAAAGCTATACAAGGGAACTTAATGATCCCTATCGACCCAACGTCTCTAACAATGTTCGTCTAAGATTTGCTTAAAAGGGAGAAATTTTGGCTGAGGTATTTGTGCTTTTGTTGAGGGTAAAAGTAATTTTTACGTTTCGAATAGTGAGTGCAGCTTCGACAATTACAAAGGTGATGTACTCTTTTTTTATCTATATGTCTATTGCATCCATCTAGTAATGATATGATCGTGTTAATTATTTGCCAATTTAACGGTATTCTCGTATAGCATGATTATTGCCATTTATAACCCATTCTAAATACAAATTGCCGTTTTTGAATTATACTGGTCATACTTTGACTTAAATGAATAGAGATTCTACGTAAATATGTTGTTTTCCAATTTACAGTACTCCTTTGTTCCAAGCGCTGGTTTTGCCCGCCAACCCGCAATTTAAATTACTGACCGATTTACGTATTTTTATTTATCTTTAGATACAGTATCTTCCCTTAGTTATGATATTCAATACAAGGATGCAAAACTACATTTTAATTTATAATTGAATTTACTGCAGCACATTTCCCTTTTTTTTGCATGAATATGTTACTGTTTATTTACAGGGTGCTTCGTCTGCGGGCGTCTGCTAAAAGCGTACGGCGTGTTCCCGTTGTGCCCTTTGTTTTTTATGTATCCTTATCCTTCCTGTGTGAAATGCTCTTCTGAGAGGCCAACTCCTATCGTTTTCATACAATACTGACATATCATGACCAGAGCAACTAAAGACTACTCGGTGTGGGATTTGGACTGGCCATCCAATATCCGAACCTATTATGTGAATTTATTGTAATGTTTATGATTGTTTTTTTGTGTTATGTGTGTGTGAAATATTGATTCTTTAGGAATACCAGTGGAGCCTGAGATTTGACATTATATAAGTTTACTTAACAACCATCATAATATGCATTCATGCCATTACAGATAACTAATTTTGCTATAAAGTTCAATATTAATTTGTTGGATGGTTTTTTTCTCAGCTCTTTTTTTTCCCCAGCCTATTCTTATATTTGTACTCGGTGAACTACCATTTTCTAAATCTAATCGTGCAATGCGAATTATTTTGATTAAATCTCCATTTTTAAAGCATGTACTCGTTTTATTTGTATTCCTTACTTGATTCTCACTCAAGCAACGTACATATCTTGTAGCGACTCTTAAAAACACAACGTAGTAAATGGTCCTATTATTTTGTTATTCAGGTTAGGTAGCTTTGTCTAGACTCTAGACGATCATGTGCCATGGGGTTCAGTTAGTTTGGGAGGGAAAGTTTTGAATTAAATCTTGAGTTGCGCAGTCTCTCGGGGCTGGCCTGGGTAAGTCACATTATTTATTTTATAATTTTTTTTAATTTGCACTTTCCCGAGAAAGTAAGCCCCATGGCGAAAAATGTGAAATACAAAAAAAGATGTCTTGATGAGCTCTACAAAAAAGTCATACTCTTTTTGCATCAGGTTCAAAATACAGGCAATAAATGTTTAGACAAGTTCTCTAAAATCGATTGCAACTTCCTTCATTTCCAGAGAAACAGAAAACTGCCAAAATTCGGAAACATTCAAACGAAATTACTCTTTCGAATTATGACAGAACAAAATACCGCCTGTTTGATTTTTATTTCCACACACTTAATTGACATGTAAAATTAATAAACAAAAAATTCTGTTAAACTGTTCACATTCTTTTCAATATAATCTGTTACTTTAGAACAGGAGTCTCCACACTACGACCCCCCGCGGACCAAGACCGCCCCCCAGCATTACCAGTCTGACCCAATGTACTGTACTGTACATTTATCAATATTATTTAAGTGGGTTGAAGGAATACATAAAACAAGTTAAAAAGTAATTATGCAAACGTAAATGACGAGAGCGTATTTTGCTCCTAATAATACATATTAATGCTAGGGCACGGAAAAAATACTGGTAGGAATGAGAGGCTTGCCTTATTCAATTCAAATGAAATTTTATTTAAATGCTTTCGTAAATAAGAAAGTTGGCATTGCGCATGTGCAAAACAATATTTTGAAAACGTCAAGTTTTCCTTATATTGGTAGTGTTTACATCATTGAAATAAAAGACTGTTTACAAAATATAAAGTTTCATTTAAATATCTTCATAAATAAAAAAGTTAGCAATGCACATGTGTTAAAACAAATTTTTAGCACTGTGCATGCACAAAACCAAAAATATTGGTACGCACTGGATCCAAGATCGTTTCAACTGACCGTCATATTGAACAAATCGGTTCAGTCGTGTAGAAGTATTAGTACGTGTGACGGACGGACGGCAAAGTTCAGCCAATAGTGATTTTTCACTTTGCTAAAAATACGCTAATAATTAGAGTTTATAAAGATACAGACAAAAGATGGCACTAGCAATACAGATATAACTTCGCATCATTAAACTGCTAACAAGATCTGGAGGAATTATTGCATTGCAGGTAATCCAAGAATACGGCCGAAAATATGGTAAGTAGATATGTTCTGGCCCTAGGAAAATTGAGGAGCAATTCATGTGGCTATAATGAGTGAAAAAGTGCACTTTTTATTTTTTGAAAGTGAAAGTGCACTAAAAATAAGCCTTCTAAAAGCTTAGGCTCAATGCTCACATTCAGTTCGGTGATAGGAGAAGTTGACTAGCGAGCCGTTAGGCGAGCCTGTCATCTCTTAGAGCCAGTAAAAACAATTACCTGGCGTATAATGTACAATATTTTATTTGTTACTCATTTGTAAACAATAGTAAACGTAAATAATTAGTTCTTAAATTAATCTTGAAGAAATGTCTAAAATATCATGTTATCCATGTAACAGAGACTTCGCATTAATTCTGGCCAATGAAATTACTAGATTACCAACTTGTAAAATTTTTACAGGTCAGCTGTCAGTTTTACAAGTCAGTAGCGTTTAAACATGACGTTTACCCGTTTGTGTTTTGTCTTGTTAATCAACGTTTACAACTTTACAAATACAATTTTTTTACAATTCAAAAAAATTTAAGATGGCGGTGGCGCACTCAATAACCATGTGTCAAAAAATTTTGTTTTTACCTCAAAAGTCAAAATATGTGAAATAATTTCAAATGGAAGCCGGGAAGCGTATCTCCCAAATGGTTTGAACCTGAGAGCTTTGGTTCCTCTTTAATGGCGACTTTGTATATACCATGGTAGAAGTCTATTATTGCCTATGTACTTACTGTATATACTAATAATCCAAGGCGCTTTCTTTCGGCTACTTTGCGATCATGATTCGTAGGATCACGTTTTACGAAAGAACGCGCGAATTTAAATCAAAGTATGGTTAAGTTTAGTAGTACAAATTTGCATTCGAATTACGTATTTTTTGTTTGGATTATGAAAATAACTTAAAGGCAAGTAGTTGCGTGATATTGTGCTCCTCTTCAGTTACAAATATTGACTCACCTAACATTTGAGCAAAAATATCCTTGCATTTATAGGTTAGGAATTCGTGATCATAAAACTTTTATGTTCAGTTTGCTCACAATTTTAGCAATCATGATTATAAGATCAAACTTCGAAAGAACGTGATTTGACAATCCAAACGTGTTTGGATCATTGAAAGAAAGCGCCTCCAGTAATGCCATTAGTAGGGTAAGGTAGCCATAATCGTACCGGTGCCTAAATCGTACCACGTTCGTTTTTCAATAAAGGCGCGACTTTTATCGCCATCTAGTATAGTATTCACCAGGTCAATCAAACATTAGTCAGTTATAGCAGTATCATAGTTACAGGTGTAACCGCATTTACGCGCCAAACAGTGTTAAAAGAAAGTGATCATTTTCATACAAGATTTTGCGGCTTTTTGTAAGGGCGTGTTGCTAGGTAAGTGGTGTAGTGAAGTATATGTTGTATTAGTTCTTTAGAGCAAAATGTTTGGAAATGTTTGTATATTTCAAAATTTAGTAACGATCCTCAGATTAGGTTAAATTAATTTTTTACTGATTATGCATCAAGTTGCCTAAATCCTACCACACGCTAGTCTCCAAAATCGTACCAGTACGATTTGGGAAACTAATTGTTTTCGCGCCACATTTATAAAAACAGTCTAGGCACATTTTTGAAAAATAGGTAGGTACACAATTTACATTGGGTTCATTTGCAGAAAAAAATGCCGAAGAGAGAATATGGAAAGTGGTCTTCCGAAACTATGAAACGGGCATTGAGTGAATATGAAAAGAATGATATAGGTTTTAATGAATGTTGTCGAAAATATGAAATTCCAAAACCGACATTTAGGAGGCACCTATTGGGACAGGTCAAGAGAGGAAATGATACCACGCATCAGGCCAAAAGACGTGTTAATGGACGTGAACTGGCCTTACCAGAAGAAGTCGAACGCCAATTGGTGGAGCACATTTTGAAATTTGAAGAATTGCTTTTTGGACTAACAATTAATGACGTCCGTAAGCTTGCGTATGACATTTTGGCAGCGAATCCGCATATTCCGAACCCCTTTAACAAGGAAACTAAAATGGCATAGTTCATATACCATTTTCTCATAAGAAATTAAAAGTACGATTTGGGAAACCGCAGGTACGATTTGAGCAACTGGTTCCTTAAATCGTACCACTTGCACGCTCTTAGGAAAATTGAAATTGTGCAGTAAACATAGAAGTTTCGTGCCTACAAAAATTACTGTTTGAAGCTAAAACAGTATTTTATAATTTGCAACAAACGGATTCACACTTTATCACATAACTGTAGCAAAAATAAATAAAAACTGGAAAGCGGTACGATTTTGGCAACCTTACCCCTAAGTTGTGTATAGTGTTTAAATTAACAATTAACAATAAAATAATAATAATAATAATAATAATTTATTAGCGCTAATAACATAATTGTTTTACGCAAGTCGGTTACTATATACAGTATATAAAGACTATAACTTACACATTTAAAGACAGTTAAACCTATAATGTAGAAAGTCGTTTATATTGTAAAATGCCTGGCTTATTAGGTGCTTCTTTAAACATTTACTAAATGAATTTGTGCAGTCTAGTTCTTTCATGTGTTGGGGCAGAGCGTTGTATAATTTAATACCAATATGATTTACACCAGTCCTTGTTTTATTTAATCTTAAAGCAGGAATCACTATGCTATTTTTTTGTCTAGTGGAATGGCAATGCAGCTGGTTATTTTTATTTGTTGTATATAGACTCAAGTTGTTACGAACATAGAGTATGCACTGATATATATAAATTGACGGTAATGTGAGGATGTTTAGGTTGATAAATGCGCTTTTGCAATCTTCTCGATATTTTAATCCTGCAATTACACGCACTACCCGCCTCTGAATTCTAAATACATCATTAAAGGTGGCAGAATGTCCCCAACATATCGTATTATAGGAAAGTACACTATGTATTTTGCCAAAATAAGCAGCCATGAGTACCTTTTTCGATACGGTACACTGCATAGCATGCATATATTAAAGAAAGATCTGCTGTTGTGTCCCTGACCTACACGCCCAAATTAATAATAGACAAACCAAACCATGTTTTCATTTAAAGATCAAACCCCCAAATCAAGAAAAATCAGCGATACTAACCGTGAAGCTCATATATCGACGTTGCTTCTTTTTATCTTTTTCAAGTTTCTGCTGTTTATCTGATAGCACAATACCTTTATACATATCTTGTATATCTTGCAATCGATTTGCGTAAACATTCTCCCTCTCAGGCCACCCTCCACTCACTAAAAACAAACAATTTGAGTAAGTACCTACAGGTAATAAGA
The DNA here is from genome assembly GCF_008802855.1 of Photinus pyralis. Taxonomy (NCBI): domain Eukaryota; kingdom Metazoa; phylum Arthropoda; class Insecta; order Coleoptera; family Lampyridae; genus Photinus; species Photinus pyralis. The sequence goes on along the minus strand of NW_022170403.1, from coordinate 11,746,934 downwards.
ACACTAACCAGCTGCTTGATCGGGAATTCCTACATCTCTAGAGCTCCAGCGACACAAAAGGCAAAGCAAATAAAAAACCTTGCGAGGTGGAGCTTTCGGATCTTCGCCATTTTTAGGCCCCATATTTGCCGCTCTAGTTGTCAGTTGCTGATGACAGCTTGGACAATCGAAACAATTGCCACATCTATTTTTCTTTAAACGTGCCTCGGAAGATGGTAAATTTTCGGCACATTTTCCACAGTAATGGGAATCCGCCTTAAAAACCATACAAAGGGATTATGTTGTTAATGAAGATATGGGCCTACCTCATGACACACGCAAAAAGAACATCTTATTTCTAAACAATGTCTGCAAAAATATAGATTAGAGATAGGTCTTAAAATGCCACATGTGCAAGCATATTTTACAACATCGGGTTGTACGATGTAAGACATTTTTCAAAGTAGGGTCTTCTACATTGAAAACCCCAAAATAGAGAGCAATGACACCAGTCGGTGGAACGCAATGAATAATTTTTATTCATTGGTGGAAAGATCTAAGGTTGAAAGACACTGCAGAGGAAATCATTCTGTGGAGGGAATGACAACAAAGAGGCGAAAGTTACGACGTGCATGTGCAAAAAGGACGTTATCAGTTGTATACTTTGACACTGCCACTGACAGTCACTACAATATATACAGGATGTCTCAGAAAAAGGTTGCATGAGTACATTGTTGTTTATTCGTTAATCAATAAATAAACATAAAACATCGTTCACCAAACGAAGCGCTTCATGAGTGCTACCATGGTGCTACCTTAAACCTTCTTGATGTCGTACCGCTTATATAAGTACTTGTAATTGTACTGCATTTTGCTTGTGTAGTCGTTGATGGTGTAGTGTATACACATCAAAACAAAAAGTCAAAAACCCAAAACAACACTGGAAAAAAACATTTAGAAATACTTATTGGAACCTTTTGGATTGGAAATCATAAAGTCAAAAACGAATTACATCAAAATGCATCTTTCCCTAGGCATATAAACAATGAATGACACATTTGAAAATATTAGTTTTGAATTTGAGAAGGATTTGATTCCTACCTCCAAGTCATCTGGTGAGTTGAAACAGCATGTCTTCTGTGATTTGTGATGTCATCTCATTTTGAGTAGTGTACTGTCTGCTTGAAAGTCGATTCACATTTTGCGGAACGTCAATGTCACGTCCCCAACCGGCAACGCCACATTAAAATATGTATTATAGATTTCTTATGATGACATTCACATAGAGACGTAACGGAATGCACCATCAACGTCACGAACCGTCAAGATAAGTTTAAATACAATATTTTGATGTGACGTTGCCGGTCAGTGACGTGATGTTGACGTTCACTAAAATGCGAATCGACCTTTAAATTTGCACTTATTGTTTTTACTTTAGGTACTACTGGCCCATGTAACATACTCCAAAAGGAAAATGATAAACAAGCAAAAATCTCCTCACATCATCTGCTTGTTAATCCTAAGCAAAGAGGAAATCCGATATTAAAAGCAATAAGAAATGTCCCTTGGGAGTTTGAAGAAATAGTCCCTGATTATCAAATGGGTACAGGGGTGTGTGCCTTATTTTTATCGCTAAGGTATCACAATCTACATCCCGATTACATTCACAATCGGTTGAAGTTGCTGGGAAAAAATTATGAACTACGTGTTTTACTTGTGCAGGTTGTATTAAACCAATGTTTACCATTGCCAGTGCCCATAACATTTTCTTTTAGATTGATGTAAAAGATCCACATCACCTCTTAAAAAATTTAACTCGTATTTGCATCTTGGCGGATATGACTTTAATATTAGCTTGGAGTCCAGAAGAAGCTGGTAGGATAATTGAAACTTATAAAATCTATGAAAATAAGCCAGCAGATACAATAATGACGAGAAGTGAAACATCACCCAATTTACAAGTAAGTTCTTATAATCAATTCAAATTGTACAAATAATTGTGCGTTTTAGTTAGTACAATTATTAAGTTCCGTAAAACCAATTAATAAAACGGATGCTATGACTTTATTGGTGCGTTTCAAAACTCTAAAGGGTATTATATCCGCATCTGAATATCAACTCTCGGAATGTCCAGGTATTGGACTTCGAAAAGCTCGGAAACTGTATTCTATATTGCATGAAAATTTTTGTAAATAATTGTTATATTTTAAATTGCATGTTAGTTGTATAAGATTTGTGTTTTCGGTATTATTACTATTGTTACTTATTATTGCTGGCAATCTACACCATCACATTTGAAACATTTTATAGTGTTTTTTATTAAAATTAAAACCAAGTTGTCTATTTTTGTTTCATCCTACTTGTGTCATACAACTTACACCTTTTAACTTTTTTGATACCACTAACAATTACGGATACCTTTCCTATATAGAAAGGTCGAACATGGGACAATATGTACCTCTTTTTAATTTAAGGCTGAAGTGTTGTTGAAAAATGTTCTTTGATTTAAGTTGTCGTGTAAGGATAAAATTGTTTGTTTTTTTCTATGGGCTTCGCTCACTAAGAACAACTCTCGCAGCACCCATAGAGATGCTGCAAAAAGAACACTAATGTTTGTAACGGAGTAATAATAATCCAAAAGAGTAAAAACAACGTCTGAAAAAAGCAACAATTAAAACTAACGATAAAGGAAAGGAAACTAAAAAAAGCAGAGACTTGTTACAACTAGACCGCACATAGCTCAAGTTGTATGTTGTCAACATGGTAGGCCACCCACCGAACTCGTAAAGGCAAGAACTTTCGCGCTCCAATCTTCACTATTTGTTTTTGCTGGGATTATATCGCTGAACTGGGCTAGTTTTTCAGTATTTTTTAAAATTTCTTTGCTGAATCGAAAACGCACACTTTCTAGACACATAATGTTCTCAGAAAAGGTTATAAACGGTAATAATGAAATAAATGTAATCTAGTGTAAATTTTCGTATAAGGTATTTTTTTACCGGATAGTTTACATCTAGGTATAGTTATGTATAATGGAATGGAAAAAGCAGAAAAGCACAAGAATATTTTGAGAAACAATCTTTGCGATAGTGTAACAGAGATATGAATTTGTTTAGTCGGCGTCTTTGTTGTACGTCGCGCAGAAATCTCCACGGATGTAATTTGTTTTTGGCACTTCAAGATCATGATCATATCATCATCATATATATCATAATCATGTCCTGCAGGCTGCAGTGAATGAATTTAATACTGAAGGTATTCTTTACAATACGTATTCATTACGAAAATAAGAAAATAAACGAAGTAGATGTGGATGTGAGAATTAGACATTTATACAACAAATGAGTATTGTTTAAAAGCCAATAAACATTTTTATGTCGATAAGCACATTTCATTTTACCATTGAATAAAATTTTTATGCAATAATTCTAGTTATTTCGACTGGTTATATGTAGGATCTTGCTAAAACTGGTTCGCGCTTTGCCATTACGAGTATGATGTGTTGCCTAAACATGTTGGCATCACTCTTTTATACGCGAGTGGCATTGTATGCGCAGTCTAGGTATAAACAAGTCTGTGAAAAAAAGATGGGGTTGTAACATACTCCAGCGGTTAGGCAACACACCACTCACAACTAAAAGAATCGCAGTATGGGAAAAATACGAAATGCTCTGTATATACAGCAATTGTTCCCAGTAGTTGCCGTCAAACAAACTGTGAATTCACGTTGTGTTTTGAAAATTGTATTTATTTATAGGTATAATAATAATTTTATTCTTTCGCAGCTGCATTTATGTTGCTGCTTCATCTTGTGCAGACTGCAGTTCTTGTGTCTTAACATATACGAGAAGGGGGGTCCTTAATTTGATGTTTCTCTCTATGAGTATGGTTTAACCATTTTCGCGTAGAAAGTAGATACCTAATACAGTCCAATTCTTCGCTGTAACTGTTGCTTTCTTTCTCGTGCGGGCTGGAGGTCTTGTGTCTTAGCATATACGCAAAGGGGGTCCTTTGATTAACATTAACATTAAAATTCCGTACCTGGGTACCATGCGCACACTTATCCGGACGGAATCGGCGAGGTATATTATTCATTGGGTATAGATTTTCAATACCGATCTGGCGTCGGTTCCGGACGGGCTCGGTCCGATCCGAGTCGGTTCTGTCCAGACAGACACTGTTTACTGGTAACTGGAAAATATTATTAAAATGAAATGCACTCCTTACGGACTAACGTAAAAACCATACAGTGGCGAACATTAATATGCATTAAGATTGTTCTCAAGTCTCAACACTTCACCCACTTCGTCTTTCTGTGGGATAATGTTATTGTTTAGATACAATGGGAGCTTATCTGTAGTTTTATTGATACAGAGGGAAGGGGGGGGCACTGGCTTTTTCTTCGTGGTGAAAGGCCTCGGTCCCCTATAATGATCGGTTATAATTCCTTATATCTCAAGAACTGATGGTCGGAGGAGGGTACTCCACATAGAGCCGTTAAGATGTCTGGAAGAAATAATCCACTGGTGATGTCAAAACTTTAAAAAGCGTAGGTATATCTCAAAACGGTTTGTCGGAAGAGGGTACTCGTAAAGAACAAGTGGAACGTCGCAGAAGGAGACATATCGATTGGTGATGTCAAAACTTTTAGTGGAAATGTCTGCAGATTGGAGTGTCAGGGAGGGTCCTCACAAGGGGGTGGAAAGATCGTCTAAACGAGACACATCTACTGGCTATGTGAAAACTTAATTATGAATTTCTCGAAAGGAAAGTATGTACGATCATCGACAAAAATAATGATAATCGGGAACACACTGCCAGTTAGGCAACCAACCATACACTATCTAAAATAGCAACGTTGAAGTGTAACTCTCCGGGCGGAATTCGTGTGGGATGGGCTGCACGGCGTCGCGCATTGTCGTCATTGCTTCGGTGTTTCTTCGTCACTGGCTTGTACGTATAATTTACAAAAATGGGTAAAACCGAATTTTATGCATTACCTATTATATTCATTATTCTGGCAAACTAGAGACATTAAATTCACATTGGTATCTTCAATCTCGTTTTTCTCTCAATTGAAATAAAAACTGGCTTTTAAGGTTAATTTTGCAAGACAAGTTTTTATTTTAGTGATCAATCGCAATGCTGTGCGGGCACATCTATATCTCTTGGCCCATCCCAAACGAATTCCCGCCGGGAAATTTATGCTTCAACGTTGCCAGTTTAGATAGTGTATTTTTGGTTGCCTAAGCGGCAGTAAGCATCCGATTATCATAACTTTTGTCGGTGATCTTACCTACAAAGGGCAAAACAATATTTTGGAGAATTTCTCTAAGAACTTGATTCTTCTTGCACTAAATACCTAGTGCAGATTTTGTATGTATATGTTACCGGCAAACTGCGAAATCCGGCATTTTGCAAAATCCCTAGGCATTTTGCGAAATGACCAATGCAGTAGGCAAAGTGAGAAATGGAACTCGACTTCGCACTTCGCCTGCTTCTCTTTAGGGATTCCGCAAAATCCCTAAACATTCAGGCAAAGTGAGAATTCTCGGTTATTTTACACAGATTGCGCGTACAGCGGTGCCAAACGTAAAACCGTCGCGTTAGTACCTTCCCCCATTTGAGATATTCTCCACAGTCAATCCAAAGCGTGACTCAAAAGAAAACCCATAGAAGAAATGCAGTTTAAGGCGGAAACACATTACTGTCACGTCACGTGAGCTCACGTGCTATCACGTCAAGCATACCTTCGCGTGATGTCACGCTAGGAGATACACTTGTGTGCGCTCACGGTGTCCCGCGGTAAATGTCGTTACAATTTAAGATTTGCATTTAGTCATTAGAAGCGATGAAGCGAAGTAGAGATTCTTCTTCGTCCAGTTCTTCAGACGAGGAAGAGGATATAGAAAACGTGGCTGCTTTTACAGTGGCTAAGATTCTACCAATTTCCTCCCAAGCTTCTTGTCGAACCCTCTGATCCCGGTACTCAGCAGAGGAGTGATTGTATAGCCCTTCCTGCTGTCTCACCAGCTCAATTAAATGTTCGTCCATCTTTTCTTGACGAAACCACTTCGGAAAGCACTTGACGTGATGTCACGTTCTACTACAAAATGTAATTTTGCGGAATAACGGAGGCGTGATATCATGCGAGATCAGAACAGCACGTCGTGAATGCGTGAGGTGACAGTAGTATGATTCTAAAGGCATAAACGTCATAAACTTCTATACGTGAGTGGAGTTGCACATATTGCGCACGTAACGTGAGTTTGCGTGATAGCACATGAGCTCACGTGACGTGACCGTAATGTGTTTCCGCCTTTAAACGCGAGTGCAATATTTAGCGAGTACTTAAATTAAATTGCAATCGTCACGTCGTTTACCATCCAATGGCAACGCTGTATGCGCAATCTGTGAGAAATGACGAAGCTTTTGCACTTTGCCTGCATGTTTAGGCATTTCGCGAAGTCCCTAAAGAGAGACAGGCAAAGTGCGAACTGCAGGTCCGTTTCTTACTTTGCCTGTTTCATTCGTCATTTCGCGAAATGCCTAGGCATTTTGCAAAATACCGAATTCGCAGTTTGCCGGTAACATATATATATACCAGGCGGCCTTTAAATGTTTGTGTGTAAAGGTAAATATAGCATACCTTACAACCCAACTATTTACTAAGCTATATCGATTTTAAAAATCCGCTTTATTTGCGCAAGATATGTGCATAATTCGCGATTTATTTCATTGCCAAGTTCCTTAATACTGACAAAGTCAACAGACAATATGTTATTGTGTTTAAAACGTTTGTCCGTCCAAACAATTCTTTATTTTATTTTGTCTTTATTTTTGAGTGGGTGGGGTTTCAGCCAAGGTTGCGCTACCCACCCAACCCACTATACAATTACAAATATCCATGCCCGAACTCAGATTCGAACCAGGGACCCTTACCACCACAGTCCAGCTTTAACGGAACTGCGCCACATGGGCCGGCAAATTCTTTATCGCTTCTGACGTATCCATTCTCATTCCGTGCTATAACTGGTCGTTTTGGTTAGGCTGGGGTTATTGTATAGCATCCTTGGGCTGGGGTAGGAATCATTCTCTGGCTCATTGATGTGAGGATAACTTGGCGAGCAGTTAGATCAAAGAGTACCCATAAAGGGTATCGTTCACTAGAGCGAAGCGCAGCGGAACGGATTTTTTTTAAACCATAGCTTTACCCAAAATCGTCCTGAAACCTTCATTTTCATGCCTACTTTCTGGCAGGATTTTTGAGTTTCCATGACAGAGGCAGAGCAGACTACGTTTCCTACCGCTTGTCAATTTACTGGTCGCACCTGTCACTTTACGGGCCGCATTTGTGACATTTCTAATGTCTATAATGGCTCCTGTCAATTGTCATCACTGACAGATTGACAAGTTTTATATACAAATTGAAATGTTATATTAAAATACGATTTCGGGTAAAATTTAATACAAAACAAAGGGTCTCGCACTTCAATATTTCCTCACCAGTAATGTGTCATTTTCCTGACTTTTAAGTAAATTCTATTAAATGAGAGTGCGCACACTTGTCGCAAGAGCAGCGCAACGAAGCGGTCTTTTTCTGTTTCTTCGCATAAAGCGGGAATTATAAGCACATCTTCATCACAGGACACAATTGTTAAATGTAGATTAGGATAACAGATGACAGTGCCGCTCCGCGTCGCTTCGGTGCAGCGCCCTCGATGTGCGTATAGGCACGGAAATGTGGTCCGCTGCGTTGCCGTGGGTGTCGCGGCGAGCTTTACTCTAGTGAGCGTTACCATTGAATTGATAGTTATAAATTCAATGGCGTTACCCTTGAGATCCAACGCCATAGAGATAAGTATTGTGGGTTGCCTAAGTTTTATTGCTTTTTCTCAACTTTATTGGCGCACGCTACGCCTAATGGCCGTTTGCACCGACAAATTGAAGCGAATATTAGCTTAAGCGTAGCTTAAAATCCATCCATGGCAACGATTATTGAGACAATGGTTGCCATGAATTTTAAGCTACGCTTAAGCTAATATCCGCTTAAATTTGTGGGTGCAAACGCGCATAAGTGGCTATTTCAAGGTAACTACGTGTTTATGACTTTAAATATAATTGCAGAATCCCAGCGCTGCCAAATGTTTAGTGTTTGCTTGTACTTACTGATATAGGTAGGTATCTATTACTCCTTAAAATGTATGATGTTTAAAGAGTAATTCACTTCTGTGTAGTTAATCTGTGCTTCTGATTACGCTTATGGCACATAATTTATTAAGGTCCGAACGCTTGTTGGTTTGATTCGTAAGTGCCAAGATATGTTCTTCGTGTAACAATAAGCCACTTTTTAAGCGGTAAATTTTTACTGTGTATTCCCAGTAAGTGCGAGTTATAAGCTCGCGTTGATTACGTCTCTGCCTTTTGTACACACCTTTCTTCGCTTATACCGATCGAACGATTTAGCGACGCACGTCGCCCTACCGTCGACGGACGTGTGGAAAAGTCGACCGAACTAGATCGAAGTAATCTAATGAACGATGTTCACTTCAGCTTGCGCGAAAATAATCAAATATTTTTTCAAAAAAAAAGGCTAATATACGTTTTATAGCATTTATAATTGTAGGTACAAAATAAGAAAATAGCGAAAGATTTCCGGAAAAAATGTTGAAATAATCACTTTAATTTTTGCCGGCCCAACTGTAAACAATTCATATCCAAAATAAACGGCCCTAATTGGATTCTAGTTGTAATGGAACCGTTCAAATCATTAAAAAATGTGATCTGTGGAGGGACCAACTCACCCCACCTCTTTAAAAATTGTTTCTTTGCACTAACTGAAAAACTACTTGGCCGATTTGGATCAAGTTTGTTACCAGTCGATGTGTTCAATGTCTCGTTTAATCTAATCAAATTCCAGTCCGATTGACCCACACGTTCCGGAGATATTTAAACGCTCCAGAAAAGAAACCCTATATTTGTTCATATGCATGTATGTACCTACATACCGGGTGGTGCACGGTAAGTAGGGACAAAGGGATTTAACATGCGAATTTAGTTTTATGCAATATCCTGCCCTCCTGTACATTTTACAGAAAAAAACTGTAGAGTTAAAAAGTTGTTCAGAATTAAAAGGTGCATACAAAACTGTTTTTACATGTTTTATTAAGCTTTTGGTATACTCGCAATTTTAAAAATAAATTTCAACATTTCTGTTATTAGTAGCAATTGCTACTTAATAATAGAAATGTTGAAATTTATTTTTATTCTGTTTATTAGTATGTACAGTGTTATCCTTCAATAAATGACCATTATTATTATTAAAACTAAATTCGCATGTTAAATCCTTTTGTTCCTACTTACCGTGCACCACTAGGTATATTATCAATCGTTTAGAGATGGATCACAGACAACATAATACAAGTATTGCTAATGTTCTCCCAAGTGCAGCAGTGTGTCCCAAATCGGGTGGGATTGCATGGGTAACTTTGTTATTATTAAAGATAGAGAATTGGTTAAATGGGCAATGTTTTGCAGTTTTGGATGCTTATTTAAAATTTCCTTATGGAAATTCAAAATGTCGCATAGGTTCGACGTAAATTCAAAAAAAACTAAAACTGGTCATTTCCTTGAATGTCTTGTATCTGTATCATCGAAAGTATAAGAGATATAAAAAAAAGTTTTATATAAAAGTGACTGTTTTTGATACGCTTAATTTAGAATTGATGTCAAAAAAAAATTCAAGATGGCCACTTTTGAGGAACATTTACCAACTTCCTAAATGAGCGCCATATTGGATTTTTAGATTACTTGATAGATTTTTTAATTCTCTTTTCAACGAGCTATTATAACATAAGATTGAAAATAAGATACCAGTTATATTAACGGTTTTTATATTTTAATCAAGTAGGCTGTGATGAATTAAAAAAAACAAAACAAACTCTATTCGAGGCGAGATTCGAGGCAACAAAACAATGAAAATAATTACACCAGATGTTTAAAATACTGGCCATTATTAGTGAAACACACTTCAAGACAGTTTACTATTGATGATTATTATTATTATTGTAGTGGTAGCTACTTCCACTTTACTTTTATTTTTTAATTAAGTACTTACTTTTATAATTTAATGTACTGTACATAATTCGCGAATTGTGACCTGAGCAGCCAGTTTGTTGGTAGGTAGCATAAAGTAACCCTTCCTTCGAAACATACGTTGTCGAGAAAAATCCTTTAAGGAAGTTTATTGGTGAATTTGTAAATAATGGTGAGCAGTTAAAGATCCATCGAAGATTACCGGTCCAATTACATGACTTCCCATTATGCCATAAAATACATTAATTTAAAAAAATATTACTTGATTTCGGCGTGAAACTACAACATGTAGGTTTTCCTGTGACGAGTAGTGTTCATAATGTCGGTTTGAACATTTCGCAGTTAGAAAAATAAGATTTATCTGTCCATATACTCGGACTGGTAAAACTGTTAGTTTCGATATTCTTGCGGATAAACCACTTACAAAATGTGACCTGGGACAATGCATCAATGGTAATACATTGTGTAAAATAAAGCGAAGTGTCTTGAAATGTCTTTAACTGGATAATGGCATGACTTTTTTCGAGGGGATAGTTTGTAGTTATACCACCATTTGTAGGTATGTAAGTATGGATAATAAGTCAATAAGTGATGTTATAAAAATCAAATTTTTCTAGACCGCTTATATAAAATTTTGGAGGGAGTTGTAATGCCCAAACCCCCCTCTCATGAGTGCGTCCCTGATTTTTTTAAACATCTGATGTAATTATTTTCATTGTTTTGTTGCCTCGAATAGATTTTGTTTTGTTTTTTTTTAATTTATCACAGCCTACTTGATTAAAATATAAAAACCGTTGATATAACTGGTATCTTATTTTCAATCTTATGTTATGATCGCTCGTTGAAAAGAGAATTAAAAAATCTATCAAGTAATATAAAAATCCCATATGGCGCTTATTTAACTTTAGGAAGTTGGTAAATGTTCCTCAAAAGTAGCCATCTTGAATTTTTTTTTGACATCAATTCTAAATTAAACGTATCAAAGATAGTAACATTTATATAAAACTTTTTTTTATATCTCTTATACTTTCGATGATAATATAAGACATTCAAGGAAATGACCAATTTTAGTTTTTTTGAATTTACGTCGAACCTATGCGACATTTTGAATTTCCAAAAGGAAATTTTAAATAAGCATCTAAAACTGCAAAACATTGCCCATTTAACAAATTCTCTATCCTTAATAATAACAAAGTTACCCATGCAATCCCACCCGATCTGGAGCACACTGTATATGCATGATGACCATGAGAACTTAAATATGTAACACGTTAATAGCTAATTAATTTGGATCGTTTGGATGCAAAATTGATACCACCGATGTAAAAATCTGTGTTGATACGAAGCATGAATTTACTTATTGCTTTCTACTGCTGGCTAACCAACAAGTCATTCAGTAGGTAGGTACTGAAACTGGAGCATAAGTGACAAGACAAAAAACTTAAAATCGAAATTCAAGATAATCCGTATAGGTACAGCAGTAGGTATTGAATTAGGTGCATTACGAATTATTTTTTTTATTATACCTGAATCACAATCTCCGTTTTAAGGTAAGTTCATAGCTCTCCGTTCATACGTTTCCGTTTGTCCGTTAGCCAATCAGAAGGCAGCAAATTTTTAAATCGTACGTCGTCCGTTTACGACGGAAAAGTTGGTTGAAGTTGAACATTTACGTTTCCGTTGGTCCGTTTTTAACAAGAGTGAGGTTATGTTTGGTACGTTAACAGTGTTCGCCTATTCGTTCTTCACGGTGATATTCAGATAGCAACGTGTTGTTATTTTCGTACCATTTTTTCATACTGAAAATCACGGAGGGTACAGTACAAAATAAAATTTAGGTTATGGTTATACGTTGCAAATGTACAATGTGGACGGATTGCTATGAACCTTAACAAAATGTACTATCCGTTTGACGGATCAACGCAACGGATGAACGGAGAGCTATGAACCCACCTTTAAACACTCAAATGCGTGCGAAAAAGGGCCTTTAAAACACACGTGCTTTAAAGTTGCTAAGTAACGATACTTCAAGTATGACTTTTGAAACTGTCATCTGGATGAAATAAAAAATCCTCTTAGGTCGCTTTCTGTAAATGCAGAACATTTCTTTGGCTTTTGTACCTATCCTTTGGTTGAAGCTTTCACAAACGCGCGTAATTTAGGGTATGCTTCCAAATCTGTTCCACTTTTTAATCGCAGCATTGCTTTAAAGTTTTGAATGAATGCACCAAAATATAGAAGATTTAAATACCTTTGACATTTCCTTCATATATGCCAGCATTATGGATGCATTTAAGACTGTATTCGTAAGTAACTTCCTATTCATCCATGGAAACAACTTTTCATATTCTTTATAATAGGCTTTACTGGAGTTGGATTTTACACCAACCAACGTTTGTTTAGATTTTACAACAATCGATTTAATGGGCGGTGTATTATCTTTTTCAACGAAAATCGTTTAATTCACAAAGACGATGATTTTTATAAGCAAACGTCAAGTGACATTTCCATGGCAATAGTGAAATTACGAACACCCAACCCACTTAATTAGACATGTATTCGAGTATAACGTCAATATGACTTCATTCAGAGACTTGCTATAACTAGACTGCGCGTAACGTATCTAAGGTGTTGTCGACACAGTATGCAACACACAATGCACCGCGGGGCAAAAATCGCTGAGAGGATATGCAATATAATGGAAATAAGCTGTTATTTTAGATGTTCCGTTCATTAATCATTCTCGTGATTAGCTCGAATTAGTGAACAGATAAATTTCTGTTGAGAATAAACCAATAAACTTAGGTTAACTTGTGCCTATCAACATGTACTCTGTCGATAAATTTTTAAATAATATGCTGATTTTTAACGGATAAAAGTTTAAAGGGCCAATGGATCAGAGTCATTCGAAGAGAAAAATTTACTCCCACCATAGTGCATTTGCGGGGAATGAAGCCGATTTTAGAAAGGTACCTACGAAGGTGTTAAACAATAATGCAATACCGAGCGTTTTCGACATTCCCATTCACTTAAAATAACGTAGAACTATTATTCGACATCCTTTACCAGCAAGACAACGGCAATACCTATTTGCCTATTAGGTATAGACGTAACTAAGTACTTACTGGTACTAAATATATTTCAGGTTTTGTTACAAGAAAAATAGCTAAGTCTGTTAAATGTTCCATATGTGCAGATGCGATATTCGCATCAGAGAGTCATTCAAAGCTTTTAACTAGAAAAAATCGTGGAGGATTGTTGCACGTATCAAGCGATGCATTAAAAATTTGCCAAATTGCTGAAAATGTGTTCAGGTTTTTCATTGAATCCACACCACACCGCGTTGTAAACAAAATGGTTATCAGCAGTCTAAGAAAAATAAATAACAGTTACAGCCCATTTGGGTTTTTGGATAGGCATATATTGAATCAAAATCCGCTAAATAATCATATCTTACTACTTACATCTTTAGTTTTAAGAGTATATTTTCCGATACGTGTTCACCACCAAAATACACATATAAATCAAATTAGGACTAGAGTAAGGCAGTTATATACCAATTTAGTTCAAATAAAATACCAATAAATTCGATTAAAACAGTTAACAGCTATATGTTATCTTTTTTTGCTACTAAAATTTACAATAAACATGGCTAAAGCAAGCCGCAGAACGTACGTCTGCCCCGCGATGAACAGTTGGTTGCCTATCCTATCTTGACAACAGGCGTTTATAGTACAATCTACGTTACGCGCGGTCTAGTTATAACAAGTCTCTGACTTCATTGTATTTCCTATTTTTAAATTATACTGCAGGTATAATAAAAAATACTATAAGATACACGTGTATAATTGGTCTTTAAAGCACTTGCAACGTTAAAGGCACTCCGCTTTGCGTCGTGCCCTTAAACTCGTTGCGCGTGCTTTAAAGACTTGATTATACACTTGTATCTTAATATACTATTTAACAAATACAAAATTTTACACGAGATACACGTTACGAAAGCTTACACAGAGATTGTAAATTTGTATCGCTTTTAACTGGTTTAGTGTGGTTTAACCTTTTTTCTTAAGCGTAACCCTGGCGCTTTGTTTGCTAGCACACGACAAACCGGTTTAGAATTAATGGTGACTGAAAGGACACGCTTATGCAAATTCTCAAAGTAGGTACCAAAAGAAAAAGCAATGCTTCAACAGTGTTTATTGTTATAGTTGTAAGAATTCTTGCTTATGACTGTATGAGTAATTAGGTGTGATCATGCGTGCGTTGTTCACGGTTCCATCATTAGACAAAATTAATTTTGCTTTCAGCACGTCCTGGTACCGACATATGCCATGCTAATAAATTCGCGTCAGAATCGTATCGGTTCCATTTTATATAAGTTTTATATTGATTCTTTGTATTAAGTTCTTATTCGTAGAAAATTTTAGCAGTTTTATAACTACTCGTCTTGTGTGGGGCAGAAAAAAACATTCTGATAACATTGGTTGCTGGGATTCAACGATTCGAATTGTGACCTTAACTATATACACTATTGAACTAAATACGAATAAACCTATTCCCCAATACTGATTTGTTATTTTAAAAAGATTCTTCTTCGCAACAGTATCTTGTTGCAACATAAAAAAGTTAAGTGCGTTCTGTAATTCCGTTAGAATATAGTTGGATTTTAATTAACGTACCTACACTGAGAGCAAAATTACTGCCTTGGCCTTTTGCAATCTACGTAAGAAAATGTCGAGGTCGGGGACGTTAAAAGACTTTTGTATCTTATATAGTCGACGTCAACTTTATTACATTTTTATTAAATGAAACATATAGCGTTGAGTGAAGGAATCGAGCACTTAACACATAATAGGTAGATTAAGACACGTTACATTTTTGAGTAACGGCCTAACGGGTTGAACCTGCGAGTATTCTTTCAAATAAGGGTTATCTGTACTCAATCAGCTAATATCAGAAATGACATTTTCAAGCTACATTTTCCGGCCTGTCCGGCGTATTTTGTCATAATGAACATTATATATAAGAATTAATTTTGGTGTCCAATCTCTGTTGAACTCGAAATGGGGTTGTATGATAATTATTAGAAAGTGAACACCAAAACCTTCCCCATACACTTGGAATAATTGGGATTATTCCAAGTGTATGGGGAAGGTGTTGTGTTCACTTTCTATCTCATCATTATATGTATATGACATCAATCATAGATAACGTTCTCCACCTTCAGTACATTTATTTGACGAATTCGAACAGACGGACCATATAGCTACGTTTCCTTTTGAAATAGTACATTTAACATTATATACCAACGTAGAGGGAAGTGGTAAAGCGTTCGACTAAATAGCCGGAGATGGGGTGTTCGAACCTGAACTGAGGTAAGTGTTTTTTATCTGTGACAGAGATAGGAATTTCCTTAGATCAGTTTCGAGCATTCTGCCGGCTACTCCGAATTAGGTTTTCCTGCAGTTTTCCCAAAATACACAAATCATTGTAACTACAAACCATTGGCGTCGGTTTTTTTACGTGTGTTTTTATTTCCTTATCTCCATACTACCATTTAATGACACCACGAACCTTGCATTTTTAAACAAATAGTTCTTTTCAGAGCTTCGGCAAGTGCAACATTTTACAAAGGTACGTAAGAAAAGAAAACACTTTATAAGGATTAGGTAGGTACATGACCCCCGTTTTTATTTAGAACCGAGAATGTCTTTTTTACCCCCGAACATGATGCGTTCCTCCTTCCTATTAATGGCGCACTATATCGCGTAACACGTTTAGAAGATGTTACAGTTACATGGTCATATTCCACTAGGTCCTGCTTTGAGCAATCGTTATGTTTCTCAATAATAAGATACTAGATCTCGTTCACATAGCAACCTAATCCCTCAAGATATCGTCACTGACAACTTGAGATTGTTTAGACCGTTTTACCCCCACATTTCCTATGTCATAAAAAATATCTTCTCGCGATATACAACTTTCAAATCTCCATTTCTAATGTCAATACCTTTCGTTCCACACTAGTCAGGACCGTTCTGGGGTTTATAAATTGAATTGGCACTCTTGTGAATCCTTCTACATCGGCCAGACGGTTCGCTCCTTTTCCACCCGATTTAAAGAACATCTGCTTGCCATCACGAATAACAACATTAAAAGTAACAAATCTTCGTTCACAGAACACATCTTATCTACGGACCATGATTGGCATGTTAACCCGGATTTCGACTTTCTTCATTCAATTAATAAAGGCCCTTTACTTAACGTGTTGGAAATTTTGGAAATAAGTAGACACAAAAACGACCCTGGGCTGGTCAACGATATTACCGACTTCCCTGTAGATTTTGTTAGTACTAAATTTGGTTAACTTTAGGTTGGTATTTATATTGGATACCCTGCAAGGCTTCGCCAATTCCCTTGTTATCAAACCTCAATCTTCGTTCAAATGTTGGCGTTGCTCTTTGCTACTTAATTTTCCGTCATCGCGACGTATAAAGGGTACCGCTCACTAGAGCGAAGCGCAGCGGAACGGATTTACTTTTATAAGGGCCCCATTCACATGCGGATATGTACAGCGGATCTGTACGGCGGACAGATCCGTGTTGAGCTACATACAGACGGATATGGCTGTACACAGATCACGAATAAATCTCAATAGACGAGCAGGCGGCGTTCTGTCGCTATTTCAGTTCTGTAGTACTAGCCCTGGGTTGTGTTCGTTTGAGTGCTGTGGTAATTGGTATGGATCATAAGGAGAAACTGACAATCATTTGAGGATATATAGTTTTATTTGAAGATGCGAAAAAAAAAGAGACTGTGGTCAAAACAGTGGTTCCTGAAACGAAAAAAAGTACCCTCATATGAGTTTACTTAGACAATTAGAAACGAAAGAGTTTCATGATTTGCACATGGACAATGAGACATTTGAAACTTTATTAAAATATGTTCGCCCAGCTATTGAGAGGATTGATACCCACATGAGGCAGTTACCAGTAGAGAGCGATTAATTGCCACGCTACAGTACTTAACAGCTTGAAGGAATTTTGAAGACCTAAAATTCAGTTGTTATAATTATATAATTTCAATTAATAATTAATTAATTAATTATATAATTTTAACATTGAATCCCTATGATGCGTTATGCAAGTCACCACCCTGTATAGGGTCAAGGTTATTTTATTTCAAAGGTTACCTGGTAACTATGTGGGCGGAAGCGGGAGGGACGGAATGTATACGTCATCGAGAATTCAGACATTGACGTTCAACGTTGTTTGAAGTCGCGCGGGTGCTTATTTTTCTTGAGTTATAGTTTATTAAGGAACCTCAGATCCTTTATAGTTTTGTATTGTCGTCCGTCCGTCCGTCCGTCCGTGTGCGCTCTAACTCTTTTTAAAAGTGGCCGATTGAGTTGAAATTTGGTGTACGGGTTCTTTGAACATTAAGGACGGACGCTATTGATTTTCAGGAAGCTGGTTCAATAGGAACAAAAGTTATAGGACTTCGAGTGAATCGGGAACAGGAAAAACTACGGGCTCAATATAATAGAAATCAACATATTTCATTCCCTAGGTCATGTATCGGGTTGGGACTTCCGCTAGATTATTCCCTATGACTCTTAGATGTGTAATACTTTAATATAACTCTTCTCTGTGGTATAGGTCGAAAGTTTTAGAGCAAAATGTAGCCAAAATTACACTTTATACATGAATTTAGAGTTTTAAAAGGTTTCAAACGCATTATCTTGATGCAGCAAGAGTACATCACGTGCACATTTGATAACCGCATGTGTGTGATTCAAAAATGTTAAATTATTGCCATATGGGTTTTGATCAAAATAATTAAAATCGTTATTTATGCACCAAGATCGTCGAGAAAAAGACTAGGGGCATTATCTCAATGCTCAAGACATAAATTTGATGCATTTCTGGCGACCACATGGATTTTGATCAAAACATGTCAAAATCGTTATTTATGCACCAAGATCGTTGGGAAAAAGACTAAGAGCACCATCTCAATGACCAAAACATGAATTTGATCTATTTTTGGCGACCACATGAATTTTGAGCAAAACATGTCAAAATCGTTATTTATGCACCAAGAACGTTGGGAAAAAGACCAAGAGCATTATCTCAATGATCAAAACATGAATTTGATCTATTTTAGGCGACCACATGAATTTTGAGCAAAACATGTCAAAATCGTTATTTATGCACCAAGAACGTTGGGAAAAAGACCAAGAGCATTATCTCAATGATCAAAACATGAATTTGATCTATTGTTGGCGACCACATGGATTTTGATCAAAACAAGATTAAGAGCATTATCTCAATGACCAAGACATGAATTTGATGTATTTTGTAAAATTAAAATAAATTATCGTTAAAAGTTATTGTAATACTGAGGATCCTTCGATATTTCGTTGTATCGGTTTATTTGTTTAAAATTTGTTAAATTTTGAAGTGCATAAGGACATATATTATCTGTACTGTAGATACCTGTTTGGTGCAATATAAAGACATTTAGTTTGTGAATGTTGTGGGTTTTTATAGCCGTGATTGAAAGGTTAGTTCATCAATTATATGCACTTTTGTATGTTATAATTAAGTATTTTTTTAGATGACTGGCGGTAACACTAAAATTCCTCATCCTGGTGTAAATAAAATCTCGGTTTTTATGTTTCCCAAAGACCTTATCGTTCTTAAAGAATGGGTAAGAAAATGTTTCACATCCATAATTATAAAAAGTTTGCTACCAATCCACGTACATTCAATTTGGGGTCAGTAGCATACTTCTGCACGGTCAAAGGGCGCATACTATTTTTAAATAGCAACCACTATTTTCTTGACGTAGTGAATTATTGGTCGATACAAATTGATACAATAAAACTCGTTTTTCAAATAATTGAATTTTAATATTTCTTTAGCTAATCGACTTCAAATCGTATAGACCGATTCATCATGAGACCTTAAGAGTCAGAATATTGTGCTGAATAATACAAATCCTTACATATTAACATTTAACGTGGACAAGTTACACATAAAAATCGGGTTGAGCTTACTTGTGATTCAAATTCGTAAAAAAACACTTTTTTAAAATTGTGCTAAATCCTTAAGTTTTAGAGATATGTAAATGTTATATAGCAAAAAAGTTTCCTCGTCACAAGAGCTTTCAATAAAAAAAAGAAAATTAAAATCGGACTATTAGGAGCAGAAATACAAAAAAATATATTTCGGCTAATGGCGCCATTTTGACGGCCACCAGTTTGGTTTCCTGCACGGATTTTCGAGTGGCTTCCTATCTCAAAAGTTGCCTTTTGGTATTAACTATTACCACAGAAAGTGGCATATTCCAATCAAAAAGTGCAGTTTTTTTTGGCGTACCCAACGTACTATTTGCGATCTTCACGCACTTTGCATCAAGCATGGATTTGTTTAACTTTGACGTTTCCACCCTATTGTTTTTAACCGGGCAAAACCAAGCATTTATCGTGGTTAGATTGGTTGCAACCAGACATAACCAAATTCGATGAACCGCATGTCATAATAGTTATTTGTACAACTAGTTTTGAAAGTGATACTTTTTTTCATTAATTTTCAGTTTGATTAATGAGGGCGAAGCCCGAGTTAATCAAGCAAATTCATGGAAAAAAGACACTTTCAACACGTGTTGTACACGAATTTTTTTGCATAGTGATCCATAATAACCCACAATTGAATAATTTGATTGACATTCGCGATTTACTGTCACTCAAAAGTGGATGCTATTGTTCATAGACAGGACTAAACTCCATGGAAACGCATAGTAAAAATCGTGAAAAAAAGTACCACTTTCCATACGATTTTTCGTTAAAAAAAGTCCGATAATTTCATCACTATGAAAAAAATAAATAAAATTCCATGAAACCGATTTATGGAACGGATCGAGGAACGGATAACCGTAACCGTGGTCGGTTTCTTCGATTTGCGGTACGTATTATAAATTACTTAATTCAATACCAAGTGCAGTTATTCAACAATCTTGAGTCACACAACTCGCCCCCAGATGAGTAGTAAAGAAATGGTAACATAACAGACCTGTAAAGGGAATGAAAGACTGAAAAAATTCAATTATTAATATACAATTTGGTCGATGTCCAAACTGCAGTAACCAGGGCAAAGCTACAACGTGACAGTTATTCCGCACACGCGTGAAGCGTACCCCTTGGACACCTTCCATAATCGAACATACTGTATCTAACTATAATAAATAAAGACATCTAATCTGCAAATGAAAGCGAGTTTGCCTACGAAGGATTTCTATTGAGGGTAGTATGAAACAAACAAAACCAGTGTTACGCATAAAGGCAATTACGCGTTTATCTGCAGCGATAACTGTAACTTGGGAAGCACAGTGGCCAGATAATTATCGGAAGCTGTAATTAGTTATAAATGACAATTC
Source organism: Photinus pyralis (assembly GCF_008802855.1). Taxonomy (NCBI): domain Eukaryota; kingdom Metazoa; phylum Arthropoda; class Insecta; order Coleoptera; family Lampyridae; genus Photinus; species Photinus pyralis. The sequence continues at coordinate 11,726,423 of NW_022170403.1, read as the reverse complement.
AGATCACGTGAATTATCTAGCGCGCAACGTCGGTTCCATTACAACTCCGTTTTCGAGGTATTCACACTTCAAGACCTGACTCCACCGATGGATTCGACGACATGTATCATTTTCCCTTTGTAAATACTCTCTTACCTTTGAAGGAAGCTAAATCGCATGTACGAGGGAGAGAACAGAGTACGAGAGTGACTGCCTCCCTTTCAATCTCCAAAAAAAAGAAAAATTAAGCCCATTCTCCTGGAAGCATTTGCGAAAATTGTACATGTGGGTGTAGAATAAGCACAATTCGACACGAAATGGAATAAAAAGACCAATTTTCGTTCTAAAACTTTCTTTTAGATTTACCTAAGAATATTATTTTCTATTATTTATTTTGATTTATTAGAATTTTGTATTTATCTCTAAACGACATTAATTGCTTCCTGTAATTTACGTAATGCCTAGTCGCATCGTACTGATATCTCTTGTATGATTTATAAGTGTGCTATTAAGTGAATAATTAATTTAGATGGCCCTCCTTATTCAATCGGAAAATAAATTATTTCTTCAGCTTTGACGGAAGTGTGACCAATTTTTTGTTATTTGGTAGGAAATTTTAACGCTTGATGTTCTAGTTTCATATGAGTTTAAAGTCTATAATTAATTTCGTTCGTTCTTAGGCAGAATGATCAATTATTTTTAGATAAGGCTCCGGAATAAGTCTATTTGAATAATTAATGTTAGTAGTTCGTACGATTTAAAAACTCGCGTGTGAAGCGTATCATATAAGCGTACGACAAATTGTACCTGAGAAATATTGTGGGGGGAACGGTGGGAGAAATTCAACCGGCAACTTGTGGCGCGCGTTTGGGTCTTAAGAAGTTCAGGGAGAAACTTGTTGGTTGTCGATGTTCTGTTTATTATTGCCGGCCTTTTGTTTATGTTTATGTAGGTGTCGGTGCCTACAGCCAGTTTTAAAATTTGAATTTTCGCGCTTTATTTGTGCCGTTGTGAACTCTAGTGGTACTCGAGGATTTGAACATTAGGCTGGTACGAACTTTACCAAACTGTTTTGGTACCTTTCTCAAGACTTACGCGGTGAGTTTAATTATGATGATATCTATTATAACCGATAGTAAATAGGTAAATTTTCTTTCTATTATTTCTGCGCCAATAAGATTCAAATCAATTGGAACGTCACGGTGTTAACATTTTTTAAAGAGCTTTGTACACGCTTACTAGTGTATATTTTAAATGCAATAATAGGTAGGTTATTGCCGTTATTGGCATCAAATAAATTTAGAATTTTTTAAGTCTTCAACAAACAATCCCCTTGCACAACGGTATTGCGAATAAGAAATAAGAAACTAGTCATAAGATAAAAAATGGTCTCCCAAAAATGTATAATCGCAATCCGTGATAGGATGAGAAGTTGTTGGGTAGTTTACACTCCTGAGCTAAAGGTGGGGGTTTGCAGAAATTTATAAAAATCGCTCGATCATCGCACTCTCATTTTCAGTCCTCGTGTACGAAGTCCCTTATGCCCTTATCCTTCATTAATACTGTAAGGAGTAAGGACTGAGTATTTTTACTAAGAGAAGTAGCTTTAAATTAGGCGCTAATGGTTGGTCAAAGCTCAATAATTGCCATGTGAGATGTGGCAAATCAGCAGCAGGCATTCGACTTGACTGGTCGTGTTTTGCGTTTATAAGGGTCAAGTATAAACAAATTCCACAACTGCTTATCCGCGCTCATAGCGAAGAATAAGTTACTCTTTGCTCATAGCTAAGGCTAAGAAATTAGGAAACTGACCAGGAGGCCTCACACCCCGAGATATAGCTTCGGATCTCCGGACACTCCGATTGTGGTAAAATGTCTCGTTGTAGATGATATGCTGAAGGGTTCATACCTATTTGAGAAAAGGTTACGCCGCGCGCTCACGTGTTATTAACGAGCTCCTAGCTAATTTTGCCGTGTCTGTTCGTCTGTCCGTCCGTCCGCCCGTTAGCACGATAACTCGTAAATGAATGGACCGATTATCGTTATGATGTCGAGGCTTGCACCAAGGAAGCAATTGTTTCTGCGTTAAAAAAAAAGTTATTGTAAAAAAACCAAAAAACCGTTTTCACATGTTCCATAATTTTACACTTTTGCCGTTTATTAACGATCCTAGAGATCATTTATAATTTTGTATTGTTGTCTGTCGTCTGTCTGTTGGTCTGTCCATCTATCTGTCTGTGTGAACGATGACTTTGTTTAGAAATGTCCGATCGCTTTGACATCTCCGTTAGTTATGAACTGAATTGCACGAAATTCAATATGGGCAAAGCTTTAGCCATAGAATACGCAATGCCAAAGGTTGAGTTGAATCGATTCAAAATTCACAGTGCCCTTTTCGCATCTCGACCATTTATAAACCGAATTGCAAACTTTTTTATTTATAAAAGTATTTGAATGAAATTTGATACATAGGAATAAACGAAAATCTAACGCCAGTTTCAAAACTAGTCTAATGAAAGGTCTCAACGAATGGAATTAATTTCTACGCCCTCGACCTCTTATCGTGATAGGGTATATTCTCTTATACCTCAAGAACGGATTGTCGGAAGAGGGTACTCACAAAGGGCGATTGAGACGTCTGCAAGAAATATATCCATTGGTGATGTCAAAACAAAAGCTATCCGTACTCGCACTCGCAACCGTAACACCCACACAGTCAGCTCCGGAGTATAACTGAAACTGTTTGCAAAAGAAAAACCCACGATAGACTACTAGTTTCTTCCCTGTGAAACACGCTTTCTTTCCTCAGATGAACATTAAAACCATAAGTTTATCTGGCAAAGGCGTCTTATGATTTTCTTTCCGAAATAGATCCTCAAGGTACGAATATACGAGTATACTCAACTGGCTGCGTAGTGTTATATCCTTATATCCAATCCAATTGTATTACACCGTTGCCATCGAGACGGCGGCAACGATTACGCACGTGTGTAACGGGTTTTAAAGTACCACCTTACTTGCACTTCGAGTTACATGAGTTTTAAACATTATATACATAGGTACTTTTTATACGTTAACGTTTGTATCATAATAAACTTTTATTCAGGTAAATATCAAACTACCTACCTGCGTTAGTTTTGGGGGCGTACAAAATAATTATGCAGGTATTCAAGTAACGTAATCTCGATTTCGACACAGTTTGTGATATAGTTAGAGCTTATCCTAAAGTTACTATTCGATAAGTGTAACGAAAAAAAAACAAATTTATTACCTGAAAAGAATTTTTTCACTACACCCAGTAGATTAGTAACATTCCTTCAAGTTTTATTAATATAGTTCGATCTTAATACTAATGTTGGATCCGAAATGCGATTTACATACTTAACACGTTCTGCTTAAAGCTTTTTTCAAGTTACCCAACCAGGTGTATAAATTCAGAGTCGAGTTCAGAGTAACTAATTAGGTAACTAAAAACAAATATGTCGTGATGATGATTGGTTAGTTGTGGAAAAATCTTTTAAAATTTAACGCGATAGTACCTATACATACTACGAATTTCATTGTCGCCTACACTTTTCCCCTTCATTATAGTTCCTGCTGTCCTCAATATGTGCATAGTTTTTAACACGTGCAGAGAACTAGTTAATAGAAAAATAGGCAAAAAATGCGTACCTAACACATAATTGCGAACACGGTACTACCACGTGATTCAATCTCGCAAACTAAACGTAATAACTAATATTTCAACATTCCTAACATTAAGCTTAGAAAAAATGTCCGTGTATGTTAAATAATTTTGCCGGTTAAAGACCACATTGCGTGATAAAATGTTTTGATTGTTTTTGCGAATGAAAATGTATGTATATCACACGGTTAACAAATCACTTTTGCAAGTTTTCTACACAGAAATGACAGTTGATTTGATTGTCCAGTGTAGACCAAATGCCAGCATGGTGTAAGTATTTTTAATGAAGCTTGGTTCTTGCAGTACAGTGTGGTATTCTTTGTTATTTCTTTGTTCAAATAATAATTATTATCTTTCATACTTAAAAAAACGTGTATTTCGTCAAACAAGAAGATAGAACATTTGACTAATTTCGAAATTCCAGTATTAAATTATCCTATTACGCGACGTTCATACTGAGGCGATACCGAGTGATCCAAAAGTATTGCGAACAGTTTGAATTTCCCGCAGAACAAAAATTTTTTAATAATAATAATAATAATAATAATGGATTTATTGTCTAACAGTTTTGAAAAAGCCAATTACAAGACAAATAACAAAGACAGCATAAATCATACGTATACCAAAGAGAAAAATACACAAAAAATAACAATTATTTGACTTTAAAGTTGGTAACACGCCATTTATTTAAAAGAAGTGGCAGATCAATTTAATGGGCAACTAAAAACAATCACAATTAATTAAAGGAAATTAATTTATCAAGCACGTACAAGTTTACAATAATTAAGCACTTCATCACAATGATTGTTGAAAATGTCCACCACCATGTTCAAGACACAGTTGCACTCGACGGGTCATGTTTCAAATGCCTACACGTTCTAACATTGCCGGTGTGATGTTAATTACCTCTTCTATGATCGCATTTTGAGGTTCCTCAAGGGTGTGCAAGCAATTTCAAAAAATGTTATTCTTTAATGTGGGAAACAGAAAAATCTAGTGGGGTAAAATCGAGGGTAAAATCTAGCGAACGGCAAGGGCATACACTTCTGCTGATTAAACGATTGCTGCTGCATCGTCTTGCTGGAAATATCATGAAGTTCATTCAGGAACGTATCCAATATTTCAGTACGGCGTCTTTCTGCAGTAATGGTATCGTTGAAGAAAATTGGACTTATGACAATGTCTCCTAGACTAAGATTAATTGTAGGATAAATCAAGTAAAAGAAGCATTTATCTGCCTTAATTACATCTTGAAGGTTTGAATCAAAAACATTAACTTAAAACTACACCAGACATGCGTGATCTGTAAAAGCATGCACTGCGTTGACGCAGTTAACCGTTTAAGGATTGTCCAGGTCCGTACTTAATATTAACACCGATTTTGTTGTCTCTTCAACAACCAACCCAAATACTAATCTTCAAAGGACGCAATCTGATTTCTTCAAAATTGTGGGGGTTTTCGGTTTGCTGCCCGCACGTGCGGTAGTTTTGACTATAAACATATCCTGATAAATGGACCCACGCTGCGTCACTCATAAAAACTACATTTCAAACTGCGTATTGTTGCTTAAATGATTATTAATCCAGCGACAATAATAGTTGCGTCTACTTTCGTAATCGTGTGCATGTACTTGTTGGATAATCGAAACTTTACAGGAAAACATTTCGAGATCTTTGCGCAAAATTCTGTGGCACGTACCATAAAATAACCAATGTTATCGTTTCTATTAAATACGCCACCAGCCTGATTCGATATTTTGCGAATTGATTTCTTAGCACTCTACTCCATACGTGGTCGTACATCTTCGGTCGCTTCCACACTTCTAATTGACGAACGATCTGTTGGTTTGGCCTTACAAATACACTTCGATATTTGGTGCTTATGACTAATGAAGGTTTTATAACTGAAGTGGTGGTCAGGATATTCTTCGTTAAATTGCTGAAAGTAGGACCTAGTGGAATATGACCATGTACCATCTTCTAAACGTGTTGCGCTACGATAGTACGCCATTAATAGGAACGCGTCATGTTCAGGGGTAAAAGCCATTCTCCGGGGTTATATAATCGTTATCGTTTTATGTACTTTGTAAAATGTTGCACTTGCAGGAGCTTTGAAATGAACTATTTGTTTCAAAATGCGTGGTATAGATACAAGGAAATTATAAAAACGCATTGAAAAAACACTAAAATTTTAAGCGCCAAATTCAATTTGTCTGCAGTCATTTTGGGTCACCCTGTATATCGTATGTGATATGTTTCGCCGATATTTTGCTACGGAGATACAATACAGCGGGCGATATCGCGTGACGGTGAACTTTATTTAACGCCTCCCTTTGAATTTCAAGAATCTGTTCATGCAATGCAGTTTACGAGAGTTTCATATTAAACAAAGTAGAACAGTAGGTACTACTACCAAAGGATGAAAGAAAATCAAGGACAAATATTCCCCGATTATGAAATATGCATGCATGTATGCAATTTTCCGAATATGTTTATATGCACTTCCAGTTGTGTATATTGAGCTTAATATTCCCATTTAATTGCGCAAGTATTTTTCGAAGATACGTAAACAAATTTACAAATATGCACTCGCATAGAAATCTTGTTTCTAGATCATAATTTTGTTTTTTAGAAAAGTGTAAATAATAAGTAGGCATGAGAGGAAAAAGTTTCCCACCAGTCACATTACATTTCACTCAGCGGTCACAGTGATTATGGTCTGACTATACTTACCTTTTCGGTGCAAAAACTTTACTTCTGGGAAATGGCAATAAAGAATACATACAATAAGTCAAAGGATTTTATGATCGTACGCGTACCTAAAGACTTTGTTTTGGTTTAGTTATTTGTTAACTTGTCTGAGGGATTACCGACAATCGCAAGCTTGGGATTTATTTACCTAGATCTCATTTTCAAAATACAACACAAAATTCATCTTCTTAGAACTAGAGGAGTAGGTAACTTGTATTGCAAGTATACTTTTCTAAACAGGTATAACACCAGTGATTTTGCATTTTAAACATCTGAAATAAATGCGCCTGTAATCTCCCTGTGCCTGTCACGTACGTTTCCACGAAAGTGAATGCTCAAATCCGTGTTTTAGAATACCACTTCCATTAGTGTTAGCTAAAATTTCTTTGAGGCCTGTTCACAAATGGTACAGTTAAAAGTATAGGGATAGATCTTTTTTATCGATGACAATCGATCTATCAATAAAGTAAGGATAGGTACCTATACCATTTTATGCAAATAGATTAGGTACATCTATTAAAGAAATAAAACTCATAGAAACAAGATCCATTGGTTTGCAAAGTGTACTGCAATTTAATAAGATACGAAGGATTTTGGGCTTAAAGATTGTTTATAATAGCATACTCTTTGTCTGGCCTTTAGCTTGAGAACGAAGAAACGCTTGGACAAGGGCGTTGCTGAGCAAATTGGGTTAATCCAACTATTTCAGAACTATTATTTACTCACCAGCTTTATTAGAAAAACGTGGAAACACTTCAACTGAATGTCCAACACGTTAATTGATGTATTATATGACAAGGTGAAGAGATAATCACACTAAATTATCTGAATAAAACATTCAAACAACTTTGAGTAGAAAACATCAAAATGCATTAACTTGATGCAGGAAAGGTCAATTTGCGATTTGTTAATTTGCTGTAAATTGAACTAAACCGTTGAGTGTATTTAAAATGAGATTAAATGGAAACAGAAGTATCTAAGTTTTAAGTAAATATGTAAACAAGAACTTATGACCTAATCAAATTATTTTTCAGAAGTGGAAGCACAAGAAACAGTACAATGAGTGTTTTAAAATGTGGGCAGTGCTATATTATACAACGAATCGTTTAAGAAAGCACATGTCAAGGTACAGAGCCTCTGAGAATTTGAAATGTAACGAATGAGTTTACGCAACTAAAGATAAATCAAATTTGAGACATTTGTTCACACACGAGTCTTCTGAGGATATTAAATACGATCAGTGCAATTACGCGACCAATAAAACCGCCCTTTTCAAAGCACATGTGTTGACACTCGAAACTTATGAGGATATTAAGTGCGGTCAGTGCAATTACGCGACCAATAAATAGCACTCATTTCTAAGCAAATTTATTAACACACGATGCCTCAAGTTTGGAAATGTGGCCAGCCAGTGCGATTTTGCAACCAAATATATTATTGTGTTACCAACTCATGATTAGAAAAAAAAATAATTTACAATAAGTATTGTATTAATGTTGACTTTTTCCTCGACTTTTTATATGTAATTCGTTACAAAAAATATTGTACCTAACTCTTTCGGAACAAATTTTCCCGCATGAGCACATGTTAGGTAATAACTATTTCATAAGAAATGGAAACACACAGTTTTAAATTGTGGTCAGTGCTATTATGTAAGTCTAAAAAATCAGTCCAAAAATCTCTATACGTTATACGTTGATGATAACGTAATCATTGTGTCAACAAACAGATCGATCGGTTAGTTATAACCGGGTTCTAAATCATGCCATTGCAGCCATAATACCCAAAGCAGAGTCAATTGAAATGCACGGTATCTGTACCTCGTCTGTCCGTTCGTACGTCTGCCAGTCTATTAGTTGGTGTGCACACGTGCGCCAGCAGATGTAACTTCTAAGTGCTGGAAAGTCGCATACAGTATCGTTGCGAGGTCGTTTGATAGATGCAGTTCCATAGTGATATGGTAAGAAAGAATTATTTCAAATCCTTTTAGAATGAAATCTCAAAACCGGGGTATTTTTGCTCACTCAAATAATAACGAAAACTCAAAAATTGAAACCTTGTGCGAAAACTGTAGTTGATTAAAAGTTATTTGATGACTGATTTCTACCTGAAAATGCATCTAGAACATTTTTTCTTACGTTATTTTCTTTCTTTCTTTCACAGTAGGTACCTACCTACTGAAGGGTAGGTATGGTCTGCTCAAACAAAACAATAGCCACCCTGTATACTACCTACGCATTTAACAGATACATCAATTGGAATGTTTTAAATTCATTCGCTGTTTATCTACCTATTATTTGACTATACACAATATGTTGGTGGAATTTTAAAATAGGCACCGGTACCGTATAGCAGTAATAAGGATTGTGTGCTTTGGTGCATAAATAAAATGAGCAATCGACTACTTTCGGTTTCTATCTAAAGTAGTAAAAAGGTTTATGACTTAAAAATTATTCAATCTAAGCAAATTATGGTCAAAAGCCTACACGTAAATTTGGAAAGCAAAGAAGGTAAAACGAATTAAATGTCGTGACTCATTTCGTTTCCTTAGAATGTGTACAATTGGTTTTTACACCTACATTCGATGCACTCTTTATTTATCGGTTATATAAGGTAGCACCCACCATTTAAGGTACGATGAAAACGAGTACAGCTACCTTATTAACTAGTACCTATACTATAATAAAGCCAAGTAGCGATTCAGATTTCATAAGCGCGATTAGTAGTAGAATTTCGGAAATAATATTTATTTCGCGCCATACGTTTAAAGATGCGCGTGCAAGAAGCTTTATTCCACTGTGGAGCAATATAAAATTGAGTACAATGACCGTGGTCGATGGAATTATTATGCATCTCGCCAAATACAGGGTGGCGCCTTGAAATGGAATGAGACCTCGAACACTGAAATAGATACTAATAAAACTCCAATCACTATCCTCATCATTCCTTAATAAGGTTGTAACCAGTCACCACCCTCCCTAAGGTTTAGAGCGTATAAATGGGCATTTTATCTGTTCTTCCAGATCCACTCCTATAGTAGTGTTTAAATACTTTTTGGAAAATTGAGTCCTCAAATTGTTTAAACAGAACGAAAATTTTGGAAAATGGAGGTTCTGAAAAATACTAGTACTTCACGATGTGTTCAGAATTATGCTGTAGTTGAAAACCTTTGCAGGTCCAAAACAAGTATAAATTATTCACAACTCTTGTGCAGATAAATCGCATTTTATAAAACCGTAATAGCTTAGTAAATAATATACGGGTTATAAGGTCGTAGCATGCTATCGATGTTTACTTGCTTGTTAGACGATTAATGGGGAAAAGCCTCTTTACACATAAACATTTAAAAGCCGCCTGGCATACATCCAAAATCCCCCGATTCTCCATTCTGCATATATTTGCGCTGAAAGCTTCGACTTCACCCATAGATATGTCTCGTCCAGTCGATTCATTTTGCCTTTGAGAGTACTTTCCTCCGACAAACCGTTTTCTAGATATTCGCTTCTAAAGTTTTGACATCACCAGTGGATATATTTCTTCCAGACGTTCCAATCGCCCTTTGTGAGTACCCTCTTCCGACAATCCGTTCTGAAGATATAAGGCAATATATTTCATCACGATAAGAGATCGAGGAGGGCTATGGTTGGTAGAAATTAATTCCTTTCGTTGAGATCAGTTTCACCCCCTCCCGCGGTAGTTGGTACAAAACTGTTCCTATCGTTGAGACCGCGTGGGAAAGTTATAGTTTGTACAA
>NW_022170403.1:11620502-11716154 GCF_008802855.1 Photinus pyralis | reverse complement strand
AGCGGCGCCGGAAGGGTAAGGCGACTAAGGCATCGAACTTAGGCCTCGCGCTTGATAGGCCTCGCACCGGTGTCTGAAATACCATTGAGAAGATGTAATGACATCCATAACTACCAGTAATAATTTAATAAAGTTTCACGACTGCCAGAAAATGTTTTTGTGTACATTGCAATTTGCAAGGTGAATGTTCTTTGCATTCGCTTAACACTTTCTGTTACAGCCACAGCGGAAGTTTGAATGACCCTTAGCATATCATAATTCATTGAATGAAAGAAAATTGCTGAAACGCCAGAAATTGCACCATTTAGTTCCTCTTTTTGTTTTCACACTCCCACTCAGTCGTCAGCTATATCAAGTTTCCTATATAATGTGGTCTTTATTTAAACAAATATTTTAAGCCAATTTATATCATATTCGCATGGGGCGAGATTCAGCTCAAGTTAAACGCGCGTGCTGTAAAGAGATAAAGATATTTTTATACCTTACTACCAGTGTATTATAAATAATGATCTTTGCTACCAGTAGACTAGTACGTACCTACCTACAAAGATTATACATTTGTGATTGTGATTATTTAATTAATATTGTTTTCAATTTTCCATTCGACGGATTTTACTTCATTTATTGACCAATTTCCCTACATTAATGTAAGTAAGTACTTTTAACTTTACCTACTTGTTTGTACCTAATTTGTAATAAGCGCTTAGTAACGTTCTTACTATCCTATTTTTATTACCTAATAGACACCCTCTTACATGGCAACGTGAAGTTGTGATGATATGAATGACTAATACTAATAACTAACAACACTATTATCTATTATATAACTTTTATAATTATAATAATAATGTTTATTTGTGCTCATTGTGCAGCTATGGCTTTACACTAGTCAATAGGTATAGAAAAACGGGCATCTTATGACACATACGCATATCTAACATTATGCATAATTTCAGTTTACATCCACAAATTTACCTTTATGTTATCACATCTGTGTTTACCATATTTTCCCGAGAACTACCCTACCTAGCATAGGCCTCTTCGGCGCATTTTGCCTCAGGCCTCCTAAAGCCTAGCGGCGGCGCTGTGTCCAAGATTAGCTTTGTTTGTCGATTTACAATCTATGTTTTTCTTATTAAGATGCGAGCGGCTTCCGGAATAGGATCGTGCCAATGTTGAACGAAAAGTCTTTTTGTTCAACATTGACACGATACTATCGCGGAAGTCGCTCACATCTTTAGAAAAACATAAGATTGTAGACCGGGATCAAGTGTTCTATGACCGGCAATCTTTCTCTGGCGAGAGGTTTATCTGGATATACCTACGCTTTTAGACTGGTAATGAAACTATTTAGTTAGGCAAGCGGAAAAAAAATTATCACTAAAACGGCCACGAGAAAAACTTGGAAAATATTTGTAAGTTTCTGCAATGGCTGCTAGGGGGCGTAACTGCAATTTGGAATCTAAAAGTGATGTTTCTGTGAATTCCGCTATATTAACCTAACAATAAAATGTCCGGTCTTTGAAGTTGACGATAATCTGAACCTTTTTTGTTTGACAATTTTTCCTGTATCTCTAAAAATGAAGTGGTGGAGGCTATTCAAAGGTTTCCGTAAGAACACCCTGTATCTTCGAAACGACTGAGCCGATTTTAACAAACTCGGGTTAATTGAAAAGAGTTATTCTTCGGCTACAAATATTATAATATTTGAAGTATAATTTGTGGCCCTAAGGTGGATCGATTTAAAAAAGGAAGCTTTTAATGCCGCCGTAAATGCTGGCCATCACGATATAAATATATATATCTCAAGATATTGAGATGCTGTTTTCGCGACTTGTTTAGGCATCATTTAGCTACTTTTTCATGAAAAAAAATCGAACCAATGCATTTAATTTTTTTGAGAAAATTAACCATTTCTGTTGGAATGTCGAAAAAAGCCCTCAAGCCGTGATATGTGAAACCAACAAAACTTCAAATAGTATAATATTTGTAGCTGAAGAATCGCTCTTTTGAACTAACCCGAGTTTGTTTAAATCGGCTCAGCCGTTTCGAAGATACAGGGTGTTCTTTACGGAAACCTTTGGATACCCCCCACCACTTCATTTTTAGAGATACAGGAAAAATTGTCAAACAAAAATTGTTCAGATTATCGTCAACTTCAAAGACCGGATATTTTTTTGTTAGGTTAATATAGCGGAATTCACAGAAACATCACTTCTTTGGATTCCAGTTACGCCCCCTAGCGGTCATTTCAGAAACTTAAAAATATTTTCCAGGTTTTGCTCGTGGCCATTTTAGTAGTAAGTTTTTTTACCGCAAGCCTCTACGATGGATAGATTCTCAGATACAGTACCTCGCATTCTTAGTTGGCCACCCTGTAGCATGAAATAAATTATGGGGTGTTGCATTTAAATTCGGTATCTTTTATTGTAAAGGAATTATGATCCGAGGGGTCTTAGATGCTACACCCTGTCCATACTTACGAGATTGGTTTAGTGGATGAGCAGCAGCGCTGAACTTCGCTTCTACCCCTTTTTAGTATCCCTTTTCTGGGCCTCTACACGTAATTATTTACATACTTATTGTATATAGTAATGTTTGCTACTACAATAAAGACCTTTTTTGGGGTGTAAAAATGAGTTGCTGTCGAGTCACCTTTGGAATTTTTGTTTACAGAGGGAATCGTATTTAACTTGAACTTCCAAAGGTGACTCGACAGCAACTCATTTTTGATAGCCTGTTATAAATTGTTGCACAACTCTTGTGCAGATGCAGCGCATTTTTTTAAATCGAAACAACTTTTGTTTTGACATCATCAATGGATATATTTCTAGGAGACGTCTCAATCGCCCTTTGCGAGTACCTTCTTCCGGCAATCCGTTCTTGAGGTACCTATAAGGGAATATACCCGATCACGATATAAGAGGTAGAGGAGGAGAGCTGTGGTTGGTAGAAATTAATTTCATTCGTTGAGACCTTTTATTAGACTACCATGAAGGATATATACCTAGTTCCACTCCCCCCCCCCCCACCGTCCCGTATTTTGATAAGAGGACAGAAAGAAGGGCAGTAGTTGGTAGAAAACGGTTCGTTTCGTCGAGACCCTTTAAGTAGAATACAATGATAAAATTAATGTTTAACCCCCCCCCCCAAGCCCTGTCGCTCACTGATTCGAAAAAAAGTCGCACGGGAAAATTATAGTTTGTACAAACCAATTTATTTCGATGAGACCTTTCATTAGAATACCATGAAGGGTAGAACATGTATTTACCCCCCCACTCCCATTTTCTAAAGTTTAACTTGGCATCACTAAAGGCATGCGTATGCAAAATCCGAGACCAAATTGGTTGTCGTATGTAAAAGTTATGCACGTTTTACTTTCAAAAACAGCATCTCGGAAAATAATTCGTGGGGGAGGGGGCCCCCTTTTAGACAACGAAATTTGATGGCCGTCTGGCACACCTTCAAAGTATAGGCTACTTACGGCAGAAGTGGGTCCGGACGGACAAAACGCAAACAATAGCACATTTTTTTTAATTCTTAAAAAATACTATCACTAATTTGATATGTGATGATAATCGGCACGAACTTTGTGGATCTACAAAGTTAAATTAGCAAATATGGGGTACTTTTGCTTCGAATTACATTTATCAAATACAAAACTCAAGTACTGGGATTTCCAACAAAATATTAGACCGTTTAAATAATTTAATTTAAAATTGTTTGTAATACTGTAATTACAAAAGAAAGTTAAACTAGTAGATTTGCTTGTTTGTCTTGTTTTCGTAAGTTGACTATCTTAACTAATAACTACTGCTTTCCATTTGAGTGAAAGAGGAGCTCTGAGCTGTACCGTGCAAGATGCCCTGTGTTCCTTTTAAGAAAGTTTCAAGCTCTGACGCGCTCGAAATTGGATTTCCCTTGTCCCTTCATGCACCACCTATTTGCTTGGGGCTTGAAACACTTTTGTGGTTATTTACGTACTGTGAATATCAATTCAAATGTGTGCAAAATGAACAACTTGCAAAACGAGCTGCTCCGAACAAACTGCACCAGAGCTTCACGCACTCAAATCAAAAGCTTTTTATTATCCCAAGTGGCTAAATGAGAGCAGATTTATACACTGCTTTGATTTGAATTTTTAGTTCATCCACAAGAGTAAGTTTTGATAATGAATTCTTGTTATTGGTTTAGAATACTGTAACTTAAATAATTGCAGTTATCCTCTTTACGCTTAATATAGCAATATGTTTGATTTAGAGTCCATTTAACATTCAATTTTTAAATTTATATTTATTTGTAGGAAATAAGTGATGTTGCACGGAGAACATCATGCTTAATAGCGTTTTCCACTGATGGATTAGTATTACGCATTGGCACCCTCCTTATTGTTATCACACACTTTCTCGGAGCAATAAAAAAATTGCACTACTTTGGAGCAGTAGAAAGTATGAAAGGAATAATAGCTTTGTATGTAGACTGTGATAATAGTAATCATGTGCAGTTCTACAGGGGCACATACAACAACCTTCAAGTCGATTTTGACAATGAAACAGTCGTTCTTTTACACAGTTGTCAATACACTACAAGTCATCAATTGCAAAAAATTAAAAACCTTGTGAAAAAAGGTGTTTTGAAGAGAAACTTTTAAGGTTATGTACAGCGCTCAGAACTCTGCTCTCTGAAGCTTTACCACAATTCTACAACATGCGCATTTAGACCGCAATTTTGCAGAGCGACTGAACAAGTGGAAAACGCCCTTAGACTATGAAAGGAAGAGGACTGATAATATCCTATCAAGGGCAATGCTGCGCGATGAAGCCTGGGGCGGCCATATTTTCAGAGCCAAAGTTTGTTTAATTTTTCATTTTCGTGATTATGCGATCCTTAAGACTCGAAGTGTGCGATTAAAAACATTATTGGACAATGGTACATTGTAGTGCAGTGTTAGCCAAAAAACACTCGAAAGTAGATCGTTTCACAGGTAATTAT
The DNA here is from genome assembly GCF_008802855.1 of Photinus pyralis. NCBI lineage: Eukaryota > Metazoa > Arthropoda > Insecta > Coleoptera > Lampyridae > Photinus > Photinus pyralis. Next base: position 11,711,162 of record NW_022170403.1, on the reverse strand, counting down.
AGGTTAGTTTTCGGTGAAATAACAAACAAATGTGGGTTTCACTTTACGATCATTATCACTCTTTCCTTCTCTAAAAAAACGCCAATAGTAAAAAAAGTCAATTTCGGCCGACAGAGGGCAGCAAGTCGAAAACGCTATAAGTAATTTGGTCAATAAAGTAGTAGCTCTGTTACTCAAATCAAATACATTACACTCTTTTGAAAATTACTGATACAGCTAAACTACTCCCACAGCAATGCTTTTTTGTCAACATACACAAGAGAATATCTGAACCAGATCAAATTAAGCTCAGGTTAAGTGAAAATACTGATAAAGCTTGTTCTATTTAATTAGATCAGTTCACTTCAGTAGCAAATAAGTTTAGAACTTCACATAACGTTGGGTTTGGCTCAGAAGATGATAAAGTATGCTTGTAAATGCTTTCAGATAGATTGTATTGAATTTCAATTATTTTCATTAAAAGCAGACAGACAAACAAATCTAACACATACCTACTCTCATCTACAATAATTAAATACATAAAATTATTATAAAAGCAATTTCACTTAATTAGACAAACATAGACGCTTCTCTATGTTTTTAAGCTTAAAAAACACCCACTGGCTCAGTCATAAAATAAAAACATACAAGTAAAAGTGTATGAAATATGAGACAGTCAAATGATCCGATTTACTGTTAATGTATCACAGTAGAATAATAAAAATAAATACTGGTTTGACTGTTCCAGGAGATGCCGGAAAAATCTTAAGTTGCATAATGCACAATACAAAATAAATGAATTGTATACTTAGTAATGGTATACATGAAGTAGTATACTTGCGTATTAAGTATTATTGTTCAATGCCAGCGTTCGGATTCAAGGAGACAACTCCTGATGCATTCCAGGATCGTAACCACAGCTGCTGGCGTCGTAAGCAGAGCTCTGGTCATACGCAGACGCCATCGAATAACCCATTGAATCTTGCGGCGGAGCTGGCGACATCATTGGTGTGGGGGTACCGCTGTAAGGAGAAGCGCCAGCTGCCTTTTTAGCTGCATATAAATTAGCTTCTTCTTGTGCTTTACCTATATTTTTCTTGTACCTGATGCGTTTATTACCAAACCAATTTGAAACTTGACTAACTGTTATGCTGCATTTCCGAGCGAGCTCTTCCTTCGCTTCTTCACTAGGATACGGGTTTGACAAATGGGAATAGAAATATTCGTTCAATATTTCGGACGCCTGTTTACTGAAATTTCTTCTCTTTCTACGGGCATCTAGAAAACGTGAACGTAAAATCATTACAGCTTCACAGGTCGATTGCTTAAGTTGCATTTGTATAGAACTAAATTTTTTATGTATAATTTGAACCATGCGCTCGATTTCCTTCGGAGTTATCGGTCTTGTGCGAGATTGTTCACGTAAGAGATTCATGACGTGGGTCGTAAATTCATTGCAGGCTTGTTCGTATTTTTCCAATTCCTGGTGGTATATCTGGCGAATCTGGCCTAATTTTGCACGATAATCCGAGTGTTCAATTGCATTGTCAGGTTGACCTCCTTGTGAAGCAGCTGATGCCGACGTTGCCGCACCAACCCCGCCACCTTTTTCCGGTCCGGCAACTCCTTCGGCAATTAACATATTGTCGAGACGCATCAGTTGAGGATCGGGCGGTTCCTCTTCTTGAGTATTTCTCAACGAAAGAACAGTTTTTTCCTTAATCTCGCAAAGGACCGAAAACAAAGCCGGTTTCATTCGGTGGCAATTTAATGTGTGCTTTCGAGCTTGTGCTTCATCCAAACTTTGATCAGTTATATTCATAATTTGTTGCAAAATTTCCCCAATGTCCTGTTTACGCGGTTCATTTTCTCCACCGGTTGGGGCATCGCCCTGAGGGTTCATTCCGTACGGTTGTGGAGGCATTAACCCGCCTCCCGCGTGCCCCATCATTCTTCCAGGATCATCCATCACTGAAATGTCACGTTTATTATATGGTTGTTGTTCTCTTTTTTTAACACTAAATAAAATACACAAACCATAAAATGGTTGGTGCTTTTAGCACCCGAAGTACACAAAGCGTTTCAAGTTCAACATTTTCGATACAGGTAATAGTCGCGCAAGCGCAAACTATTGAATAAAGAATATAGATCTTACCGAAGGACGGGACAAGGGAAACGTGGGAATGCTGCCAGTAGCGTACCGTACTTTAGGGTAAAATGTCGTGTGGTGACTGAATCATCAGCTAATTTATTTTCCTAATGTTTTTGCTCTAAATATGATTTGTATACTACGAACAGATTTTTGTTCTGTCTATGAGTAACTAAAACCAAGCACAATTGAATGAATACGGTAAGTACCAGGGGCGTAACGTATAGCGATTCTCACAAAAAGCGTTAAGTGAATCAATGCAAACAGTGATTTTTGTCTTGCATGGCGTTGCAAGACAAGACAAGAAGAACTTTGGCAAGATAAGAAGTTTTGCAACTTTGCAAGAGAAAACAAAAAAACGCGTACTGCAAGACGATTGAGTTAGAAAATTAATGGAGGGAATCAAATGCTTGGCCAGACGAAACTAGGTACCTACAACCTTGCCTACAACATAATAAATGACATGTCTTACCGATGAAAGGAAATGCCTTGTTTCTTCCCTTTATGAGAAATTTTGCATGATACGCAGCTAATCATTCTCAATTCACAAAATTGCGTGTGATAAAAACATTATGCCACAGTTAGTTATTTATATAAACCAGAGCACAAACCGATCTGAAATTATTACTTTGGAATGGCAAATTTAATAAAATTTGAATTTGGTGGATAACTGACAGTGACAGGGCCCGCGTTTTCCTATGTCAAATAATGTCGGTCAAAATGTACATTCACGGGAACCTATCAGAGACATGGAGGGTGGGAGATGGCGTATCAAGGTGCGCGAAGAGGCTAATCAAGCAGCCGCCATTTTTACACACTTTGGAAGCGCGAAATTCAAATTTCAATCAACACATTCTGGGATAAATAAAACTAATGGCTCATAATAACATATTATTTATTGGTGATTGAATAAAATTAATTTAGTGAGCTGTTGCCGCACTAGAGGCCCAGACATTTTTTGTGTATATCTGCGACCTAAACTGAAAATTCGTATTTTTAAATAATTTTTTATTATTAATTTAATAAGCAGGAATTTGTGATTTTCTTCACTGAAGGCGAAGCATGAAAAATGGTGGTCCAATTCTTCAAACAAGTTATACTCATATGTTTTTTGAGCGACAGCAACCATGAAAGTGTCGAAAAAACCAGTTTCCGGGGGTAATGCCCCATCCGTCATAATCATCATTCTCTTTATATAAATTTCTGTTGTGCAGCATATTTTTACAACACTCGAGCTTGGAGTGTGGAGAGCTCCTAAAAATGATCAAATTATATATATCATTTCAAAACATTTTTATGCACGCACCTCTTTTTTTACGTAGTAAGAGCATATAATTGACTCCTGAAAGTTGGTTTGCTTTCACCAGGCATTCTTCCAAACATTCGGGGCATTTTTACAACATATCCACCAATATAAGTTATAATATTGGTGGTAATGTCATTAAGGTCTGCAAAAGGAATGTCGAAGTAATACTCATGATCCTGAATGACCACTTCATCTGTCAAACCATATTTCATAGCCAGTGACACGTCATACATCTCCAATGTTTTCCGTGATTTGCTTTTTGACGGGACATGTAGAATAGTTGTCGTATCCAATACTTTGCAATTACCGCCTCTTGGAGATACTTTCGTGAAAAGAAGAATACGACGGAATGAATACATAAATTGCAAAGCAGTTGGATTATTGTTCCAACCATTACGAGCCCTGCAGCATTCAAGAAATATTATTCACATTTATTATGGAAAAATCAGCATTTATACCTTAAGATACTTTAAGATTTTTGTAAATGGACCAATGCGCTATCCGAAATCATGTTATTCTCTTTTAAGCTCTTAATTATTGCCTGAAGCGAAGTGACTTTCTTGTTCAAATTTTTTATTTGTTTCTTAGCTTTATAAAGCTTTCTGCGGGATTTTAGTTGTTGTTCTCTCAAGTTTCGGAATTTTTCATTCAGTATTCCAGGCGTAATGCTATAATAATTGGAATAAGAAACTTGAATAATCTCAAAGTAATCTAATATAGTAATTTATTTATCAAGGACGAAAAGTGAATTTTCAAAGTACGAACTAGTTGAAATGGCTAGTGAGTACTTTTAAAAACACTTTTCGTTCGCGGTAAATACAAAATTTTATTTCATCCTGTAAAATTAATAAGAAAAATGATATTTCAATTTTGTGCAAATTATTCGTAATAATTAAGTAAGCGGTAACCAATGTCACATTTCCTTAGCGATGAAAAAAAAAGTAATTAAAGTCAACATTAAAATACTAGGACTTTAATAATCAACATTAAAGTACTAGAACTTTAAAGATGTCCTTTTTGTACTATAAATAGTCCAAAAAAATTAATTTTTGAACCCAGGATGAAATAAAACATGTTCTTTTTTCGAGGTTCTTGGGAGAACTCTCCAAAAATTGTGATCAAGGTGTCAATGAGTAATTGAATTCAGAATTTCTGAAAAAAAAAAAAGTTGTAGTCAGTTTCATCAAAATGGCAATAAATCCCTGCTTATTAGGCTATAGAACAAAACCCAGTTGGAAAAATAATCCGCATTTTAAACTCAATATGAAAAAATAATTTCAAAATATTCGGAAGTCCCTCCTCTTCAATTATATTCTAACCACATTTGGAATTCCACAATAATTCCGAAACAATTCGCTATAATGTAGTCCCCCTTTTTTCTTTACTAATAGTTTGGATCTTTTTTCCAAAAAGTTAAGATCCTGAATTAAACGACACCCCGATCATAATTTTCGTAAAGTTTTATAGAAATAATACATGTTAACTAAGCTAAAGCACTTACTTATATGAATGATCTCTTTGAACAATTAAAATTTTACGTCTTCTTTTCCTACTAGCGTTAGAACTGCTACCGGTTGACGATGAGAATCTATTTATTCTACGATAAAATTAAAAATACATCTATTAATAATAAACTTTCGCGCTATTCGACATACTTACTCGGAAATTTGCCCAACTCCAGAAGTCGATGCCCTCGAAGAATCAATTGAAGATTGCAAGGTATTCGAAGACGAAAGGCCTTCTTTCTCTCTTCGTGAAGGTGTTGATGATAAACGTAATGATGGAACAGCGGAGGGAACCAAGTATTTTTTACCATTTTTTATAATAAAACAGTTTCTTTCGAAATGTTTGGAGCAAATTAGTTTATACTTGGTGGATTCCAAGTCTAATAAATTATCTTTGCCCAAAATATGGAGCCATTGTTCGAGCTTGCCGGAGTCTCGAGGTAACCTAAAATCAAATGAAATAAACTAATACAATTACTAACAAGTATTGAAGAATTGGAAAGTTACGTCATTTCTCAATTATTAACTATGTGATTACCAAGTAAACGGTAAGGTTTTGAGTCAAAAAATCCGATTTTAAGCACGTGTTTCTTACCTGTGGAACGTTACACCTTCTGGCTTGAAACGCCGAATATTTTTGCAGCTTTCCACTGTACAAGTCATTTCTAAACACTTTAGAGAGCACCAGCACTCGACACTGTGAACTACGAAAGAATAAAGCCGAAATAAACGAAATTTTCCGGGAATTATTTTGAGGTTAAGTTGCTCTTGAACGTCAAATTTCAAATCACACGGAGAAACTGCTGAGAAACTGACAGAAACAGTGTAAAAATGGCGGCTTCGTCTCCCAAATTATTGGATGCGCACTTGTCGTTCCTCCATCTCCCACCACTCCATGTCTCTGGAACCTATCCACGCGAGTGGCCTCTGGATGTGGCAACTTCCGTCTACAAAAATTCTTACCCCCTCTACCATTATATTCCCTCCATTAGTTTTCTAACTCAATGTGCAAGACACACGTAAAAAGACGGATTTATTTGAACATTAGAAATGCTTATGGTTTCATTGGTTTCGTAGATATCAACCTAACCCTAGGTTTTCTTTTCTAGGTATGTAGATAGAAAGTTACAAGATTCGTTCAAGCACTTAACCCCCAGGTTCTACGCTAACTTCACACTACAAGAACACGGAAATAAAGTCAACTCGACAACAATTAAAAATGGTCACCGGATTGACTATTCCCTCCAAAACTAAACAAGATCCCGCTCAAATTTGAAAAATGTCACGTGATCAAACATCAAAGGGAGGACCCCCAGACATATATATAATAAGAGAAGTATATGGATAAACGAGTGGACACGCCTATCGCCAACGTTAGTGGATGGAAATATACTTCTGTCATTAGTTGGGAACTAGGCGCTAATGCGCTTGCGTGTTATTATGTAGTGTTATTTACCAAGCATTTACTCCAGTTTGACATAACGGATTGAGGTTAAATTGTTTGTTTAGTTTATGAGTTATTGAACTTTTGTTTAATTTTAATAGTAAAGAAGCCTTTCATACTTATATAAATCAGTATACGTAAGTGATACACAATAATTGTAAAGAAATACCTAATGTTTGGCAATTTTAGTGTGTTCATTACTTAGAAATAAAGAAATGCAGGTACTTGTGGGAAAGTGGATTCTTCGGTTTCATGGCACAAGTAAGTTACAATGCAATTATCTGCAATCAATTCATTTATGCCATACTTGTTATTAGATTCCCAAGTGAAAAAAGCAACAAGAATCGGTGACTGCAAGCATGTGAACTATCGGAATTCGATGATGTAAAAACAAGGTTGTGTTCTCGTCATTTTAACCGCTATGACTGCATTGATTTGGATGCACGCAAGCATGATGGGGGCACGAAGTTATATGGGGGTCACTTAACACCTAAAAGATTTCCAACTCGACAATGTTAATTTTATTTTAAAATCAGTAAATGTCTTTAATTTAATTGTGTTTCTTTGAACATTGGTAATGTATCACTTTATATTATAGCTGATGCGAACTTATCCAATTTCAAGTTATATTCAAGATATAATCCCTATAGGTATATTATTTCAATTGCAATTTAAGTTTCTAAATCGTTACAAAGTTTGCCTTCGAAGTTGAAGGGTGTAACCGTAAACAAACTCCGCTGAGGAAGCTCGAAAGTTCTCCGTGAAAATGCTACAGTTTCCAAGCAGAACGATACGGAGTACCTTGAACCAGAACGCACTGGGTGGCACGTGAGCGCTGATTTGAGTTGGCAGTGAAATCATTCAAGTAGGCCATTGACTGCAGGTCCCGAATCCTTGTGTGCCGAAAACAATGTTGAGGGCACAAAAAAGGGAAGATTCAAATTGTCGTCGCTGATCGGTGAAGATGCTAGTAGGGGAATCGAAGCGATATAGTCAACAGGTAAGAAACGCTTCGGCGGCGATTGGTCTTGGGAGGGTGGGCCTCGGCCAGCTAGTATACTTATCTAAAGACATCACAGGATCAGACAATAGTGATAGGAGTCGGCAGGTGGAATGGGGCCAATGTGGTGAATATGAATCTGCATGAAGCGAATAGAAGTCTGGGTGAAGTTTCCGAATGGTGCGTGGTTGTGTTTACATATGGTAATTGCACACAATAATGGTTTAATAACATTTTCACCCTATTTTCGAGTTATAGGTTATGAAATTTGAAATTGGCGCTACTTAAAAGTAGGCGGAGAGAAGTAAATATTTACTTGGGGAGTTTGCGCATAAATACAGAGTTCAGGACTAAGGAATAGGGCAGCTCTCTTTTATGGCCAACAATTTGCACATTGCAATCATAGGCGGTTATCCATATACTTCTCTTATATATATGCCCCCAGAGACCTGCTATAACTAGCCTGCGCTTAACGTATCTAAGGTGTCGTCGACACAGTATGCAACACACAATGCACCGCGGGGCAAAAATCCCTGAGATGATATGCAATATAATGAAATAAGCTGTTATTTTAGATGTTCCGTTTATTAATCATTCTCGTGATTAGCTCGAATTAGTGAACAGATAAATTTATGTTGAGAATAAACCAATAAACTTAGGTTAACTTGTGCCTATCAACATGTACTCTGTCGATAAATTTTTAAATAATATGCTGGTTTTCAACGGATAAAAGTTTAAAGGGCCAATGGATCAGAGCCATTCGAAGAGAAAAATTTACACCAAAATACACATATAAATCAAATTAGGACTAGAGGAAGGCAGTTATATACCAATTTAGTTCAAATAAAATACCAATAAATTCGATTAAAACAGTTAACAGCTATATGTTATCTTTTTTTGCTACTAAAATTTAAAATAAACATGGCTAAAGCAAGCTGCAGAACGTACGTCTGCTCCGCGATGAACAGTTGGTTGCCTATCCTATCTTGACAACAGGCGTTTATAGTAAAAGCTACGTTACGCGCGGTCTAGTTATAACAAGTCTCTCAGTCTCTGGGCTATTTGCGATCCCTGCGACCAAAGCGCCTTCTTGATTCAGAATCGGCATCTAATTCTGCACAAGATACGTATTTTTCAAAATGTATATCTTCGAGTGCAGGTGGCATTATTTTAGAAGCGTCTTTTTGATACTCAGATTCCTGACTATTGAGCGAAATTTCGGGTTGTGACAGCGTGCCAGTTTCATTATTGACTCTAGTTAATAATGTCCACCACTTTGGAGCCTACCTGTGTGCTAGGAAATCATGGTCATATTGGGTGTTGCTGGAATTTTCTTGAAAGGTATTTTGCCAGTGTTTCAGCAATCTCCTGTGGATCAGAAATGTTATTTATGAAGAGACTTATGTTGTTTCCCGGGTTATGTCATATGTGGTTGGTTTTCAGAGTTTTTATTTTGTCCCATATTTCCTTTATTGGTGTGTTTGGATTAATGGAAAATATGAAGTGAATTTTTGCTTTTTAGGATGGTTCTACGTACTTTAGCCTTACTTTGCTTGAACTGGATTAGATTCTCTTCGGTTCTATGTCTTTTATATTGGGTGTAATGTTGTTTATGTGTTTTTATATCTGCTTTACATTTATCATTCCACCATATTACCTACCGACCGAAAGCAAAAGGTCGAATTTGGGTTGGTTTGTTGAACGAATTTATGTGCCGCTTTTGTGATAAATGATGTGAAATCCTTTACAAGTGTATCTATATCATTTATATTTGGTAGGTACAGAATATTTTGTCTCATGTTTGTTTTTTTTTTTTTTTTTTTTGTTTTTTTTTGTATTGAGCTTCGACAGCTATGGTCATTAGCTCTTGTTGCTAATTTAAATGTTATTGTACATGTCTATTACCTTCAAGTACGACATTAGGTTATTTATACGCGACATACTAATAAAATTATCTCGATAATTATCACTAATGTTGTAATTGCTTCTTATAAGTTCTAAACGGCCACATTCAAAAATGAAGTGTACTACCGTTAATTCGTGTCCACATCTGGCACATATAGGAACTGGTTCTCCCTTCAGTAGGTATGTATGCGTTACTGCAGTATGGCCTATTCTCAATCTAATTAATTTTGATATGTCTGTTCTAGTGAGTGCAGGATTATCCCATTTAGCTATGGTAGGTTTGATGCTTTTAAGGTGAGTATTACACATATCCCAATCATCTTGCCATTTGGAAACAGTTACACGATTATATTTATTTTTCAAATCTTTGTGTTTTATTTCAGGTACATCGACCGCATCCTGTTTGGTTGCTTCCAGGGCTACCTTGTCAGCTTCCTCATTACCCTGTATGCCCACATGACTGGGGACCCATAGTAAGGTAATATGCTTTCCTTGATTTTCTAAGTATACGATAGATGAATGACACCATTGTGTTATCGTATCATTGTCACAGTTTACTATCGATTTTATAACGGACAAGGAGTCTGTTACAATGCAGAAGTGTCGATAACCCAGTGACATATCACAGTACTTCAGCGCTTGCCATACGGCATATTGTTCCGCATAGAAGACTGATGATAAATCAGGAAGACGCCAGTTATAGTGCTCACCCTTAACGACAATTGCACATCCTACGCCATCTTCAGTTTTAGAACCATCCGTGTATATGATATTGTGATGCCTCATTCCAGAGATGATATTATTAAAATGTGCAAGTATTAATTTAGGGTTAGTGCCATATTTATCATACTGCAACAGACTAGTGTCAACATTTATTGGAAAATTTCTCCAAGGGGGAATTTCCGGTTTATTGTGGGGTATTATATTACATATTTCCGTTAACAAATCTGGATTAATTTCCTGCGCTCTTACAGATACCTAGTGGACGAGTAGGTAATAGTGGGTCTGTCGGTGTATGCAGTAACATTTTTAAAGAGGATCTTATAATTACGGTGACTATCATGTGATGCTCTGTTACAAACACATTTTGTTTTGGTGATAGAAAAAGTAAATCCTGTTTCCTCAGCATCTTCCAAAACTTGATTAACAATAGGTTGCATTTTTCTTGATATTTGACCAATAGTTTTGCCACTACCAAATATACACAAGTCATCCACATATAGACAACATTTCACGTCTGTGCCTATGTTATTAACTAAGATATTAATTGCTATGTTGAACAAGGTACAGCTTAATGTTGATCCTTGTGGAATTCCATTCTCAAGGACGTAAGCTTGAGACAAGCTCCCATTGATTTTGACACGAAAAGTGCGATTAGACAGAAACGACGAGATGACTTTTGGTAAACTGCCTTTAAAACCCCATTTTTCTAGTTGTAGTAAAATACCATCACGCCATGTCATGTCGAAAGCTTTTTCGATATCAAAGACAGTGTGATGTCGATTTTTGTATCCTTCCTGTAAATAATTTTCCAAATAGACTAACTGATCTATTGTGGAATATCCTCTACGGAATCCTGCTTGTGCCTCTGTTATAAATTGTGGATCTATCAGGTGAATGAGCCTTTGATTTATCATTTCTCTAAGAGCTTTCCCAAACAACAGGTTAAACTTATAGGCCGATAACTCTTACAATCCAGTCTATTTTTGCCTTCCTTTAATATAGGCACTATAATTGCCTCTTTCCACTCTTGCGGATATATCCCTTGTTGCCAACAGTAATTGTAAAAGTTAAGAAGGCGTCGCTTAAAGAGGTTAGTCGTCTGGGTGATCATTTTATTTGTTATTTGGTCGTTACCTGGTGCAGCTGTAAGGGACGTTTTCTTTAAACAAGTATTTAGTTCACTCAAGGTAAACGGTAAGTTATACTCGAGGATTTCTTGCGTTGCAAAATTTGGAAAATGTATTTCTTTGATTTTTCGCGGAACTCGGGTTTGTAGTTGGATGTTCTACTCACCGACGCAAATTGTTCAGCAATCATGTTAATAATAGTATTTTTATCATCCGTTATGGTGTTGTCGGGTAATTTTAGGTAACTTATGGTATTAACCTTTCTCTTATTTATGACCGTTTGGACCTTCCTCCATGTCTCACTAATATTAGTATTGAACCCTATTGATGATACATAATTTTCCCACGACTCTTTCTTGCTTTGTAGTACTACTCTCCTTGCTAATAAGGCTCGAGCTCGCTTAAACGCTACCATGTTGTCCATAGTAGGCGTTTTTTTAAATTTGTTAAGTAGTTTCTTTTTATGTTTAATTGCTTCCTGTACACGGCTATTCCACCATGGCACAGACTTTTTTAGTTACCGTTCTTTTGTTTTAGGTATCGCAACATCGGCAGCGTCAAGGATCCATTGAGTTAAGCGTTCCAATGTGATTTGCCCCGTATGTCGCATAACAGATTCATCTAATACTCGTTGGTAAGTTTTCCAATCAGCTAAGTTATAGAGGTATCTCGGTGGTAATATAACCGGAGTTTTTACAATATTAGTCTCAATTATAATGGGGAAGTGATCACTACCGTACAGTTCCTCTGATACCTTCCACTCCACCACCAATCCAAGTTGTGGGGTGGCAATGGTCAAGTCTATAGCGGAGAAATTACCCATCCGTGCCACAAGATGTGTTGGCGAACCATCATTTAATATCAGTAGGTCCTCGTCATTGACAATGGTGACTATCTCTTCTCCTTTTATGTCTCGATGAGTAGATCCCCACAAAGTGTGATGACTATTGAAATCTCCCAGTAACAAAAACGGTATAGGAAGTTGGGCGATCACTACCTCAAGATCTCTTTTCTCCCATTGTTAGTCAGGGAGATACAGGGAACATACGGTTAAATTCAATGGGGTTTTAATTTGAATCGCAATCGCTTGTAAGTGTGTTGTTAGATTAATTTCCCTCGATATTAAGGTTTCTTTTAGAAGTATAGCGACTCCTCCATGTGCCCTTTGGCCACCGGCAAGATCCCTTCTTAGGAGTTTATAGCCTCTCAATGAATAGGGTTTCAGTGGCTTAAGGTGAGTTTCCTGTATCGCTACACAAAGTGGATCATTATCAACAAGTAGGCGCTTAAGGCGCCTCTGAAGTAAATTTGTTGTGCTAAACGGAGTGTGTAAAGTTGCCTAACCTCTTCAAAAGAGCATGTTACAAGTAGAAAGAGATGATTGAATTTGTCCCATTCTATTTGGTGTCTCTTTATTTATAACCTTTCAATGGATTTAATTATAAATGCAAGGAGCCTAATAACACTTGCCTAATGAGCTTTTCTATTGATATTAATAAATTCATCTTGTTTATTTATTGCATGGTAATTAAAATACTATTAGTTTACGTATTTTCTGTTTAGTGTTTATTCAAAGGATTTTGAGTTTTTCAAGTATGGATATTTTTCTCTAAAGCAATATTTTGCATATGGTGCACTATTATTACCGGCGATTGTAAATTAGGCCGATGGTTAGGTACCTCATTATTATAAAGTATATGAAAATTTGGTCGGTGTCCAATTTAGATTGAGACACCACAAACCGAAGCAATCTAGTTACGTTTGTTGATATACAGGAGGAAAGCGAAAGTTTTAGGTTTTGTGATGTTATCATATCTTGCTACCCATGCAAAATAGAAGAAAGGTAATAATAACTGTCAGTTTTAGATATTTTTACGTAGAATCTAGTGGACTAGTAAAAAAAAGTTTTGGACCACTCTGAGATTTGATCCGAAGTTGGTAAACACCGTATGTTTCATAAAATCAGTTGTTTGCTTTCTTTGTCCTAATTACACTGATGTATCACAACCTATATAAATTTTTCAATTTTACCCATGAAAATGATTAAAAACGTAAGTTTTTATTGTTTGAAATACAAATAGCAGATTAAGTAGAGATTATGGTTTTTTTATTATATCCATGGTAACTAAGGCAAACTATACCAGTCAATAATGCTGATACATAATTGTAATCAGGATAAAGAATGAAAAAAAAATTATGTTATAGATATAGGGCGTTCCAATACCTATTTTGGGTCAAATCTCAGAAACGGTGGTCCAAAAATTTGATTAAGCCACAGGATTCTACGCAAAAAGATCTAAAATTTATATTACATGGGTAGTAACATATGATCACATGTCAAAAAATCAAACTTTTCGTTTCCACGCTGTTATCTCAGAGATAAACGTATTTAAAAAATAGAACACAGTAAATATGGTCGATAGATAATTATGATTGCGTAATGGGGTATCCGTTACTATTGAATGTCGGCCGCAGGAACGCGAGAGTAAACATACTGTCCCGCATAACGTATTAGGTTTTTATTTTGCAATGTCAGAATAATAACATTCTAACTTACTATTCACATAATTTAATTGTAATATCCAAAAATGCAAAATAAAATGTAGTATAGTAATTAGTATTACAGTAGTCCCGTGAGAATTTCGAACACTTTTTCACGCGCTCGTACCCCATTCCCAGAAAAATTCCGTTTTTCCCGTTTGGTTGAGAATTTGGGAAGCATTTTAATATATGTGAAACCTTAGGAAGCATACGTTCAACCATTTTCCAAAGTTTCATCGCAATCGGATGAACAGTTTAGGCAGGCATAAGAAACATACAAACATTTATAAGGAAGAAGAGTTTTCAACCTTACATAATGACCCTAATTAAATTGGAACCAGGTGACACATGGTGTTTGAAAAAAACCCATAGCTATTACTATCAAGTACAAGGGCAACTGCACATAACAAATAGAAACATTTGTTACTTCATAGTATACACCAGAGGACATGTGGAACAAATCGAAAGGTAATAAATAATTCGCATTTTTTCTGTGAAAAGATATGTTAATTTGTTTTTGTAGAGATGACGTTTTTTGGACTACCAAAATGGCGGAGAAGTTGTCTGACTTTTATTACAACTCGCTAATCCCGGAATTGGTAGATCCACGAAGAAGTAGAGGACAAGACCTGAGAACAATTTACATGAGTTGAGGGGGAGGTGCAACACTATGCATTAATTATTTAATAAAGTATTTTTTCTTATTGTAAATATTTGTATATTTTATATAAAAGTACAACATTTCTTTGTCTATTTTTTAAAATCATCTTTTCCTGATACTTATGAGTCCCTTCACTGTTGTTGTGAGACGTATCCCTAATGTTTTATATTCAATAAAGATTTATCGCAATAAATTCGTTGCTGGGTATTTACTATGATCATTATTGACCAAATTACCTATTTGTTATTTACGTGCCTAAAATGAATTTAATTTTCATAGAAAGTCTAAAAAGTGTTAAAGCGGAACCGCTATTGATAAAAGGAACTGCGAAAGTGATTAAATCACCCAAATCTTTTTTCAAAGTTGGACCTTTTCTATAAAAGATGAAAAAATAGCTATCCGTACGAATAGTGGACTTTGTTAGCAGATTATACTGCGTTCCATTCGGTCAAAATTACGTTTCGGTCATTTTGCCGTACATATGTGCCGTGCGAACGAGGGGTCAGTAGGATTAAAAAACAGCGGAAAAAATAAAAAGTTATAGATACCCGCACTGAAAGTATAAGCCACGAGAAACTCGACAAGATGGTAAAAAGGTGTATATTTAAAGGAATTTCCCCTTTATTTGTGTCATAATGCATATTTAATCATCTAATTACCATATAATTAGCGAGGTACAAAAGCAACAGTCAATTTCGCCGGAAGGTATGAGGTGCAATCTAAGCTGCCTAACTTCGATTTAAATCACTGAAAAATTCGTGACGTCACACAAATCTTTTTACCAATTTGGCGCTTTTCTATAAAAGATGAAAAAAATTGCTATCCGTAGGATTAAAGTGCTTTATTAGCAGATTATAAATCGCCAAAAACCATGTTCATCGCGAAAATAGAACTCCAGTTATCCTTTAAATTCGTTTTATCAACGACTCTAATTATTTCAAAAAATATGATAAATATCGAAAATAAAAATCCGTAGGATTAATCTGTACTATATTTCCTACAATATCCAACATCGACCTAATTTCCAAAGCAACTGTAAAACCGTATACTTTATAAACTATTTTGTCCTTTTATAGGTCATTTCAGATTCAGTTCATAGGCGCCTTAAGATCGGCATAATGATGAATCAAACCATTACAATTCCATTGTAAGATTTTTTCATTTCTGGGCTCCATTTGTATATTATATGGATATAAAACGGTCAAAGATGGGACAAGAAGACAATAACATAGATTTGTAAATATATAATCTTAAATACATATACAGACAAAATAACAAAATATAAATATACAGGGTCATTCTTGACGAGCGTCAGTTAGAAAGATATGGAAAACCTTTGAAAATTAAGCTGAACTGATAAGTCCCTTAGAGGTTTTGGCACATGATGATTTGAACTAAAATATTTTCAAAATGGCGCCACTTCCGGAAATACCGGAAGTAGCCATCAACTTTGTTATTTTAAATAGGGACCCCCTATTTTTTCTACATTTTCGGATTCTACGTCGAATTTGGAGTACAACGATACCCCATAGTTAACTCTTTGCTCCAAGGGCTTCGCCGATATTCAAGTTTTTGTGTCAAAAATTGAATTCGCAGGGGTAACTTTAAAAATTTATTATTCGAAAACGGTGAGAGATATTGCAAAACAGTTTTCAATGCTTTATTATGGAAAGATCAATTTTTTTATGGTATGCGTAACCGTCTAAAAAAGTGAGACTACGTCACTTTTTCAAAGCTTTCAACTTTTAAACTTTTAAACATCCGTAACTCCATTTTTTCAAATGGCAACCCCCATTTTGTTCTTCACCCTTGTTTTCCTTTTTCCCAGACCTTTAATTTGATGCAAAATTTCAAAAGCTGCTTCAAACGGTTTTCGAGATATTCCATGTTTTAGTTACTTCTTGTGGAAAGTTGATAAAAAAATTAAATCGCTTGATGTTATTCTTTTGTTTTTATTATGATAATGTTTAAACGTCAAATTTTTGTTGCTTGAACTTATACTTCTCGTCAATAATGGCTCGTTTGGGTTACACTAATGAAGATTTTTTGAATTTAATACCTATTAATACACGGTGAATGTAATCGAATAGCTGCCAGGAAAAGCAGCGAAAATTTGACGTTTAAACATTACCATAATAAAAACAAAAGAATAACATCAAGCAATTTAATTTTTTTATCAACTTTCCACAAGAAGTAACTAAAACATGGAATATCTCGGAAACCGTTTGAAGCAGCTTTTGAAATTTTGCATCAAATTAAAGGTCTGGGAAAAAGGAAAACAAGGGTGAAGAACAAAATGGGAGTTATCGTCATTTCAATATCGGCATCAATACCATTCCAAAAACAGTAACTACGTGCCATAGCCTTCATCTTCGTCATTCCCAAATGAGCATCGTGTAATTCGTTCAAAACTGTTTGTTGCAGTGATTTTGGGATGACAACGCGCATACCATAGAAAATGCATCCATCGTGCATGTTATACTTCGTTTGTGTTTCGTTCGGGTTCGATGAACTACTCTCCAGTTCGTGGCAAACTTTACGCAATACTTCATCTTTAATAGTTTCTCGTCGAATTTGTTCTCGTGTTACTGGCATGTACTCTATCTGCTTCGTTTAAAATATGCTTGTTTCGTCTTCAGCAATCTTTGTTGGTTCTGGGAAACGTGAAAAATAATCTGCATTTAAATTTTCGTGCGTGCTCCGATACTCTATTGTATAATTGAATCCTGACAAGTATATTGCGTAATTCAGCATTCGCATTGCTGAAAGCGTTGGTAGTGCCTTGTCGGGGTTAAAGATCGTCACTAGCGGCTTATGGTCCGTGCGCAATACAAATTTCCGGCCGTAGCAATATTGGAAAAATTTGTTAATGCCCCAAAAAATTGCGGTTGCTTCCTTATCTATTTGGCTATAATTTTGTTCGCTTTTCGACAATGTTCGGGATGCAAAGGCGATTGGTCTTTCCATCCCATTGGACATCTTATGTGATAACACGGCACCGAGACCAACAGATGATGCATCAGTTTCCACGATCAATGGCAACTTCGGGTCATAGTGCATCAAAACCCGGTCGCTGGTCAATTCTTTTTTTATCATATCAAACGCCTTTTCGCATTTATCTGACCAGATAAATTTAACCTCCTTTCCCAGGAGACTGTTCAACGGTTTTATCTTTGTAGTCAGATCGGGTATAAAACGGTGATAATAATTTATCAAGCCCAAAAATGTACGCAGTTCCTCGACGTTTGTAGGTGTTGTAGCATTTCGTATCGCAGTGGTCTTATCATCCAGAGGATGCAGGCCCCTCGAATCAATTCGATGGCCCAAATACTTCACGTTCGACTTGAAGAATTGGCACTTTTCCTTCTTCAAGTGCAAATCGTTGTTTCGCAGTTTCTTCAGTACGTTTCTTAATCTTTGCATAGTTTCTTCGATCGTTGATTCTTGCACGATTATATCATCAAAGAAACAGGCTACCCCATCCAATTCGTGCAGTAGTTGATCCATAAAGCGCTGCCAAATATTGGGTGCAGTCTTTACTCCGAACATTAATCTATTGACCTTGTAAACCCCTTTTTCAGTACTTATGGCTTGCAACATTGCGCTATGTTCGTCAACAGGCATGTGTAGATACGCGCGACTGACATCATGTGTACAGAAAAATCTTCCCCCGCTCATTTTCGCAAAAATATCTTCGATCCTGGGAATGGGGTACTTGTCATCCTTCAAAAATCGATTCAATGTCACCTTGTAATCCGCACACAAACGAATGGAGTCGTCAGATTTTACAATCGGAACCACGGGTGTTCCCCATTGACTGTGAACAACCTTTTCAATCACGCCCATCGCCTCTAGTCGATCAATTTCAGCGTTCACACGATCTTTCAAGGCATACGGTACTGGTCGAGCTCTCCAAAATTTTGGTGCGGTGTTCTCTAGCATTTGTAAATTGCTCTCCATCGCTGGAATTCGACCTAATTTATCATCGAAAACATCGCCGAATTCCTTCAAAAACGACTTCAACAATTCATCGGAATTTGCTTGCGTGACCGTGACCTCGTGAATTTCTAAGTCATTCAGCGGACGTTTATGAAGATCCAGGATCCTAATCCACTGTCGGCCGCAAATAGAGTCAACATCATCTCCCACAATAAATAAGCGCCCAATGGTTACTTTGTTTCCAAAACTGATCGTAATATTACATGTGCCCAGTGGCTCAATTATCTCACCAGAGTAAGTCCTCAATCGAGAAGATGTGTCGGAAATCGAGAGCCCAGGACACACCTTCAAAAAATTTCGGTAAGACATCGTCGAAACTGCTGCCCCCGTATCCAGTTCAAATTCACAATTGTTCTCTTCCACCTGGATGTTCACCATAAACTTGCCACTCCCTCCGCTTTTTACGCCGTGCATGTGAAAAATATTTCCAATCGTATACATTTCAAATTGATCGTCTTCAACGATGTCATCATTATCTTCGGATTGCGTTACTTGTCGAACTGTTTTAATGTTTCCCCCCTGCATACAAACGGTGGCAATGTGGCATACCTTCTTACACTTCGCACAAATTTTGTCTTTCATGGAACATCTAAAAGCACGGTGTCCTTCGTGGCCGCATCTGTAACATTTTCCCGTGAAGTCAAATCTTGTAGTTTCTGTCGACGATGTCGGGTTAACTTTTTGTCGGCCTCCGTACGCTTTCCATTTTCGTTGCTCCTTCACTGCATTAACAGGCTCACTATGGGTTTGCTGGCTTCTCTGGATTTCTCTGCTTTCAATTTTTGATGTGTTAATCGCTGTCGCCTCCCGTACAATTTCGTCGAACTTTGTGTCCTCTTTTAGACGCAACAACTCCTGCCGAATATCGTCGTCACGTAATCCACGAATAAATTGTGTCCGCAAATGTGTCTCGATGGTCGATTTTCCACAATCGGTACCTACATGTAAAAGAGCAATTGATGGAGAGGCGTTTCAATTCTTCAATAAACTTCATGATAGACTCTCATTCTGTATTCGCACTGCGAAGCGATGTTGCTGTGCAAATACGTTCGGCTTCGGGCTCAAATGTGTCCTCAACAAGTTAATTAATACGTCGTAGGTTTTTGCCTTTGGCTTTTCCGGAACTGTCAAATTTGTGAGCGTTTGGAATACTGACGGCGGAATAAGTTCAAGCAGCATTCCCACCTTTTCCTTATCCTCTGCGATTTCTTTTCTTTCTAAATAGTTTTCTAATCGATCGATAAAGTTTTCCATCGTTTCGTTTGTCTCATCGTAGGAGTGAAAATGTACCTTCCGTTTTGGAATTGCATTTCCTGTTCCCGTGGAATTTCGTTGCGTTTCATGTAAATCTTGTAAAACATTACAAATTCGGTCCAAAACGTTCTCGAGTTTTGATCCCATCCTCGTCGCCATTTTTATATATTCACGTTTAATGAAATAAGTTGCAAGTTGTTACTTTTTCGTTCTATTCAATTCGTAATAAAAAAATTACATCTCGAAAAATTAGAGCGATGCCAACTATATATTATACGTATCATTAATTCAGAGACATAACACGAACACCCCCAGCCCACTTAATACATTTATTCGTGTATAACGTCAATATGATGTCATTGTATTTCCTATTTTTAAATTATACTGCAGGTATAATAAAAAATACTATAAGATACACGTGTATAATAGGTCTTTAAAGTACTTGCAACGTTAAAGGCACGACGCGAAGCCCTTCAACTCGTTGCGCGTGCTTTAAAGACTTGTTTATAGGTACACTTGTATCTTAAACTTAATATACTATTTCAAACAGCAGTAACTAGCGTAACGTTGTGTTATATATGGATTTCAGTAATTCTCCAAGATCAGTTCGCCGTCTTACATTTGTGACAGTATACCTACTTACTTAACCATAGCATAAGAGTAAATAATATATTATTTACTCTATGACCATAGGTACCTGTGACCATACGTTGCTTGCATTTGAAATATTAAAATTCTGGATATCGGATATCCATTTTTGTCTTTCAGTTCTAGGAAAGTTTGTACATCAAATCTCCGTGCATTAAGATTACAAATAAGATACCCTGCAACAACTGGGTAAAAAACCACCGTCTTTTCCATGATAATATAAAAACCTTTATTTATACAGTTGTACAGTTCTTTATACATTTAATATCACATTTATGATTATCCTTGTCAAGAAAGATTAGACCTGCATCTTTGTTAAGAAAGCGTAAAATAAATATCTAAAACATGTTTTAAAAGTAACAGGGGGTTATGCAGGGATAATCTTTTGTGGCAATGATTTTATATAAGAAGTCTGATTTTTGTACTTTTATTTATCTTATATGCTAATAGGTAGAATAAAGTAATTTAGTGGGTTTACTTCTCATGAAAATTTGAGATAATGGCTTTATAAGTGTTACCTCTTCTATTATATACAAATCAGATGTTCCCATTTAAGTACCTACCTGTCCAAAATTATAATTATTGGCGAGATTTCAACCAGCCATGATTAATGCAACTCTGATGCTTCTTATTTCTTTAACGTTAGGTATTTGACCTCAAAATTGTATAGATGACATTTAGCTAAATCCTTACTTAAACCATTGAATCATTTATTCAATGGTTGAACGCAGTTCAATCATCAATGAGAAATCAGTCTAACATATGTGGGTATAGTTTGCCATAAAAGAAGTTAATATCACAATTCTTAAATTAAAATAGTGTACCAGTAATGCTAACGGCGTTTTTTTACAATATCTATCAATAGGTAGGCTAGCTCTTTGATTCTTCCAGTGCAACAGATGAGAGCGCGGCAAATTCTTGAAGCTCATCTGCTTGATTGTTCAAATCTATTGTTTCTTCAAAAGGAATTAGTCTTTTCAAGCACCAATAAAGCCATATCATCAAGATGACCATCATTACTGTGGTCATACTAAACGTCCAAATAGTTCCAAATTCCGTATAAATATAAGTGACAAAAACTGGTCCAAGAACTCTAGATAAACATCCAGAGCCAGTCATTAAACCCATCCAAACTCCCTGAACGGTAAAATCAAAAAATATTCTTAATCACGAAAAATACATACCTGTGGCCGTGGTCCCAACACTTTGGAAAAAATTGATTGAATTAATGTCACTCCGACAGGATATCCTAGTGCGGTTAAAACGTATCCCAGTAAAAATTGAGCTATTGTCAATACTGGTGTGTAGGAACACCATTCTTGACTAGAGGGACATCCCAACATCTCTGTTGCATTGTAGCATGTCTGATTAATATTAGTAAATTCCAAATTGTCTTCGTATAAACTTTCGTTGTAAGTAGAAATATTGCCAACATCTGTGGGATTATATACCACACATGAAGCGTTACCTAGTATGATCGAATCATTATACATTTGTGGAGTCGTACTTCCCCATGGAATATATAGAACTCGTCCTAACGCCATAAACAGAACGCCTACCCATAACATAACTCTCGCTTCCGTAAATTGTTTGCAAAGTGGATCGATGGCAATAAATGAAGCGCATGCAATTACAGCCCCAACCGACATCAAAATTCCCATATAATACAATGCGTCAGCTTTTGACCACGCGAATTGATCCATAGTTAGAGGAGTTGCTAGCCTAGAAACAAAAGAATTAACAAAACATCCCTGAAAGCTGCTCACTTACGTTTCCAATAGCATGAAGTTAAATCCGAGTCCAAAAAACGCGACCAAAAGCGTCCAAGCCGCTAAATAATCCACTTTATGTCCCTTCCATATTGACTTTTCATCATTCTTTCCATGTTTATGCATGGCTTCACGTATGGCAATCTTATGTTCTTTAAAAATGAATGGAAGAAAACAGACAAAGTTAAAAATGGATAAAAATACACTAATCCATCCCGCCGCCGTATACATGTTTAACTTTAATTTTCCAGGTATAAGCCACACTCCTTTATCCCCTAAAGGGACCACGGCAGACTGAATTGCAGGTCCAATTACAAATCCGAGTACTTGGGCCAATGAAATCATTGATACTGCTTGGGTCCTTTCTGACAGTCGAGTAGCTGCTGATAAATAAGATCGGCAGGCCGCGATATTTGCTGAAAATTAGAAAATACTTTTTAGTAAATAATGTAATCGATATAGGGCACCTAATATAAATAAGGGTATGAAAGTGCAAAGAGCAAAGGGCATTTTCAATTCTCTAGTAAACTAATGTAATGGATGAGTTTGAGAAGTTAAACAAAGTGTAGTCTCTTTATAACCCCTCTACTTCCAACTAAACTGTCATTTGATGTTTCATATCTGTAAGCATATGACCACAGCAGTAAGTAAGCTGTGATATGACTATAAAACCATTGAATAACGAATAACGCAGACTCAACCTAAAAGTCGTGCTGGACAGACACCCCAGGCTGAACACACGGGGCGCATAGCTAAACGTGATCGCCACCGCGCAACAGTCGGACTTGTTATTTTATTTCCTAATGAGTGCAGAGAGATGGGTTTTCTATAATCAACCTCTCCACACACTTATGTAGCATTCTTTGGAATGAAAAACAATTTCATTGGTCATATTGGTTTGTAGGCTCTGTTTGTAGTCTTGCACTTTAACTGTGTCCTCTGTAATTTCTAATAAATAACAATTCATCTATTCATTTACACAGAATAGGTACTTGTTTCTGTGGTTGCTCCGCAAGATTACAAATCAAAGTGATCCGATCTTAGACCATGTAGTACATGGACTGCTATTCGCCCTATGCTTTCAATACAAAATGGATGGTCACGGATAGAGGGCACTGTAGTCGTGGGTATGTGAATCTCAGGGTAAACTAAAGTCGTGTAAACACCACTAGGATCGCTTAAAGGGCAGCTTTATAGTAACCGCGTAGTACGGGAAGCTTTAAATACTCTTCAATATTTGCTATACGTCCACAAATAAGAATAAGTTTGCTTTTTTTGGGATATCTAGGCGATTGATTAATTGACCTTTGTTAATTTATAGGTTGACAGTCTCAAATCGTGTCTCATCGGACAACTTCGGGCAGACTCGTTTACCCTGAAACTCAAATACCCAGGCGATGTCCTTGACCATATTTTAATTACAATTAGCAGTCCATGTACTACATGGTCTAAGGATCCGATATTTCTAAACAACTTTTTTTAATAACAGTTTGCTATTATGACATCAACATAATAGTACATTGGGTACGTTCCACTTAACGCCCGCAACGACCACGACGCCCGGCTGCCGTTCCACATAACGACCACAGTCGTTATGGTCGCAATCGCGACGTCAGATATGACGTCATTACTAGCGACCGCAACGAGCCCACGGCGCTCGCCTATCGTACCTGGGTCAGCGTGGGCGTTCTAATTTTATAACCTTACATTCTTGACAGGAGACATTTCTAGAGACATTTAACTGTCAGACACTAATTGTTTGAACACGCATGCGTTACAAATTTTTCGTTTTCGCTATGGAGAAAATATAATTACGTGTTTCAGTACGTAACCTTGTGGTGGACATCACTATGGATGTTCTACATGCACAAACGGGTAAGTATATATGCTGATTCGTGAATGTTAAAGTTATTTGTTAAGGAAAATTCTGCTCTAACACAATTTTCTTTATTGCAGATCTTAGATTTGCCACTAGTTTCAAAGCTGCATTCCCAGAAGAAATTCTGGGGAGAAGTGTTCATTATCATCGTATTAAGTATGGCCGCAACATTTATGATAGAAATTCAAAAGTCGTCTTCAATATTTTATTAACAAGAAGCCATATCTTGTGTAAAGCGAAGAAGTATGTGTCAATAATTGGTACTGAAAAATAAAAAAAATTTTACTAACTTAATGTGACTTTTGAATTCATAATCCACCCCACTTTCTATCCTTTACGCATTACGATCTCCTCAACGGCGTCCATGTTGGAAAACTGTTCACTCACGCGTGACGTCACACCGTACCCAAAAGCGTTCCACTTAAGGGTTCGCCCACAACGCCTCTAAGCTAGTGGAACGACAAAACCGCGGTCGCGGTCGTGATCGTTGTGGGCGTTAAGTGGAACGTACCCATTATATACCAAGGTAGAGAAGTCTAGTATGATTATCTGAGCACCAAGATGACATCCCGAGGCGCTTGCGCCGAAGGCCGTGGAGTGTATACGGTGCGTAGGCAATAACAGACTTCTCTATCGTGGTATATATATTATTTTTTTCACTACTAGTAGGTACCTACTTGAAGTAGTTGAAGTCCATTAAATTAACATATATATATAGTTAAGAAAGTGAACGGTTGGACAGAATTTTTTGTTTATTAATTTCACACGTCAATCAAGTGCGTGGAACACGAAATTAAGTTCGTGACGTGGAAGCATAGATTTGTTTTTTTAATCTATGGTGGAAGTAAAAGTCAAGCAGGCTGTATTTTGTTGAGATATTTTCAAAGAGTAATTTCGT
This sequence comes from Photinus pyralis, assembly GCF_008802855.1. Lineage (NCBI taxonomy): Eukaryota > Metazoa > Arthropoda > Insecta > Coleoptera > Lampyridae > Photinus > Photinus pyralis. The sequence goes on along the minus strand of NW_022170403.1, from coordinate 11,686,375 downwards.
TCGAATTTTTTCAAAATGTGATAATTTTAGGTATGTAATTACTCTGGAAATGGCGGATGGTGGCAATTGTTCATTTTAGAGCATTTGTCTAAACGTTTATATTGAGCGAAATTTGGGGTTGTGATTTCTAAAAGTGAGAGCGTGACAGTTCTCATTATTGACTACTACTAAGTTAATAATTAAAAAATTATTAACCACTTTAAAAAACTGCCGAGAAAGCCTATTTTACAAGTGGAAAAAAGGTTCATAATCATGTCATCAGACGCTAGTAGTGAAAAAAATTATCTTTTTCTACAACTGTCAAAAAAACCTGTCATTTTCTGACGAATTTCGAAACACGAAGTACTAGATTTTTAAACGCTTAATTAATAAGTAAGGTTGCTATTGACAACGTGCGCGAAACCGTCAACAATGAAAAAAAGCATTTCGCACACATGACTAAGTTGCACTTAAAACAGCAAATTTAATTAACAATCGGTTGAGTTGTATAGAAAAAATATTGTATATAACGCTAGCGCGAAGTTATATCGCGCATTTGACTGATATTTTGACTCGGAGCTTCGCCTCGTCAAAATACCTTCAGTCTCAATGCGCGAAATTGAATTTCGCACTCTGGTTATATAAATAACTATTTTCTCAATTGTCAAGGCCATCTTGAATTTTAAAAAGTAAAAATGTGCTTGAAATTCTTTTCAGACCAATCAGCCCGGGATCCCAAAACATCGAAACAAGATTCAAAAATGTTTGATCAATTACACGTATAGTGAGGTCGATCAGGGGACACACTGTATACCCGGTGTCCGCGCGAAAGCTTTAAATGGAATTTATATCTAATGTTTTAAAAAGTATCGACTTAGGTAAAATGTTGGAATGTCATCAATTAATAGAATACGAGATACCACCCCAAAGTGATATTCGCCGCTCCCAGCCACCCTCGGCCCAAAAATATTAAGCTGTACCTGTAAATATCTTGCAACGTTCATTATGTAACTAGGGCTAGGCCATTTTTTTAAACTACGCTCTTTTAAGAATAGATACGTCACAAAATACAGAGTGGCCTTTGAATTTTTAAATCGGATGTGGCTAAGGGCGGCGAATATCATGTTGGAGTGGTATTTCCAAGGGTATTTCATATACTTAGGGTTGCCATCTCAAAACTCTACCAACTAGGACAGGAAGCGTGAAAATCCCGGATTTAGGGATTATAAACCCGGACATATCAACTGAATTTGATAAAAAAAAATATTTTCTAAAGAAATAAAACAAACAATTAATTTTCCTAAGTAAAACAAGGCGTACTCTATCACGAAACAAAATCTTCTTTAACTGTTAGGAATCAGCAACGGCTTATCTGCATTTTCAGATTCTTTCAATGAAGCAATAATATACTTTTTTTAACAAAATAAAATAGAAGTTATTAGAAGCTAATAACAATAATTTCTAAATGAAACAAAAATTTGGTCTTTTAGTAAAATAAAATGTTTAGGGAACTATTTACTTTTCAGGTCTTATCGGTATTTATCCGTCTTTCTAATAGCCTTCCTTACTTAAAATAAATTTATAAAAATCTACACAATTTTAATGCTTGAAATTGTTCTTTATTTTTATCACTGACGAGACTGTTTCAATATTCAATAAATTCCTTTATTTTGTCCTTGTGCCACTAGTGAAAATATTCTTTCAGCGTTGTCATTATGAGCAGGAATGCAAAAAAAGTACCTAGTACGCAATTTTCAATAACTCCGAGTACCTATAAATGAAATGAGCATTCGGTGTTTTAAAAAATTGTTACCAAAGCTGATTTGCGCTTGAAAGTTTATCTTGTTGGCTTAAATTTTGACTGAAAGATTTTTAATTCACCTACTCAGTACCTCAAAACCCGGACTACCATTGAAAACCCGCCCGGACGCCCCCTAAACTAGGACAAATCCCTACACTTATGTACCTACTATTAATTTTCCGCCTACTGTGTTGAGCTTGACATTTCAAGTCGATATCTTTTAAAACACCAAATATAAGTGCATTTAAAGTTTTCGCGTGGACACGTTGCACGTTTTCAAATTTGACACCTGACCCGTCTCAAAATCGACAGGGTTCTTTCCCTGACGGCTATAAACTGACATACCAAAGCCAAACCAATGTTGGTCAAATTCTGACAAATCGTCGGCATACAATGGGCGCGTTCATATGACCCAGCTGTTCTGGAACAGTTAGGTTACCCATACTTGCAGATGTGTTCCACACTGACTCCCTGTACTGCGCAAACGCAAGCGCGCTAAAATTTGAATTTGTGTACAGCTGTCAAGTGTAACGGGTAAATAATATACACATAACCGCCAAACGTTATAATTGAAGATAATTTAGCTTACCTGCTTACCTATTATATGTAGTAGGTATATGAAAATGCCATGTTATCAAGATGAATTTTGTTGTTATCTACATTTGGAGTGCATGGTCATAGAATATGCCAAAGGCGATATTAGGAAACTGCTTCGGTAAGTACTGTAATAGTTAATTAGAAAGAGCTTACAGCAATAACGTTACAGACCAACATTGACCTATGGTAAAGAGAGAGTCCGGTGCTGAACGAATCACAAAAAACCAGACTACAAGGATCATGAGTCATGACTGATAGCTAAAGTAGAGGTTTGCTTTCAAGTTGGCGCTATAATGTATTTCACTGGAATTAACAGTAGAGACCGAAGGCTTTAATTCGAGAAGAACATATTTGGTTTGTAATATAGAAGTCAGCAGGAACATTATAAACAAAACAAACGGTGGCACGTTAAAGCAAATTCAAATTTTAGCGCGCTTGCGTTTGCGCAGTACAGGGAGTCAGTGTGGAACACATCTGCAAGTGGTTACCCATAGGTACGTTTATAATTCAGAGACTTGTTGGTAGTAACAAGTCTCTGTTATAATTACGACGCTACTTTTACGCTCTTTACGGAGCAGTCGGACCTTTTTAGTAGCGCTACATAGGTCAAAGTAGGTACCGAGGTAGGGTATCGGTAAATATTGTGTCTTATCTTATGAACGAGCCCAGACAGAGACAGACAAATATTATGAAAATCAATACCCTGTATGCTTCCATCGACATCGAGTAATAATAAATATAGCAGAGCTGCTGTTCAATTATATTTTATCAACAGAACACAAGAGAACAAAAGACTTGAAACGGTCTCTCATTTTCTGATGTGCTTGTTTGTTTATTAATGATGGGAACCATTGCAGTATCTTTGTTTCATGTTTGCATACTTATTACGTTGTAAACAAATAAAAAATTCTAAATTATAAAATTTTAATCATTAATATTGAAAACAAGACCACCTACTCATGTTTATACTTATACAATATTCGTCAGAACGGATTTCCTGAAAATGATTAGTGATTTATTATATGTAGTTGGAAGATTTTGAAAGTGTAGGTAAGTAGGTAATGATTTGATGTGATTATAATTATAACCTTGTGCTTGTCTATTTCTACAATTTCTGCGGGACGTGTTCACGGCAGAAAATTGCCGATGCAGCCCTCCCCTTGGAATCATATGCAGTGTAATAATGTAATTTGTTATTGACTCCTGAATTTATTAATAGCTTAACTATACGCAGGGCTTTCCTTCCTAAACGACCCAACAATTGTAATTTGTAATTTTGATTGAAAAAAACAAAAATTGCAAAATCAAGTCCATTTACATAGCGCTGAAGGTCACTCAACGCTAGTGTAAAGTTTATTGGAAGGCCTGGGTACTTTAGTTTTGGCATTCACCCCCGCACCTCCAGCTACCGCCACCTGTATAATATGCACCCCCCCCCCCCCCCAATCAAATTTGGATGGCCCGGTTAAACCACTACTATTATAGTCCAGTCAAACGGTAGTGGCAGGGCCGGATTGATGGGGGGGGGGGTATAATAGGGGGTGTCACACCCCCCCTAACGCGTGACCATAGTCGGCAAAACTTCAGTTAGTCGGCACTCGGCAAATCGCTATTCAAATTAAATTAATTAAATTAATATTGGAAAAAAATTGCGTAAAATACGTCGGTACGCCGGAAAACCGTTTTGTAGCCGCCGCTTCCACGCAAAATGAAGAAATATTGGTTATTACGCCCTCACTTGCTGTAAGTCTCATTGATATTACGAGTAAGTATGTAGATCTATTACCTTTCATGGTTAAAGGTCGCTCAAAAATGTTCCGCAAATTTTTCTAGCCGTTATGTTTGCATGAGTCTAAAAGTTGCGATAGGAATAGATGGTAGATAAGTATACACGGTGGTCATTTTTAGCGCCTGACGATGGGATCTCTTGTGTTGAAAACTAATGGTGAAATTGGGGTAAAGTTAAATTTAAAATGCGAATTGAAACCACTTGTGGGAGAACTCTTTTAGTTTCAACAATTAAAAAGAACTGAATTCTGCGTTTTAATAAAAAAAAACGAGTATATCTACTTGAGAAATGGGCGGGTTAGACTATGACATTATTTTTTGAATTTGTTTTGAACGTAGAGATCGCATTGAATTTTTAGATTTTTTTAATAAAGAATTTACTATGGATATCTATATTACATTTTAAATACAACATTTGTTTTGGATAGATTACTACTTTTAACTTAATAATAATATATAATAAAATCCTGCCAAAAGAACGCTTTAATACATTTAAAACGACATTTTTATTAATTATTTTGATTATAAATGTAAACTACCAAAGCAAATCAGCAAATGAGTTTGATGAAAATTGAATAATAAGGTATTTTGGTAAAATCAAAGTAGGAAATTAAAAGCTATGGCACGTCAGAGAAAAATAACTCTGATGAAAGATCATAAGATGAAATTTGGCGACCCTAAAGCAAAAAAAGGTTCTATGCCATTCTCGCCATATTTATCAAATTCCTCTGTAAAAGTCTTCTAAACGTCTCACTTCGACTCGGTTTTCGTGTAAATAGAAATAAAATAGAATGCCTATCCATGACAGCCGAGAAAAAAGAGCACTCTGTATATAATGACAAATCATAAAATAATAATTATTATTATTACTTTGGTATTTATTATAGTTTAATTAAAAATCATTTGCGTTCCTCTATGGCGGATAATTGGTTAACTGCCTTATTGGTTCTAAGTAATCAGAAAAAGATATAGCAGACAGTATACATTTGGAAAAACTAGTGTCACAATGGGCAGCGTTAAAATGCCGTCGTTTAATGTTGTAAGGTGTATTATTTTGAATTTTTATTGAAGTCGGCATTTTTTATTGCATACACCCCCCTCACTCGGAGCCACTGACTACGACCCTGGGTAGTGGGAGGTGGAGTGGTCAGGTGTAATTGTTTTATAGTGGTTTATTTTATAATATGTTCGTTGGCGTGCTGAACACGAATCTTAAGTTGTCCAACAAAAGTTTTTCCCGCAACTAAGTGTGCGAAATCATCAAAAAACCAATAGGTATACTCATGTTTTTAGAGGTTTCCATCATACAGTGAATTTTTTTTAAATGCGAACATAGGAGTTTGCATGCAATGTACGAGGCAGGTTCAATAAATACACGTTCGAACGCTGTAGCACGAATGTTAGTTTTGCTATGTATAACCGCAGAAAGTTACATAAGACGGTCGTCGGTAATGTAGGTGTCTACTGTGACAGTTGACTCGTGATATTTGTAGAATACACAGTTGTTGTGCGCGTTTCAGTATGGCAAGTCAAATCGTTGGAGCGTCCAAGATCGATCACCGAGCAGTACCTTTTTTTTTCGATCACCGTGGACCATGAATTTAAAGACCCTCATGTTAACATCAATGCTGTCCGATACAGTGACACTTTGACTCGCTTGCGTACAGCCATAAAGAATAAACGTCTTGGGATGCTTACGGAAGGCGTGATTCTCTTTCACGATAACACCCGTCAGCATATCGCTAACATTATCACGTCATAGATAGCGCGGCTGAGGTGGGAGGTATTAGAACACCCCTGTTACAGCTCGCATCTGTCACCCTATGACTTCCACGTCTTTGGACTCTTAAAGAAGGCATTCAAGGGACAGTGATTCCATTTGGACGCTGAAGTCGAGCAGGCAGTTTTCAAATGATTCCGTCAACAACCACAGGAGTGGTATACCACCGGCACACAGCGTCTGATGAAGCACTGGGATGCCTGCTTATGTAGTAATGGCAATTTTGTTTAGCTTAAATAAACCGCTTATATGTAACACCGCTCGAACGTGTATTTATTGAACCTGCCTCATAATTTCCCTATGTTCGATTTTTAAAAAAACACATCAATCTATTAAGTAGTTCAAATGAGTAGTAGATACAATTGACAGCTGTCATATTTTCAAAAATAGTCCAGGAAATAGAGACTGAAAATGGACCATTTCCTGCAAAACGAGAAGTAGTTCCAATTTTTTTTGCATGTCATGAAAGACTATCTGGTGGTTAACAATCCAAGTTTTCGACCTCGCACCCCCTGTGCTTCCCCCGTACCACCCTTAAAACCAAAGAAATTTGGTTGGTTTTTTAGTTTTTCAATCATATCTTTTTATAAGTTCATTTTACAAAAAAATATTGTTATCAGAAATTGTAGACTATAAAATTCTACACAACTTTGATATACACTACTTTTTTGTGAAATGTTTATTAACAGCGATATAGAGCTTCAGAGTTGCTTATATTTTTAAGAACTCTAAAATTTGTATGTAGATGTTTTAACCAAATTTTATATCTTCAACTTATCGTGGCATAAATACCCTTACGCTGCACCCTTACCAAAGGGGATGCATAATAATTCAACTTTCAACCCTTGCTAGTGGGGATATTTGAATCACTGTGAGATTGTAGGGCTTTCTAATATACGTTTGAAACAAAAAATTATCTCACTTCAGTTCAGCTTCATCCTTCATGCCCTTCATCCTCCCCCCCCTCCCCCCAACCGAGCTGAGAATAGATATTTAAGAGGAATAGAAAATATTATGTAATAAGCGTTGTATTCTCTGACTAACTTCACAATCGCCACAAGAGCGTTTAAATATCTATTTCTTCCGCGCAGGGGGGGGGGGGAAACTGAACTGAAGTGAGCCAATTTTTTCATTTCAAAAGTATATTAGAAAGGGCTATAATCTCACAGTAATTCAAATATCCTCACTAGCAAGGGTTGCAAATTTCATTATTATGCATCCCCTTTGGTAAGGGTGCAGGGTAGGGGGATTTATACCACGATAAATTCAAGATATTTTCTCATAAAACTCTTAATTATAGTGTAAAAGTATGAAATTTGATTAAAACACCTACATAGAAATTTCAGAATTCTTAAAAATATAACCAACTCTCAAGCTCTATATCTTTTTTAATAAACATTTCACAAAAAAGTAGTGTATATCAAAGTTGTGTAGAATTTTATGGTTTACAATTTCTGATAACAATATTTTTTTCTAAAGTGAACTATTAAAAAGATATGCTTGAAAAACTAAGAAACCAACCAAATTTCAGGGGTTTTGGGGGTGGTACGGGGGAAGCACAAGGGGTGGGAGGTCGAAAACTTAGATTCTTAACCACCAGATGACTGTCTATGACATGCAAAAGAAATTGGAACTACTTCTCATTTTGCATGCTAAAACCCTCTATTCCCTGTACCTAAATGCGCGAAATTGAACTTCACGTTCTTGTTATATAAATAACTATTCTGGACGTGTAGGTGTAATTAACGATATTTTTCATTATACTTCTTTTAAATCGATAACATAAAAAACAACAAACTCGCTAACGTTTTTATTTTGTAACAGTTATAGAAAATGTTTTACATTATTTGTATGTTATAGTAATTAAGGTATTAAGGGCGTTAAGAATCAAATAACGCACAAGGTAGCCATGAGTAGGTATATCCCGAGGGCCTTCGGTAGCACCAACGGTTAGATAAGGCATCTCTAGAGGTGATGGAAGGTATTATATCTATCCAGTGTCCGGGTGTTAATACTGCGTTGTCATGAATAAATTATGATGGAAATCTGATCGTAACTCTTCAATAGTCTTGTTAAGTTGTTACATGTGGCATATAGGTCAACTGTGCAAAATTTGAACCGAATCGGTTCAAGCGTTTACCAGTTATCGTGTTCACATAGAGACAGACGTTTAATAAAATTCAGTTAAAGAGAAGATTGCACTCATATTTCAAATTTGAGTAAAATATCTCACAAACTGCACGCGATATAAAGAAAAAACTTAAAATATCTTACAATTCTAACACCCTGTAGATCGGTAAAAAAGCCTTTCCGGACCTTATTGTATTTTTAGTCATAAAATATGCCAAAGAATTAGCGGTATTTACATCATATTTAGGAACACCCTGTATATAAATATAGGAGGTTCAAAAACTACCTACATTAAAAATTGAATGAAAAATTTTTTATAGCTATACCGGGTGGCGTATTGGCATTCTGTACTATTATTCAGAGCAGCTCTGGTCTGATTCGGAGTATACTATGGCTTCACGTTATGCGCAATTTGATAATACATTATATACCTACTGCGATTCAGAGCACCGATATGGTTTAGTACTCGGTTTAGTCAAAGAGTGTGTAGTGTGGTCACTATTCAGCGTTTAGAATAGAATTAAATAACACTAATAATATTTTTATATTTGATTAAATGACATATTCAAATTATCACCATGTAAACTAAAAAACAACTGTTTCAGATCCACCCATGGATCGCCACAAGTGTTTGTTTTATTACTAAAATCAGCTAACGACTTGCCGCACCAAACACTGTTAATATCTTCACCCGTTTTTTTAAAATTTCGCTTTAAATCCATTTTGAGAACCTTGATTACACACAAACAACAAAATATATACTTTTCTTGCAAAGGTAACAATAAAAACACACTTCTTGTAAGTGTATGATGCGCTTTATAGAAACCCATTATATACAGTGTTTCAGAACTCTAAAGTTTAAACCATATCGGTGCTCTGAAGTCTGAATCGCAGTACATAATGTATTAACAATTTGCGCATAACGTGAAGCCATAGTATACTGTGAATCAGACCAGAGCTGCTCTGAATAATAGTACAGAATGCCAATACGCTACGTAGAAATTAGAAATGTCGACGAGTCATGGCCAACTGCAGGACGCGCAAGGAATCAACTCTCGACTCAACACCGATCGATTTGCTATGTAAATATTTAAATAGGCATCCGCACAGAATTTCCCATATGTCTCCCTTTTTAGATTGATGTCATGAATCCAGAAACTCGGTGTTCCTTTTCTATTTCATTACATGTCAATGCAATCATGACATCTTCTTCAGAGTCAAATGAAGAATCCATTTTATCGACGACAGTGTTGCGCAGTAAAACGATGGTATCGAACCGATCCATGCCGTGTTGAACCGCGTCCTAACAAAAACTCTTAACACACTTGTGGGGCGATTATCAGTTTACCACTTATTGTTGTATTACTATCTCGATTACTACAGAGTATACGCGAAAATTTATTTAAAAAAAAACTTACCCGAACTAACACCAACAAAGAACCGACTAATTAACATCCAATATTTTCGATGTTCTTCCACCAACTCCAGCGATGAGTACATTGCGCTGGATACTATGAATACCGTTAAAGATGCTAGCACGGGCACCCGAATCGAGCCTAATTTATTCGCCCACCATCCAACTAACGGCGAAAACAGCATTTGGCCTAAGGGGTTGGCAGCGACTATAAAACCCATGAACTCTTTTCCGGCCGTTGGATCTAGCTAAGGATCGGGGATTATATTCACATAGATAATAATACCTACATCAATAAATAATACTCACTTTATCCAAATACGGCCAAACACCGGTTATAATTATGCTAAATCCTAAAGAGATCAGGAACATCGTGAAGTAAATTATATAAATGGAAATCCATCGTTCTTTGTATTCTAGTTCGCTTTCTAAAATATCTTTAGGTCGATTTAAAAATCTGTTTTCCTGTTTGAATCGTTTGGCTATTCTTTGTAAGAAATCCATATCTGAAAAAATAAACCAATGAAAATCACTGACATGAGTGTATACAGGATTAGTCATTTGTGCACACATTTTACTAAGTAACCTATCCGAGTCAATCCAAAGACGCTACTCATAATCGAAAGTCTCGAAGTATCAGGATCCAGCGACCAATATGTATAAACAAGTTAAAACGCGGTCACTCGCGCCCGACGCGACGAAAGCGCATTCTCCCCACACAGAATCAGTAATAACTCGGGAAGCAAGTGAGCAATCCAAATAAACTTTTGTCGTTCTGGTCTCTGGGCTGTACTACACCGTATAAGAAAGAAACCACAACGAAAATGCTTAAACTGGAGGACTAGTACTAGTGGTACAGACGGACAAAGTGCGGACAATAGCGTTCATTTTCCTTTTGGAAAATGCGCTAAAAAACATGCTCCTATGAGATTAAGGTAGTACATTTGATAATCTGATTCCATTGACCTCAAATTTGTTTAGGTAGGTACAAAGAACCCTGCACTACTACGAGGTATCTTTTGAAAAAAAAAACACCAAACAGGACCTATTTTTAATGCATTTCCTTATCTGTTTTGTTGGCCCGTCCAGGTAAAATCCCTTCTTTCAGGAAAAAAGGATCAAAAAGACGAGTGTTTTAGGTTCTTCATATTCCAGACCCCTCTAGTGGCCCATTAGAACTAAAGTAAGTAATCAAAGAATTTCGATTTCAGGTTCAGGTAGGTATATAACATTCTAGTGCTCCTTGCAGTTAATACTGGCAATACCAATTTCTTTGTTTTTTTTCGGCAAATAAACCAATGTTCATTGTAAAACAGGAAATTTGTTAATTATTTATAAGTATGCAGTAGGTACCCTCTATTTAATGATAATCATTTATGCCAACTTTAAACATTTCTTGTTTTGCAAAAACTTCTATTCAGATATGATGGAGCACCCTGTAATTACAAGGCTCATGCAGAGGGGCGGTTTCACGACCTGCGAATGGGCGTGGGGATCTGTTGAATTCAAATATTCAATGCTAATACAAGGGGTAGAACCTTTAAACATGCCTCTCTTTTTTTTAATAAACCGATATAAATGTAATGTATCGTTTAGACTACGCACCCAAAAATCCCAAAATGTGCATCTCTTCTCTCAAAAATCGTATCAGATAGGATTCTGTTTTTGGGTAATGTCCTTTCTGATTATTTGAGAATAATTGTATAAGTCCTACTCCAATGAGCATTTTATCGCCGAAATCATCTAAGAATACTGGGACATACCTACGCTCGCCATGCAAAAAAGTGGTCGCACTTGGGTGAATCATTGCATGAAGTATTTTTTTTATCCTTATGACCTGCCTTCTAGTAGGGGAGCTAGTTCGAAATCCACTGAACGAGAGTGATCAAAATTTTAAGGCAGTGTTTCTTTTTTAAAATTTTGATTATTATTTAGATTATATTATTCTTATAAGTTATATCTTATAATTAGAGACAAAATTGAAAAAAGGAATAAGCCATTGGCAGTACCATTTAAATAATCGCAGTATGTACCCATCATTAGTCTGTAAAAAAATAAGCTTCATTCATCCAACCATAACCTAGTTATATTCGTAGTTAGTTCGTGAAAATCCGACTAAGAATTGTTTTTTGCGGAGTTATCAAATGTTAATGTTATTTATGTTAATAGTTATTTATTATACAAGGGAAAACTCGAACTAAAATCTAACATTTTTCCCGTGTATAATACCTACACTTTTTTTTCTGTGACGAGGAAAACGATATATCGAAGTTGTAGTATCATCATTGAATAAAAAATAGTATTTTTATTCAATGGTATCATGTATTGAAGTCGTAACTATTTATAGAAATTTGAAGTTTTAAACTGCAGATAGGCTGTTGTACTTCTCGCGACAATACGAACTGCGTTGCTAAGGAAACCTTATTACTCAAATATTTGTCAATTCATTTAAACATTTCGAATTTAATGATTGTTTAATAATAATAATAATAATACAACCGAAGCGCAAAAACCGCAACAGCACCACAGGCTCACAAAATACTGCAATATCTCCACCAAAAACCCAAGCAACCACACAAATACAACCTCAAGAACAAAGAAACACCATAAATACAAGTAAGGCAACATGCACCACAAAGACAGGTCCAAAGTTACACGTCCTAGCACAGTTAAACAAGTTAAAAAGTAATCGTAAACGATTTACATAAAGCGCATTTCCACTTGTATTCATTTCCCATTTGTAAGATGCAACTTCTGTTAAAATCGTAAAAATCCGGCCACAAATATGAAAGATAGCGTTGCACACGAGCAATCCATTTTTGACATGCTATTTCAATTTCAGTTTATAAGAAGAATTTCATTTCAATGCTTTTCTAAATAAGAAAGTTGGAACTGCGAATGCGCAAATCTAAATTTTGAAACTAATGTTAGATTGTCCTTTGTTCCAAGCGCCAAAGTATCAAATTTCACTTAAATGCTTCCATAGATAAAAAAAGTTGGCACTGCGCATGGGCAAAATAAAATTTTTAAACTGGCGCTCGCTTTATTCCAAGCACCTATGTATCACATTTCATTTAAATTCTCCCATAAATAAAAAAGTTGGCACTGTGCATGCGCAAAAACAAATTTTGAAACTGGCATTTGATTTTCCTTTATTCCAAGCGCCTATGTATCAAATTTCATTTAAATTCTTCCATAAATAAAAAAGTTGGCACTGCGCATGCGCAAAACCAAATTTTGAAACTGGCGTTTGATTTTCCTTTATTCCAAGTGCCTATGTATCAAATTTCGTTTAAATTCTTCCATAAATAAAAAAGTTGGCACTGCGCATGCGCAAAACCAAATTTTGAAATTGGCGTTAGATTTTCCTTTATTCCAAGTGCCTATGTATCAAATTTCATTCAAATACTTTTATAAGAAAAAAAGTTTGCAATTCGGTTTATAAATGGTCGAGATGCGAAAAGGGCACTGTGAATTTTGAATCGATTCGACTCAACTTTTGGCATTGCGTATTATATGGCTAAGGCTATGCCCATATTGAATTTCATGCAATTCAGTTCATAACTAACGCGGAGATGTAAAAGCGGTCGGACATTTCTAAACAAAATTATCGTTCACACGGACAGATAGAGGGACAGACAGGCACAGGAACAGACGGACAGACCAACAGACAGACTACAGACAACAATACAAAATTACAAATGATCTCTAGGATGGTTAATAAACGGCAAAAGGGTAAAATTATGGAACATGTAAAAAACGGTTTGTTGGTTTTTTTACAATAACTTTTTTAGCAATAAACGCAGAAAAAATTCCTTCCTTGGTACAAGACTCGACACCATAACGAACCAAATAGCGAAAAAAGTAGAACAATAGCTCTTAAGATAAAGAACTAGTAGCGTCGCAAAAGTAGCGGACGGACGGACGGACAGCCGGACAGACGGACGGGCGGACAAAGTGGCCACAATAGCGCATTTTTTTTTTGTGGAAATGCGCTAAAAACACAAAACTCCTTCTTCACAGAAACACACCACGTTATCACAACCCACTCGTATTCAACCCAAACGCAAAGCCAAAGAAACACTTACACAATAAACAATTACAGGAATTATTATAATGATTTTTAGCGCATTTCCACAAAAAAAAAATGCGCTATTGTGGCCACTTTGTCCGTCCGTCCGTCCGTCCGTCCGTCCGCTCGTTTTGCGACGCTACTAGTTTTTTATCTTAAGAGCTATTGTTCTACTTTTTTCGCTATTTGGTTCGTTATGGTGTCGAGTCTTGTACCAAGGAAGGATTTTTTTCTGTACCGCTTACAAAAGAAGTTATTGTAAAAAAAAACAAAAAACCGTTTTTTTACATGTTCTATAATTTTACACTTTTGCCGTTTATTAACGATCCTAGAGATCGTTTATAATTTTGCATTGCTACCTGTCGTCTGCATGCTGGTCTGTCCGTCTGTTCCTTTGTCTGTCTGTCCATCTATCTGTCCGTGTGAACGATAACTTTGTTTAGAAATGTTCGATCGCTTTTACATCTCCGTTAGTTGAATTGCATGAAATTCAATATGGGCATAGCTTTAGCCATAATAATACGCAATGCCAAAAGTTGAATCGAATCGATTCAAAATTCACAGTGCCCTTTTCGCATCTCGACCATTTATAAGCCGAATTGCAAACTTTTTTACTTATAAAAGTATTTTAATGAAATTTGATACATAGGCACTTGGAATAAAGGAAAATCAAACGCCAATTTCAAAATTTGGTTTTGCGCATGCGCAGTGCCAACTTTTTTATTTATGGAAGAATTTTAACGAAATTTGATACATAGGCACTTGGGATAAAGGAAAATCAAACGCCAATTTCAAAATTTGGTTTTGCGCATGCGCAGCGCCAACCTTTTTATTTATGGAAGAATTTAAATGAAATTTGATACATAGGCACTTGGGATAAAGGAAAATCAAACGCCAGTTTCAAAATTTGGTTTTGCGCATGCGCAGTGCCAACTTTTATTTATGGAAGAATTTAAACGAAATTTGATACATAGGCACTTGGGATAAAGGAAAATCAAACGCCAATTTCAAAATTTGGTTTTGCGCATGCGCAATGCCAACTATTTTATTTATGGAAGAATTTAAATGAAATTTGATACATAGGCACTTGGAATAAAGGATCATCGAGCGCCAGTCTCAAAATTTTCTTTTGCGCATGCGCAGTGCCAACTTTTTTATCTATGGCACCATTTAAGTGAAATTTGATACTTAGGCGCTTGGAACAAAGGAAAACCTAACATTAGTTTTAAAATTTAGGTTTGCTCATGCGCAGTTCCAACTTTCTTATTTAGAAAAGCATTGAAATGAAATTCTTCTCATAAACTGAAATTGAAGTAACACGTCAAAAATGGATTGCCCATGAGCAACGCTATCTTTCATATTTGTGGCCGGATTTTTACGATTTTATCAGAAGTTGCATCTTATAAATGGGAAATGAATGCAAGTGGAAATGCGCTTTATGTAAATCGTTTACGATTACTTTTTAACTTGTTTTGTTTTGTTTTCCTCTTTCCTGATAGCGTTGACTATTGTGGCCATCAATAGCTATGTTGGTAAGTATGAATTAGGTACATACTATCCCTAGATTTCCAATGTGAGTGTGTGAATTTTTATTTTATTTTTTATTTTTTTTAGAACCCTACATAACTTCACCAGACACAGACACAGACACTAATCGTTACTTGATTTTAATCCGTGCGATTAGTTAACCAGGCTAGACCTGAGTTCTCACAAGAAACACCGACCATAATAATAATACATTTTGTTACCTATCAACAGAGATAAAATGTCAGACGTTTTTCCCGTCGCAGAAAATAGTACTTTGTGTACCAAGGCGGGAAAGTGGTTGTTTTCCGGGGCGAAGGAAGATATGGCCAGGCGAGGCGCAGCCGAGGCTGGCCACTTCCTGAGGCCCGGAAAACAACTTTCGTGTCGTGGTGCACACAATATTTTTTTTAAGAGCTATTATTATCTATCAACGTTTTCATTTGGAGTATAACTTAATTTTCTCAAAAACATCCATTTAGAATTGGTACCGCAACGCCTGAAGTAATTTGACCTGAAACGACAGGCGGTCGATTTTAGCATACTCGGATAGGCCAGAGTGGAACTCCATCGGTTAAAATTTTGATCACTCTCGTTCAGTGGATTTCGAGGTAGCTCCCCTAATATGCTGCCCGCTCTAAATAATATCAATCTTAACAATTTTGGTGTTGTGCCAAGTATGACAGTTCAATGTTTTTTGTTGTTATGAAAAACTGTGTTTGGTTTCATTTTTTTCGTATTCAAAGATATCTAAATTCCAAGTTTGGAGATTGGATTTTTTTACCCACCTTCGTAAAATTTTTGCAAAATAAAAAAAACACCCAAAAACCTTGGAAATCCTTTAATTCGTCATTGTGTACTCTGTGCTATGCTTACAGAGAAAAAATTAAAGAATGTAAATTTTGGGAGTTTTGGGGGCGTAGCTTTCCAAAGGAAACATTTTGGACCTTCAGTTTATTTGGGAAAATGTATTGTTTTGATTACACCCTGTACCTACCTATACATATGTATACATATATGATATGGGTTTAGGACAATTCCCCGAAAACAATTGACCGAAAACAATTGCCCGAAAACAATTGCCCGAATACAATTGACCGAACAGACAATTAACCGAACGGGCAATTCGGCGAACGGACAATTCACCGAATGTACAATTTACCGAATGCACTGTTAAACTGGGCGAAAAGTATTCAGGTTCCTAAAGTACCCAAAAATTATTCAATGTTGGAATGCGTTGTGTAGCTCAAACTATTGAAGTTAGTTTAATTTTAATTTTGCTTTTTTTCATTGAATTGAGAATTGAATGTTTGGGTGGTGTTTTTACCAATTGAATATCCCTATACTTTCAATTTCTTTTCCTTTCTGTTTAATTTGGTTTTCTTCTAAAGTAAAAATAAGATTCTTGTATTTATTTGTTTATTATTACACATGCAATAGAAATATATGTCTCGTTAGGAAAGATTGCGCTTCTTCGGAAAAGATGTCGGAATCAGTAAGTTGATTAAATGTCACATTCGCTACTGGAACTAATGCTAAAGCTGATAAGTATCGAAGTGAAGCAAAAAATAGGAATTCTTGTCATTCTTTTTGTCTTCAAAATGACTTAAAAAAATATAGTATGATTCGGTCAATTGTCTATCGGTCAATTGCGTGTTCGGTAAATTGTTTTTCGGTCAATTGTCCGTTCGGTGAAATGTCCGTTCGGGCAAATGTTTTCGGCGAATTGTTTTCGGTCAATTGTCCGGAACCGATATGATATAGGATATAGCCATGATACTACAATGTTATGTTGTATCATGGGATATAGCTATAGCTAAGAAATGGCGTATTTCACTGTCATGTGCAACTGCAATTTTTAGAGACGATAGCTTAAATAAGGTTATTGTTAATCGCAGGAGTTGACATATCCTGTTATATTAAGTACCTTTTCTCTTGTGCTTGTCACATAAAACAAGTTACTAATAAAAACAACAATCGAATGCATTTCTCGTTTTCGAAATTAATTCAGCTGACGCACGCAACAACGTGACATTTTACTGATACAATGCTATTAGGTCGCATTTAGAATGATTGGTAATAATCCAAATACGTAAGTATATACGTGAACCGTTTGGTTTATTTTGTTCGAGGCATGCACAAAGTCGCGAACATTTTTGATAATATTTGAGTAGCGCAAACCAATTTTCTTTTATTCATTGGGAGTCATTCAAACCCCCGACCTATGAGTGGAGTACGGAAAAAATAGTCCGAACATTTTTGTCGAATTTTTTATTAGGTATTGGAGTTCAAAGTTAGGAATTTTATTAAACAATTAGTCATTAAATGATAAATTTAAATTTGAATAGGCAAGAATTAAGGAAGTGACTGTATATCCGCAGAATTTGCATTTCTATAGATCCGTTTGCAACAATTTTTTAACGGGAAAGTATGTGACAGCATGGCCAACGTATGGATTTGACATAGCATCTTTCGGCATCTACCTTATTATGCTGAGATTTGTTACGTTCATATTTACGAGTATAAGAATTTGCATAATAGATATTACCACATTTCCGTTACAGTTTTTTTTTCAATATCTTGTAAACGAAGAGGTGTGAATGTTTGTCCCGTATTTTACTTGTCACACCTCACACTTAACAACCGTTGTGTTCAAATTAAAATCATTCTTTTCCGATTACAAGACTCACAGGGAATCGAAGGCTCGGAGCTCGGACAAAGGCTAAGGTCCAAAATGTTTCACTAGCAGTCTATAGCGATGTGGGTATCAAACAACATAAGATAGGTATTTTGGGGGAGAATTCAAATATCTATTTTTTCAAAGAATGGCCTATTGTGCAAATAAAGATCAAAAGATGTCGACATCGATACATATTCGCTAACTTCATTAGAAAACGAAAAACCATCAAGAAGAAAATACCTTGTGTCACAAATAAAGCACAAATAAATTTGATCCACATCCACATAAACGCGCGTATAAAAGAAAGTCTTGTTCACGCACATAGGTACAGGGTGTAAATCGAAAAGTGGAACATAGGCGTTTAACATGGGAAATTACTTTTTCTTTGCGCAAACGTTTCCTAATTATTTTACGCAAAAATACTTCAAATAAAAGTTATAGAGATATAAATTGTGCATCTAAATCATGTGAAACGATTATTCTACCTCTTCTTGTAGTTGTACGCGAAAAAATTAATTATAAAGATTCTGTTTTCAGGAGTTTTTAGTCTAAGTAGCCATGGACTATGTTTTTCTTTTTTTTTTGCTGAAAAATGTATCAAATTGATCTTATGTTGTATTTGAATGCCTATCTCGATTACATGAATGAATGTCAATTATTGATTACCGCTTATTGCTCGTGAGGTTATATATCTTTGCCCTTTAACACCTAACATTTCTGCTAAGACATAGCGATTGGCACAAAACATTTCGTTAGTGCCTCCAAAAGTGGGGTGAAGTTGGCACGGAAAATGGGTATCCTGCACCTCAAAAAGGGGTGGACGTGCTTAGTTTCTTTTTCGAGCACAATCAAGCACTAATGAAGCACAAAACATTTCTTTAGTGCTTCCAAAAGTGGTGTGAAGTTAACACGGAAAACGGGTATCCTGCACTTCAAAAAAGGGTGAACGTGCTGAGATTCTTTTTCGTGCGCAATGAAGCACAAACGAAGTACTAACGACTGGCACGTAATATATCGTTACGTTAGTGCTTCCGTAATTTATTACTGCGCGAACATCACGCATCCGAGTCAAGGTATCGTGTTGCCATTTCCTCCACAAAATTAATCAATAAACGATAGTTTGCTCTACCAATTTAACTAAAAGGACAGCAAGACCAGAGGTCACACAGTTCAGTTAACTTGTACATCGAGGCAATGTTTTTTTTTTGCTTTTTCTCCGATAAAATCGGTGTAGAAATAAAACTTTTCTGAAATTTGGTCATCATTAGGAAGTAATTTTTTGAAAAATGATTACCGGTGGCGCGTTTACATTGAAAAATTGGAAATTTGTTTCCACAATAACTGCCTTCTGGGTACAAATTTTTGGTTGAAATAGCATTCATTTAAATATATAATGTTCCGACATTTACATTTGCATGAAACAAAAATTATTTAGCTAATTTTTTCACTTTCGCCGTTATTTAGGAAATAAGTTGTTAAAAAACTCCCATATAAAATATATATCTTTCATTTTTATCACACACTGATAATAATTTGTTATCAAATTTAATTTCATTCACAAGCTTTAGTTTTAGCAACCATCGGTCGTTAACAGAAGTTTATTTTTTTTTACCTCCAAACATAGTTATTGAGGAAATCGCAATCGCAAGGCAACTTTTGCATTTTTTGTAAACGCCACCTTAATGGGGAACGTTGGGGAACGTAGGTACGTCTATCAAACAAGAAATCAATGAGTTTTCTACGAATGCCTGATATCACGCTTACACGGCAGAAGAAATGACAAATCACTATAGTGTCTTTTATTTTGGAAAAATGCAGTAAAATGTTTTTGAGTGCAGTAAATTTAAACAAAAATTTGCCGTAAACTCTTTTTTTTACTATTGTATCCCGAGTACTGAGATATTCCGGCATTTTTTCACAAAAGTACGAGTACATGAAAGAAAAAATGTGCTATTAGTTTAAGTCGGATAATTATAGACCGAGAGCCCGCGTAGAAAATACATCGTCATGGGTACAAAAGGTTTGATGTAACCAAGCAGTAGAATGTCACCGTGCGATTCCAAAATCGCCCGTCTGCCGGCCGGCGGCGGTCAACTTAGCGCGGGGGCGAATTTTGAAAACTGTTCCGAATCACATAATACATCGTCATTGGTACACGTATGATTTTTGGCAATCTGATCCGGAAATATGTACCCAATTCGTAGTTGCAACGGCAGACGTTGTATCTGGGCAACTTTTCCGAGCAGACGCGATTAAAAACATTAAAAAATTATTAAATACCTCGTCATAAGGTACACGCTCGAATTATAGCTTAAAATAAAGCTCTTTGAATGTAGAATTTGGGAAAACTAACGAAAACGCGGCAGACGGTCGCATAACTATAGCAGACGCCTTTGAAATTTATAACTCGATCTGCGTTTAACGCATTACTCCCCGTGCGATAAAGCGAGAGCGCTGTCACACAAGCACGCTCTGTCGTATAGGTACTTGTAAAAACGGAACTACAGCTGAAAGTAGGTAAAATGTAGGCATGCCACAAATAATGGGATTTATGAAATTTTCTCAACTGTCACAAAACATGACCAAAAATATGAAAACATATATTTCTACACTAGGTATACATGTAGGTAAATGCAGTATTAATATGTAAATAACGACTAACACAAGCTACAAAACGTTATATAAAAAAGTGTTTGGAAATTGGAATGCAAATATAGAATATAGAAAACGAATCTCATCACCAAAACTAGCAACAAAACAACAAAAAAGAAGAAAATTCATATCTGGGATAGGTATTCTGAAAGATAAATATAGTTCTTATTAATACTATAATACACATGTATTTGGGAATACTTACATCATATTATCGGCTTCACTCGTCTTCATCACTGGAGGATATATACAATCTTTCATCTTCCGGTATATATTCGGCATCGGATGTGTCATTAGTTATGCATATTTCTTCCAGAGTTGAAGGCGTTTGTGGACCTACAAACCACTGAGGATACAATTTGTCATCGAGCAGCACCCAGCCGTGTTCTGTAGGATTGTAGAAACTGATATTCGCGTTGCACTGCACCACAGAGCACAGATTTGGTTAACACGTTTTATTTTACAGTGCAAAACATCTCTGCAAGGAGGCAGTAGACTGCCATCAAACTTTTTGAGACTGTCTAATGGATTAGTATGTTCATGTTTTGGTTTGTAATGATTCAATAATGTGTCAAATCTGGCTTCATTAATATTTTCATAATTGGGTTGATTATACATTTTGCATAAGAAATGTTTAATGCCGCTTATTTGTTCACTGGTCAGTTCCGGTGCATGTATTAATGAAGCCAGATTTGACACATTATTAAATCATTACAAACCAAAACATGAACATACTAATCCATTAGACAGTCTCAAAAAGTTTGATGGCAGTCTACTGCCTCCTTGCAGAGATGTTTTGCACTGTAAAATAAAACGTGTTAACCAAATCTGTGCTCTGTGGTGCAGTGCAACGCGAATATCAGTTTCTACAATCCTACAGAACACGGCTGGGTGCTGCTCGATGACAAATTGTATCCTCAGTGGTTTGTAGGTCCACAAACGCCTTCAACTCTGGAAGAAATATGCATAACTAATGACACATCCGATGCCGAATATATACCGGAAGATGAAAGATTGTATATATCCTCCAGTGATGAAGACGAGTGAAGCCGATAATATGATGTAAGTATTCCCAAATACATGTGTATTATAGTATTAATAAGAACTATATTTATCTTTCAGAATACCTATCCCAGATATGAATTTTCTTCTTTTTTGTTGTTTTGTTGCTAGTTTTGGTGATGAGATTCGTTTTCTATATTCTATATTTGCATTCCAATTCCAAACACTTTTTTATATAACGTTTTGTAGCTTGTGTTAGTCGTTATTTACATATTAATACTGCATTTACCTACATGTATACCTAGTGTAGAAATATATGTTTTCATATTTTTGGTCATGTTTTGTGACAGTTGAGAAAATTTCATAAATCCCATTATTTGTGGCATGCCTACATTTTACCTACTTTCAGCTGTAGTTCCGTTTTTGCAAGTACCTATACGACAGAGCGTGCTTGTGTGACAGCGCTCTCGCTTTATCGCACGGGGAGTAATGCGTTAAACGCAGATCGAGCTATAAATTTCAAAGGCGTCTGCTATAGTTATACGACCGTCTGCCGCGTTTTCGTTAGTTTTCCCAAATTCTACATTCAAAGAGCTTTATTTTAAGCTATAATTCGAGCGTGTACCTTATGACGAGGTATTTAATAATTTTTTAATGTTTTTAATCGCGTCTGCTCGGAAAAGTTGCCCAGATACAACGTCTGCCGTTGCAACTACGAATTGGGTACATATTTCCGGATCAGATTGCAAAAAATCATACGTGTACCAATGACGATGTATTATGTGATTTGGAACAGTTTTCAAAATTCGCCCCCGCGCTAAGTTGACCGCCGCCGGCCGGCAGACGGGCGATTTTGGAATCGCACGGTGACATTCTACTGCTTGGTTACATCAAACCTTTTGTACCCATGACGATGTATTTTCTACGCGGGCTCTCGGTCTATTAGCATAATAGCATTGAGTAATTAAATATTCACTCAACGATAATAGTATAATATCACAGTCAACCTTGCCAATTGTATCATTATCACTCAGGATGAGTCCGATATAAAACAATGAAATAATTACAATATAGTCAACAAATTAATCTTGGTTACTACAATCCATCCAATGACTATTATCATTTGACCTTTCATACCAATCGTCATATTTCAGATATGATTACATTCCTGAAAAACTGGTTAAAAATGGAATTTTGCTTTGCCCATTGATTACTTAATCTTATACCAATTCCAATGTATAACATTCGGTAATAAAGTTGTTTATGAAAAATTATTTCCCGCACATATGCGAAAAGATCGGCTGCGAACAAAGGCAATACCTACGCTACCTGTTGTTAGGAAAACAATGTGGAAATAGGTATTCTTTGGTTGGTCCATGGTCAACTAGTAGATAAATTGTATAGGTACCTACTTAATACATACAGAAGGTGCACGTGCAGTTTTATGTTTTCCATCCAAAAGTTAAATTGAAGGTATATTTCGCGCAAAAGACCCTCAAAAGAACAGAAAACGCAGTCTGTAAACATTCAGAAGATACCCGAATAACCATATGCGTGCGGAATTGCACAACTAATGGTATTTATTAACGACCCTCGAGATCGTTTAAATTTTGTACTGCTGTCTGTCTGTCCGTGTGCACGATACTTTTGTTTAGAAACCTCAGATCGCTTCGAAAATTGGTACACATGTTCTTAAGGATATGAGAAAGGTCGCTACATCAGTTACGTAGACTAACGTGCCAAAAAGTTTTCAAAGAAATATCGCTATAAATAAGAAAGTTGAAATTGCGCACATCTGATTTTTACTATATGCGATATATTTGCCTTCACCAGAAATATCTGTGGCTAAATTTCAACAAAATATATTAATAAATAAAAAAGTTGACATTGCGCAGCTTGCGCATGCGCACATTAATCTGATGTTTACAATATGCCATACGTTTGCTTACACTAAAACATCTTTGGGTAAAATGTCAAATAAATACCTCCGTAAATAAGAAAGTTGCCATTGCGCAGTCTGCGCATGCGCACAATTGATTTTTACTATATAGAGTGGTGCCTAGCGCGACGCAGCATAGGGATTTCAATGGTAATTTCTTTATAGTCAATTACTAGCTCCCCTAATTATTTTAGAGCAAAAGTCTAAATACGTTTTTTTTAGAGAAAAAAATACTGCATCTGTTCATACTTTAGTTATAATTTTCCATTTTTCAAAACCGTAGAAATCGACAAAATAAAAAATTACATTTTTATAAATCGGTGATGCTTTGGAATCTTTTAACAAACTACAAGCGCATCGCATCTAAGTTATCGTTGTTTGACGTCGAACGATTTTCGTAGGTAATTGCACAAGTGCATCAAAATTACCGATAATTTTTTTGAAAGCATGTTGTCTAAAAACTGCATGAGTTTATTTTCATATTTTGGCGAAAGAGCCCGTCACCGAAGGTGGAGGGCTCTTTTAACAAAATATGAAAATGACCGAATGCAGTTTTTTACTGACAACATGCTTGAATAAAAAATTATCAGGTTTATTTTGATGCACGAGTGTAATTTAGGGGAATATTTCCCGAACAAGCATTACTTGTCAAACTGACGTTACCTACTTATAAATTGTTGGTGTATTGTGAAATTGTCCAAAGGAGTTGCCAGTTGCCATGGATACGGACAGTGCAATTATCGCAGGGCTCTTTCGCTTTCTACAGTGCAATTATCGCTGTAATTGAGCGATAATTGCACACCTCATATGGCATTTATGACATATGAGGGAAATATTCATATTTAATTCTGTTACAACTATCCGATGCAAGAAAAATCGGCAATTGGGTAATGTGTTTTTAGAGAATGTATGCTGCACCTGCATCAGATACTATTTGTTTATCAGAGAGAATCAGAGTACCTACCTAATCGAAGAAAAAAAACTGATTTGAAGCAGATTTGTTCCTAAACTTATATTCGGATTTTTTGCTACTCCAACCAAAACGTTGAATGTATTGTCGTTTTCCTGATGGTTTTGACGGACATTTTGAACGTTATTGCACTTGCAGTTCTTTAACTAATTTATAAACAAATATAAATGTAATATACGTCAAAGGCAAATAATGAAACGTGATCGCTGTTTTTTTAGGTAATTCCAAGGCATATTTGATTTATTGTAAAATGAACCTTTTTATTTTGTCGATTTCTACGGTTTTGAAAAACGGAAAATTATGAGTAATAGCATGAACAGATTCAGTATTTTTTTCTCTAAAAAAAACTTATTTAGACTTTTGCTGTAAAATAATTAGGGGAGCTAGTAATTGACTATAAAGAAATTACCATTGAAATCCCTATGCTGCGTCGCGCTAGGCACCACCCGGTATGCGATAAATTTGCCTGCGCATGCGCAGTTTAATGGTCAAGATTTTCCTTGGCTCAGGTGCTAGAGCTATACGCTACCGAATGCAAAAATAACGAACTTAATATCTTGAAAACTGTAGGAGTATTTAAGGCCTCGGACAGACGGACGGACAGAGAAAGTGGCTGCAATAGCGCACCCAACTTCCTTGTAGAATGCGCTAAACAACATATAGGTAAATGGCCGGTTTTCTGTCTCAGTAAATATTCCTTAAACCTTAAGCAACCATGCAGATGCAAAGTAATCTCGAAAAAAAGATTGCGCATGCGTATTCCAACCGTTGTATTTGCGCAATCCAATTTTTTATTTGTTAGGTTATTTAAATGAAATGTGTGTAGGCACCTTGAATAGAAGCAAAACAAATGCCTATTCAAAAAATGTTTTTTAAAAGCTATGCTGGTGGAACAGATTCAGCCCCTAAAGGTGTGTTGTAAAAATGATGGATGCGTGAAGATCTCGAGGATCGTTCGGTATTCAGTTGTATATCGGAGCTTTTCCTATGCGAACACGAATATTTAAATCTGAAATTTAAAGACTAGGTATATTAATAACGAGATTAATAACGAAAATAAATTAATAATAGGGAAGACCAATACAAACATTTTAATCGAAAGAAACCAAAAGAAAAGCAACGCCCCCCAAACTTCCAATCTTCTTTAATTGTTTTCCCAGAAACTATGACAGAAAAGGATGGAATGAACGGATTTACCTATGTTTTTGGTAGGTATACCGTTGATGTAGACCCGTACCTAAAGTTTTTAATTACACGGCCACGGTAGGTACCTACATGTACACTCTTCGTCTTTATACAAACGTTCTTCTACGGGCTCGCATTTGCTGCCAGCCAGCCAGCCGGTCAAAGTGAGATTAAAAGTTACCTTTTTACAATTAAATTTGCAAAAATGCGCTAAAAAATAATAAAAAGATTAAAAACCTTACAAAATAAAAAAATATTATTTTAAAGTAAAAAACTATTAATGACAAACGCGTCCTTTTGCCGGGGTACCTTATTGCACAACAATCATGCCTGAAGTCGATAGGAATGATATACCTACATCGATTTGTATTATTTCAGCAATTAATTTTTCCCGTTCGCAGTTCATTTGAAATTGGCAATCCAATAATTTTTGTTCCTGTTCCATAGGTATCTGTAAATAACTATCTAAAGTACCGTATTTCGGCGATCGACCGGTTTTAAAAAAGTTATCGTTAACATGGTCGGAGCCTTGATATTTCGTACCTACATTTCGATTTTTTTAATCAGATCGCAATTTCATAGTACGATTGTAGTATTCAAAATTGTTCCTGGAAAAATCAAAAGATTCGGCATTTGCAAGATTGATGTTGAAATAAGAGCGTAGGCCGGTGCGTTAAGAATGAAACAATCTACAATTAAAGTATCGAAAGCATATTTGAATTTGAAGAAATGAAAGATTTTGAAAAATTAAGTCTGAAAATGTGATAAAACTGTCGAATCGTACAAATTCCAAGAATTGAGGAATATGAAAAGTCGAAAGAAACAAGAATAAGTATTCCCAAGAATCCAGAATTTAAAACCCAAAAGTCGGAAAAATTCGAAGAGGTGAATCAGAAAAACCATATTCTCCTACATGAATCCGAAAAACAAAACTCTAAATAAATCCTTGCAACGATATAATACGTTAGCTCTCGTCCACACCTTTCATGTTTCCTTTCAGGGCACCTTGAACAGAGGGACGTTTTAATGAAAAGTTTACAGTAGATTTGTTACACATTATAATACTCAGTTTTGCCTAACAGTTAAATACCTCCCTTAGGAAAAATATCCCACCGGCCGCCATTTACAGTTGGATGTAGGTAATTGGATGATAAGTTATTAAGTAGCGCGAGTACTGCAAGCAGCTCCTCTATTAACAAGCGACAAAAAGTTTATGATTTTGGACTTTTTGTCCGTCCATCCGACCGTCCATCTGTCTGTGGACACGGTAACTCACTAACTGTTTCGAATTTTCCAATTCTGTTTTTAGCAATAGTTAGACA
The DNA here is from genome assembly GCF_008802855.1 of Photinus pyralis. NCBI lineage: Eukaryota > Metazoa > Arthropoda > Insecta > Coleoptera > Lampyridae > Photinus > Photinus pyralis. The sequence goes on along the minus strand of NW_022170403.1, from coordinate 11,659,540 downwards.
ATGCTCTAATTGTTTAAATTTTGGTCAATATTCGTGAACCGGTAAGTGACTTTGTCGCTCGTTGTATATATTGGTGCAGTTTATTGATACTATCAAAAAGGCTGAACGCCTGACAGTGCGCACTCAAAAACGCTTAGACGTCTCCAATTTGGTTAACAGATAGACCATGACTTATGGAGGAGTATCTACTCGTAGTTTGTTTTGTGTGTTAACCATTATAATATATGTAGGTATGTTTTTATATTTGTATGGTGTTAAGGTGGCGTTTACATTGAAAAAGTGGAAATTTGTTTCCACAATAACTTCCTTCTGGGTATAGTTTTGGTTGAAATAACATTCATTCAAATATATAATGTTCCGACATTTGCATGAAACAAAAATATTATTTAGCTAATTCCTGTACTTTCGCCAAAGAATACTTAATAATTATTAGTTACTCTTTGCTTTCGCCGTTATTTAGGAATGAAGTTCTTAAAAAACTCCCATATAAAATATATATCTTTCATTTTTATCACACACTGATAAAAATTTGTTATTAAATTTAACTTCATTCACAAGCTTAAACCTTTAGCAACCATCGGTCGTTAACAGAAGTTCGTTTTTTTACCTAGAAACAAAGTTATTGAGGAAATCGCAAGGTAACTTTTGCACTTTTTGTAAACGCCACCTTAACGCCCTTAGGAGGCCAGCATAAACTCGAACTGCCGCTACTTCCTTATGGATTTGCGTGGGTTTATTTTATTCCTATTTTATAATAAACTGCACCAATATAGACAACGAGCGACAAACTCACTTCCGGTTGACGAATATTGACCAAAATTTAATCATTCAGTCCCTTAGCCATTGTCTACCTATTGCTAAAAACAAAATTGGAAAATTCGAAACCGTTAGTGAGTGATGGTGTCCACAGTAGGACGGACGGACAGAAAGTCCAAAATCATAAACTCGCTTTTTTCGCTCGTTAATAAGGGCGCACTGTTTTGTACAAACAAAGGCAACAAAGGCAAACTATAGGACCGTAATAAACATAAAGCAAAAAAAAAGTGTACCTATTTCACTCCATCTTTGATGTTGCATATAGGTACCATAGGTATTTTAGACGTATGCAGTAGCATATTAAATTGAATGAACGATATGATGAATATAAATATTCAAAAGCTTTTTTCCACAAAGAAAGAGGGGACATTGCCTTTTCACGCAAGCACATTAACATTCACTATTAAACTACTTAATGTGTCAAGGTTGAACGCAATCCGGTTTATAAACTTGTTGTCTTTTTTCCATAACAACAAAGGCATTCATTAGTAACGTCATATGAAATAATTTATTATCTTTAATAACAAAAAATACACTAGAAAAAAATACTACATGCTGTTCGCTTTTTGTGTTTTTTTAAATTACTTATACAGTTACGAACGCCTAACTGCGGTAATAAAAAGTGAAAGTACTCACCGATTATTGTTGGTAAACACCAAAATAATTAAAGATAACATTCAAACGTAAGTAAAAAAAAAGTAACTTTTGTCGCCACTGTTGATACTATTTTAATTTTTAAATATTTGAACTTGTTAGAGTGCACTGCGCAAGCCTACTTTTCTATTTAAATGTTTTGGTTTTAACCACGCGGTTGCTCAGTGGATACTAAAAATATATACTAAAAAAGAAGTAGCATCTGACTTCCGTGTTTTAAGATTTTGTAATTAAAAAAAGAAACCAAAAACATATCTACAGGCGGAGACATCTTTGCAGAATAACTTCAACTAAATCCCTATCTACAAAGAGAATGCTACACGAAAGTTCAGGGGCGTAGCGAGAGATGAAGGAAGGAGCTGCCCCGGAAGCATTCTGAAGCAAAAGTCGATTCTTTAGTGCTATATAAGTTGCATTACACCAAGGGGCTTGAAGGAATATTACAACCATATACAGGGTGTCAGAAATCAAATCAAATCAGTAACGAAACAAATGAGTAACGAAAAACAATTGAATTTTTTTAAGTGGTAGCATACCTTTTATTAGGTTCATTTGATAAGAGATTTTTTTTTCTCTTTTCGAAGATGTAACATAAGTATATTATGTTTGTACTAATTACATCGATAACATCAATCTGAATATCCAACACGAAAATAAAACAAATGAACGTGTACGTTTCTTATTAAACCTTGACGACAAAATGAAATCAGCATTGTCGATGAATGTGCTCCATTTGGAGTTATAAGGATACTATGAATAAATAATTGAGCGTTGCTATAGTCTTATAATTATGTAATTTTCTAGTAGGTTATCGATTTTGGAACTTAGTCCATCGTCAGACCTTGCGTTAATAAATACATATAACAAAGATGCATTGGTAGTTTAAAATGGTTAAAATTGGTCGAACAACTGGAGATGCGGTGTATGTGTGCGTGTGTGTTCTGAGTACCTACTGACAGTAACCAATCAAAAGACAAATCATGACATAACAGAGCAACCACCTGCAAACTCGCACGCATTCATAATAGTTATTAAGGATCCTCAGATCCTTTATAGTTTTGTATTGTCGTCCGTCCGTCCGTCCGTCCGTCCGTCCGTCCGTGTGCGCTCTAACTCTTTTTAAAAGTGGCCGATTGTGTTGAAATTTGGTATACGGGTACGTTGGACATTAAGAACGGACGCTATTGATTTTCAGGAAGCTGGTTCAACAGGAACAAAAGTTATACGACTTCGAGTGAATCGGGAACAGGAAAAACTGCGAACTCAATATAATAAAAATTAACATATTTCATTCCCTAGGTCATGTATCGAGTTCGGACTTTCGCTAGATTATTCCCTATGACTCTTAGATGTGTAACAATTCAATATAACTCTTCTCTGTGGTCTCAGTCAAAAGATTTAGAGCAAAATGTACCCAAAATTATTCTTTACACATGAATTTAGAGTTGTAAAAGCTTTCAAACGCATTATCTTGATGCTGAAAGAGTTGATAACGTGCACGTTTGATAACCGCATGTGTGTGATTCAAAAATGTTAAATTATTTTTCTGAGGCCACATGGATTTTGATCAAAATATGTCAAAATCGTTAATTATGCACCAAGATCGTTGGGAAAAAGACTACGCGCATTATCTCAATGCCCAAGACATGAATTTGATGCATTTTTGGCGACCACGTGGATTTTGATCAAAACATGTCAAAATCGTTATTTATGCACCAAGATCGTTGGGAAAAGACTAGGCGCATTATCTCAATGCCCAAGACATGAATTTGATGCATTTTTGGCGACCACGTGGATTTTGATCAAAACATGTCAAAATCGTTATTTATGCACCAAGAGCGTTGGGAAAAAGACTAAGCGCATTATCTCAATGCCCAAGACATGAATTTGATGAATTTTTGGCGAAAACGTGGATTTTGATCAAAACATGTCAAAATCGTTATTTATGCACCAAGATCGTTGGGAAAAAGATCAAGAGCATTATCTCAATGATCTAAACATGAATTTGATCTATTTTTATGGACCACATGGATTTTGATCAAAACATGTCAAAATCGTTATTTATGCACCAAGATCGTTGGGAAAAAAACCAAGAGCATTATCTCAAAGCCCAAGACATGAATTTGATGCATTTTTGTTAACTATAAAATGTATTTTGTAAGATTAAAATAAATTGTCGTTAAAAGTGATTGTAATACTGAGGATCCTTCGATATTTCGTTGTATCGGTTTATTTATGCAGTGAGTGTATAAATGAGGCGTTTTATTGGTGAGTGAGATGTTTAGTCCACGAGCGCAGCGAGTGGACTAAATTCGAACGAACCAATAATCGCCGATTTATACATGAATTGCATACAACGTTTTTTCGTCGACTTCACTGGGGTAGGTAATTTTAAATTACAAGAAATTACAGACGAAATTATGAGATCCGACGATTTTTCACTAAATTACAGCTATTGGCGTTGCTATAGTAATGTGTTGTTTTATGCTGTACCGTCAGTCCTCGTAATCGCAGTGGAAGATTATGTTGCTTGCTCTGCTGCGGAGGCGATTTTAACATTATATATCCACTCAAATCAAAAGAAATTTATTGGAACGGTTTCGATCAGTTCGGCAATTGATGGAATATAATGAATTTGAGAGGAGATATTTCTGAAAATGTCATGTTGACATTTTACCTTGAAAAGGTATGTGAAATTAGAATGTAATTAATTGTTTTGCAACTGTACTAAAATACATGTATTAACAGTTAAAGATATGGAAAAGTTCATCCCTGTGGCCGACGTACTCAATGTTGAAGGTAAAGTAACTGAATACCTTAACAATACCTTATCCGAGAAGCTACAAAGGATATGCTTTGCTGAGATCGTTGGCGACCATACTGGCTGCTGATCTCACTACATTAACACAGAGAGAGAGAGATTAAAATGGTTAGGTGGATGGAAGTTCTCAGCTGTTGCCGAAAGTGAATTGTTATATAAATGCAGAGACTTGTTATAACTAGACCGCGCGTAACGTAGATTTTACTATAAACGCCTGTTGTCAAGATAGGATAGGCAACCAACTGTTCATCGCGGGGCAGACGTGCGTTCTGTAGCTTGCTTTAGCCATGTTTATCCTAAATTTTAGTAGCAAAAAAAGATAACATATAGCTGTTAACTGTTTTAATCGAATTTATTGGTATTTATTTGAACTAAATTGGTATATAACTGCCTTACTCTAGTCCTAATTTGATTTATATGTGTATTTTGGTGGTGAACACGTATGGGAAAATATACTCTTAAAACTAAAGATGTAAGTAGTAAGATATGATTATTTAGCGGATTTTGATTCAATATAATGCATAGTTATAAATTCAATGATAATGCCTATCCAAAAACCCAAATGGGCTGTAACTGTTATTTATTTTTCTTAGACTGCTGATAACCATTTTGTTTACAACGCGGTGTGGTGTGGATTGAATGAAAAACCTGAACACATTTTCAGCAATTTGGCAAATTTTTAATGCATCGCTTGATACGTGCAACAATCCTCCACGATTTTTTCTAGTTAAAAGCTTTGAATGACTCTCTGATGCGAATATCGCATCTGCACATATGGAACATTTAACAGACTTAGCTATTTTTCTTGTAACAAAACCTGAAATATACTTAGTACCAGTAAGTACTTAGTTACGTCTATACCTAATAGGCAAATAGGTATTGCCGTTGTCTTGCTGGTAAAGGATGTCGAATAATAGTTCTACGTTATTTTAAGTGAATGGGAAAGTCGAAAACGCTCGGTATTGCATTATTGTTTAACACCTTCGTAGGTACCTTTCTAAAATCGGCTTCATTCCCCGCAAATCCACTATGGGAGCAAATTTTCCTCTTCGAATGGCTCTGATCCATTGGCCCTTTAAACTTTTATCCGTTGAAAATCAGCATATTATTTAAAAATGTATCGACAGAGTACATGTTGATAGGCACAAGTTAACCTAAGTTTATTGGTTTATTCTCAACAGAAATTTATCTGTTCACTAATTCGAGCTAATCACGAGAATGATTAATGAACGGAACATCTAAAATAACAGCTTATTTCATTATATTGCATATCATCTCAGCGATTTTTGCCCCGCGGTGCATTGTGTGTTGCATACTGTGTCGACAACACCTTAGATACGTTAAGCGCAGTCTAGTTATAGCAAGTCTCTGTATAAATGTCATTTCCCTTTAATAAAATGGTTGTTATGTAAAAGTTGTTGCTAACTATTAATGGTTGCTAATGCATAATGGTTATGTATAAGTGGTTGCTAACGATTAATGGTTGCTAACGTATAATGGTTTCTAACCATTAATGAGCTTCATTGTTACACCTGTAACTAAGGTGTAATTTATGTTGTTATCGAGAGGTCGACGAAAAACAAAATATATAACATTTATGTAGGCTTCGGCAGTTGACATATTTGCCTTGGCATAACAAAGATTGACACACACCCAATATTCGGTCACTATATGTCAAGGGTCGACTCAACGAATTGATTAGCAATATCGGCAAGATGGTTCTGGATGTCCTTTTTCATTCAAATGGAAAGCAGTCCTGTCTAAGGCATACAGTGTGCGTCATAAATACATCACGCAAACTATTTTACCATAATAAATGTAATTTGAATAATTTGTGAAGAATTATCAATACTACGTATATCTGTGATACTACTAAACAATGTAACCACAAAACATACACAAATGACAAGTCTAGCGTACAATAGACATTTGCCAACACAAAATACCTATTTTAAAAGATGAAACAGTTTTAATAAATATTCGTTTTATTACCAAAATAGAACATATAATTTAATAAAACAACATAAAGCATAAGTCTATAGCTTATGTAAATCTAAATAACCAATAAATTATTTTAATTATTTTAGACACAGGTTTGCCAATAATTTAATGTTTATAACAGGAATAATGCTACAATTAATGACTGTAGTACAAAAACTAATGTTCACACTTAAAGTAAATTATTGTGGTACTTATTGCACTTTCACCGAGATTGCCTAGTAATGGGCAAAAATATATTTACGAGTTAAATAAATATTTTAGAGTATGAAACCTGAATTTAAAAAATGGCTCATTCCATAAAAAGTGAAACATTCTTTCTTCCGTCGGCAAAAAAGCTGTTTCTAATTCACCACTTCGACATGCTCTCATGAAATGTCAAAAAAATAACTACTCAGCTTTCGATAATTTGAAGCGGCTTCCTACCAACATTGATTACTATACTGTACAAGTTCGTTAAATTGAGCAATATATAATAAACACTTATCTTAAACAATAACCATTTTTCCACTATTCTAACCTTTAACTTTTGAAATCTACTTTGCGAAACATCCAATTTATCTTGGTAGATTGATTTTATGCAACACTGCGTCATAACTTTAAAGGCGGCCTTTCGTGAGTCAGTATGTAACGTATGTTCAATTCCACGAATTAAATCATTTGTTTTAAAAATTAATAACATCTGTCTATTAACGTTCTCTAATATTCCTGAGATTTGAGGTAAATACCTTGGTAAAACCTTCTTCATCTTATCTGCATCTTCAGCTGTTCGTTGACGTCTATAAAAATATTAGTAGAATCAAAGTAAAATTTAAAGCAACTTACTTATCGATACCGTGCATTATACTTTCCCAAGAACGTCCAGTCACCATGCATGCAAATAATCCATACAGATCGCCGTGTATACCCAGTTTATCACTATACGTCCTCATTGCCACTCGATCACTGTTCAATATGCTTAACCAAAGATTGGAGTAAGAAACTCTAAATTCCTTGCTTAATGTCTGTAATACAATTGTATAATGCGTGACAAATTTTGCGCTGGACTTACCGCATATAAGCCATGATCTAATAACACTACCTCACAACTATTGTTTGAATTCCTGACAAGAATGTTACCAGGATGAGGATCGCTATGCACAAATCCATTGAGAAAAATCATTTCCGAGTATAGTTTACCCAATTTTTCGGTCACCTCGTATGGATTGATATCATTGTCTTTGATGTACTTTAAATCGTTTACTTGGCCTCCTTCCAAATATTCCATTGTTAAAACTCGTGGAGTTGTTAAATCCCATCTGCAATTGCATCATTTTTGAATTGTGCCGGTCAAATTAACCATATTAAAAAATGCTGAAGGGTATAGAAACAAGTGATATATTCGTGAATAGTAATAGTATATTAAGTATGGAGAATGGTAAGGGATTTTTACCGTTCGAAGACAATTGTTTGGAGGAGGAGCGGAGCGACGACTCCAATTATTGTCTGAGAACGGTAACCCTTAACGTTCGACGTGCTTATAACATTTTTTGCGCGATCGTAATTAAAATTATGCAACCAATATAAACATGCACTAAGAAATTAACGAGCAAAATAAATCGAAATGATCGAAGTGGTATGGTGTACATCACTAGGTAACCAGTTTAATTGTCAAAACTGAAATTAATAATTTCTTGTGCATGTGTCTGATGTAGTTTGCTAGCTTTGCACTTTCGTTATGACTTTATGAGCGAGGTATTCGCCGGTGACCGAATGGTATGTCGAAGATTCTTTACAGAACAAAATTGTAATTGTAACGTATTAAGAAAAACGAAAGCACATCTTCAAACACATTGATCTCTATTGCTTCAGGTTTAAATGAAGAACGTGTTCTTTCCATAGGAAACATCAGCACAAATGTAAGCATGTAAGTTTAATGTAACAATAATTAAAGATTAAATGTAATGTAGGATTGTTAACATTGAACTGATTATTTCTAAAAAGGCGTCGGGTAGTATTTTTGCTGTTCTGTTTTTATATTCTAAGAGCCCGCGACGCAAACCATTACCATTCAAATAGCAACATAAAACATATACATGAACAAGTATTGGAGGTCCCCATACACGAAACGCTCGGTCTGTCTGACCGCATTTAGCCTGAAGGTAAACAAATTCAATTCTTTATTTGTATATTTCATAAGAAATCATTACTTTTAGGAAAAGCAGGTCATATGTGGTACCAAATTAAAGCTCTTGACGTCAGCTGCACAAATAACTCGGTCTGTCGGCAGGCAAATAGCCGAAAGTCCTTGACAGACCGACATTTAGTCTGCTGCTGGATGCCGACATTTCAGTTAGTTATAAATTTCCACCGTCACTCTGATCAAAGCCTTTTAATTCTGTACCAAAGAGTAAATAACCATAATCCTCTAACAGTGGATCTAAAAAAGCGGCTGAGCTCCTTGGTTTGACCCTACGGGGTCATTGAACATTTAGTCTGCTGCTGGAATCCCACAAAATAATTGTAAAGTGAAGAAAAGTTATCGAGAAAATATGAAATTAATACTTTTCTTCACTTTACAATTGTTTCATTACTTCAGCTGACATGCTTTTGTAATCTCATTGATGAGCTTCAGAGCTTGTACCGTTTTGTTTTTGAATGGAATGATTCTCTTATATTTTGAGCTAACTGTGGGATTCCAGCAGCAGACTAAATGTTCAATGATCCCGTAGGGTCAAACCGAGGAGCAAAGAGTTGAATATACCTAGTCCTAGCTATAAGAATTTTCTTAACAATCCCTGTGACTGCCGCTAGTGGCGAGAGAAGTTTTTCTACACTTAAATTATTTACAAATTACCTAAGAAATTCTTTAAACCAATCAAAATTTAGAAATCCGTCACTAATTTCTATTGAATCATCACGAGTTGTTTCTCTAGACTACACGTACGTCAGTTTTGACCAATAATTTGCAGGAGTTAAAGTAAGAAGGGTAAAACTTTTTTGGATGGTTGTTGTTCTTAGCAGCGTATGCACTTTTTAAAGTTTTAAAAATTAAGTTGGTGTTTTTAAGTTTTGTGCAATTTCTTATGTCATGTAATAACAACTTTGTAAATTCAGTAGTTGAATTTAGATATTGATTAAATATTGAGAATATCGATAGTTAGGTTACCATTTTTATTTTTGAGAGAAATTTAAATTGTTTTTGAAAAATAAAAATTATTCAAGTAACAAATTTTCTAAATTCAAGTGAATAGGAGGTTATTGTAAAGTCTTTAAATGTGTACCCATGTTATTTACAAGACGAGGATAGTCTATAATAAAGTTGTGTAACTACGTAATTAATAAACTGGGAAACAATTATCTATTATACGTCAATAGTTTAGCACAAAAAACAAAAATTACAGTGTATTTTCTCTTATTGTTATTTTTTTCCAATAATAAAATTCATTATTGACCGACAGTGACCCACGAACACGAAGCGTTTTTTGCCACAGTGAACAAAGGTAGTGCTTTGTTTGGTCCAGGAACTTAAGCTATTACAATTTTTGAGTGTGTTGACTCGTTTGCCCAGCAAAAAAGATTGTATGTGTGTTCATACAGTGTGACTCTGCAATCAAAGCTTTTTTGTAACTTCTGACATAAGTACAATGTTTTTTTTTCGTTTATTTTTTATATATCGCTCAAGCTTTCATTTACTTGTTTACTACATCTCACTTGTACTTTTCAACACTACGTCATTGTACAGTGCATTGTGTTTGAATTAATAAAAAAATATATATGAGCTGTATAAACTATTTAAGATTCAAATTACGTCTGTCGTGAAGTATTGTAACAGATAATAGATTTCTTAAATACGAGACGGAATGCCACCAATTTTTCACCAAAAAGTGACTCCCCTGTACTCTTTAACGTAATAAGTTTGAAGGTGATGGTGAAGTAGGTATTATGATTTAAGAGTCTTCTTTACCTAAGCGCAACTTTTTTACACTATAGTGTATAGATTATTATAGACAAGATGATATTCTTGCTTTGTCAACTCCTGTCTTGGGTAATACTGACTCGTGTTTTAACGAATCACAATGAAGGTCAAACCGAGGGTCAAACTGTCTCTATGCTTTCTACCGCTACCTTCTTAAAATGAATAACATATAGACAATGAAAGATTGAAACATTTTATTCCAAATGAGGACAGTCTGTCTTCCTCTCATAGTTCATCAAAAGATTCACTTTATTGTTCAAATACCTTCACATATCTAATTTGACAAATGCAAAAATCAAATTAAACACCCAACAGGTTTTTAGTGCAGCTAGTAGATGAACTTCTAGCAATGTTTCACATACAAACTTATCTGTGAAAGCCTAATGATTTCACTTCTTTCACATTTACTTGATTCAAAATACCAAACCCTTTAAATAAATATTATTACATACGCAATAATTAAAAGGGGTAAGTATAGAAAATATAAAGTTAATGAAGAACAATAAACATTACCTAAAATTACCTTATTTTGGGTACTTTAAGCCATTCATAATGTTGAAAACTTTCACTAATCTTTTCTGCATTTTTACCTTCCTCTTCGAAATTTAACTCTTTGGGCAGATTTTTTTTAGTTTCATCTACTAACCACTGAAATTTGAAATCAGGAAAAAGCCAACTTACTATTTTCACTAAAATTTCCATAGTTTTCATGTCAACTCTAGAGTTGCCTTGTACATACGCGTGTTGTACTTTAATGGCCAGTGTTGTTCCGTCATGTAACACTGCTTTATGAACTTGAGCCAGCGAGGCTGTGCCTAGAGGCTCAAGTTCAATACTTTTAAATATTTCATGTGGCTAAAAAAAATACATTTTGTTAATGTCATGTTTTAATTAAAAGAAAGTAGGAGACTGTTTCACCTGATTCTATTAGTTCTGATTTGCTAATGTTAAAACTCATCATGATCCTTAATTTGTCAAAATCAGGATTACGTAAAACAGCCTCAAACGTAGGCCAGCAACAAAATTGCTGTTATAAAAACTTACATTTCTCTTCAAGTCTTCTTTTAACACTTTGTACACATCTTGTATAGTGCTCGATGGAGCCTGGCTATGCAAAATTTTCATAGTTTGTACGTATTCTTCAGGCACCAAATAATCCAAAGCAGCAATATGTTGACCTACTTTTATATAAACACCCTTGTTGGTACAGCATAATTGTAGTAACTTTTCAGCTGCTTCTTTATGACACGACGATGTTAAAGCATGGTACTCCTGGGAGTTCTTATCGAGATCAGATTTATATAACTTTTTTTTGTAAACTGATGTTATATCAAACACTGCAGCTGCAGCTCGAGATAGTCTTACAACTCCAATGGAATCTACTTGATAGTCGTTTGTACGTAAACTAAAAAAGGTACCAACTGCTAGGCCACCAAGTGCTCCATACTTTAATATTGTACGGAATTTAAACCTATTCATTGTGTTATGTTCTCTGCTTGTAATTACAGAAAAATCATATTTAATTCATGAAGATTTTCTTGACATACTTTAACCTAACCAATGAATAACCTAACCTTAACTTTAACAACACAATGACAAGTGACAGATCCGTGAGATTTAACCTACCAATGAACGTAATATCTACGGTGTATAAGATACAAGGCGATTATTCGAAAACTTTCATATGGCCTTTGTAATATCAAAGAATCCTTAATAATTACTCTTTGGTAATATGTTTGTAGGGAAGCAAGGACGTTTTTGTAGCGAAGTAACAAATCGTCTGCTATCGGTGTTTTAAAACTTGGTGTAGATCGTTTGAATGGTAAACATACGGTTTTCTATCTAATATTTTTGCCTAGTTCACATTTTAATTATGGCGAAATTATTAACTGAGAATATTGGTGTATGAAAGAACCACTATCCGCAATTTGTAACCGAAGTACCTACTTAGCATACACCCATATAGTGTACCATTGACTAATACCATTGAATAAAAACAAGACCTGACTTTTTAATTATCTTTCCGACTCAAAAGCTGACTCAGGTAACCCAAAACGTTTCTAAACCTAACAATACCAAACTTAAATCAAAGAATACCTACTGTTTAAATATATAAACTGCACCAATATATGTTTTTGACACCACATCTCCTTTTCGAGTTTCAAGTAGGTATCTTTCACCACAGTTTGTGATAATCCACCCTTGTAGTTAGGCAACACACCTCTACATCTGAAACAAAAATATGATATGCTCTGTATATAACCAATCGACCGTTTTGCGCAGATGCCGAACACTATGGGATTTTCGTAACGAAACTAAAAAATAAGAGGAAGATGCGACGAGGTCGACGAAAGGCATCAGGCTTTCCCGGTTTTTTTTATTCTTGATTATTTTGGTGGTGGTGTTTTGAAGGTGTATTTACAGGTAGTAACCATTGTGTTCTTTCTTGTACATAGAATTTATCGCTATAGTATGTTTAAAAAGTTAACCAATAAAACCTAGATATGTAGTTATTATTTTCCTATTATCGTTCCCAATTTTGCCATACACTTCGTTTATAGAACATTAAATAACCCTTGGGCTATTCGCCATGGCCGTCGTAACCATCTAATCGACGCACACTGTAGATATATTCACATTCGAACTACCGCACACGCACTGAATCGAAGGACTTCTTCGCGTGAAAGCCACGCGGCAGTCGCGTATTATCGGCGCCGGCTGCGCGGGAGTGCATGATACTTTAATTTATGGAAACAGGAATCACGTTGATAAATCAGTCGAGCGAGACCGTTTATTTGGGTGAAACCGTGAGCACTTATGCCTATGAGTGGTTAATTGTTATTCGAATGTTGTTAAATATGAGTTTATATACTTTTACATACCAAACAACATACACGGTGGTGTATACATTGTACGACTTTCTGGAATTATTTTATTGTTTTTTATGGAACTGTTACAAAACTCTATTAAATATATATGATAAGTGTACAAGTGAAGAGCAACAGTACATAACTAGAAATGCTCAAATATTGAAGAGTGTTCCTACACATATAACAGTGATTTTAGCAAATGAAAAACCTTCTTATAAAGATTTGTCAAAGTTAATATTATGGTGTGTTGCATCAGGTATTACATACCTTAGTTTCTACGACTATAAAGGTTGTGTAGTGAAAATGTTAAGTCTCATTAATCATATACTAATTTGTAGGGATCCTAAAGGACTCGGAGGAAAAGCTTCAACGTGCCGTGGAAGAACAACAACGGAATAACGCACATGTGATTTGGCATAACAAAAATTGTTATAAAAATGGTTTTATTGAAAAGAAAATTTATGTACGGACATTGTCATATACTGATGGTAGAGAAAATATAGTAAATGTTGCTAAAAAGCTTTGTGAAGATGATAGTGTGAAACACATTGACATTGCAACCGTAGATAAGAATATAAAAGATAAATACGTCTTTCCTGATCCAGACCTCTGTCTCTATTGTGGAAAATCCTTATTTTTGTATGGTTATCCCCCATGGGAAATTCGTCTCACCGAATTTATTAGTATAAAAACACACCACAGTATTAGTCCTAGAACTTTTATTAATGCTTTATACAGATATAGTAAAACTGAAATGAGGCTGGGAAGGTAATTTTGTTAGTAATTTATTGTACAATTGTTAATTTTTGATTGTTAAAGTATATCTCACCCAAAGGTGTTTGTGGCATAAATTATGGAAAATGTGTTGTTTGATTTCTTAGGTACTACAAGATTCAGTTTTCGCATGGTCATACGAAATAAAGTATCAATATGGTGCTAGTGTTTGCTGTTGTAATCCCATTGTTATCATGTTATCACATTATGACATGAGATATGTTTTTCAATATTTGGTTATAGGAATTTATTTCATTGAAATTGGGTAAGGATCATTTGATTTAAATATGGGATAAAGTTCACAGAAACGTTTTCAATAATTTCTTACAAATAATTGAAAAAATTCGAATCGAATCGATTCTGTGCTAATTTCAAAATATCTTAAAAATTTCCTTCACTCGCTGATATTGAAATTTACATAGTTTTTGCAATTGCAGGCCCTTGCATAATTAATGTTACTTATTTTGAGGAGAGTATGCTTAAACAAATACGTATAACTTATTTTCTCAGGTTTGTTGCGTAATAGTAATATTTACACAATTTGAATGCTAAATACTCAGCACTTAGTTATTACATAACATTGCGTTATAGTTGTTTGTGGCAGTGTACCTATTAATTAAGCGCGGTTTAGAGGCTAAGATAAATTGTAACAATTTATCGTAACGATCGAATCATTACGATTTATCGTTGCGTGTGAACAGAGGATTGTAGCGATTTATCGGAATTGGAATTGGATTGGATGGTTGATGGTGGCCGGCTTCAATTTCTGCGAATCGTAGCGATAAATTGGAACGTGTAAACAACAACAGCGATTTATCGCTACGATTTGTGACTAATGTTGCCGACGTGAACCATTTTTGTATCCATTTGGGCTACTTGGACTGTCTAGCGCACACGTTTTACATTTGGCGAGTGGCGATCAAGTTTGGCCACCCAAAAAAAATATTTAGCGACACATGGCTACTCATAAATCATAATCGAGATTAAGAGTCTATTGTAAGCAAGCAATGTAAGCAATAAAATGCGAGTATAATTTTATATTAGTGGACAGAACCAAAAGACAAGTTGAAAAGTAAAAAAAATCAAAACTGTATTAAACCGTGATCGACAATGAGATTGGACCAAGAAATCGTTACATGTAAACAGTACGCACTCTTTCGATTTATTGAACGATAAATTGGACAATCAGATCGTTACGATTTAGCGAAACCAAGATCGTAGCGTCTAAACCGCGCTTTATATTATTGTATAGACAGCTACATAATTCACTAGTTTGAAAGTTTGTTGCGTGGTAAGTAATTTTTTTCACTACTAGCGTCTGATGACATGATTATTAACCTTTTTTCCACTTGTAAAGTAGGCTTTCTCGGCATTTGTTCAAAGTGGTTAATAATTTTTTATTATTAACTAGTAGTCAATAATGAGAACTGTCACGCTGTCACTTTTAGAAAACACAACCCGAAATTTCGCTCAATGAACGTTTAGACAAGTTCTCTAAAACGAATAATTGCCACCATTCGCAATTTCCAGAGAAATTACATACCTAAAATTATCACATTTTGAAAAAATTCGAACGAAATTACTCTTTGAAAAATCTCAATGACAGAACAAAATACGGCCTGTTTGACTTGTACTTCCACGTACTTGATTGACATGTTAAATTAAGAAACAAACAATTCTGTCCAACCGTTAACTCTCTTATCAATATAATATGTTAATTTAGAGGATTTCAAGTGCTAGTAGTGAAAAAAATAGTATATATACCACGGTAGAGAAGTCTATTATTGCCTTCGCACCTTACACCCCTCGGCGCAAGCGCCTCGAGATGTAATCTTGGTGCTCAGGCAATAATAGTGGACTTCTCTACCTTGATATATAATGTACTATTTCAAATGACTTGTTGACATTCCTTTTGGTCAAAATGCACGTGATGACGAAAAATAGGTGGCATCTTGGCAGTGGCGTAACAAGACAGCTCGGGGCAAATGGTCCTCGGGGCCCCCTATAAGTACTAGGCACGCATTAAAGTTTTTAATAAGAATCGGAACATACTAAACGTTTAATTTTTGAAATATTAATTACATACATATTTGACGAGCCTAAGTTATATAGAAAATTGAAAATCTAAAAGTCTCTTTTTCAGCCTTTGCATTTGCAAATCCTTGATTACTTGGGTCAGATCCATTTCCGACGCGATTTTAGATGCAATTGAAAGAAATGCTAGATTGATCAATCTTTTCTGACCCATTTGAGATCTTCGATAATTTTTTATGATTTTCAACTTACTGAACGATCGCTCGAGACTTGCCACAGTTACAGGTAATGTCAAGAATAATAAAAAGTCGTGAACATCTGAATAAAATCACTCCCGAGAATCCCATATTGTTTGATGATTAGTTCGAAAAATTCGTTCGTTGACATTGTGCTAGTCAAATCACTAAAATGAGGCATGGCACACATTTTTATATTTTGTATACTACACATCGTTTTCTACGTGTGGCTGGCACCTTTCGGGTTGCGGGGCCTCGGGGCATTGCCCCGAACTGCCCGATGGTAGTTACGCCACTGCATCTTGGGCATTTAGCTGTAATGTGTGTTAGGCACATTTTCCGGAGAAATTGGATACATTTCGGCTCCTTTTTGTCACTACCTCTTGTTTTTGAAAATTTACGCACCTGAAAATCAATGTTAACTTATTTCTCATATTCAGAAAACCAATGTACACTCCCAAGTTTCAAAATAATGGGCATTTTAAACCAGATAAGAGTTCGTGTAATATGCTGCAACCTTATTTGTTAATTGAAAAGTGCACTGACCGGCAGAGACCAATAAACGTCATTTCCAATTTGATCGTATAAGTTGTACCAGCGGGTAAAATTTCAGAAAAATGGGCAGAGGTCTACGCACGTGTTATCCACGTGTTTTGAATTGCGCTTTTTCGCGGAAGAATCAATGCACGAGTGTATAGATTCGGTAAGAAAATCGCAACGACACCGCAACAAAACTATATTGACTGATTGACTCAAATTTTATTTTGTGTTTTAAATTATCAAGTTGATGTTGGAAAAAATCCATGGAAACCTGTGTATACAGGGTGACAATTTGAAAACTTACCACCCCCCATATCTTAGTAAATAAACGAGATATTTAAAAAAATCAAAATCCGTTTCGGTAATTCGGAGGGGGAATCACAATGACATAGTTGGCGACGCACCCCCTCACACCCCCTGCGCCCTAGCCACCCCAACTTTTAAATCTTAAATAGGGACTCCCCATGTACGTTGGAAAGCTCTGAAAAAATGCTTTCCAACCATACCAAATAGCATTACATTTAGGTTAGTAATTATCGTGCAAATCAAAAAATAAACATGGAAAATCGTATTTAACTTGAACTTCCAAAGCCGACTCGACAGCAACTCATTTTTGATGGCCAGTTCTAATCTATTCTCAAACTCTTGTCGAACCTTTTCAAATGTTGGTTTTGCAATATTTTGACATTCTTGAATAATTATCTGTCTTAGTTCGTCTATGTTCGCCGGTTGCGTTTTAAATACGACAGATTTCAAATGTATCATATTAGTTTATTTTTTTATTTGCACGATAATTACTAACCTAAATGTAATACTATTTGGTATGGTTGGAAAGCATTTTTTCAGAGCTTTCGAACGACGTATCACACATGGGGGGTCGCTATTTAAGATTTAAAAGTTGGGGTGGCTGGGGCGCAGGGGGTTGGAGGGGGTGCGTCGCCAACTATGTCATTGTGATTCCCCCTCCGAATTACCGAAACGGATTTTGATTTTTTTAAATATCTCGTTTATTTACTGAGATATGAGGGGTGGTAAGTTTTCAAATTGTCACCCTGTATATGTATATATGGAAGAAATTTATTATTTGTTATGAATGTTTGATCTTTAAAAAATTTTTAACTTTGTAATTAAATACTTTAATTTAAACAAAGTAGTTCGAAGGTCTTATTCTGTGGTAGTTAAATCAGAAAAATTCAGAGATGTCACGTTTTGGTACTGAATCATTTCAAAAGATAGACGAAGCAATAGACCATACCATTCCGGCCAATACGAAGCGGAGTAAATGCTCGGTATGGAGCTAGTTTTCGAGCTTTTGCGAAGAAAAGAAGTACAAGCTGGATGAGTCAACAACCAAGGAGAAATTGGGTGAAATATTGAAAGATTGGGATTTCATGAGAAAGAAGAATGGTGAATCTTAGAAGGAAGGCGTGGTGAAAGTTATGAGGAATTCATCAGCTAAACAATTGCAAGAAAAGTATTAGAAAGACTTCAACATCAAATTCGACCCCTTTACTGATTTGGAGTCCAGTGGAGCTAGTTCCGCGCGAGACGCATGCCACCGGAAGTTACAAGCCGATCCTACTAAAAGAAAAATGAGTTCAACAGCTCTTTTATTAAAGAAGAATTATCCAGAATCATGGAGACATGGGACGAAAATACTCCTACCGGTTCCTACTGATTCGTTTCGATTCACAAATCGTATCTTGACATTTAATCCCGAAACGTCAAAAAATTTCCACTTATTAATTTTAGGTAGGTTTAGCAGCTAGAAAAAATTTCCGGGAAAATCTTTCCGTTGCCATGGTATAATAATGCTCGAATAAAGTTTTTGATTGGTTGTTGGAGAGTGTCGTGCGATTTTCATAAGAAGAATCTATACCGCTGTGAAAGTGTCAAGCGTGTAGAAAAATTATCATGCAATTAGACAATGCATTGTGCACATGCGGAATTGCTTCTATCAATGCATCTTCTTAAAATCTCGGAAAAATTCGTGTGCAACTAAGCTAGTTGGCTTTGCGCATACGTACCTACCTATCCACTGACATTTCTTTGATATGTGTGTTCTTAATTCGCTTTGATAAGTGGAATTTTTAGAAAAAGTGGTTCACAAATAAGAATTGAGTTCTGCGCATGCGCAATCCACGTTTTCGCACGTCCTAACAATTAGCTTTTTTAGAAAACATCTTCCGCCGAAATTTCAGGAGAATTGGGCCACAGATAAGGAAGTTAGTCTTATCATGCGCATTGCGCCATCATATTTTATTTTATGTCTTAAGCAGGCCTTCCACGTGCATTCATTTCATCGAACTTTGAATTAACGCCATGTCTTCGAATTTGGAACAGAATGTTGAAACACCACTTCCACGTTCGCACATGGGTCGTACATACTTGGCGAACAAATACAGGAACGATTGGATTGTGCACGCGAAAACAACGATATGCGTTTTCGGTTCCTCATATAGGTACTACAATGCGTAAATCTATCCCACTTTTAGGTCTTAACTTCAGGAGCGACAACCACATCCACGCGCGCGCCCAGCATCGCTCCGCAAACTAAGCAAACACATTCACCGGGTTTGGTAGAATCACCATCTTGTAGGTAGAGGATGTTAAAACAGACGATGAGACGGCACACCACATATTTTGTGAATGTCCGGCTTTAGTCCAACTGAAACGATTCATGTTTAGAGCCGCCTCCCCTTCCAGCATGCTTTAGGTGCATCTCGCGTGGAAAGGTTTGAGTGACGTTGAGGGGTCGAACGACTCTAATCAGGGAGGTAGTACAAAGGGCCCGAATTTGAGGCTTTAGGTACGTGTGGATCCTATCTACCCTCCAATCGTACTCCAGAATCCATTTAATAAATAATTCAATATATTATTCTTCAAACAGAACGCGTTATGTAGTCGCTTCTAAAATGGTGGTTGATGACTATAACCTTTGAATATAAAATTAATTCAAAGCTATAACCGACCATAACACGTAACGTAAAAATATTTCATTTCGGTGTTTGGTTAGGTATTTATCTTCGACCACAACTTGTGTGCGTTATTTTCGCTCATTTAGCGTTTTCGATATATGTGCGTAACATATACCTATACAACACGAGCCTCTTTAAATTGTACAAGAACAAGAAGAAAAGCCTTATATATTAAAACATTGGTATATCTTGGATTTCACCGCGTGCGACGTCTTCAAAAAGCGCAGTAGGGAAGCCTCTCATGCAGTTCCGATGCCACTAGGTTATTTTTGTTATCATAAATGAATTCCCTGGCCCCAAAAACATAAGTCTAGACACCTTACACGACCCGGTGTGCCTTAGTAATATAATTCGATCAAAAGTCTATCATTTTCTAAAAATGGCGGCTTTTCACGAACTTCCTGTATCCGGATTACATTTCTGGCGTTACCATTGGATTCCCCGGGTTAAAATCATACGAAATCGACACCCAGGTCTCGTTTCTAGGCCATATTTAGTTTTTAAAAAAATGTTACAATAAATCACCCCCACCCTCTCTAAAATTTACCCTACTAAAATTTAAAATGTCAAGTGTTCTTCGGGCCAAATCGTCTAAATGGCTCTAAGGAACAGCTGTACCAAGTGGAAAGTTGGTATATCAAAATGCAGTATCTTTTGGTACAACGCTAGTACCTACTAGTAGTTTGGAGTTGGAGTGATGTTTTTTGTTCATGTGTATAGGGTGGACTGTAATGCGCCATTGCAGCTGCACTTCACAGTTTCGGCGCTTGCTACAACTGATAATGTTTAAGCGTTGAGTGAGAATATTCTTCACTCAAACGGTTTAAGTCTTTAATTTTAACTGTTTCTTATTATTTATTTGTGTAGATATTAGAAATTAGTAGGTAGTGTAAAATTGTACCTATTTCGTCGAGGGCCATAGTGTGTCCACCACTGGTATGTGGAGAATGTCCTGACACATATAAGTATTACCACAGATTTAAACGTATTACTGCCAAATATTTTGAAAGTAAGTAAATCCCTAAAGCATATTTAAGAAAGTTATCGTACGTGTTCACGGACAGACAGACACCATCGATTTCCCTATCGCTTTGCTCTGTCGCTTAATAAACAACAGCAAATATTAAAAAGTAACAAAATAAGTCTTATGCTCGGCTTGAAAAGATCTGATTTTAATTTGCAAAAACGCACTGGAACTTAAAAAGTATGCCGCAAGTTAAAAAGCGGAAGGTTCACCACACAGACGATCTCACTAGAACCAAAGAGTAACAAGTATTCTTTGCTAGAACCAAAGGGTACCTCTCTGTTACAACAATTATTGACCATCTGTTACATTTACGTTTACGTCTATGTATAACAGTGTAAGGGTACTTAAGCATAAATTCAATAGAAATAGGTAATTAAGAGCAGGGGCGGCGGGTTTTTATTATTTGCATGGGGACCAGGGCCAATTTTCTGGAATAATAGGGATCATAAATTGGGATTGGTTTCATACGTTTAAGTACTTACATTCTCTCGCTCGTAGACGTCTGCGTCTCTGTCTCGGTCTCAGTAGTAGGTACCATGTGGTGCATTTAATTTGCATGGGGACAATGCACCCTTAACCTTTTCGCTACTAAATTAAAAATTCGAGTGTCAACAGCCTGTGCTAAATTAAAATTGTACAAAACGTATATTTACGTACGTCGCACTGAGAGAAATTGTCGCGCGTATATATACGTCATCAGCAGATTGATTTGCAGCACCCAGCACGTGCATATACGTGGACAGCAAGGTTGGGAAGTATAGCTCAATGTATTTTATGGGAGGGGGCATCCAAATTTTTTTATTTATTTTTGATTTGATTTTATTTATTTTTGATTTGATTTTTTTATTTTTTATTTAATTTTTTTATATTTTTTTTATATAAAAACAAAAAATAAAAAAAAAAATAAAAAAATAAACCGCAGCCTCCTACTTCGTCAATCCAACGTATTCATCCGCCATCTACTGATTGACTTATGGATAAAACAATTTATCAAACGTCTGAATAAATAACTACTACAACAAAATAAATGCGCACACGTGTTACCTGAAACCGTTTTTAGCGTACTGGACAAAACTAAATTGAGTCGTGTTGGTACTCGTTGGAAAGCTCACGAAATGGGCTTTCCGATGGTGTGCAAATGATTGCAGCACGTTAATATACGGAGGTAGCACAGAATTTTAAACAGGTACAACGTATGTACGTCGCACAGATTCCGCATTTTCAGAACGTGCAGCAGCAGTGAAAAGGTTAAGATCACCTTACATAATGGGGGCATTGGCCCCGTTGCCCCCATAAGTCGCCGCCCCTGATTAAGAGGATATTTTATCATACAAGCGATTATATTAATAATATGTTGGGTAATAGTTATTTGGTGCCGGCCTACACATTTCGAATAAAATATTTTTTATTACCTAACGCTGCTAGATAAAGAATATTAGGCAATAATAGTTATTTTCAAGAAACAAAGTTCACCAATACTTTGAATGGCGTTTTTAATATAAGTAAAACTCTTTATTTACCCATAAATCCCATGTTGTGATTTTGATGAGGTCAGATGATTTTATCTTATCAAATTTGACATTGGTTTCTACCTCCCTTTTATAGTATTACAGTCGATGTAAGATAGCTCAACCCTAAATAGATAAATCTATAAAGATCATTAGGCATATAAAGATGGTATGTTCATGTCGTTTGCTGTGTATGATTCAGGGCCGCCCAGACTGCAATTTCAGGGGCCTGGGACAAAGTAAATTTTGGGGCCCTGTTTTGGAATAGAAAAAATTTCAAAGAAAATGTTATTTTAGAAATTTACTGGCATATGTTATGCTATACAATCTACAATTTGTTATAAACACATAATTATGTACCTATATGTACATATACACATTTAAGTATACATATTGATTCTCAAAATTTTTTTTCCTAGACTTCATTTTTGCGAATAAGTCATCGATAACGTCATCAAAACTGATCTCTTTGGCTAATTCATGTTCAATACTTAAGATAAGTAAATGATTTGTTCTATCTTCACTGGTGTTCGAACGCAAGCGATTTTTGATCAACGAAAGTTTGCTGAAAGGGGTGAACACACGTTTTACCCTTCGTGGTATTCTAATGAAAGGTCTCATTGAAAGGAATTGGTTTCTACAAACAATAACTTCCCTCCACAACTTCTTCTCAAGGAAGGTATGAGACGGGGGAATGCGGGGGTCATCGCTCAACATCTGGGAGAAATATTTCCATGCGGTTAAAAAAATGCGCTTTATCTGCACAAGAGTTGTGCACAATTTCTATTATGCCGACAAATAAGTGATTTACGATTTACCGCATTATTTTACCGGGAACAGCCACAATGTTGTCATTTTCTATTCTTCGCAAAAAATCATCCGCCGTACAAATGAAAATGTGACAACGGCAACTCTATTGCTGTTTCATTCATCCTCACAGATCCACGGCCAACACGGGGGCCTGGGGCAAATCACCTCGGGCGGCCCTGGATGACTTGCTCTATTTTTGCAAATATGTATTTATATTGTATGCACCTAAAATACGTCTAAATACGTAGTAATTATTACCTATGAAATTTAAAACCCTCAAGTTGGAGTTGCTAGGGCAGACTCTCAAAAATCACATTTTAGAAAAATAATTTATTTTATAGGCACAGTCACACTGCACTTGAGCTACTTATTATAGCGTAAATCCGAATCAGACGTAGGTACCTATATATGTATATCTGTATCTCTTGTGGCGACAATATGCAAGAACAAACGATATTTCTAAATGACATGGAACAGACATGAAAAAACACAGGCATAAAGGCCAATTCACATTATCGCTCACGTTACGGTCAATTATTGTAGCGTGTATTTCTCCGGTCAGGTCACAGTACACTCACGTTTATTTATATTATATTTATTCTGGTGGTTGGTGAAATGCACACATTAGCCGAACAAATCCAATCGACCAAATTCGTTCTCGGTTCCGTCAAAATATTCGCAGCGTGAAAGACCGCGGTCAAAAATCGTAGCTTACCGTGACCCTGACCGCCAAATGTGAATATTCCTATTTAAATAGCATGTTACAATATTTTGAGCGGAGCGTGACCTGAACTATCGTGTGAATTGGCCTTAAGCATTATATTTCTTTACGTATATCTGTGGTTATCTCAATATGTATACATTAGTTTCTGTCCTTGTAATTTTGTAAGAAATAAGCATCGCCCTATACAACTCAAATGAAATATAGGTACCTAATAAGTTTCTTTAATTAATTAATACAAAATTTTATTCACATTTTAACTTTTTTAGGTGTAGGTTCATGTTGAGATGATGCACTAATTCCATGCTTAATAAAACGTTTTGCTACTGCTTGATTTAATGTAGGCCGAATAGTACTTCGATCGTGT
The DNA here is from genome assembly GCF_008802855.1 of Photinus pyralis. Taxonomy (NCBI): domain Eukaryota; kingdom Metazoa; phylum Arthropoda; class Insecta; order Coleoptera; family Lampyridae; genus Photinus; species Photinus pyralis. The sequence continues at coordinate 11,635,428 of NW_022170403.1, read as the reverse complement.
GCCTAGAATAAAAATAATAAGTTAGGTAAAATTATCAGAGTAGATACCGACTTCTTTTGCTTTCCCCATATATTGTTTAATACGGTTAAGCTGATTTTTTAAATCATTGTTGGGGACTACACCTTTCGACCTTAAGTATAACCAATATAATGTGTTTAATGCATATGCCATAAACAGATCGTAATCAACTTTGTCCTGTGTGCTTAGTTTTTCATAACTGTCCTGGTCTAAAGTAACTTGTAACAATTCTTCAATTTTATCTATACTAGTGTGGAAATGTTGTAATTTTCCTTGAATTACCGTGTCGTCACTCAAATCACCAAAATCCATAACACTTGTTTCAGATGCGAAAATTGAAAATACCAAAATTGAAAATTCACAATAATTTTGAGGTTAAGAATGGGGAATTAGCTTCAATAACAATAGAGCTTATGGAAAATTAGAACCAATACGAATAGATACTAAAATTGTGGTCCAAGCATACAAAATATTACAAATGAAATGAATTCTGTGAAATCATTATTATTACGTACCGACGTTACCTGCCTAAAATGCTGTAATAGTTATATATTTGCAGGTATGTTTTATTCGTTATTGGTTTTTTTGTACATTAAGTGTTTTGATTGTTCTATTTGTTGCTTAGTTGCCATATTTAAGTTTAGATTTATATTACCCATAGAACTGTATACTACGTATACAGTTCTATGATATTACCAGACCCAACCAGTGTTGCCAAAATTCGGAGATGGTATGGGTATGTCAAAAATGTTTCTACCTCGGCGAGCCCCTCGGTTTCTACAAATTCATAATGTAGTGTTTGTGACGTAACTTTCACTATTTCTCTTTAAGAAGTGGTGTGATGCACTGCTAGTATTACAGGGTGTCCGCATCACATCAAACCTCCCTGATTTTGAATGTTTATTTTAAGAGTGGATAATCAGTCTCAATCCATGCGCACACTAGCATACCAAGTTTTTGAGTTTCCCAGCTTTCAGGACCATTAGAGAGAACATTGGTACAAAATTTCAGACAAATCGGTCTGCTCCTTACAAAAGTTATACGTAATTCAATAAATATCGATTTTTTTTCCAAAAAGGCATTTGCCATTTTTGAATCGCTTCCAAAGCTCTTCAGCTCTCGAGACCATTTAAGGGGACATCTGTTTTAAATTTCAACCAAAAGGGTCGGATATAGTTTTAGCCTCGGTTTCAGCTTCAAGCCATGTGCACACCCATACACCACACATATACATACATATACGTAGTACATAAAGACATTTTTTAAAAGTCACTTCTTTAGACTCCTGGAGCCTTGAAACGTAAAGATTCTGTGAAATCTCAAATCGAAATTTGGAGTAGGTAATTTCAATAACCTCCCATTATTTTTATTGGTGAGGTTAATAATGCCTATATAGGTACAATGATTTTAAAAGATATAATACATTTATCAAAAGAAACATGGGCAACCGAGATTTAAACCTTCTATCAAATTTGATGAAGCCATCATTTCGCATATCCATCTGGCCTATAGTGCAGCGGAGAGCCGGCGCTAACTCGCTTATTTGAGGTAGTTTTTTTTTTCGGAGTAGAAAGAATTGGGACCCACACCATTTTGTTCAGAAATGTTTGAACCTTCAGAATCTCGCTTTACGACATTTTCCCGTGGTCCTGACAAAAGTTATAGGCCGCTAAAGTTGAAATTTACTCATTTTCGCGCGCGCGACTAGACCACCGAAAGTATTTATTTTCTCAGCAACTAAGCGATATACACTTTATTCCGTATAACTTCCGTTGCACGTCATCATTTTCTATGACGTAATTACTATGCAATAATGCCAAATCTAGTTTTGAGCGGATTTAGGTTATGTCACTTGTCAACAAGACAGTGCATTGTTTGTGTGAACAATCCACACCTTAAATAAAATAAAAATAATTTTTATTATTCATTTCGTTAATTGGAACCACAATATACTTTAATAACTTATGAACTGTACAAATGTAGCATCTCTTTTACAGAGATAGTACTAAATATAAAATTTTACAGGTTATGTGATGGATGATATTCAAATTAATCGGAATCATCGGAACTGCTTTCGTGTTCAAAGTTTATAATAATAGTAGCAACGTTTTCAAGATGTAACTGCTTTTCTCTTTTGTACCACTCGTGTATTACAGTTTCCGTATCCTTAACTCAATTGCGCCACGTTTCGGAAGTTATCGATTGTAGTGTTTCTTGTCACATGTTTATGCAATTTTCAATGCTTCGTCCATCTCTACAAATGTGTCGATTGTAATAATTTTTCGCTACGGCCCAAATATGTTCGATAGGATTACAAACGCAATGATAGGGTGGTCGTGGTAATCGTAAAACGAAGTAACCGTATTGCTCGGCTAAGTGGTCAATGCGTTATGTGGTACATTTTAGCTGGTTTATTCCTAAAAGTATCAAGCAAGATTTAGATAATATCAAATAATTTGCGGACGTACTTACTGTGCAACCTTTATCAACAGTTCGGCTTTAAAATCGTTTTCGGAGAACTGCACATTATGATCACCTAACCACACTTTAATGTTGTCTGTTTTCCACGAAGTGTTCGTTATCTTCGTGAGCAATGTGCGTTATCTAATACAATTACTGACGGGTTATCTAAATTCTTCAGTAATTTTTGTTCAAACCAATGCACAGCGAAAGACGTAGAAAATAATCAAATCAAACGAAACGTAAACCAAAAGCAACTGTCAGATTTACAAATTTAAACGCGACAACATAGCGAAATGCTACCAATTGTTGCGGCTAAAATAAACTACATGCTTAATGTGTTGCCTAACAAACGAAAGTAAGTTTACGTTGGTACGTCGTTTTCTTCAGGTAATGACGTGCAACGGAAGATATACTGAATAGACCGTACATCAATAATTCCTTTTGTAAAATGAAAGTACATTTATAGCAGAATCTAAAGCATTCAATTTACCTACCTTGTTATGGACAGTTTTTAGAAAAATGACCGTCAACTTCCAAAATTCGTGTAGCAGATGAAAAGTGCGCACTTTGAACTCTCATAACTTTTTATTTCACGATATCGATTTCCAATATTTATAGCTCATTCGATGCTCCAAAGCATTGTGATTATTTTATTTTCTATAACATTACCGTGAATTTTTCATAATAAAAAAGTTACGGTCATTTAAGTAAAAACCTACCGACCTCGCCGAGTTGGTAATCGCGAGTGAGACGGAGAGGGAAGGATAGTCAGCAGCGTTCGCTAAACAAGGAGCGATGCGTAATTTACTAAGAAATTTCCCTCCGAATACCAAAACTAGCTATTTAGGCCGTTTAGTTTACAAATGCATTCCGCCGAGTTGCATTGTAAAATCTCAAACAATTCATTAACTCCATGTATCTCAGTTCTGTGGTGAAATATATAGGTACAAATAGGTACCTTTCCCTGTAAATTTTGGGGGTTACTCCACATCAGGTATCTCTTGTGCTGTGCTGTATATTGCAAGATCAGCAGTAACAACGGTATGATTTTGTCCCAAAGATTCAGGCTTGTTTTTTGATTTCACTAGACGATGGTTAGGATGGTATTGTAGCTCGCTGGTGGAGAATTCAAAAACGGCATAGGTATATTATATTGAATGGTAGATACCGGAACTTACTTAGGAGGATTATCAGCAGGTACTTAGGCTGTTAAAGTCAGTTATCTGGTCGTTATCTAGTGATAGGTAAACCTGGTGGTCAATCATTTCTAGACATGCCGTCTGCATGATCTCGAATTTAAACTTAACTTAAATAATTTAAATATGTAGTCATCTCAATAGTTTCAAAACTTTTATGAGTTTATTTTTTCCCCCCGGTTCTTTTGAAATGTGTTAAATTCAACTTTCAACTTTTAATGTAATAATTCAACCCTCCGGTTGGTTGTCTTAACAAGGCTTGATAATAATTCGTTTTGAAACTTAGGACAACCTTTCCGGTTTAACCACCCTTCAGGTTTTTTCACTTGGCTTCGGCCAGTTAATAATTAAAAAACAACATGTTCGTCTTATTCGTCTTCAACGTTTGTAACTTACCGTTTTCCTGTTAAATTTCACATCGCCTGATGATGGCAGTACGCCGAAGCTATAGTCGCTTTTATTTTTAAAAACTTCAACGAATAAAAACTATATGAGGAAGGTTTAGAGAGTTTTGATCACACAATATATTTCAACCCCCATTTCGAGGAGCGATGGATCCAAACACCAAAAAAAAAAATCCATGTATTCGTTTAGGAGCCACCCTCAAAAAAGTGGTAAAGTTTCTTTTTTTCTCAGCAACAGTTACAGAGACTGGTGGTGAGTCTTTGAATAGGTTTTGCTGTATGCCCTTTCCGGTTTTGCAAATAATTTTTCAAAATTCCTACCGCAAAAGGACACACCCCTCAATAGGGGTGCGAAAAAATGTTGATTTCGACGAAATTTGGTATCTGGTGGTTTTTGAATCTGAAATTAGTTTTTGAAAATTCGAAAAAAATAATTCCACTGCAATTCTTGGCCGGACAACGAAAATTGACAAAATTCCACGAAGTTTGTTGTCTAGGTACATACTTACGGAACAAAATTATTGAACAGTTTTTTTTAAGGTCATTTTTCAAACACTCATTTGCAAATTGGTCTTTCGGGTCAGAAAATGTTCTCCGACAGTGGCATAACAAGTACAGTAAACGTCAATATTACATGTTCTGCTAAGGGTGTCTACCTACATTTCACAAAAATTTGTCAAATAAAAAATGATAATTTTATCACAGCGAGCAACTTCGACATCAATGAGGAAACAGTCACAGAATAAGAATAAGTAGGCCATATTCTGTGGAAACAGACGAAAAAAATTCAACGCACAGTCTTTTTTCAAAAGCGAGATACATCGACAGAAGAAATCCAAATTCCTCGTTTAGCTATCACTAGATAACGACCAGATAACTGACTTTAACAGCCTAAGTACCTGCTGATAATCCCCCTAAGTAAGTTCTGGTATCTACCATTCAATATAATATACCTATGCCGTTTTTGAATTCTCCACCAGCGAGTTACAATACCATCCTAACCATCGAACTTGCCTTACATGGAAAAAATTTAAAAAGAAATTGTACGATTATCTAGTCAATGGGTGTTTCTACAACATACAAGAATTTTTTATATCTTCCAATATTTAATTGTTCGTTTGTTTAATTAATGTTATATTGACTTGTTCCATACAAATGTTATTTGTCGAAGGAATTAAATAAAAATGAATGAATGAATGAATGAATCGTCTAGTGAAATCAAAAAACAAGCCTGAATCTTTGGGACAAAATCATACCGTTGTTACTGCTGATCTTGCAATATACAGCACAGCACAAGAGATACCTAATGTGGAGTAACCCCCAAAATTTACAGGGAAAGGTACCTATTTGTACCTATATATTTCACCAAAGAACTGAGATACATGGAGTTAATGAATTGTTTGAGATTTTACAATGCAACTCGGCGGAATGCATTTGTAAACTAAACGGCCTAAATAGCTAGTTTTGGTATTCGGAGAGAAATTTCTTAGTAAATTACGCATCGCTCCTTGTTTAGCGAACGCTGCTGACTATCTTTCCCTCTCCGTCTCACTCGCGATTACCGACTCGGCGAGGTCGGTAGGTTTTTACTTAAATGACCGTAACTTTTTTATTATGAAAAATTCACGGTAATGTTATAGAAAATAAAATAATCACAATGGTTTGGAGCATCGAATGAGCTATAAATATTGGAAATCGATATCGTGAAATAAAAAGTTATGAGAGTTCAAAGTGCGCACTTTTCATCTGCTACACGAATTTTGGAAGTTGGCGGTAATTTTTCTAAAAACTTTGCATAACAAGGTAGGTAAATATGAATGCTTTAGATTCTGCTATAAATGTACTTTCATTTTACAAAAGGAATTATTGATGTATATCGCTTAGTTGCTGAGAAAATAAATACTTTCGGTGGTCTAGTCGCGCGCGCGAAAATGAGTAAAGTTCAACTTTAGCGGCCTATAAGTTTTGTCAGGACCACGGGAAAATGTCGTAAAGCGAGATTCTGAAGGTTCAAACATTTCTGAACAAAATGGTGTGGGTCCCAATTCTTTCTACTCCGGAAAAATTTTTTGAACGATTTCGCGGCTCTCTCCGCTGCACTACTACATTATTCTACTCAATGACCAAACCATCTGCGCGGTGCAGTCAGTCTTTCTCAAAAAAATATATTACACAAACTAAAATTATGCGTATTTTGGCAGAGGGGTTGACTAATAAAATTATAATGGTACTGCACATTTTTCAAATATTTAGTGAATTCGTTTACAGGAGCGTGGCAAGGTAAAATTACGCCTAGTGCAAAGTTTGTCCGACGCGCCTTTTTTAATAATAATAATAACAATAATAATAATGTGGTCTTTGCATATTTTTTATTATAAATAATAATGTACTTCTTAAATATATAAATACAGATTTTGCATACTTTTTATTTAAAAAAATGTTTGACTAAATATTTATTTAAAATTTACTTTTCTAGCTTTAAGTTTAGCAAATTCACTATACTTATTTTACAATTATTATATTACTTATTTACGATCAATCCTGACTCAAGTGCACTTAAAATTGCAAAATAAAAAACTTTGTAAAATACTTTTGTATAATTTTTATTTTAAAAAATTTTAGGACTTTTTGGCGCCTAGCAAAATTTGGCGCCTAGGGCACTTGCCCGGTTGCCCTACTGGATGCCACGGCCCTGTTCGTTTATATTTGAAATTCAAAGCTCAAAAAGTGGGCAATGAGAAAGTGTTTTTTATTTTTTTTTGTAATGTGCAAGTTAATACTGTTCCCAAATATGTACCTAGGGAAACATTTTCTATTGTGATTCAACATATTTCAGCAATGACAAAATCTAAAAATTGTGTATGTAATTGGAGTGCTTTTTTTTCTCTTCAGGCACTGGGGACCAGATACACATCTTTCAGAAAACTAAAAGCATTAAAGTAATTAAGATTTTTGAAGGTGTACAAATTTTTGGAATTGCATTCACAAGATCATTGACTAAATGTTTGGTATTTGGAGAGAACAAAATCGCAGTGTTGGAGTGTGATTTCTTAAATATTAATTTTGAAAAGGAGTCATTGTTTTCTGTGGAGGATTGGATACTATCTGCTGCATGGACTGATAATGATGAACATATTGTAACAGTTTCTATGCACAATGTTGTTCACCTTTGGTCAAAGGAATTTGAATTAATTGAGAAAAAATGTTGCCAAGAGAATTGCATTCTGTACAGTAGCCATTTGGTTAATAACTTATGGACAGACATTATCGTTCTGGCAGGAACAGTGTTTAGCCAGATATTAATATGGTGGCCTTATAAATCTGGTGGAGGTAATGTTTGTCCTATTCTAGCCAAATTAGACGGGCATAAGGTAAGTTATAATTACGAATTTATTATTGTGTATCTTTTACTTTATAGGGCGTAATTTTTTCCATTGATTGTAATCAGAAGACTGGAATAATATGTTCAACATCGGACGACCGATCTGCTATTCTGTGGTCCATTCCAAACAAGAATTTAGTGGCTGAACTTTTGCAGCCAGAACCAAAGATCATCTTGAAATATTCAATGTATGGTCATACAGCTCGAGTATTTCGTTGTTTGGCACTTGATGAACGTATATTAACTGCAGGTGAAGATTCTTTGATCAACGTATGGGATTTGGAGGGAAATTTGATAAAGAGATTTGAGGCGCATACTGGATCTCCAGTGTGGGCATTAGATTATGATAGTGAGAATGGTGTATTAGCAACGGCAGGAGGAGACTGTGGAGTTACCCTTTTATCTTTGAATGACAACATTGACAAACAAGAAGTTGAGGTCGTTAATAAGCACACACTGAAAAAAGTTGGTGCTTTAAATAATGCAAATTTAGTGGGAATTTCAGAAAGGGGAATGATATTACTTTATCTTTCAAGTTCAAAGATATGGATGGAAGTAAAACAACATAATGACTTAATAAGCTATGCATTGTTGGATGTTTGGAAGAAAACCAATTCGATAGCGTTTGCAGGTGTGTTCAATTTGTAAATTTTTGCATATACCTATTGCCATTGAATAAAAAACACATTTATTCATTGCTATTGCTTAGGTATTATTATTTCCATTTATTTTCAAAACGAGCCACTTATTGTCGATAATTTGTAATTTAAATGAAAAATCAAATTGCAAAAACGGATAGCTAGGGGTAATTTCAATGTAAGAGTTGCCCTTGTACGGCCAGCTACCGCCTACTTCCGCTTTAAAATTGTAGTATGCACCACCCATCACGTTACGCATTATTTTAAAAGGTCATAAAATTCTCTTTACACATAAACCCACAGAATCAAATTTGATTGCTCTGATTGTGAATTAAATTTATGAAACCAAGACAAATACAAATGAATCATTCATTACATTTATTTTATTAAATGCTCAAAATGGCCACTACTAGTACACAGACAATAATACAGTGTATGTTGAATATATGCAGAGCTGTCACAAATCGTTTAAAAAACGATTTAAATCAAAGATCAAAGATGCATTTCATTTTAACAAATGATTTAAATCAAAGATACTTTTGTCAATAAGAAAGTATTTAGTTAATAAATCATTTTGAGATTTAAATATTTTTTGTGATTTAAATCTTTTTAGAAAGTATTTAAGATACTTTCAATGTATTTAATTCATTCAAAAAGGTTTAAATCTAATTTTGTTAATTTAAATCACGTATAAAGAATCATGTAATGATGTAATGATTTAAATCTTTTCCGATGATTTAATCGTTTTGTGACAAAAGGTTTGTAAAGGATTTAAATTCAATAAAACTGATTGGTCTGATGATCTTGCTCGAAACCGTCAACATCATTCATCAATATACCTACCATTTCTACCGTATTTTATTGTTATTATTTATTAAATTAAAATATGTAGCTATTTTTTTGCAAAAGAAATTTTAAAAAACCAAGACATCATCAATCTCAGTATACTCGATTTTGTAATAAATACATATAAACGTCTACCGAAATAAAACCCGGGTTAATTAGCTTAGTCAGGTTGAAATAAATCAAGAGAATTTGTTAGTATGTATTAATTAAATCGTCTCTAAAAGATTTAAATCACTCGAAAACGATTTAAATCTTTTCGAAAGTATTTAAATATTTTTAAAAGATTTAAATCATATTTATAAGTTCAAAATCAAAGATAGTTTTCATGAAGATTTAAATCTTAAATCAAAAATCATTTTCCGCAAAATGATTTAAGATCAAATGATTTAAATCGAAAAAAGTATTTAAATCATAAAAAAGATTTAAATCTTATTAAAAGTGACAGCTCTGAATATATGTTACCATGGTGGCCATCTATGTCATCCTCTCTGCTAAACCATTTACCAGGGTACCGTCGCGGATTACGCCAGTGCCCACGGTGGTATAGACTGGTGAGCTGGCGAAGCATTAAGAGCACACGGAAATCTGTCGCACGAGTACCGACTTATTAGAAAAGGAGCACCCGAGAGCGAGAAAGCACATCCCGTCCATTCAGTATTATTGAATCTAACGCGCGCTCACCTACAAGCAATTATAAACTGCCTTCATTTGTTGAATTTAGAATTGTTACCTTCATAAAATGCATCAGTTGCGCATTTTACTACGTTAAAATTACGGGGTGGATTAAATCATCCAAATTCTGATGTGTTTAATTTGTTAAAAACCGTTGATAATACTCTCATGCCACATGCTGCGTCCGTCGATTTTTTTGATCAGACAATTGCAGATTTACCTATTTTATAGTACTACAACTACGGAATGCAATCCCGCAGCAAAATCTCAATCCCGGTATTTGCGGGATCCCACAAAACTTTAAATAAATTGGCACATAAGCAATTCTGTGCAGTTAACTTCTGTATTACAATAAATCGCTAATTATTACAATATTTAACAAAAAAGTAGATACCTTCAGCCTAACTTAGAACTCAAAAAAACCTCGCCTGTAAAGCACAAAAAGGTGAACTTCTAAAGTGCCTCAAAAATCATAGTACATTTTTAACGAAAAAAGTTTAACAATTATTTAAAAAATAACTTCTCCGTTATGCGTTTCATTAACAAAGTAAACAAGAGTCGTCTCCTTGGTCGACAAATTCCTCAGTCCCGCAAATCACGCGGGATCCCGCTCCATTTATGCGGGATCTCGGTATTTCGGGTACCAGTAACCTGAAATATTCATAAAGAATATGCATGTGTTTTCATTTCGTTGAAAGTTTCACCTTCCAACCAAATTCCTAAAAGATCACTATTGTAGGTACATCTAAAACTTGTTATTTTTACAATCAGAAGTATGTATTACATATTGATAACTAGTTAATAGCGACATGACCATTCATACACAGTTTTTATACGATAATGGACAGAAACACACATCTTTGGTAGTAAACTATGTAACGTGCGAATGGATTACGTACATATAAATTCGCGGACGGAATTTGTTCTCTCTCTCTCTCGCACACTTCAGGCCGGTGACGGCGTACATGCTACACGCGCTCGCCGTATCACCAGTCTATACCACCGTGCCAGTGCCTAATGTGGAGGAACCCCATCTTGTTGAGAGTGCAAATTTTCTAATAGCATTTTGATTCCAAACATTGTGTGATTAGAGGATCATCACTTTTTCCCATAGATTCTGATATGATTGCCCTGTTAAATTTCCTTCTATCAGACCAATACCTAATTTAATTCTCAAAAATTCCTGCTCAAACATTGATTTTCTGTGGAAATTGGGTGTAATCTTCTCGAAACAAGTGTGGATTTTTCCCATATCTGTTCAAGAAGAAAGTAACGCATACCGTTAATTTAGTTTATTTTATTTTTCAGAAGGAGCAGTTTTAGACGAGGCTTAACTTATCCTCATTGTTGGTTGTGTAATTCCACTGTTCATATTTAAAATTCTTGAAGTAACGTGATAAAATGTGACGTTTTAAACTATTCTTGCTCTTTGATGTGTCATTACATTGATTGTAAATGAAATTTTTGCTGTATAAAAAACAATATAGATTATTTTTGACCATTGTAAATCAACAAAATGGCGGTGTTATCCCACCAATAGTAATTACAATGTACTGCCACCAGAGGTCTCACTGTTAATCTGAATTGCGAATAGATATGAAAATTAGAACGCTTCCATTTGAAATGATTTCACATATTTCAGATTAAACATTTCGTTTGCTACATGGCTGTTAAGTGCGATCGCCATCTTGAATTTTTTAAATATTGGTCATGTGACGCTCGAGCGCTTTTTTCTGGCCTCGAGCGGTTTTTCCGTTCATGAGCGTTTTTCTTTCGCTCGTAAGTTCTTTTTTCGCTCGCGAGTGTTTTTCCCGCTCGCAAGCGCTTTTTCCGCTCCCGAGCGTTTTTTCCTCTCCCGAGCGTCCATTTAACTTTTTGGAATAATGTATTTCACTTTCTGATTTTTGAGTTAACAGACATTTGGCATTAAATGTGTATGTGTACAAAACATAACTATAGGGTGTTCCATTTCCGACCTTTTTTATTGCCATAATTATTAGTGTTATAAAAAAAAGTAATTTAGGCGTCATATGCTCTTTTAAGGTCAAACATAAAATGGCAAAATTAAAATGTTAAAACTTTCGCTCGCTTAAGAGATACAGGGGGAAATAAAAAATTGCCAATTTCAGATTGACCCTATATTTTCTTATTTAAGAAAGATACAGAGAAATGTTTATTATAAAAGTTTGTAATGATTGTTGAATAATTTGACGGGTTTAAATAAGTATATGGGGACAGAAAAAAGTTATTGGACCTAACCTCATTTTTAAATACAACATCAAGCATATTATAATCTAAATAGAGAGCATATAAATTCTTTTTTGAAAAATATAACACGACGTGATTTAAAAAAATTTACCAATCTTTAAAAAAATTAAAAAAAGATTTAAACATATTGAAAAAAGCCTGGAAAAAAGGTTCCAATCATTTAAATTTAAACAATACAACAAATGTCAAAAAATTGAATCTTTTTGAATCAGTAGTGAGGTTTTTAATTTTTTTTAGTGTTGGGTCCGATACAACGGTTTTGTCTGATCCCTTATACTTACTTATTTTGAAAGCGACAGAATATTCAACAATCATTATAAAGAAACTTGTGTAAACACTTTTCTGTACCTTTTTAAACTAAGAAAATATAGGTTCATTCTTAAATATATAATGTTTTGATTTCCCCCCCTTATCTCTTAAGCAAGCAAAAATTTAATAATTTTAATTTTACCATTTTAATTAATTATTAAGATATTAATTATAATGATTAAGATATTAACTTGAGTTAATATTACCACGCAGTCGCAACATTAATCATCGATAATTGATTACCTATTTGTTTTTAGGATACTATGGAACTCTTCACATTTACAATCAAGAGTCAAGCAAGCTAATCCATGTCTGCAGTTATTCCACAGAAAGTAAATCAAGGGTATTTTCATTACACTGGTTGAGCGAAAATAATGTTTTAACATGTGAAGCAGAGGGAGTTGTTTACATTTGGCTTATACAAAATCACTCCATTGTACTGGAAACACACTTAAAGTTACCTCCTAGTAAAGAACGATGGACAACTTGTGCGTGTCTTTGTGGAGAGAAACGCGTCGCGGTTGGCGACCGAAAAGGAAATGTTTACATTTATAGGTTTGACAATGCTGATCCTATACAAGTAATAAGAAAAGCCCATAATTATTTGGGTATTACTAACTTACACTTTAGAAATGATTACTTAACATCACTTGGTAAGCTGGTTTTGGAAATCATTGATTATTTACCTCTTTGTTTAGGTAGGAATTCCCTTATCAAGAAGTACAAATTTGACCAGTCTAAGCAGCAGTTTATTCATTTATCATCTGATAAAGTACCGTTTTCTTGGACAGCAGCAATTTGCTACCATAAAAACTGTATATTACTCCTCGCTTTTTTAGGGAAAGAATTTATTGTATGGGATTATCAGAATAGACGTACACTTTTACAATTCGATTGCGGAGGAGCACATAGGTCATGGGACTTTTGTAAATTAAGCGGCGCAATGCAATTCGTCTTTATTAAAAATAAAAGGGTTTGTTTAGTGAAATCTGATATGAATCTTTTGAAAACATTACACATTATGGGAAGTTTTCACTGTAGCGAAATCAATGCTGTTTTTTGTTTTAAGCATTCCACTGCTGATAAATACGCATTACTTTCTGGTGGAGAAGATACAACTATACGTTTATCTGAAATTGATTGGGGCATTCCACCAGTGAAGTTTAAAAATAAAAATATTTTCAAATCGCATCTCTCTAGTGTTAGAGCTATAACTGCATGTCTTGTTCAGTCAGATTCAAACTACGAACGATATCTAATATCTTCAGCAGGAGGCCGAGCTCAATTAATGTTGTGGGAAATCGAAATTAACAGAAATGACAATTCCGTTAATTGTAGTGAAAGGTGTTCTCACTATGAAGCCCTTTCTTCCGACGAGTCTGAAACTCGAATAATGGATCTTTGTTCGGTATTGACAACAAAAGGATTAATCTTACTTGCAGCTACCTCAAATGGAACTCTGAGGGTGTTTTTGGCTGATACTGATGAAGAAAATAGTTACAGTATGAGCCCAGTAGGAGAAGTATGTTATAAAGCAATTTGTATACTCAAAGTAAGACATTTTAAAATACAAGATCTGGACATTGTGCTATCTGCATGTACAGGAGGACACGTTACATTTTGGAATTTTACAGACTATATTTTATCTCGAGAAACATCAAAAATTATTCAAGACGACGATCAATATAAAAGTATTGTAGAAGATATTTCTGCTGTTGCTACTATTCAACTTCACTCTGGAGGAATCAACAGTGTGGATTGTAAGGTAGTCGACTGTAGTAGGTGCTTACTACTTACAGGTGGGGACGATAATGTAATCATTTTCATTTTACTCTCATTAAGTGTCAAAAATTCTAAACTGAATGTTGAAGTATTATCTAAGTTCTGCAACAGTGATTTGCATTGCGCGCAAATAACTGGTGTATTTATTGCAAGCAATTATTTGATAACTGCTTCAGTTGATCAGAAAGTAAATACCTGTAAATGGATTTTGAGTGAGAATGATGTAGTATGCCACTATGATTTCACATATAAGACTAGTATAGCAGATATTCAAGGTATGCAATGTTTTGAAAAACCGTTTGGTGTACATGCTGTAATATTTGGTAAAGGTCTAGAATTATGTGAAGTTTTATTAAAATAACGGATAAATTTAGATAAAATCAGTAAACACACACTCATGTAACATAAGTCAATTGTTATTTATGTTTATACGCTCTACTTTCTATAAATTTCATTAAAAAATACTTGAGTATCAATAGGGGATTTTCCTTGTATTACACTGAAACCCTAAAATTAAAACTAAGTACGCATTTGTCCATTGTCACATACCATGATGTTTTTGAAGTATCTAAGAGTGTCAGCAGAGCCGGCAAGTATTTGTAGTTTCTAATACTTTTATTATTTAAGTACCTAAAAGTATGTAAATACTGGAAGAACTGGAATTATTTGTCTTTTGAACTTGCAAAAGTAAAACAAACACCAATACACCACAATATTATTGTGTTGTGTTCTGGTTTATTGGTGTTTTTGTGTTACTTTTGCAGTATTTAAATACTTAATTTCTTAAGAGGCCGTCACGCGCATGAAACATTTACGCATTTTCGGTTCAGCTCTTAGCGATTTTTTCGAAAATGGTGTTAGTATGGAATCATTGGAATAACCTATAATTACTTTTTCAATGATAGAATCCAATTTACTCAAAATTTTATACTAAGTCCCACACCTCTA